>NC_142597.1:22297857-22971071 GCF_965207765.1 Zootoca vivipara
CACCTCCCCATTTCCATTCCATCTTGCTTCATCTCTGCTCAGGTGTGTCCCGATATCCCCAGCCCAGTGCTCCTGTTCCACCGGGACAGTTTCTCATCACCACTGTAAAACACTTCATTAACAAGAAGTCAGGCTAGGCCACTTTTCTAGAATCCAAAAGCCGGGAAATCTACCCTCCCGGCTTGGCAGTTTCTTCTGCAATATTCCTCCTCCTCCTCCCTGTGTTTTTCAAACTAAACTCCTGGCCAAATTTACCTTTTACTAGGACACTGTAGGCAGGGACCCTGCCAGGACTTTGCTGCAATAATAGTAAATGGGTGTTTGACTCCACCAACAAGAACCCCTGACCACTACACCTGTCTGCAAGGCTTCAGTTTTCCTATCTGTGGTTTTCATGGATGTCTTCTAACGTGTGTGGGTGTGTGCTGCCTTGCTCCATACAGGTACCTAGCACTCTGGAGTAATCATTGTGTATGTGTGTCACCTGTCAGCCCAACAGGGCATGTTTTCCTCTGAATGCTGAAGTCCCCTCAGGCATTTTTCATGCATTTTTTTGCTTGCTCCCAGAGATACAGTCTCCAACTCCCTTAACCTCCTTCTGAAAATAATGCAGAAGTGGGCCTGCAGATGACAAGCTGATGCCAAAGAGTAGGAGTCTGTCACTCTGCAAAAAAGCAAAGCTTTTCTCTCCCCCAGCGCTACCATCCACAGCCTCAGCTCGGAAGGGCGTGGAGGAGGAAAGATAGGGCTCATGGTTAGCAGTCCTTGTAGCTGTGATTATGTAGAGAGCTGATTTAGATGAGGTTGTAGAAAGGGGTTGTGGCATGTCCGAGAGGTAGAATAGTGGGGTCAGTAGAGCATCTAGGTCATCATTCCCCAACCTGGTGACTGCTTCCAGTCTGTGTAAGCAATTTTATTTGTTTAGTGGATTTATACCCTACCTTCCTTTTTCCTCCAAGGAGCTCAAAGTGCCATACATGGTTCTCTCCTCCCCCATTTAATCTGCACAACAACCCTGTGAAGTAAGTTAGGCTGACAGGCAGACAGTAGCCTGCCCAAGGTCACCCAGTGGCAGGGGGCCAACTTGAATATAATAGTCCAGGTAAGCCCCGCCCCCTATAATCAATCACAAGATGTGGCGCGTGCGCGCACACACACACACACACACCATTTTAATGTCATTGCCCATCAACCTGGGGGGGCAGTACCCCTCAAATATTTTATTGGGGTACTGAAGGGACCTCAGCTCCTAGGAGCTGGCTCATTTGCCCAGTGAGCTGCATGGTTGAATGGGGATTTGAACCCTGGTCTCCCAGGTCCAATACTCTAACCCAGAGCTTTCCAAACTGTGTTGTGACAAGTTAGTGTGTTGCCTGTGTAGCTGTGTTGTGTGAATGCTCCCTGCATTCCTCCCAGGGCTGGAAAGGGGTTAGTCTAACCTCCTGTTTTCTAGTAAAACTGAATTACTATGTCACGAAAGGATGTCACTAACATGAAAAGTTTGGAAAGCTATGCTCCAACCACTACACTGGATCTCGGTACTCAGCTAGAGGGACCCAGTAGCCTGGTTCAGGATAAGGCACCTTCCTACATTCCTAATATAAGAAGAGGCTGGCTGCTGGCCAAAGCCAAAGGTCCATCTTATCTATCATCCTTTTCTCAACAATGGCTAACTTGATGCCTATAGGAAGTCCCAAAGGAGACTGCAATTGCAACAGCGCTCTCCCCACTTATGATTCTCAACAACTGGCATGCAGAGGCATTCTGCTTCCAACAGTGGAGGAGGAAGAAAATCATTGTGGTTCTATCTCTCCTGTTGGATGCAGTATGCCTCTGTATGCCAGTTGCTGGGAATCACAAGGGGGGTGAGAGCTGATGCAAAAGGAAAAAAAGGACCCAGATTTAGAAAAGATATGCATATGCTAATTTACATGCATAGATGTAAATTTAGACATAATTACTATCATTTAAGTAGAAATACAATATATACCTCACCATAGTGAAGAAAACTGCTGCTGCTATTTAACTGCTGGTGGACAGCTTCAAGGTCTCCTTTCCTTTCGTTCTTTATCTTTAAATTGGACTAGAACTAGACTTCCCTTCAAATAGAGGACTGTTCTCTGTAAAGGAGAACGTACGCCCATCCTCATTTAGCAGAGTTGAATAGAAAGGCTCTCCCTGAATTTTCTAGTGGGGAGATTAAAGGTTCTCTCCCTCCCTCCCCCCCCCCTCTCTCTCTCTCTCTCACACACACACTTTTCATTGGCCACTACCACCACCTGTGACCACTTTCTGAGAAGCCCTGGCCTACACTGCCTGGCAATGGATCTCCAGGGTTAAGCAGCAAGTCTTTCCCTGCCCTACTGGAGACACCCATAGATTGAACCTGGGGCCATCTCCATGCAAAGGAGTTGCCCTGCCACTGAATGACCCTCCTTCCCCATAAAGCTACCCTGCCACAGGCATCCCCTGCGGATCCATCCATAGGTCTCATCACATCACCATTGCAGTCTGCCATCCCCACACCATCACAGTTTACTGAGTAGCAGACAGTATGCATTTCCCCAACTTGGGCAGTCACAGGCCTACGGGGAGGGTTTCACCCGCACAGAGAGGGAGACCTTTGCACTCTGTGGATCTCCTCATGGAGCGATGGATCCTACCTGTACAGCAAGCAATCTGCTAGGCCTATACCACCTCCTTCTGGCCCCCTGCAGTTATGTTGAATCACCAAGATTATTTTGTTCTATCTCTTTTCTGCTAGGCCTATACCACCTCCTTCCGGCCCCCTGCAGTTATGTTGAATCGCCAAGATTATTTCGTTCTATCTCTTTTTCAGGCCACAGAAACTCATAAATAAAGCCGTGGATTTAAAGCAGGAATCAAATCTTATTTGAAAGGATTTGCTTTCTCTTTCATTTCTCCCTCCAAACCCCCCACCCACCCAAATGTAGCTTTATTAACAAGTCTATTTAATCAAAACTGGAACTCAAGCTGGCTCTGAGCTTAAAAGGTTGGTTTCCCTGATTCTGTGGTGGGCTCAATTTTTTCTTACCCCCCTGCCCTCCTCCTCTGTTGCATTTCATATACAGGTATATACACACACATTCTAATCGGTACATTAAAAACAATCAGATTGCTTTCTTCTTCTTTTCCTCATATGTGGGTTTATTTCAATCACAGGGCTGGGTTTTTTTGTTTTGTTTTCTGTCTTTCTCACACAGCACTCCCCAGATTCCTATTTTAAATTAGTTTTATGCAGTGGTGGTTGATAGGCTGTGGAAGGAGGGAAGAAGAGCAACTTCTCTGGCAATGCAAGGCTTAAAAAAAATTATAATTTTATCACTGCGGCCAAGATCATGGCAACTCTGGGGTGTTTCTGAAGGGACTGCTGTCAGACAGAGATTTCCATGCTCCCTCATTCCTGAAAGCAAGGAGGTTCCAGCTTTACCCGATCAGTTTATTTGCAATGAGAGAACTGGTAACTCATGCTTTTTTGTTGTCATCATGACTATTAATTATACTTAATTGCTGCTTTTTTTTGCACTAAGGTGTTTCAAAGCGACTTAAACAAGAAGAATAAAAATAGCAAAGGCATGCAACAGCAATAAATTAAAATACACTTCAGAAAATATATACCAAGAAATATATTCTGCCCACCTTACTTAAAGGATAAGTACAAAAATGACCACTAATGCTGGTGGTCGTAGATATTTTACTTCTATCCATATGGAGGGTGCTTTAAACAGGGTGCATTACCCTGTTTCTCCAAAAATAAGACGTAGCCATAAAATAAGCCGTAGCAGGATTTTTAGGCATTCAAGGAATATAAGCCATACCCCGAAAATAAGGCATAATGATAGGCACAGCAGCAATGCCAGCCATGGCAGGAGGAGGAGGAGGAGGAAAAAAATAAGACATCCCCTGAAAATAAGCCATAGTGTGTTTTTCTGAGGAAAAATAAATATAAGATGGTGTCTTGTTTTTGGAGAAACACGGTAAACAAGGTCCCTATTGGAGTTCCCTGGGAAGAGGGATTGATTGTTAATCCTCTCTGGGAATTGTAGCTCTATGGGGGGGAAAGGGGGTCTCCTGGCAACTCTCAGCACCCTTAACAAGCTCTAGCTCCCAGGATTCTTTGGAGGGAAACCATGATGGCTTCAAGTGATGTAAGACCAATTCAAATGTGTGGGGCTGCTGAGGGAACAATGCTCGGGGGAAATTTTAGGAAGAGATATGGACATACCTGCCAAGTCTCCCACTGAAAAATGCGGGATCAGCAGTGGCGTGGCACTGGAAGTTGCGTAGAAGCAACTTCCGGGGCCGCTCTTCCCATGTGTGGGCACCGGAAATCGGGCAGAGCAGCACCGGAAGTTGCTTCTATGTATGCCCGGCGGCCATCTTGGTGATGGCCGCCGGGCCACCACCAAGATGGCCGCTGGACATGCGTAGAAGCTACATCCGGTGCCGCTCTGCCCGATTTCCGGTGCCCACACATGGGAAGAGCGGCACCCAAAATAGAGGCTCCCTGGCAGGAAGGAAATCCGGGGGATTTCCAGGATTTTTCTCCATTCGGGAGAACAGCGGGAAATGGATTAAAATCTGGAGTTTCCCACAAAAAATGAGATACTTGGCAGCTAAGGATATGGAGAGGACCTTGCACAAGGCTGTAATTTTTAGGTGACAAGATAAATAAATATATAACTGTAATGACTGTATATTTTCTCTCTGCAGTAGCAGTTGAAAGAGACAATTATCTCTATCCAGTTGTCAGTTCATCACAATCAGTGATGCTTCCGTTCTCACGCAGCTCACCTTCTGCTAAAAGCCTATGTTATTTGTCTAGCTGTCCACTATGGCTCAAATACTGTAAACATAATTAGCTACGTGATTGATCAAATGCTTAATTTCAACGTAAGGGAAATTTAAAACATCAAACAATGCAGAAAATAATGTATTCATGTAATATTTGTGGGGTAAAAAAAACCTATAGTCAATACCATTCATATTCGCTTGTGTGATTTCCATTCCTGACTTAAGTCGAACATGTGAATTGTGACCATTTCCAACTCCTGTTTCTGTTTCCAGCAGAATTATCCAGCATCCCTACTCTGTAGTAGCTGATATTGGCAGAAGGGTCTGTATCTTGTGATGGAGATTCAGAAGCTTAGTACTTTTATTCATTCAGGTTTTATATGATTTTATTCAGGTTTAATATCTGTTAAAAAGGGGGAAAGGCTGTGGACTCAGGGAAAATTCAGAATGTTAAGGTTATTATGGGTTGTATAAAGTTTTATTCTTATTGATGTTAACTTTGTGTTGTGGTTAATTGCCTGCCTATCGCCCTAAGATCCCATATGAAAACTTCCATATGGGTATGTCCTTCTGTTTCTTAAAACTCTGGTTTTGTGATGGTCAAATGTCTAGCTACAAATACACAAATCTGAATCTGACAACACTGAAAAGCTTTGTGTTTTGAGGCATGGAAATAATTAAATGTCTTTTGGTGGTGTTAGATGTGTGACTGCCCATTCACACATAGCTCCTTGATGCATGGGACCCTCAACACTTCCAAAAGCCTTTTTTTTTTTTTTACAGAAGAGGATGATAGAAACAGTACCTTAAACGAATACATACTCAATCAGGGTGGTCCTGCAGCCGAGGTGGCATTCTTGCACACAGCGCTAAGCCTGTCACAATTGCTGTGAGACCAAAGTCCTGAAAGCACAGGATATCAGGGTGCTTAAGCCTGGCTGCTGCAGTTCAAACAAATGCACCTCGGCACTTTGAAATTTGTGGACACCAGCCCTGCACCTACAATAATCAAGGAATGCACATGCATTTACCCACATGTTCGGGGTTTCCTTACATCCATTCATAGGACATGCTTGTCACTAACCGTTTTTGCAGTCTCTAAAGCACATTGACTACAACATCAGTTGGGTCTCCCAAACAGAAGATTGGGCTCCCTTTCATTTTGCTTTTTTTGGGGGGAACCGCATCTCCATTTAATAGGTGCACCTCCTGCCCTCCTGGACACCTACACACAAGAGACATACAGAAATGGAAATTTTCCTGCTTGATTGCTTTGCTGTACTGAAATTTAGATTTCATAAAGCCTAATCATCTTCATTAGCATAATTTGGGTGGATTCGTTCTGTATCTCCATGACACAGTTGATTATTTATAGGGCCCAACAGCTGATTACAATTAACTTTGATTAATGAAAGGCTTTCTCCATAACAACGGAAACACAGGACCCTTTCCCCCCATCCCTGCCATAATTTATAATGCAGAAGTGGGGAGCGTATAAAAAAACAACAACAGGAAAGTAATTTCATCTAGCTCATCAAACATAAAAGGGGGTAAGAAAAATATACTGGGTCCAATTTCTCTATTGGTGACAATCAACAATGGTCCACCTCCTTTTCAGCCAAGCAAGCTATGCTAATTTACGCCTGCTAATGAGAATCTGCATCTTTTCTGTCCTCCCTGCTTGCTCTGTCTGCTGTTGAATGCTAAACCGACGGGGTGAGTTTCTTTAATTTATGGAGATGCATGCACCATGCCAATATTTATGTGGGTGCTGCGTGCAAAGAGAGGATGGTGGAAGAAAAGTTACCTGTTTTCGGGAGTGTCCGAGAATAAACAGATGCTTCAATCTCCAGGGGATTTTGCCCCAGTGAGGAGGCAGGTTAAGTGAGATAAATACAATCACAAGAACTCTGAATAGCAGAGATGCAGCTTTATCTAGAGTGACATAATATAATCTGGAATTGCAAGGGATTGATTCTGTATGTGACAGGTCTCAATGTCATGTGCAGCGAAGGCTGGTCTATTAGGGGAAATGTGGCATGGCGTCACCAACCTCAGTCTGCCCTCCACTTGGCCCCACTTGCCTGCCTTCTTGCATGCAACCAGGCCAGGGAGTGGCACTCCTCCTCATTAGTCTCAGGTTGCTTTCACATGGCAGTTTGTTTCATTTCTCCAACATTTCCATACCTGCATTATATTTGAGCTTTCACATGATGCAAAAGCCACTTCCAGAAATATAAAGGAATATAGCACAAATTTAGGGTGGAAAATCTGTTTGCAAATTATATGCAAATGAGCACTGAACTGACTATTGATTCACACCCCTAAATCCTATCACAGTTTTCCCTGGCTGCCTGTAATTCTTCTGTGTACCTATATGAGGTCTAGGGAGCTTGTGTCCCTGCAGGTGTTTCTGCACTACAAGTCCCATCATGCCTGATCATTGGCCATGCTGATTGGGGCTGACTGGAGTTGGAGTCCAACAACAGCCAGGGCACCACAGGTTCCCCATCCCTGACCTATAGGCATCCTCAATGTAAGATTTAATCGTGCTATGCTCAACAATGCCAGTTTTGTATTGGGAAGGAGATAAGCAGCTTTCCCCTAACATTATGAAATCTTCTCCAATCTGAATAACTCGCATCATTAGGAAAGCTGCTGGCATAAGCTCTAACAGCAAGTGCTAATTCCCACAATAAATGGTGCCAGGCTAGATCCCCTCCTGTGCCCTCTTCCATTCCTGCTTTTCTTCCCTCTCCATTTTGCTACCTCCTATTCTCCGCAGCTGCCACCTCACAGCTGATTAAGGGAGCACTTTTTGCTGTTGTCTAGCAACCACTGCATCTTTAGCATCCTCGCTGGACCCTGTGAAACAGCGAAGCCTCGCACTTGCCTTTCAGCAGGGGTTGGGGGAGGAACCACAGAGGGATGAGGAGCACTCTTTTACAAACTTCTCAGGGACTCATCCATGACTATTAACCTGGGACAAATGTCCCAGTTGTACAATGGGCAAGTAGTCCTTTCTGAGCATTCATCCAGCCCACAAAAGTTATTCTGCTGGATTCTAAATTTCGATGGATACAGAATTATAGAACACTTCTCTAGACACCTTCTCCTTTCTTTTCTTTTCTCTCTTTTCTTTCTCCCCTCGCATCAGAGCATCCCAAAAGCCATGGCTCCTGGATCAGACCCAAGGATCCACCTGGCAGAACATGGAGACTTCTTTTCTTGGTGGGAAAGGTGTGTGTGTGACTGTTCAGACTATGTCTGTTTGACATAAATTCTGTTGCTGGAAACTGCAGGAGAAGAGAGTGCTCTTGCTGATCACTGAGAGGACAGGATGCTAGACCAGGAGGGCCATTTAGCCTGATGCAGCAGAATTGTGTTATATTCTTATGAACAAATAAATATGACCTGTGATTTTACTTATTTAATGAAAGAAGAAGAAGAAACCATGTGTTATCCTAATTGCAACAAGTGACCCATTTGAAAACGAACATTTCAGCTCTCCACAGCAGTGGCAGCCTTAGAAAATTTCACTCCTTTCTCAGCAATGATCCACTTGCTCTCTGGCTGTAACTCCTGCTCCTAATTTATTTTTTTCCGGGTGCCAAATGCTGGTGGATTTGCTCCACTGTGCACGAGGCCTTCTCTTCCCCATCTGCGCTATGCGTATCTGTTAAGCCGGGCACTTACTCAGCATGGGAGCTGTCTGCAATTCCTTCTCCCCCAGCGGGTGCCCAGTGGGCTGATAGGCTCTTTATGCTTGGCCGTGTTCTACATCTTCAAATCCTCCCTCTGCTGTTTAGTAACCAGCCTCCAAGGATCATCTTCTGCTTCTTGCTGAGAGAACAGATGCTGCTTCCTTTCTCCCCCAGGGGGCACAACATGCCAAAGGAAGGAAGGAGTTAAGTTAGCTCAGTTAGCTACAGGATTGATCACAGACTCAGACGAGTGTTTTCTGCCAAAACTGGGCTAGACTGGCTTGAATGCAGGCATCAAAAGAATCAGAGAAGGGGGAGTCTATGAGCCCTTTGCCAGGAAAGTAGATGCCCAGTGTTCCTGATAGATCAGGCCATGTGAATGTGTTATATTTGTTGCTATTGGAAATTGCTTATATGCCATCTCTTTCACCTGAATATTTCCAACGTGGTTTACAAAGGAGCAATGCAATGGGGAATGGCCATAGCTCAGAGGTGGAGCAGATACCTTTCACACATTCCATCCTCAGCATCTCCAGGTAGGGCTGAAAAAAGCTCTTGCCTAACCCTGGTGAGTTGCTGCCAGTCAGTTCAAGCAGTACAGAGCTAGAAGTACCAAAGATCTGATTCCATACAAGGCAACTTACTTTGTAAAACCACACAGCTACAATAAACCAGAATAAGTGAAATGATAAACAGGGGTGCATTAGAAGTTAATACTAAGGTGGAATCTACACACATATTAATAAACACTGTGAAAATGCTTTTTTAAAAAAAGTTTTGAGAAATACATTTAATTTATCATAGCTCACTGTCACCATCTAGTGTCACATTTGTATATTGCACTTTAAAACATATTTAAAACATTTTCTATTTGCAGCTGTATAGCTGAGTCCTAAGACTTGGCAGTCAGAATATGCCCGAGCAAGCAGATGCAGTGAAACACAAATGCTGTAGGTATATGCAGTACCTCCAAAGGGAGAAAGTTCCTCAAGGTGGGTGCCACCACTGAAAAGGTCCTCCTCTGAGTTGTCATAAGATGGATTTCCGCCAGCTGTAGTACAACTAAACAGGGCTTCTTCTGATGATATTATTGGTAGTAAGAGTGCTTCCTCACTGACAATTGTCATAGCTGCCAAGTTTTCCCTTTTCTCACGAGGAAGCCTATTCAGCATAAGGGAATTTCCCTTTAAAAAAGGGATAACTTGGCAGCTATGACAATTGTTCATGGTAGGTGTTTCTGAATCAGCATATGTACAGTATGAGCATTTGCACGGTGTTCACATGTTACATCCAAACAATGTACAACATTTGTGTGCCTGCTTACACAAATAGTTGGGCCTATGCTTATATAGCATACTCTCTGTGTCCACTCAAGCTGTACAAATCAAGAAGTGCACACCTGTTCACACAAACACTTGTAGACAAGTTCAGTGTAACAAAGCCATTTGTGTGCATATCTGCTAATGGGTGTTGGATGCATGGACCTGAAGGAGCGTCCCCACCCCCATCGTTCTGCCCAGACACTGAGGTCCAGTGCCAAGGGTCTTCTAGCGGTTCCCTCGTTGTGAGAAGCCAAGTTGCAGGGAACCAACCAGAGGGCCTTCTCGGTAGTGGCGCTCGCCCTGTGGAACGCCCTCCCATCAGATGTCAAAGAGAAAAACAGCTATCAGATTTTTAGAAGACATCTGAAGGCAGCCCTGTTTAGAGAGGCCCGATGGGCGGGGTATAAATAATAAATTATTATTATTATTATTATTATTATTATTATTATGCCAATCAAAGCAATGCATGCTAATTTTCTTAATTTTCACTGTTTACATTGGTTATACAAGTCCGTTCCCCTTGGTTTGAAAACCAGGATTACCCAGGTGCTAAATACGGATTGATTTTTTTTTTTGAAGGGGCAGAGGATTACATGCAGCACTTTTCCGAAGACAAAACGGCTTGTCTTCCACATCCCATATCATATTGCTGATCTCTCAGCAAAGTTCTATAGCCGAGTGCTTGATCTGCCGCAGTAAATATTCATTCTATATTAATTTTAATTCTGCCCAGGATCAATAATTTATGCAGCTGCATCTTTTTACAACTTTCCCTCCCACCCTCTATCTAGCAAGGAAGAAAGCATGAAGACAACAAAGTAATATTTCATAGCTGGCTTGCCCAAGAGGAGTTTAGCAGTAGCTAAGAGGACTCCCAGCTCAGTCCATTTTTAACCCTGCGTGGATTAGCAAACACACAGGGCATCTCTGGGCACGGCCTAAAAGTGCAACGCAGCAACCGTGCCAAAGAAGCTAAGCAAGCCTGAGCCCAAACCCAGATAGGAGGCTGCCTGGGACAGGCCTGGTTCCAGCAGGCAGCATCCCAAGGCACCTGCTGAGGGCTGCTGGGGTGTCATGGTTACAGCATCGGACCAGGATCTGGGAAACCAGGGCTCAAATCCCCACTCAGCCAAGAAGTTGGCTTAGTGGCATCAGGCCAACCATTATCTCCCAACCTAACCCCACCACCTTCAAAGGGTTGTTGTGAGGATAAAATAGGAACCAGATATGTCACCTTGAGCTCTTTTTTAATGAATGAGATAGATAGATAGATGATAGATAGATAGATAGATAGATAGATAGATAGATAGATAGATAGATAATACATAGAGATGAGATAGATGATAGATAGATGATTAGATAGATGGTAGGTAGATAGATGATAGAATGGAGCCAAAATTTGTCATAAGACTTGTGTTTCTGAAGAAATATCTGAGATTTTTATTTTTCTCCCCTCCAGAAAAAAAGGAGGCCACTTTGCAGACATTTTCTGCGAATATTCTGCCACCACATAGCAAAGTGCAATTTAGAGTTGGTCGTGGCCAGGGTAGGGTGTGGCCAGGGAGAAAGCAAGCCTGGAAGATTCAGGCAGGAACTCTAACCTTACTTCCTTGGGAATAAACCCCATTAAATTCAATAGGACGTGCATCTGAGTAGATGTGGTTAGGATTGTGCTGTTACCTATCCATACCTATAGGGTTGGGCACTTAGGGAACTGTTGGTTAGGGAAGGGCTGTTCCCCCTAAGACACTTGTTCCATTTCTAGGGAGTGAGGGGAGGGAAATGATTCCATTTGCACTTAGAGGTGAATGTATCTAATCTGCACTTCTCAAACGAATACATGAACCTAAAGAGAGCCATCCTTCAAAATTCACACTCAAAATCCTCCCATTCTGCAATGCAGTTCTCCAGCCAAGTAAAGTGTACACAAATGCTTTGATTATTATGAGGATTTAATTACTAACCCTTCATTCTAAGGTCCCAAAGTGGGTTACAAAAAATCATTTAAAAACAAAACAAAACAAAACACACACACACACACACACACACACACACACACACATGCCATTTGTGCATGTAAATGCATTGATCAGTGAAAATAAAACACATCTATGTGTTAAGATTGGGGGGGGGGAATCACCCTATCATAAAGTTGTAATGAGTTTTTCTGAGAACCTGAAAAAACACATTCACAAACTAATGTGGAACTGCAGAGAACTGAATTTAAGATGGGGGGGGAGAATGAGGAGAAACTAAAACTGACAGGTTGTCCATTCCTATCCAGGCAGAGCTGGTTTTGTTGGACAGTGGGAATCTGCCCCTCTTATGAGTATCAGCTAGGGGGCAAAACAGGGAGAGGAGGACTTGGAAGGGGCAGCAGAGGATTCTGGAATGCCTCCTTCCCCCCTCCTTTGTTGGGCCATGCAAGCAAATCCTAAGAGCCCCCCTTGGGAAAGGGGCAGGTTCTGCCAAGCATGAAGGCTGCAGACTTCGTCCTCACTCACCGAGTGCCGCTTGTCGGCTGTGCCTGTCTATTAGCATGACGGATGCTGCCCTGGTGGCCAGAGTGCAGCGTGTAAATCCAAATGTACATATTTCCTGGCAGAAGAACGTCGCCTTCTTCATGGCAGCATAAACGCAGGCAAGGAAAATGCGAGCCCCTTGTTTTCAGATAGCGCTTAATGTTGTCATCTCATCAGTCACTCCTTGGGGGTTAATTTGAGCCAGGGCACCAGCAGGAGGGATGTGAAGGAATGGAGAACAATAAAGAGGAGGAGGAGGAGAAGTGGATTTTGCACAAAGGGCCTTTTGTCTCGTGACTGGTAGGGAGATACAGGGAAGCACCCTATATCATGGCAGACAAGGTGCAAGACCCATCAAATGTGGCAGGAGCCTGTGCATAGCCACTGCCCATATGGATGGGGAGAAATCCCATTCATTTCTCATGTGAAGCTGAATCTATTAAAATTGCACTCTTCAAAACAATATGAAAACCCAAACACAACCATCCTCTGAAATTTGCACGTATCTGAACTTTGCAATATATGTTCACCAACCAAAGAACGTTTACAAAAATGCAAATATTAGGGAAGATTCTCATTAAAAGGAATATAGTAGTGAAAATAACGTGCAGAAATTCAGTTTATTGGAACAGATTACTTACGAGAAAAGTGGACCTTAGTCAAAACTCTGTACAAAAATGCTTTATTCGAGAAATTCACACTAACATGCTGATGGATTTTCATAGGGGGGGGGAGGGAAATGTGAATATTCAAGTCACAGCTGTCCCCAAATCACAGATTGCTGCAGACATGGGGAGAATAGAATTTAAGATTGGAATTAGGAGGAACTAAGATAATTGAAACCAATGGATCCTTCCATCCCTGACCCACACACTGGCCTTAGTATAAACAGATGAGTGTGGGGTGGAGAGCTTGTATTCCTTCCCCACATCCCATGCCCATTGCAAAATACATCAGAACCATAAGCTGGTTTGTGTGCTGCTGCGAAGGTCTCTGGCCATTTAGATTGTGAAAGCCTGCCCAGAATTATTAAGAACATGGGGAAAGCCTGGCTGTTGGATCAGGCCAGCGGTTCATCTTGTCTAGAAACTTTCCTCATAGTGGCCAATGACATGTTTATGGGAAGCTCACAAGCAGCACTCTCCCAGCTTGTGATTTCCAGAAGTTGGTATTTCTAGCAGCTATTGGTGGAAGTTTGAAGGAAGAAGAGTTTGGATTTGATATCCCGCTTTATCACTACCTGAAGGAGTCTCAAAGCGGCTAACATTCTCCTTTCCCTTCCTCCCCCACAACAAACACTCTGTGAGGTGGGTGGGGCTGAGAGACTTCAAAGAAGTGTGACTAGCCCAAGGTCACCCAACAGCTGCATGTGGAGGAGCAGAGACATGAACCCAGTTCGCCAGATTATGAGTCTACCGCTCTTAACCACTACACCACACGAGTCCTATGTTTAGATAAGGCACCTGGAAGGTGCTCATCAACATCCACAGCAGGCCGAGAGGGCACTCTGCTCATTGTCTTTCCACCTGCCCTGAGATATATTGTCTTTCTAGTCAAGTTACAGCAATGGTTTCTAAATGTGCTTCTCCACATATAAATTAGGGCAGGCACATCATGTGCAGATCCATGCTGTCTTCTTCTTGGGTGGCACATTTCCTCTTTTGGAGAAATCCATAGGAGGCCAACTTCACCTTGCCTCCCACCTTCACTTCCCCACACTCTACCTCACTTTGCTTCCTGGAGCAGAGCTGGAATCAGGGGCCATGTGGGAGGCAGGTTGTGAATGTATGGATATAAACCTGGGGAAACCAAGAGGGGAGAGCTATGATTAGCTTTCTCCTACCTCTCTTTGGAAATTTGCAGCCACCCAAATGCAGAGGATAGGTAGCAGGTCTGATGTTGGCCCATCCCTGTCTTGACTCCAAGGACCCCACCTCCCCAAGCCTTTGCTTATTGGACTAGAAGCCTCTATTAGTTTGTACTTTTCAATGTGTGGTCATATGTCCTCCTCATTTCTCCTCATTTCATACAGATTTCCCCCACTCTGTTAAAATAGCCTTTCCTTTGTCTCTGCCTAGCTAAGAAATTGTCTTACTTTCTTCTGTATTTATAGAAGCAATAACTGCATTAGCCTAATTGATCTATTAGGCTGTCCTATTTATGGATTTAATCACCCTTCACTCTCCAGCTCGGCTTGGATCCAAAAGCCAATTAAAATCAATAAAAGGAATTCAATGGGTTTTCTATTTGCCATCTAACGACTTGAGATTTTTACACCTGGAGCACACATCTGTATAGATGTATATATCCTATTCTCTACCTACACAGTACAATTTCTTTTCCAGGGAAGTCACTGGATACCATAGCAATCAAAAGGAAGCTAAATTGAAGGGAGCACTGAGAGAAATCAACTCCTTGATTAGATATAGATGCTGGTATAAAAGAAAAATACAGTAATGTGAAATATTTTAAAGAATATCCCCCTCACTAGGCAATTATTTTTGTGATACATCCTTGACCTAAAGACCATATTCTTTATTTATGAAGTTTCTGTTATTCATTTTTATGAAGGCTTTGAAAGCTTAGGACAAAGGTTGCCATGTAGGAAGAGAAGAAAAGGGAATATGTTTGAAAATAGGATAGTGTGGGGGCTGGGGTCACATCTGAGCATCTAGACAGCTTAACTACATGCCCCAGAAGGACTGGGGCTAAATAGGGACGGGGTTCTCAAACATTGTACCCTCAGGGCTGTCTGGAGAGGGCTGAAAAATATTGAGGTGCTGGGGCAGAACTCTTTACAAAATGGCAGCCAGTGGAGCTGTAATTCGGCCTAATCAGCTAGCAGTTACTGGTAATCTCCTATTGAAATGGAACCTCTCTTTGCCACAATGTGTTTTTTCCTTGTACCTCGAGATTCCATAGCTCAGCTTTCCTCAAGTGCAAACGTTGGCTTCTGGAGGTGTTGAGACTCGGCCTCCTCCTTTTTTATTTCTTCTCCTTTTTAGACAGAATCTACTAGTTCCAATCTCTAAATGGAGACAGATTATTTATTTATTTATTTATTTATTTATTTATTTATTTATTTGCCTTCCTGTCCCAACATGCCTTTCAATCTCCTGTCATTTCTTCTACTATTTTTCTTTCACACTTAACCTTCACCTTATTCCCCCCAACCACCAGTTGCTTTTGTCCAGGCATCCCCAAACTGCGGCCCTCCAGATGTTTTGGCCTACAACTCCCAGAATCCCTAGCTAACAGGACCAGTGGTCAGGGAAGATGGGAATTGTAGTCCTAAACATCTGGAGGGCTGAAGTTTGGGGGTGCCTGCTTTTGTCCCTCCTAACTGCTCCTTTTACATTCATTCATTTCTTCCTTCCTTTACAGCTCCCTTCTCCAACCCCCTTCCATTCGATTCCCAGATTATAATGTTGCTGAAAAGTCTTCACCTCTTTAGCGCTCTTCTGCATTTCTTTCAGGCCCTTCTCCCTCAGAAGAGACTTCCCTCCCCTCTCTTGTTGAGCTTCTCTCTCTCCCAGCAGTCTTGACTCAACTTGCAGACAGGCTGCTGCTAGCATTGGTCTAGGCAAAGGCTATGGCGGAGCTGAGGGGGAGAGCAATGCAGGCTAGTGAGGAGGCACTGGGCAAGCTGTGGCATTAAGGCTTACTTGGAAAAGGTCTGAGGCCAACTGGGGACCCTGGCCCACTCTTTGATAAACAGTGGAACACCTATGAAAGAGCCACAGGGAAGTCAGGAAGCAGAAAAAGAGGTCTAAGGTCTGAGCCCATCTGAATGAATGTGGGACTGAAATGAAGAAAGCATTCAGGAAACTAGCTGAGGTCTTGCAAAGAGAACTTCTTAGATCCAGCAGCTCAGGTTCTGCAAAACCCATCCAGGTCCAAAAGCCAAGCTTTCTAAATAAAGTGGAACTTTTGTAGATGATATAAAAAGTCAGTAGCTATTAATGGGTGAGGTTGGAAGGGTGGTTGAGTTGCACCTTCCTAGCTTCAAGCATAGAAAGCAACCTTACCAAATTCAACTATTGTCAGCCTCGCCCAGAATTGTGTGTACCAACTGGCATTGGCTTTCTCGAGCAGCGAGAGGGTCTTTCCCACTGCACGACATCTGCTTTTTTATACATAGAAATGCTGGGGATTGAACCTGCATGCAAAATAAATTCTGCATGCAAAGGGCATCGTGGTCCCTTCTGGTGGGTCTAGTTTCTCTCCCATGACTAAAAAGGTGGAGGTGCCACTTCCACAAGTCTGAAAATGTCAACCGAAACATGCAGAATGTGGCCTGGGCAGATGTCACACCAGGGGGTGCAGAAAAACTGAAAGGAGCCCATCCCACTTTGCGGTGGAAGTAGTTGCATTTAAAACTTCCAAGGCCCTTTTCACCAAAGGTCAAATACTCCCTCTGAAAAGCATCTCTGCTGGGAGGAAGGATGCTATTACAACATCCATTTGTGTAATTTGGGAGAAAGAGAAAAACCGAGAAGTACCCTAGGAGACCATGCATATCCCTGCACCGAATGAAAATATAATAGGGTTTTCTGCTGTTCCGAAGCAATTATGGGAAATTATAGCTTATGCCCAGGATGAATATACGTACATGAAGATTTTTTTTCCCCCAGGTAGGAGGCATGGCTGCTTGGGGGGCAGGGTGAATAAATAACTGGATCAAGTTATGGTTTTGAGAGTGATGGCCTTGGCGTGGCTAAGAAGCCCTCCAGCAAAACAATGCTTGTGAAATAAATCTACGGCGAATGAGGCTCTCGTTTGATGAAGAGAGCAAGGGTCAAGCAACAAAATACATCAGTTATGTACCTGTGACCTTAAGTACAGGGTTTTGGGTTTTTGTTTTTTTACAGCACCTTGTGGGTGTGATCTGGATTGGTACTCTGTAGGACGCTTTAAATCTCACCATGGCATTGCATCATTTATTGGCATCTGGAGTGCAGGCACACACACACACACACATTACATGGGACCAGGGACTGGGCATGGAGGGTGAACAAAACATGCTGGGCAAGACCAACTTTTGCCAGCACTGCTTCTGGGCAGGCACAGGGCACGGAGGATTCGTGGGGCCATGCTGCATAGCCTGCCCGCCTGCCTGTGCAGGGGGAGCCTGACCAACCAATACAGCCCTTGGCGGGTACATCCCACCAACACTGGCTGCACAACCATTCAGTTGGGGGGCCAGGGGCGTGGCAGCAAGGCCAGGTTCCATGCCCCAGAGACCCCTGGAAGCAGGCAGGCAGAGCAGGGATCCCTGCATGGGGGCGCCTGGCTCACCCCTTCTCAAAATCATGTGTCCGGGGCTACAGCACCCCCCCCCCCGGTCATCCCCATGCTTCGACCCTGAAATATCGCCCTCCCCAGGTTCCTGATGCAGACTCAGACCCAACTTCTGCCCTTGCAATATGCATTGGGGAAAATAACTGCCATAATCCATCTGGAAGTTTGTTTTAGGAACACAGCCAACTACTTTATGCTCAGTCAGACCATTGACCCATGTAACTCAGTATTGTCTACACTGACTGCGGGGTTTCAGACACAGGTAGCTCCTGGATTGACATGGAGATTCTGAAGATTGAACTTGCAACCTTTTGCATGCCTATCAGATGCTCTACCACTGAGCTCTACCAATGAGTCAACAGTGTGATGCAGCAGCTAAAAAAGCCAATGCAATTCTGGGCTGCATCAATAGGAGTATAGCATCTAGATCAAGGGAAGTAATAGTACCACTGTATTCTGCTCTGGTCAGACCTCACCTGGAGTACTGTGTCCAGTTCTGGGCACCACAGTTCAAGAAGGATACTGAAAAGCTGGAACGTGTCCAGAAGAGGGCAACCAAAATGGTCAAAGGTCTGGAAACAATGCCTTATGAGGAACCGCTTAGGGAGCTGGGTATGTTTAGCCTGGAGAAGAGAAGGTTAAGGGGTGATATGATAGCCATGTTCAAATATATAAAAGGATGTCATATAGAGGAGGGAGAAAGGTTGTTTTCTGCTGCTCCAGAGAAGCGGACACAGAGCAATGGATGCAAACTACAAGAAAGAAGATTCCACCTAAACATTAGGGAGAACTTCCTCACAGTAAGAGCTGTTCGGCAGTCGAATTTGCTACCAAGGAGTGTAGTGGAGTCTCCTTCTTTGGAGGTCTTTA
The DNA here is from genome assembly GCF_965207765.1 of Zootoca vivipara. Taxonomy (NCBI): domain Eukaryota; kingdom Metazoa; phylum Chordata; class Lepidosauria; order Squamata; family Lacertidae; genus Zootoca; species Zootoca vivipara. The sequence goes on from NC_142597.1 coordinate 22,316,392, forward strand.
AGCAGAGGCTTGACAGGCATATGTCAAGAATGCTTTGATGGTGTTTCCTGCTTGGCAGGGGGTTGGACTGGATGGCCCTTGTGGTCTCTTCCAACTCTATGATTCTATGAGCTATGGGCCCTTCCTGATGCAAATTCCGGGTATGGAGGGGGGAGGATCTGAATTGGAATCATAGTGGCCTTGGTTTGTTGCAAGCTGTGGGTCTGGAATCAATGATGGGGTAAAAGTAGGAGCAAAGGTTGGAGTGAAAGACCTTGGGTTATGTGTCCACTTGCAATATTTAACACATTGAACACATTTAACATATATTCAACATATTTTTAACCAGAATTCTGAGACCCACCAACTGGAGCTTGGCACATAAGACTACAATAAGGATGGAAGGACCTGCCAATTTCATTTCTCATTTATGCCATTTTTAATTCATTTGCTATAGTTCATGATTTTTTTTATTTAAAAAATCCTCATGAAAATCCACCAGCATTTTAGTCTGAATTTCTCCTAATAAACACATTTGGGTGCAGATTTGACTAATTTACCAATTTTTGCAAGCAGTTTCCCCTAAGGGAATACACTAGTGTATCCATCTGTAAGCATACTTTCCCCTAATATAAGCCTTTTTAAAAACATTGGTTGGTGACCTACAGAGCAAAATGTGGATAAGTGGCAGGGCCGGCCCACCCATGAGGCAAAAGTGAAGCATCCGCCTCAGGGTTCACCAGGGTAGCAGATCCCGATGTCAATCTTTCTTTCCCTGTTTTTCCCCCCCTGGTGTAGATCTTCCCTGAGCCCTTCTTCCCTGGTGGGGAGGGGATACCATTTTGGGGTCAACCTCAGGTGCCAAAATGTCTTGGCCAGCCCTAATGTGCAAATTTGAAGGGCAGCTGTGTTTCAGTTTGCATATTGTTTGGGAAAGTGTAAATTTGATAAATTTGGCTTTAGATACATACTGAATCAATGTTTTCCATCATCCCTAAACTACATGTATAATTAAAGGATTCCAGGACATGAAAAGCAGAACTGAATGGATCTCACTGTCTTCCTACATAGAAATTCTTTCCTGCTTACCCAACACTTCCTTCATTTCAGTAGTATAATTGAGGGTGGGAGTCATCCCACACACACTATTGTTAAATAATTGAGAGTCAAAAATCTTTGCCAATCTATTGCTGATCATTCAGAGATCTACCAATAGACTGAGATCTACATTCTGCCTATCCCGATTTCGCAGTTCTACAGATTACAGCTCTTACACTTCTGCAGAACTGCAGGACATCAGCTATTCCAGACAGTAAAAAGGAGCTGCAAAGCCACCTGAATATCATTTCTTGTTGTGCTTATTGATCACTGGCAATTTTATAGTAGTTTTATTGTTATTGGCCTAATTACATCTTTTCCCATGCCTTTCTTTCTGTCTGCATATGGCATTGTCTTAATCTATTTGACAAACAATGATCTGGGAGTTAATTGCTGGTTTCCTGCATCCTCCCTACTCTTTAAATCACAGTTTTTTATTGTGCTGATCAACATTCTATCTTAGATTTTGCCCTGGCTTGCTTCTTTCATGCTGGTTTATTTCCATGCATCTTGCTAAAGCTGTAATTAATAAGATGCAGTGGGGAGTGGGAGGAATTCCAGAGGATGATACAATTTTGTCTAATATAATGCATTTTGTGTTATTTTCACACACAAAATGTGCCTTTTTATGCACCCTTTACTCATGTATATCTATGTTACCTGGCCGGAGAACTGCACTGCAAAATTCAGAGAAGTGTGAATTTTGATGGATATGTGTGGTTCGGTTCTCGTGTTGTTTTGAGAAGTACAAGTTAGGTAGGGTTGTCTTCAAAGGTAAACTGGATGAAGTCGCATGAAAGGGACACAGACCAGAAATGGGCTGATTTGCTCTTTCGTAAAAGCAACCAATATCCACAGCATCCATCTGTTGCAGCAAAGTGGTCCATGGCCGGGTTGGAGAGCCAGTGATCATCAGTCCTTTTCCAGCATGGCCAGCATCATCCAGAATGATGGGGATTGCAGTTCAGCAGCTTCTGGAGGGCCACAGATGCCCTACCTCTGGCCTAGAGGGGAACTGCCAGCCAGACTAGACTATACTTGGCTGAATGGACAAAGTGTCCAACCTTATGATGAGGCAGCTTTCCATGCTCCTAAAAAGTTGTGTCTAAGAATGTAAGAAGAGCCTGCTAAATCTGGTCCAGAGCCCAACTTGTCCAACATCCTGTTCCCACAGTTGCCACCCAGATGCCTGTGGGAAACCTATAAGCAGGACTGCAGTGCAAAAGAAGTCTCCCCTCCTCTTCTCCCTAGCAGCTGATGTTCAGAGGGTAGCCTGCCTTTGACAGTGGAGGTAGAGCATAATCATCAGGGCTAGTAGCCATTGAGAACCTTCTCCTCCATGAATATATTGAATCCTCTTTTAAAGCCATTCTAGCTGTTGGCCTAGCTCATTCTAGCTCATTGACTATGCAAAAGCATTTGACTGTGTCAACCACAGCAAACAATGGCAAGTTCTTAAAGAAATGGAAGTGCCTGATCACCTCATCTGTCTCCTGAGAAATCTCTATGTGGGACAAGAAGCTACAGTTAGAACTGGATATGAAATAACTGATTGGTTCAAAATTGGGAAAGGAGTACGACAAGGCTGTATATTGTCTCCCTGCTTATTTACGGTAACTTATATGCAGAATTCATCATGCGAAAGATTGGACTGGATGAATCCCAAGCTGGAATTAAGATTGTTGGAAGAAATATCAACAACCTCAGATATGCTGAAGACACAAACTTGATGGCAGAAAGTGAGGAGGAAAGTGGTGCTATCCACTATGACCCTAAGGTCTTGTGCAATGGGCCAGTGCAGCTGATCCTCCAGCTCTATAGATTATTTCTTCAATATGTTGCTTTCCTGTGAAAAACACACAAAGCAGTTTCCAGTTAATTGATTCCCGATTGGGAGTGCCTGGTGCTGCCCTGGAATTTCTAGAAATCAAACAATATTGTGAATTCTAAATGGAAGGTGTACATTGCTAGTTTGGAACAGTCACTCCCGAAATTGGGTGGAGTCATGGCAAAGTTCCCTCTCCCCATTAAACTAAGATCATGGCCACTGGTCCCATCACCTCCTGGCAAATAGAAGAGGAAGAAATGGAGGCAGTGAGAGATTTTACTTTCTTGGGTTCCATGATCACTGCAGATGGTGACAGCAGTCATGAAATTAAAAGATGCCTACTTCTTGGGAGAAAAGCAATGACAAACCTAGACAGCATCTTAAAAAGCAGAGACATCACCTTGCCGACAAAGGTCCATATAATTAAAGCTATGGTTTTCCCAGTAGTGATGTATGGAAGTGAGACCTGGACCATAAAGAAGGTTGGTAGCCGAAGAATTGGTGCTTTTGAATTGTGGTGCTGGAGGAGACTCTTGAGAGTCCCATGGACTGCAAGAAGATCAATCCTATCCATTCTTAAGGAAATCAGCCCTGAGTGCTCAGTGGAAGGACAGATCCTGAAGCTGAGGCTCCAATACAGTACTTGGGCCACCTCATGAGAAGAGAAGACTCCCTGGAAAATACCCTGGTGTTGGGAAAGATGGAGGGCACTAGGAGAAGGGGACGACAGAGGACGAGATGGTTGGACAGTGTTCTCGAAGCTATGAACATGAGTTTGACCAAGCTGCGGGAGGCAGTGGAAGACAGGAGTGCCTGGTGTGCTCTGGTCCATGAGGTCACGAAGAGTCGGACACGACTAAACAACAACAGCTGTTGGCCATCACTGCCTCCCGCAAGAGTGAGTTCCATAGTTTAATAATGTGCTGTGTGTGGGCGGGGAAAATACTTTCTTTTGTCTGTTCTGAACCTTCCAGTGTTCAGCTTCATTGGATGTCCCCCTTGTTCGAGTGATATGATGAGTCCCATCATTGTCTGTTGATTGAACCAAGCCCCACTTCCCTGCTCTGACCCCCCTCTCCCCCCAGCCAGAGGATGTTCTTTTGTTTCCTGATTGGCTTTAAAAGGTTTTGAACCAAGCCATCAAATCTGAGATGACTGCAGTTAGCTAATCTTTTCCCCAACACATTAAAACACACACCAAGTGCTGTCTTTAAGCACTTAGGTGGCATTAGTGTCATCATAAGCACTTCAAAATCATTTCTGAGATTAGCTCAGATTTTATTCATGCAGAAGGAACATGAAGGAGGGAACATGAGGCTGTTTATCAGCACCTTCCTCTGTCGACAGCAGGGAGTGGGAGCCCCTGGTTCTCCAGATGCTGCTGGACTCTAACTCCCAACAGCCCCAGCTAGGGTGGCCAATGGCCAAATATGATGGGAGTTGTAGTCCAGCAGCATCTCTCAGGCCACAGGTTCCCCATCCCTGGTCTACAGCAAACACATTTGGGCTGGTGCATGAGCCCTGCCAGCTCCCTCAGCTTCTATCTTGCTCCTTGAAGAAACCTTGCTGCCTACTGGATAGGTCACAGGGTTTCCCCAACTTGGGTCTCGAGCTGTTTTTGGACTACAACTCCCATCATCCCTAGTTGGGATAGGAGTTGAAGTGTGGCCTCATGTGCGCAATGAGCAAATGTGCGATTAAAAAAAAATAGTAAAAAGAGCAGGCATGGTGCCCCAATCCAGCATGGGACCCAAATCAGGGAGGGAGAAGGGTAAAGGGTTGAACTCTTTCCTATCAATGAGAGAATGTGGCCCTTGAGCTGAGATAGCTTCCCCACCCTCTGCCAAGCAGTGTAGGCTGGTCCATCAGGACAAATGGGGTTCTGCCCCAGCAAGGTCAGGCTGTCCTCAGCCACCTCCCTCCACCTGCCTGCCTTCTTCCTTAATAACCATCTCAGGGGTGGCACTGACCACCAGCTGCTTCCTCCTCAAATCACTTTGTGGAATTCAACAGGGAGGAGGAGAGGGACAAAACTAGAATTATTTGACTCAGCTTGTCATGGGTTGCGTTGCCACCAACTGTTGGGCTTCTTGCCTTCCATCCCACCAACCTCAACATTCTCCAGTCAGCACCGAGTCCTGAGATCTCCTCCAGCCCCACATTTGACCCCTTCCAAACACGCCTGCTGAGATGCTTACCACAGCTGTGCAAGAGACAGGGATGAACACAGAGTTATGGAAAGGCACAAGGGCAGAATTGGGTGTAATTTAGGCGGGATGTTTTGATTCATGCCCCCCCCCTTCCAGTAGCGTCTGTGTGCATTTAGGTTAATCCCATTAGCTTGCATGAATGGTGGAGTGGCTGGTGGGGTGGAATGAGGGGATGGAATGAATGATGCTTATCGTGTGTGTGTGTGTGTGTGTGTGTGTGTGTGTGTGTGAGAGAGAGAGAGAGAGAGAGAGAGAGAGAGAGAGAGAGAGAGAGAGAGAGAGATTTACTTGAGATGTAGCTACAACAGAGAACTCAACAGCTCCTTGTCTCTATACAGTGAAATCTGGCCATTCTGTCCACCACCAGTATGACCAACCTCAGAAATGGTGCTTTAACCTGGAATCAGACTATCACAGCCATAGGCAAGAGCCACCTGGGGCCAGAACTGGGATCCCATAGCCCTGCATGAGGCTAATCTACATGGCAAGTCACCAGAAGGACCCTTTGGAGAAGGGATAGCAATTGTCATTCCCTCCAAACGTGGCTGGAATACAACTCCCGTCATCCCTAGCCATTCAACATGTTGACTGGGGCTGTTGTGCACATATGAGGGATTCTATGCCAACTACCTCTGCTTTGAAGCACCACCTAGGTCACTGAAGTGAACTCTGTGACCCTCCAGATGTTTTTGGACTCCAACTCCCATCAACTCCAACCAGCATCGCCAATGATCAGGGATGATGGGAGGTATAGCCTATCAACATCTAGGGGGTCATGGGTTCTCCATTCTTGGCCTAGGAAATAAAAAGTTTCCAAATTCCTACTAGTTATGGTGACTGTATGTACCTTCGATGTTCAGAGACAGCACTCCACTTGTCACCAGTTGCTTGGAAGCAATAGCAATTTCTTTTATGTCCTGCTTGTGAGTTTCCTAGTGTCAGGTAGGCCCCATCTGCACTGGAAATTTAGAGCAGTATAATACCACTTTAAACAGCCTTTACACACACACACACACACACACACACACACACACATACAATATACTGTATATATAGTGGTGCTTCGCAAGACAAATTAAATTCGTTCCGTGAGTCAATTCATTTTGCGAAAAATTCGTCTTGCAAATCGCGGTTTCCCATAGGAATGCATTGAAATTTCTTTTCTTTTTTTTGCCCATAGGAACACATTAATTAAATTTCAATGCATTCCTATGGGAAACCGTGATTTGCAAGATGAATTTTTCGCAAAACGAATTTGTCTTGCGAGTCACCATCAGATCGCAAGACGCATTCGTCTTGCAAAAAATTCGTCTTGCAGGGCATTCATTTTGCGAGGTCCCACATCCTGGGAAGTTTAGTTTGTTAAGGATGCTGAAAGTTGTCAAGAGTCCCCTATTCACCTTCCAGACCTACAATTCCCAGAGTGATTTAATAATCAATCCCTTTTCTCAGGTCACTATTGGAATTGTCACTCTTGAAGGGGAACAGGTGTCTCCTAACAATTCTCAGCACCCTTAACAAAGATGGTCAAGTCAAAGGTTCACCTGTGAGAACTACTCTAATGCAGGTAGCTTTAAGGACTATAAACCTCCTAGGCAAGCAGTTAACCTTTTTCTAATGCTCTTTTTTTCTTTACAAGAGTCAGAGTAACAGTACCAGTCCTGTGAATTGCCCAGCCACCAAACCCGATGATTATTAAACAAAGCCTTGCTTGAATTTTGCACTATCCATTCATCAGACAACTGTTCATATCTTTGGATGATTATTATGAAACCTAATCTAGTCAAGTGATGCTGAAAAGGATTGTCTAGATTTTTTTTCTGTTTCTTTGCTTACTGATTTGTGTGGGATCCTCCCCCCCCCTCACCGTTTCCTAATAAAAATGGGAAATCATCAAAGAAAATGAACACTGCTCAGTGATATTCAGGGCTCAATGGTTTGCCTGCGATGACGTCCAAAGGGCAAGCGCAGGAAGAGTTTCAGGAGATTTGCTTCCTTCTCTTGGAAGCACAGCACTGAGGAAGGTTAATCATCAGCTTGATCATTCATATATGGGTGGACTAAATGAAAGAACATTGGTGTCTGGGATTCTCTTTCACTTCCTCTTATTCCAGTTAAGCCTGTTTACCAAGCCTGCTGGTGGGCCAGCAGATGTTATGAACAGTGAATTGGCCATAGGGGTTGGCAGAATGGAATGACCTCTATCTGGTTCCGAGAGTACATCTGCAGAGCACATGAGATTGTCACTGCTGTGTTCCAATTGTTGGCCGTTGCAGGTGGGCAAGGCGCTGTTGTGCTCACTTCCAGCTTGCAGGCCTCCCACAAGCTTCTGGTCAACCACTGTGAGAACAGAATGTTGGACTAGATGGCATTTGGTCTGGTCCACCAGGCTCGTCTCATGTCCTTGTGGATTGGGCCTGTTCTGGACATTGTCCTGGGGGAGATTTTTTAGAGAAGGTGTGGGGAAACTTTGGTCCTCCAGATGTTGCCTAGCTTCAACTCTCATCATCCCTGGCCATTGGGCATGCTTACTGGGGCTGATGACAGGTGTGGCTCAGCAACATTTGGGGGGGGGGGGCAAAGATTCCCCACTCTTGCTATGGAGCATAGGTAGTCAACATAGTGCCCTCCAGATATTTTGCATTACAATTCCCAACAAACCAAGTAATCATGGCCAACAGTCAGGGATGGTGAGACTCATAGTGCTCAACATCTAGAAGGCTACCTCTGGAGCATAGGATTGTAGTCTTATTGTACATACATTTTTAATTTTAATTTTTCATATTTCATCATTCCTTTGCTAAGAACCAGTAGTGGTATAGTGATAGAGTGTCTGACTAGGACCTGGGAGTCCAGAGTTCAAAACTCTACTCAGCCCTGAAGCTCACTGGGTGACCTTGGGCCTTCCACTGTCTCTCTGCTTAACCCACTTCATAGGCTTTAATGGGGAGAGGGAGTAACACCTACCTTATCCTTGAGTTCCTTGGAGGAAAGGTGGGATATAAACATGATCAGTTGCATATTTTGAAAAGTGGTTTGTCCATTTGTCCATTTGTTTCCTATAGGTTCAGCCACCTCTCAAGATATTGTCACCAAACTCTGAACAGGGTTCCTGGGGTGAGGGTCTATGTTGGTGTTTGGGTGCCATTTTGAAGCAAGATGCTGGACCAAAGCATGACTTTGCATTCATTTTTTAGCATAGATTTGACCATCTATGGATATATTGTTGCCATACTTGGCATGAGGGGTTCAGAGGTGGGGGTGGCAGTCTTCATCAATGTTTGGATACCAGTCATGGCTTTGCATGTCTTTGCCTCTCTTTTTTGCCAGAGGTTTGGCTGCCTCTCGAGATATCACCCCAAAACTCAGCATGAGGGTTTCAAAGGATAAGATGCAGGTCATAGAATCATAGAGCTGGAAGAGACCTGTGGGTCATCTAGGAAGCCAGGCACCATTTTGAGTCAAGGTGGCAGACTAAATTGTGACTTTGTTGTTGTTGTTGTTTAGTCGTTTAGTCGTGTCCGACTCTTTGTGACCCCATGGACCAGAGCACGCCAGGCACTCCTGTCTTGCACTGCCTCCCGCAGTTTGGTCAGACTCATGTTGGTAGCTTCGAGAACACTGTCCAACCATCTCGTCCTCTGTCATCCCCTTCTCCTTGTGCCCTCCATCTTTCCCAACATCAGGGTATTTTCCAGGGAGTCTTCTCTTCTCATGAGGTGGCCAAAGTATTGGAGCCTCAGCTTCATGATCTGTCCTTCCAGTGAGCACTCAGGGCTGATAATAATGGATAGGTTTGATCTTCTTGCAGTCCATGGGACTCTCAAGAGTCTCCTCCAGCACCATAATTCAAAAGCATCAATTCTTCGGCGATCAGCCTTCTTTATGGTCCAGCTCTCACTTCCATGCATCACTACTGGGAAAACCATAGCTTTAACTATACGGACCTTTGTTGGCAAGGTAATGTCTCTGCTTTTTAAGATGCTGTCTAGGTTTGTCATTGCTTTTCTCCCAAGAAGCAGGCGTCTTTTAATTTTGTGACTGCTGTCACCATCTGCAGTGATCATGGAACCCAATAAAGTAAAATATCTCACTGCCTCCATTTCCTCCCCTTCTATTTGCCAGGAGGTGATATGACCAGTGGCCATGATCTTAGTTTAATGGGGAGAGGGAACTTTGCCATGACTCCACCCAATTTCGGGAGTGACGGTTCCAAACTAGCAATGTACACCTTCCATTTAGAATTCACAATATTGTTTGATTTCTAGAAATTCCAGGGCAGCACCAGGCACTCCCAATCGGGAATCAATTAACTGGAAGCTGCTTTGTGTGTTTTTCACAGGAAAGCAACATATTGAAGAAATAATCTATAGAGCTGGAGGATCAGCTGCACTGGCCCATTGCACAAGACCTTAGGGTCATAGTGGATAGCACCATCCAGATGTCGACCCAGCATGCAGCAGCTGTGAAAAAGGCCAAATTCCATGCTAGTGATCATTTGGGAAGGAATTGAAAATGAAACTGCTGATAACATAATGTCATTATACAAATCTATGGTGCAGCTGCATTTGGAATATTGTTTACAATTCTGCCCATTTCACCCCAAAATAGAGATTGTAAAGTACTAGAACAATGAAGCTGAATGTTGGATGATTTAGGACAGATGACAGACAAACCATCTCGTCCTTCTTTCTTTCTTTTTAAAAAAAGAAATTTTATTGGTTTTTAAACAAATACAAAGACAATAACCATTAAACACTTTCCCATCAGTACATCTAATGTTGTTTGTTTTATCCATTGTCTCTGGACATACACTTACACATTCAACCTTCAAACATATTACTTAATGTAACCCCTCCACTGAGAATATTGAGTGGTCGGTATAGGAAGGTCTTGATTTTGGTCCTTAACATAGTTAAAGAAAGAGGTCCATGTGCCTTGGAAGATGCCTCTATTCGTTATGCCTTTAATTGCCCCACTATGTCTGGTGAGATGCTCAGGCATTGCTGCATCCCAGATATTATTCTCCTATATATTCAAGGGTGTTTCAGTCTGGTCCTTCCATTGCTGAGCTATCACTAATCTTTCTGAGGTCAGTAAGAAGCCTACTACTTCGCTGTGGTGCAGGGAGGAGCCTAAGTCCATGACCAAAGATAGGAAAAGGCAGGATTTGAAGAATAGGGTTGGCCTGTAATTGTGTATATAACAGAGAATACTCTATTCCAAAAGTTTTTAAGTGCTTCCTAACACATAGTTAAATGATGGAATTTGCTCTCACAAGACTTAAAGGGTAAAGGACCCCCTGACCATCAGGTCCAGTCGTGTCCGACTCTGGGGTTGCGGCGCTCATCTTGCTCTATAGGCCAAGGGAGCCGGTGTTTGTCCGCAGACAGCTTCCGGGTCATGTGGCCAGCATGACAAAGCTGCTTCTGGCGAACCAGAGCAGCACATGGAAATGCCGTTTACCTTCCCGCCGGAACGGTCCCTATTTATCTAATTGCATTTTGATGTGCTTTCGAACTGCTAGGTGGGCAGGAGCTGGGACCAAGCAACGGGAGCTCACCCTGTTGCAGGGATTCGAACCGCCGACCTTCTGATCAGCAAACCCTAGACTCTGTGGTTTAACCCACAGCACCACCTGGGTCCCCACAAGACATAGTAATGGCCATTGGCTTGGGTGGCTTTAAAAAAAAGGAGTAGACAAATTCATGGAGGTTAAGGCTACTAGACATGATCAATATGCTCTACCTCTGCTGTTGGTTATAGACCTTTAGGTGCCATGCAAAAGCATTCCTTTTTAACCAGGCCTTTAGTTGATTCGATTGACATTTGAAAATGTGGAGGGGGTATTGGTTGGTTTTTAAAAATGTCTTTTGCGTTTTTCTGTTTTGATTTTATTCTGTGAACCACCCTGAGACCTCCGAGTATAGGGCGGTATAATAATAATAATAATTAGTCATCGTCGTCATTGGAGAGAGTGTTATTGCATCTGGTTAGACCAGGCACCCCCAAACTGCTGCCCTCCAGATGTTTTGGCCTACAGCTCCCATGATCCCTAGCTAACAGGACCAGTGGTCGGGGAAGATGGGAACTGTAGTCCAAAACATCTGGAGGGCCGAAGTTTGGGGATGCCTGGGTTAGACACTGTGAGAATATGGTGCTCAACTAGATGGGCCTTTGGTCTGATCCACATGGTTCTTATGACCCACTTTCTTATGTCCATCTTCCAACCACACAACTAAGTCTACTGTCACAGTTTGCCATGGTCATGCCGACAGCCAGTTCCACTCATGCACAGCGATGCCTTCAAGCACCCGTAATATCAGCCGACTGAGTGCTTCAGCAGAGGCAGCTGATGGACATAGTTTAATTAGCAAGAGAGTAAATTACACTGGGCTCCAAGAGCCCCCGACTTCTTTCTCGACAGCCTGGGAAAACGGAAAGAGTTGCATTTTCAATTTAAGGTTTAGTTAGATAATGCCTATTGGTGCCAATAGATTACAGAGTGGATATTAAATCCTACAGGATTTGCAAGAGGAGATTGCAGGCAGAATCCGTAAGCAGTCTGGAGAGGCCAAAGGCAGGCTAAGGAGCCAAACATCCCCTGGTATTTGTGTTTTGCAGTTGAGACAGAAAGGATGGGTGATGCCCGTACATCATTGCTGCAGAAGTGACTCGGTATCAGGGGTGTTAAATCTGTTCACCTTGCAGTACTTTCTGATTCTTGCAAAAACGTGGTGAGGGAAGGAAAGAGTATTTAACTAACAGGAAATCCTAATCAACACTTTGCCTTTCTTCAAGTACCACTTGTCCATCCTGCTACAAGATTAAGAAGATAGGAACATAAGGAGAGCCTGCTGGAGCAAATCAATGACCCATCTAGTCTATAGTTTGATTTTGTGCTCCATGAAGAAGTACTTTTTGTGGTCTGTCCTGAATTTTCCAAGACAGCTTCAGGACCACAATACCTCAAGGACTGCCTCTTCCCTGAGATCATCTTCTGACACCCTCCTTCGTGTGCCACCTCCTTAAGAGGTCCGGAGGGTGGCAACACAAGAACGGGCCTTCTCCGCAGTGGCTCCCCATCTATGGGATGCTCTTTCCAGGGAAGTTCGCCTGGCGCCTTCATTATACACCTTAAGGCGCCAGGCAAAAATGTTCCTTTTTAACCAGGCCTTTGGTTGATCTTACTGACATCCAACACCCTTTGGGTGGCCTTTTTGGGGAGGGGGGTTATTGGGTTACTGCTTTTTGTTTGATTTTATATGTTGTGGTCTTGTTGTGAACCGCCCTGAAACCTTTGGATATAAGTTGAATAAATAATAATAATAATAATAATAATAATAATAATAATAATGTTATGAGGAAAAGAGAAAAACGTTTCACTGTCCACTTCCTCCTACATATTAAGAGCAAAGTCATTTTCCAAGATCTTCAATTAGCCAAATAAGGCTCTATGTGGGGCTGTCCTTTAATTTGGTACAGAAGTCCAGCTGGTGCAGGATGTGTGGGGCTGACTTCTGGTGGGGGTATCTGACCAACAACAGGTGACACCATTGTTAAAGCAGGTGCAGTGGCTGCCCATCTACTCCCAAATCAGGTTCAAGCTCCTTGAATTGATTTGCAGAGCCCCGAACTACTTGGACCAAAGGAATTTCAGGGACCACCAAAACCTTTATATCCTAGCTGAATTATTGAGACCAATGAGCATCATTGCTTGTTCCCTGAGATCTTTGACAACAACAAGAAACTAAGACCTTAGTTTCATCAACCCAGCCCTGAGGAACACTCTGCCACTAGAGATTCAGCAGACACTTTATGTGTCAACTTTTGAATGCCTGCTGACAAACTTTCTGTTCTGCCAGGCCTATGCAGGCCATTAAGAATATAATGGTTAATTGATGTCTGTTTTTAACTTTTTATTTTTTTATATGCTCTTTGTTGTACACTTGTATGCTTTATTGCTGTAAATTGATTTGATACATTTTTATGACATTGTGGTATGTAATTTTTTTATATAAATCAATAAATATGCACAAACAGCTCCCTTAAACAGATAAAATGTTCTGCAGAACATGCTGAAGGTGTTATTGTCTTTTCTTTCTTTTTTCTTAATGAAAGAGGAGACTCCTTTGCACATGACCGACATGATAGGGAGACATGTGAGTAACATGGGCATTCGTCTACCCTCAAACTGATCATTCAGAGTTCCTGGGTAATAGCTGCCAAGTACCCGGCGGAGAAATCCGGGATCGGCAGCTGCGGGACACCAGAAGTTGCGTAGATGCAACTTCCGGTGTCGCTTTGCCCATCTATGGGCACCAAAAATGGTCGCCGCTGGCACCGGAAGTCACGTCTACGCATGTCCGGAAGTGTGTAGACGCAACTTCCGGTGTCGGCCATTTTCTGGTGCCCATAGATGGGCAAAGCGGCACCAGAAAAATGGCCACCGACAGGAACAAAAATAAGGGAAATTAACGGGAGAGGAGCTGGAATGGGAGACCTCCAGGAAACGGTAAGTAAAAATGGGGGTTTCCCGGGAAATACGGGGTACTTGGCAGCTATGTCCTGGATCCAGGAATGCCCACTATATAAAGTATACATGATAGGCCTCTCCATCTCAGACATCCATGCTATGTGGCCGGAGAGAGCTGCCACTAGGGCAAAGCCAGGGGACTCTTGTGAGTCTTATGTTATGGCAGATTTGCTAATATATTATGCTTCAGAAGCCAATGTAATGGACCGGCTATTGTACTACAATCAGGAATGAGAAATGTCCCTATTTTTATCTATAACATGTTGGCTGGAATCTGTGTGTGGTTTCCTCACCACATTACTAAGTAACTAGAGGCAAAACCCACACAGCTGAAATTACTGGTGTGGTGGGAGAGTTGTATTTCCCCGGGGACTGATTTGCTCTCTGAACATCATTAAGCCTATGATGCTAGGAGGCAGGAGGACACTGAGGGCAGCTGCACCAACCTAGAAAAGAAGGGAAATCCCTGCTTGTACAAGGGATATGTAAATGAGGAGGGGTTGTGTAGGGTGCTTGCTTGCTCGGGGCTGGGGTGGCGAATAGCAGCTTTGAATTTTGCTTCCTAGTAGGACCCCATTGGGTGGGTGGGGCATCCTGGGTGCTTAGCAAGTAGGAACGAGAAAATCTCTCAATTCTGAGTTGGCTCAGGTTCTTATTTTTCCAGTCTTCAGTTCTCCACATTTGTCAGTTTGTGATTTTTTAAAAAACAAACGTCCTTGAAAATTCATCAATGATTTCATGCAAATTTCTCATCATAAACACAGTTTTGTAAGCTAGTTTTCCCAGATCTAATGCATTTTTATATGCCGTTTCCCCACCATTTTATACATTTTTCTGCACACCTCCCCATATCACCTATTTGTAGACATTATTTGTTGGGAAACAAAATTCAGATAAGTGTGAATTTTGAATGATAGCCTTGCTTTGGGTCACATATTGATTTGGAAAGGGAGAATTCAATGGATTCACATCAACATCTGAAATAAACTGAATTTCTCTTACCCCTCTTACTGGCAATGAAAAACAGTTTTGGAGAGTTCAACAAGTCATTCTATTCTATTCTATTCATTAGTTTTTATTAAAGTTTTTGTCTTACAAAACAAACAGATAAACAGGGAAAGGTACATCTACTTTAATGCGAATCTGATGCTACACCAAATTAACATACAGCAAACATTCCAGAAGCCATTGTTTTTTTAAAAAGCGGGGGAGAAATGCTTGCTGTATCAGTTTTTTGTTTGCTAGTGCTTCATCCCTTTCATGGGCACACTGTCCATTCCCCTCCCCCTCCAAACAAGAATGTTTCTGATATCTCTCAGTTTGTTTTTTGGGGGAATTAATGGGGAAAGACAGCCATCCCCCCCTCTCTCCAGCAGAAACGATGTTTGCTTGCCTCCCTGGGGTGTCAGTGCTTGCAAATTAATATTTGCGAATCGTTTTGAGACACTCTGCTAGCATCTGTTTGGCGAGGGGCAGAAGAATATCAATTATTGTCCAAAAACGTATGTTGAATAATGGGCTGGCCTGTTTGTCTATGCCTAAGGACCATCTGGGAGGGCCACATAGATGACTGATGAGGAGCTGTAAGATTACTAGGTTTAATTTTTAAGCAGGGGGGGGGGAATCCCATATAAATTTATTACTGCAAGTATCTGGGCATGTATTATATTGTTCAACCTCTTTTCTGAAAGGTTTGAATAAATATTAACCTCCTGCACCCTATGCTAGAACTGTTCCTTCTGTTTATAGATATTAAGGTTAATGGAGAGCTCTTTAGAATGAATCCTGCTAGCAGATGGAGATGGAACATAAATGAGTTTGTTCTCAGAAACGCTTCATATTTCTCGATATTTTGCATTCAGGGGTGACGATGCCTGAAATTTTGGGGATGGGTCTTACATTTGAGCTGAATGTTGAAGCCCTTGCCAATTAAGAGCTCTAAGTTCAATGGAATCTGTTTGAATCTATTTTCAGGATGCTAGGAAAATTTGTAACGGGGAGCTGGAATAAAATACCTGGGCCACATTCGTACCATACATTTAAAGTGCTATGATAGCGCATTAAACAGTTGTGGCTTTTCCTCAAAAAAGTAGCAAAGGTGAGGGGAGAGAGAGGTTATGATGGCCAGCAGGTAATGGCTTTTCCCAGCTGCCTTGTTCTAACCCTCCAGCCCTAGGAGCATTCATAAGGGAGCTATTTCCAAAGGGTGTTTAGCTTATTTTTTTAATTGTTGCTTTTAAAGAGAGTTTTATAGGTTGTTTCCAAGATGTTTTCTACATGATTTATGCAGCATTTGTGATGTTCTAGTACATTCTATCATGCTATTGCTTGTTATTGTTTGTTAGCCACTTTGGGATTCATTTGAATGAAAGGCGGAAGGGAAATATAATCAATCCATCCAATCCATCCCGTGAGCCAGAGGTAAATGTCTGGGGTTGTAGTGCATCAAATTCCTGTACTCCCAAAACCTGAATTCCACCTTGCCATAAGATCTGTGGTTCTGTGTATGCTCTTCCACCTCCAGCTTCCCATAAGCCAGGGCAACTAAATTCTCACCGCACTTCCTTGACTATCCAAGCAGACGTGTTGGCAGGTGGGGCCGCCAACCCCCCCCCCCCCGATAGCAAAGACAGACGAACAGCAGCACAGACCGAATGGCACAGATGAATTGCAGTGGAACAATGACCCCTGCTGGGCACATCTGTGTGTGCATCCTAGTTGTGTAGCAATGTCCCTCCCTCCCCAGGAAATGAAACACAGGACACAGTGAATAAATTTAAGTGGGCGGAAAGGCCACAACTTTATTGGTTTCGGATGTTGAGCGGTATTGGCTTAGGCATTGGAACCTAACCGACTATATCTGACTGTAACCCGTGTGTTACAGTCTGGGAGAAATTAACCACCAGAAAGGAGCCCAGTGATGTAAATCTACTGAGACACCTCCTGTGGCCACCGTTGGGGGGTGCCATCAGGCCCTGACCTCCGTAGGCCCAGGACAAAGCAACCGCCCCCGGAACCCCTTTAACGGGGTTAAATCTCCAAATCACGGGCAGAGGATGACGCAATCTGCCCCCCCATTTCTCTTATGCAAATTTCCAATGCCTAACCGCAAAACCAAGTTGTGACGAATTGCCATGAGGTAGGCGAAAAAACCAGTTTGGCTAGCCCAAGTGGAAAAAGTCCTACCCGGCCCCCCGGCCAACCGAGGCGACCGACCGAGGTCCACAGCAGCGTCGGCCTAACCTGCCTGACCTGCCTAGCCTAAAGGGTGGGAGGGTGGGTGAACTTCCAGCTCTGGGATCCGGGGCGAAAGAGGACGCGTTCCCGCCCCGCCCCGGTTTAAATGGACGGAAGCCCCGCCCCAGCTGACCCGATTGGCCAGCCCGTTTATGACGTGGCGGGGCTTCCCCCCTCGCGAGAGGGCTGAAACTCAGCCCCCATCGCGAGAGTTCTGTCGGGCCAAGCCCACAACCCCACCTCCGTGATAGCGGAAGTGGTTTTGTGTAGCAATGTCCCTCCCTCCCCAGGAAATGAAACACAGGACACAGTGAATAAATTTAAGTGGGCGGAAAGGCCACAACTTTATTGGTTTCGGATGTTGAGCGGTATTGGCTTAGGCATTGGAACCTAACCGACTATATCTGACTGTAACCCGTGTGTTACAGTCTGGGAGAAATTAACCACCAGAAAGGAGCCCAGTGATGTAAATCTACTGAGACACCTCCTGTGGCCACCGTTGGGGGGTGCCATCAGGCCCTGACCTCCGTAGGCCCAGGACAAAGCAACCGCCCCCGGAACCCCTTTAACGGGGTTAAATCTCCAAATCGCGGGCAGAGGATGACGCAATCTGCCCCCCCCATTTCTCTTATGCAAATTTCCAATGCCTAACCGCCAATCGAGCCCCAAAGGCTCGCCGCCAATACCCTCACACCCGCAACCAATGCTCTAACCCCCTGACTAGGTCCCCCAACCAAATATCGTTCCCCCGTGGTGATAAATGAACCCCATCTTCGCGATAAAGGGCTGCTTCAGTGCGTGTCAATTCCGGGTGAGCGATTATCTGACCGTTAAGGTCCAGCACCCTGCGCATCACAAACGAATTCAGAAGCCTCCTGGATTTGTTCAAAGCTTTAGGGCAGTGCCCGTCACGCCAAACACGTCTCTGCAAAAGGCAGGACCACAGCAGCGTCATCCCAGGGAAAGAAGCCAGCAACTTATCAAAGTCCTCAAAGATGCTTAATTTCAAATCCACGGCGTTCCTGTACGCCAAATCATTCTCCCCCAGCTGTATGACCAGCGCGTGGGGGGGCACAACTGAAGCAGCCCTGGCCTGGACAGCTGGCAAGAGTTCGCTCCATCGCATTCCCCTCCGGGAAATCCATGAGACTTTCACATTTTCTGGGAGGCTGAGACCGTTCCCCAGACCCGTTTCGACTGCCCTTTTCTGGGCCCAATGGACGATGCTGTGACCCGCTATCCACACCGAGATGGAGTGCCCACCTGAAAGAAGAAGATGACAGGCGGGGATCAGTCGGGGAGAGGGCTAAGGGGTGGGGCGCAGGTATCCCTTGTAAGCATTCGATTTCCACCTCCCCAGGTCCTGAATCCTTTCGGACGACAAACCCATGTGCATAGCGGAGGTAGCTGCTCCAATACGAAAGGAGTGGGCCGAGAAATGGCTGGGTTCCAGGCCACATGCTGCTATAGCTTTACGAAGAACTCGGGTGAACTGGGTACGCGTGAGTTTGGAATTGTCTTCGTGAACCAACAGAGGGTCAGTGCCAGCCGGCCTCAGGGAAAGGAAACGCCTTAGATCTCGTACTGGACATGGGCCGTGACTGCCAGTTGCTGGCAGGCGAATGGTGGCCCCCAATCCCCGCTGGTCAGTTTTCGATCGGCGAATGTGCACGACCGCTAAGGAATTGGATAAGGACACATCCTGCATCCTGATCCCCCGGGAGAGACCATTGGGGTGGTCTTCACACACTACCTCTCCTACCCTTAGGGCCCCGAAAAAAGCTAAAGAAAAGGCTGCTGCAAACAGACTGGATTCGTAGTCGGACCAGCAAAGGGGACTCAGGTGGGTGTGAATTTTACACAGGAGATCGAAAGTGATGGGCCTTCTTGGGTCGCGAGCCGGCGGCTGCAACCTGCGCCATCCTTCCATGGCTCTGCGTAGATGGAAATTGTCACAGGGGTCCCTGGAGTAGAGTGATTTGCAAAAGAATGAAATGGCCGCCGTGTGCAAATTGAGTGTTTTAGCTGCGCGACCCAATTCCTTGAGGTGAACCGCATATTGCATTACCTCCCTTTCCGAAGGGGGGTCCAGTGGTGCGGAAACGGGACCCTTAAGTCTGAAACTCAAAAATTCGTTCCACGCGCGCTTATAAGAGTTAAACGTGGAGGGGGCAACTGATGCAAATACTCCCTTCAAGATTTCTCGCTCCCAAGGCTCCATAGGGACTCCGGGAACGGCTCTGGCCACTGCTGTGCCTCCGGTGCCAGCGAGCGGAAGCGGTCCATCTGGAAACGAGATAATGCATCCGCGATATCGTTATTTACCCCTGGAACGAACTTTGCTGTGAATTGCATGTTTAATTCTAGGCTGCGCAGCACAAAAGCCCGCAGAAGGGCGGAAACCCTGGTGGAACGGGATGATTGTCGCGAAAGGACGCTGACCACCGCCTGGTTGTCGGTCCTAAAGCAGACCCGGCGGTTCCTGAATTCCGCAGCCCACAAGTGCACCGCGGCCACTATTGGAAAAAATTCTAAGAAAGTCAGGTCACGTGTGATGTCTGAGTCATGCCAGCTTGCTGGCCAAGGCTGAGCGCACCATCTGCCCTTAAAGTAAACACCAAAACCCAAGGACCCTGCTGCGTCCGACTGCACCTGGAAATCGGAACTCAAGCTCAGATTGTCCTGCCAAAGTGACACCCCGTTGAAATGATCCAGAAAGGTCAGCCAGGCCTCGAGGTCGGCTCTTACCCCCTTGGGCAAGCGGACTCTATGGTAAGGCCGCTTGAGACCCACTGACAGCCTCGCTAGTCGACGGCAGAAAGGGCGTCCCGGCGAAATGACCCTGCATGCGAAGTTAAGATGGCCAAGTAGCGATTGAATTTGTTTAAGGGTAACCTTTTTGAGGGGGATGAGTTGCGAGATTAGTTCCTTAAGGGCAGTGAGCTTATCCATCGGTAAGCGCGATGTTTGCGCCACGGTGTCCAATTCTATCCCTAAGTAAGTTAATCTAACCACGGGCCCTTCGGTTTTATCGGCCGCCAGGGGCACCCCAAGTTCCTGAGTAAGGGCAGCGAAGGCCCGCATCAGGCCTGCGCAGTCCGCGTTATTTCCCTTACCCACGAAGAGGAAGTCGTCTAAGTAATGTGTGACGCCCGCTAATCCTGTTCTAAAGCGGAGGGCCCAGTCCAGAAACGTGCTGAAAGCCTCAAATGCTGCGCACGCAACCGAACAGCCCATGGGCATGGCTTTGTCTATGAAGTACGCCCCCTCAAACCTAAAGCCCAACCATTTGAAGTCGTGAGGGTGAACTGGCAGAAGGCGAAACGCCGACTCAATATCACATTTGGCCATCAAGGCCCCTTTCCCAAATTGTCTAACCAACTTAACGGCTTGGTCAAAGGAAGCGTATTTCACTGTACAAAGTTCCTGCGGGATTCCATCGTTCACCGATTTACCAATAGGGAAAGAGAGGTTGTGAATGAGTCTGAATTCACCCGGTGTCTTTTTTGGCACAATTCCTAGGGGGGAAATGTGGAGTCCGGGAATGGGCGGTGCCTCGAAGGGGCCCGCCACCCGACCGGCAGCTATTTCCTTATTGATTTTCTTGATTGCTATGTCTGGTCTCTCCCGCAGAGACTTTTGGTTGGGCGGGTCGCCCGTTAAAGGTGGGAAAAGGACCGGGATTCTGAAGCCTTGAGAGAAACCGTCCCAGATGTACTTAGATGCACTGATGTTGGGGTAGAGGTCTAGGAGTGAATGCAGGGGGGGGAGCTTTATGGGGGAGCGTGCTATCGTCAACGATGTGCTAGTATCTATTTTGGCCAGGGGCTGATCCTTGCGCACTTCCCTGAGGGTTCCTGGAACCCTGGTTGGAGCCACCGCCTCTTCCTCCCCGAAAGGGCTGCCTCCCCTTGAAGCAAGATACCCCAGAGTGCTGTCCGAGACACTTGTCGCACTCATGCGCGTACTTACAATTGGGCCTCTGACAAAGGCCCCTGTTAAATTCCCAGCAGACCCTACGACGGGGGTCCTTCCTGGGTTCCAACCTGAGAGACTTTTGAGGCTCCGCCTGCTTCTTTTCGACATAGGGGACCACGTGGTTGCTCCAGAAATGCTGATTCCTCTGGTCCCAGCGAGTCTTTGCGTTTTGAGAGGCGTTTCTACGGAAATCTTCATCATAGTTTAGTGCCGCTGCCTCCCCGGCCATTGAATAGGCCAACCTGACATCCGCTATGTAAGCCATCAAATGCATGGCCCTCTTGGGGTACGCTGCCGAAATCACAGCCACCCAAATATGTATGCCCTCGTGCCAGTTGTCAAAAGTACGCTCTGCGCGTGGGGTTCTAAACTTGCGCCTGCCATACTGCTTCCTCTTCTCCCCTTTCCCTAACATGTGGGACAAGGGCAGGAGAGTGAAGACATCTATGAAGTCCCCGTTCAGTATCTTTTCCCGCTTACGGTTTGAAAGGTGGGACCCCAGCACTATGTCAGTGTCCGCACAGGTGGAGACTTTTACTTCGGGAACCACAGCACCGCCCCGGCACTCTAGCGTACCATTAAAGGACTTCCGATGGGAGCTAGCCCTCCTCCTATGCACCCAGGCCGGGAGGCCCATCTGGTCCTCAGCCACCCCCCAATAATCCTCCATAGGGATGTCCGCGTCCGAGTCGGAAGACGTACCTGATTCATCATCGGAGTCGTCCTTCCTGCTGCGCTTCCGCTTGTCGGTCTTCTTCTTCGCCTTCCCACCTTGATGTCCCTCTTCGGTGGCTGGGGCCACACTGGCGGGCTCAGGCCCCGAGCTGATGGCCTCTGGAGTCGAGCTCCAACCTGCAGCCGGCTGAAGCGGTCCAGGGCGCGTCTGCGCCTGCACCATCTGAGACCTGAGGTGATCTGAAACAGACTGAGCAGACAGGAGGGGGGACGGAGGGGCCCGACCCACGTCTTGAGAGGAGTCGCGTGGACCTTGGTGGGGGGTCTGAACACCTGCTTGCGCTGCCTGTGGCGTGTTGGTAACCTGCTGTGAGTTATGGATGAATGAAACCGATGTACCTTGCGAGACTCCGCTAGCCTGTTGAGAAGGCTGCGCTAAGACCTGGACCTGATGCGAGTTAGCCATGAAGGAGGCTCCAATAGCCTGTTGAGAAGGCTGCGCTGTAGCCTGGACCTGATGAGGGTTAGGCATGAAGGAGGCAGCTGTAGCCTGGACCTGATGAGGGTTAGGCAGGGAGGAGGCAGATGTGCCCCCTCGTGCCTCTGCGTCCTGCCGCTGACTAGGGAAAAAAGCGGCAGATGCGCCGAGAGCATCCCCACTACTGGCCTGAGAACTGAGAAGGGAGAAATTATTCGCGAAAGACATCGATGTGCCCGGGCGGGCACCATCATCCCGCTGCGTGCTGGTAAGCAAGGGGCCAGGGGCTCCCCCACTGCTAGTCTGCGAACTAAGAAGGGAGAAATTGGAGGAGCTAGATGCCTGACTATCTTCCGGAGGAGTCTCAGCGACACATGTCTGGGAGCTGGAAACACTGCTTTGCGACGCCCGGTTCGCCGAGGCGAGAGATACACACAATGGGGCCAATGTGCTGCACAGGGGACCAAGCTGATTACAGATATTTTGCAAATTAGAAGCCACCTGGGCGAGGGCCTCAGGGTTGAAGGCCGGAGCGGGGCCCACTGATGCGTTATTAATGGCGGCTGGAGGGGCTGCACCCTTAGCTCTGTTCCGCAGGCTGCGACCAGCCATGGCCCTGCAGGTTATCAAGGGATTCGAACTAAATCAAAAAAGGCAGCAACGGTATATAGTAACGCCGTGCCCAATAGCTAACTCGAGTGGAGAAGGGACGAATCGGAAATTCCTTCTATGAAGCCGGTCAGGCTAAACAAATCCTACGCCAATCAACAATATAATGCGGTGATGACTAAAATTAATTCGGATATTAAATTATTATGCAAATCAACTAGGATACTACCAGTAACGATGCTATGCTAACTAAATTCTCAAATGCAGGCAGGCAACCTTTACAATCAGATTCTAGAAGAGACCCAATGAACTGCCATTCAACGATAGAAGGAAGCAAGGAGCAGTAATCAATTGTCGAGAGCAAGCAAACAAATGCAACGCCAATAAATCGACGGTAAATCAGGCACAAACGCAATTTCGGTCAACAAACAATTGACATATGAAAACCCCGCCCAAGCAGCACGCCAATTAAGGCCAGACTCAGAACAAGCACAAGAGGATGCAGCGGGGTGCACTGCTAAGCCTGCTACTAAAATGACCTTCCTAAAATGGCAGCCGCAGGCAGCACGCAAGGCCACTCTCAAAATGGCGGACGCTGGAAATGACCCTCTTAAAATGGATGCCACAGCTAGCACAGAAGGCCACTCTCAAAATGGCGGCCACTGGAATTGACCCTCTTAAAATGGATGCCACAGCTAGCCCAGAAGGCCACTCTCAAAATGGCGGCCGCTGGAAATGACCCTCTTAAAATGGTTGCCACAGCCAGCACAGGAGGCCACTCTCAAAATGGCGGCCGCTGGAAATGACCCACGCAAGATGGCTACCGCAGCCGTGACACGTGGCCAGTCTCAAAATGGCGCCCAGAGCTGCCTCACCCGGGTCACGTGAAGAGGGGGCACTTTGAATTATTTGCTTTATAGCTTTAAAGGGAGCGGGCTAAGCGCCAAGGGAGCAAAAACCCCGCTGGAAATGACCCTCCTAAAAATGAAGAGTACTCACTGCGACCTCAGATCAAGAGCGACCTCAAATCACCGGCGACCCGGAAGCGGCTGCGGAGATGAGAGCGCTACCAGCTGCGCGGAGGGAGGATCAGCTGGGGCACTCTCCTTTACCGCCTGGAGGTCACCGACGAGGAAGCGCTAGCGGCGCGCACCACGGCAAACGGAAGCTGACGGAGCCCCGGGCCCGCCAAAGGTGTCGGCGGCGGCTGCAGCAGCGGGTTAGGGAAGCCGGCGAAGGAGAGCTCGTCCGTGGCGTGCACTGCGGGAGCCTGCTGGCGATGGCGGGGGCGGCGGCTGCCGCTGCGGAAGAGACGCGCCCCGCACACAGGGAGAAGAAGGAGGCCCAGGCGCCGGTGCTAGTGGGCGTCCGGAGGTGTCTGCGGCGGCGGAGGTGGCTGCAGCGGCGGAGGTAGCCGCAGCGGCGGATCGAGCAATCCAGGAAGCCCGGCGGTCCAGGGGCTCGTGCCGGCGATCACGGCGCTGCAAATGATCCACAGAATAGCGCAACAGGTAGGTGGAAGAGGGAAATGGAGAGGGAGGAGTTTTCGATCCAACGACGAGATCCAACGACGAGGTCCGAAGGTTGAACTTCCAGCTCTGGGATCCGGGGCGAAAGAGGACGCGTTCCCGCCCCGCCCCGGTTTAAATGGACGGAAGCCCCGCCCCAGCTGACCCGATTGGCCAGCCCGTTTATGACGTGGCGGGGCTTCCCCCCTCGCGAGAGGGCTGAAACTCAGCCCCCATCGCGAGAGTTCTGTCGGGCCAAGCCCACAACCCCACCTCCGTGATAGCGGAAGTGGTTTTCTTGCTGCTTTTATGGATTAGGCTCGGTAACTCATGAAGGCCAGTGTTGGAGGTCAGCATTGCAGGGCACCTGCCAAGGCCCACATTTCTGCAGTGCTCTGCTGCTGCTGCTGCTGCTGCTGCTGCTGCACCTTACTGTGCTGCCACTGCCTATTCGCCCTCCCACCCTGAGCTCTCAAGTGATAACAAGTTATGAGGAGAGGTGGCAGCGTCCTTTCCAGGCAGCATCCTTCGCACGTGCCCTCTGCTCAGTTGGACGGAGGGAAGGGGTAAGCGGGGACTTCATTGAGGGGCCCCTTGGGGCACCACACCCAAGATCCACTGAAACCTGACACCAGCAATGGTTTCATTAACTGGCTACCATGGGATGTCAACCACAGTGGTATCTTGGAAGTCGGACGGAATTCATTCCGGAAGTCCATTCAACTTCCAAACGTTCGGAAACCAAGGCGCAGCTTCTGAAGCTCCTGCAGCCTATCGGAAGCCCCGGAAGCCCCGTTGGACGTTTAGGTTCCAAAGAACGTTCGCAATCTGGAACAGTCACTTCCGGGTTTGCGGTGTTCGGCAGCCAAAGTACGACTGTATTCAGCGACTGGTAAAGGTAAAGGTAAAAGGCCCCATGACCATCAGGTCCAGTCGTGTCCAACTCTGGGGTTGCAGCGCTCATCTCGCTCTATAGGCCGAGGGAGCCAGCGTTTGTCCGCAGACAGCTTCCGGGTCATGTGGCCAGCATGACAAAGCTGCTTCTGGCGAACCAGAGCAGCGCACGGAAACGCCGTTTACCTTCCCGCCGGAGCGGTCCCTATTTATCTACTTGCACTTTGACGTGCATTCGAACTGCTAGGTGGGCAGGAGCTGGGACAGAGCAACGGGAGCTCACCCCGTCGCGGGGATTTGAACTGCTGACCTTCTGATCAGCAAGCCCTAGACTCTGTGGTTTAACCCACAGCGCCACCTCGGTCCCTTATTCAGCGACTGACTTGACACAATTAGGAACTGAGCTTGGATAATATGAGTGCCTTCTTCCTCCCATTTCCTCCTTTGGAAAATACTTTCCTTTCCCAACCAAGTTCAATGGAATTTTGGAATTAGGAAATGTTGCCTTGTTCTCAATGACCCAATTACATCCCCACCCCATGTCCATCCCATTCATAAACCCTTGAGCCTTGCCCTCTGCTCTTGGCCCAAAATTTGCTTGGTAGTGGTGGGGCAACAGTTAGAGTGACCAGGAGACATCTCTGTGGGACGCCCAGTCCGCCCAGGTATATGTAATACTGAAATGACAGGGTGCCAGGGACTAGACCAAGTACTCAGTAGGGATGTCACTTACCCTGGAAAATAAATGTCCCAGGGCTCCTTGAGCCTGTGCTGAACTTGCTGATGGCGTCCCAGGTGAACAAGGCACTGGGATATGCAATTCCCAGGGTGCCTGTAATCCCTACAGAACTCTCTGGTGACCTACAAAACGTTGACTCCCAGGGCATTTTGCTGACCTGCAGGCACTCGAGTGTTTAATTTCATATTCTGAGTTTCAGAAACAATTTCCAGAGTAATGGTGCTTGATTTTTCTTGCAGCTGAGAATTTCCAGGCAGAAACATCCCCATTCCGACCCAAATCAATCCAAACTTTGGCAAAACTGTTACAAATATATGCTCAGCAATCTTTTGAGCCTTCAGAGAATATCTTGTGGTTATTTGGCATTAGAAGCCTCATGGGACAATTTTTTGAAGCAAACCCTTTTGAAGGAAATACGTTTCCCAGTCCCCCACCCCCCACCCCTCCAGGCTCAGAATGCTGAATTCTGAACACGGCAACAGACACACACACAACTGTCTTGCCAGGAGCCGAAGTGGTCCAGAAGCCCACTAGGACCCAGATTTTCCAAAGGTAGCTATCACAAGGGAAGAGCTACGGCCAATAGCAGACTTTGGGCTTTCAAATTTCAGTGGCTCCCCTGAACATAAGAAGAACCTGGCTGCTGGATCAGGCCAATGGCCCATCGAGTCCAGCATCCTTTTCTCACAGTGGCCAACGAGATGCCTGCGGGAAACCGACAAGCAGAACCTGAGCACAAGAGCAACTGGCATTCAGAAGCATGACTTCCTCTGACTATGCAAGCAGAGCATATCCATTATGTCCAGCAGCCATTGACAGCCTTCTCAGGAGTAGTAGGGCTTGTGTGCCAGGCCAGGCTAAACTCTGCATTTCCTTTGTTACTTCTTCCCTGGAAACTGAAATACGTCAGCAGCAGCTGCCTGAGACACCCTTTGCTTGCATCTCTGAGAGCTGGAAGCAAAGCGTTGGCAGCCATTTTAGGAAGGGGAGAAGATTTTCTTTGATTGCCTTTTAATCACAGTAATAACGGTAATGGATGCAGCGAGCGGAATGGATGGGGAAGAGCCAATAAGTCGAAATGCGTAGGATAAATGAGGAGAATTTATAGCCATCTTCTCTCAAGCCCCTCTCCGTGAAACAGCTCTGACCCGTCAGTTCATTATGGGCAAACAATATTATATATATATATATATATATATATATATATATATATATATATATATAACAAGCAACATATAAAGAAGCAGACAGGAATCAACCCCCATCTTCCTCTTATGAGATGATATTCAAGGAGGTTGTAATATTGATCACTCACTTCACAAACTCTCTCCCCCCTTTCTAGTGTTCCCTTGCCTTTGATAACAAAATGCAATACTTGAAACCTTTTATTTTTAGAATGAGCCCTGAACTTTACAAAACAAGCAAATCATTTCCAAGGGCTACAGGTGGTTCTTATTTTTAATGGTTGGATCCATTAAAGGGCAAAGATCTTTGAAGCCCAACATTTCGTTCTCATGGTGATTAAGCATATGCTTTTTCTGGGATGCCTGTAAGCAGGAAATGAGCACAATAGCCTTCTCCTGCTCATGATCCAGTGACTAGTACCCACGATTGATCCTGGAGGTGATGCAGCCATTGTGACCAGTCGCCATTTACAGTTCTATATCTTCCGAGAATTTGTTAAATTATCTATCTGCTCCTATGTCCTTCAGGCAGCCTGATCTGAAGAAATCAACAAAGCAAAACACCACTTTCTACACAGCATGGGAATAGATGTGGCCTCCTGCTCGTAATGTAATATTATACTATATTTAGGGAAAAGCTCAGTGGTAGACCATCTGCTTTGCCTGCAGAAGGTCCCAGGTCCAATTGCTGGCACCTCCATGTAGGGCTAGGAGAAGAGACTGCAGCCTGAAACCCTTCAGAGCTGCTGGCAGTCAGTGGCAGGAACAGTGAGCCAGATAGACTACTGGTCTGACTCAGTATGACAGCTTCCTCTGTGTAATGCACCTGCAGATGAAGATGCTGTTAAAAGGCACAACTCCAGGAACTGGTTGAAGTTGGCAACTTTTGTTCCAAAATAATGGCAATTGGCGGCATGCAACTAGCATGAACTCAGAGTAAATGGATTGAAATCAACAGGTATGTGTGTGTGTGTGTGTGTGTGTGTGTGTGTGTGTGTGTGTGTGCGCGCGCTCATGCACACACATGCATTTATAGAGTTGGAAGGGACCCTGCGGATCATCTAGTCCAACCCCATGCAATGCAGGAATAGGCAGCTGTCCCGTACAAGGATCAAACCTGCGACCTTGGTGTTCTCAGCACCACACTCTAACCAATTGAGCTATCCTAACTTTTCATGCTCATTCATTTCAGTTGGCTAGTCTGAGTGGGCCTAGTGTCAAATTCTACCCATTATTATTTTCTTGACTGGTTTATAGAGGTCTAACGCGGGTGGCGCTGTGGTCTAAACCACAGAGCCTAGGGCTTGCCAATTGGAAGGTTGGCAGTTTGAATCCCCCTGGTGGGGTGAGCGCCTGTTGTTCGGTCCCAGCTCCTGCCCAACTAGCAGTTCAAAGGCACATCAAGTGCAAGTAGATAAATAGGTACCGCTCCGGCGGGAAGGTAAACGGCGTTTCCGTGTGCTGCTCTGGTTCGCCAGAAGCAGCTTAGTCATGCTGGCCACATGACCCAGAAGCTGTCTGCAGACAAACGCCAGCTCCCTCGGCCTACAGAGCGAGATCAGTGCGCAACCCCAGAGTCATCCATGACTGGACCTAACGGTCAGGGGTACCTTTACCTTTAACATTTAGATACAGAGAAGATTAGCAACAAGATTGCACTGGAGAGGGAAGCCACAGAATGGGACTCTGCAGCCCATGAATTTTCTGCTTGTATTTCTGCTCTCCCCCTTTGTTCACCAACAGGGTACGGCTCACTGCCCCCCCCCCCCAAGAAAGCACTTCTGCCACTTTGGCCAAGACGAAAAGAAGATATATTAAAACATTATAACACAACGTCACCTGTAAGAGAATTCCTGCTGGGTCCTCACTGCATACCAAGGAAAACTAAACTGTATGCACATGGGATGCCATGTGCAACATCCAAGCACAGGTTTATGTTGAAGCAGAAGTGAATTTTTGTACAAATGAAACATCTGGCAATCATTCCAAATGGAGAAAAACAATATTTTATTTTATTTTTTTAAGTTCTACTGTTCTATTTTCAGGGACATTTACAAAGCAAAGTCGTCTACATAAACCTCCTTTCTGAAGTCAATTAACATTAACTTGTCACTATTAGTGTTTTAAACCTGCACCTCCGCCTCAGAAGCCTCTAAATTGTGACATCATCCAGAACAGGGAATGTTGTAAAACAAAAGGCAAAACAGTGTGACAACACACACACACACACACACACACACACACACACCTCAAATTCAAAGGACAGAAATCTGTTTTTTTTATTATAAAAAACATTACAAGCCCTTCCAAGCTAGCTCTCTTGAGACTCTCCCCCTCCCTCTGATAATTTGCTTCTCATTTTGCAACCAGGAATGGATCCCTAAAGAGGTCCTGCTGGTTGTGGATCAGGCCTGCCTTACGGCCAGCCCTCTTCAGCCAGGACCTTATTATTACTCATTCATAATTTGTTAATTTTATTGCTATGAATTCCTTAAGTCATTTATATACCTTGGGGAGGGGGGGGGCTGGATGTGTGGAGTTGCTTGTCTGGTTAGCAAGACACTCTCCATACAAGCTTCAAGGCATTGTTGACTTCATCACTACTACATCCAGTCTGAGGTTTAGCCCCAGAACCATTTTCTGGAGGTGGACAAGCACAAATTAAGAGCTCTTTATGGAAGAGGAATATTTTGGCTGCAGTGGGTTGTTGGGTTGGTTGTTGCTTTGGATTCTTCTAATACGCAGATGACTAGGAGGGAGTTTAAAAGGAGGATCTGCAAAGCACGCTCTCTTTTGGTGATCAGCTGGTTTTGATTTCCTTTCACACCACATTCATAGAATCAAATAATTGGAAGGGATCCTGAGGAACATCTAGTCCAACCCCTTGCAATGCAGGAATATGCAGCTGTCCCTTATGGGGATCAAACCTACAACCTTGGCATTATCAGCACCATACTCTAACCAATTGAGCTATCCATTCAGGTCATGTCTGACACTTATGCTTTGCTTATTTGCTCTAGCTTCACCTGGAGTGTTGAATTTTTTTCTCAGTGTCACCATTTTTATTTTTATTTTAAAAAGCATTTGGGAATAAGCAAAATAAGCTTTGCCAGCTGCAGCAACACTGGTCTTGCGAAAGCTCCCTCGTTCCTGCAAGCTAATCCACCATGCTTAATCGAGATCATCAACACCACGAGGAACAAATTGCAAATGCATGAGGACTTTTTAGGCAGCAATTACAAGGGGAACAAGACTTCAGGTTGTCTATTTTGCCATCTTAAACAGTGATGGTGCAAATGCGTTTTGCTTGCATTATGCCTCATCCTGCAGGTTAGCAATAGATCCATATCCCCAATTACGTGGCTTCATTTCAGTGGCAATAGCTAAGGAGGGGCAGCCTCAATTGATTTCTTTGGGGCATGGAAATGTGGATAGGAGTGCAAATGATAAAATTCTGCATTGTCTCTATGGAATGGGAGGGGAGATGTAAAGCATGTCCCTCTTGCTCACTGGAAACCAGGACATGATGCTCTCCCCAGCCTGTTCTCAACTGGCCTCTCTCCAGCGGTCTTCATGGAAAACCTACAGGCATTCTTCCCAACATAAAAAATGGTTATGTTAAATTGAGTGGGGTGGGGAGGCTTCATAGTGCACTAATAGAACAAGACAAATCAGTCACCATCATGAGATCTAGCAACGTGCTCTGAGCTCTCTCTTTCTCTATCTTGTTTGTTTATTTTTTTTTTAAAAAAACACCAATGCATAATTTTTATTACCTTAAAGAACTTTCACCCTGAAAGGAAGGCAACAACAAAGCAAGAACAGTCCAAAACAGTGACAAACAAAATTCAGGGTGGTTGTCAGGGAAGAACAGGTTGGGCAACAGAGAAAAATGCTTCAGCAGCTTATGAAATCTTTTTCTACAGATGGTATCAATAGGACCTTGGAGGAGAGGTGCTTCCCCCTCTAAGGAACTGTTCAGAAGTGAGACGAGATGGTCCTTGAGGGCTTTGTTGAACTCTATACTTTAAATTCCCTTTCGGTGAAATACATCTCTATCTATACATTCCGCCACCCCATCCCCACTTCTCAGACTTCTTAAAACCTGCCTCAGTTTCTGCATTTTGGAACATTTCTTCTTCAAAAAATAAGAACACCCCAGAATATTAGGGGTCCTAGTGTCAAGATCTTTCACACCACAAACTTTTAAAAGTCTAAAGCACTGGTTTAAGAGCAGTGTAGTTTAAGTGGGGAGGGTCTTGCTTCTTTTTGCAGAGGGCTTAGCTACAAGGTAATTTTCAGCATGCAAAAGGTGTGACCTCTGTTAGTCAGATGCTCTGTGTGTTTGTTTGTTTGTTTGTTTGAGTATATTTCCAGGTATCAGGAGTGGGGAAAGCAAGCTGCTATAAGGAACAGGCATGAACAATAAGTCCACTCACCTTTTCTGGTGGGCAGTGTTGTGTCCAGGCATCTGGGCCCCTGCAGTGATCCAGCATGGGGCCGGGGAGTAGACAGCACCCTGGTGCTGTCCCAGCCACGTCACTGGCGCTGGGCGGGGCCATGCCCAGTTGGCCCCACTGGCCAATCAGAGCCAATAGGGCGCATGGCCACAGGAAATTTAACCACAGAGTGGTTGGGGGCTTCTCCTCTCTTGACCTTTTGCCGTTTCTCCCAACCCACCCACCCTCTTTTCATGCTTTGCTCTGACATGACCTTGCTATGGACAAATGTCAGCCATCATATTGTTGGGGCCGGGTAGGAATTTTTTCCACTTGGCAAACTGGCACCAGCCATTGGGTTTTTGCCTACCTTGTAGCAATCGTCACAACTTTGTGAGGTTAGGCATTGAGTAAACCTTTGTTTGGATGGAGGGGAGGTTGTAGCCTCCACCTGCCCCTTCTCGATAAGGGTATCCTGTTAAAGGGATCCGGGGGTGTGGATCCTGTCCAATGGCTGGAAATGGGCTAGGGCAATGCCATGACCCCAACAGGGACCCCCGGGGTGCCCCTATTTGATGTAAGTCATAGGGCTCCCCTTATTGGTCATTTACCCTTAGATGGACTCCCTGCACACAGGTGAGAGTCAAGATATAGCCTGGCTTCACCCAATGCCCTAAACCAAACCGCTCACATCTGTAACCAATAAAGTTGTGGCCTATTTGAACCCATAAACCTAAATACTCATGTCCATGTGTTTATTAATCACTAGGGAACTGCGAGTCACGGGGCCTTGGCACGCAATGGAAACCAACCAGGCTTCCCAACAGTGTTGCAATTCTAAAGAGTGTGTCCTTCCAAGGAAGGGTCCCAGTGCTTTCAAATGTGTCCAGTATCCATTGAAGATTGAGACTCTTGGAACTTTGTAGGAGATGGCCAGTGGCCTTCAAGCTTGGGTACCAATTCTAGGGACTGGGCGAAATGGTTCCCATGACGACTGTAGCTCTTTGGTTAGGACAGCACAAGCCACAGCAACACCCTTGCCCTGGTTCTCACCTCACACTGATTCAGTTTGCAACAGTAGGTGCAGATGCATGCACACACGCACACACGCACACACAGTGTCCCGTTGTAGCATTGTAAGAATAAATCTCAAAACTTCCAGTAATAACTCTTCTTCTAGATAATAAAACAAAACAACTGAACCAGAGCATATCAGCCAATATCATCAGAGGGTTGAGGGGAAAGGAATAGCAGAGACATCTAATCAATCTTCCATTAGCAGGATAGATTTCTCCCACTTTCTTCTATAATTTGAGAAGCTGGCTGGCTTGAGGGAGGGAGGATGTATCAATGGGCCACCACGAATCCTTTTGGCTTTCAATTCACAGGCAATGCCCAGTTAAGTAGCAACAAGGAATTGTTAGAAGTTTGTGGGTTTTTCTTTTATTGCTGTTGCTATTAGCAAACAGGTTTTGGGGTTGCGTCTACACAGCAAGAGCCCCCATTATAAGTCAAGAGGGTGTCTCTGATGGGAGTGGATAAGGGTGCAGTTATAACAAACAGAAAGCTGGGTGAAAACAATAGTGGTTACGTTGAGAAGTCCAGTGGCATGGCGCAGACCTTCTGGTGGGAAGAAAAGTGATGCCCAGCTCAGATCTCATCTTCCCTACTAGACACCTAGCATGAGCTAAGCAGATAGGTAGGGGGAAAGGGATGCATTATAGAACTAGGTTTGCATTTGGGGTTATTTTCTCAGGGGCTGAAAAGCTGTTACCAAGAATAACATGACGGTGCCCTAATACAGCTAGAGAGATGGTCTCCATTCCCTCCTAGAATGGGGCATGCACTACTGCATCTTCTTCCTAGAGCACCGTCCTCCACCTCCCATCAATTACAAAAAAAGGGGGAAAAAAGATTAAAACAGCATGGTTAATACAGCAGCAGCAGTTGAGACATCCATGAAAATTTTCATACGTTCTTCCTGTCCTAGCACAACAGACTCCTCTTGTAATCCTCTAGGATCAAGGTGCTTCATTGGAAGTGACTCCATTGCCCTTGTTGACGTAGAAGGGGCGGTAGTGGGACTGCAAATGGAAAAAAAGCACAGGGTGATTTTAGATTAAGAAGCAGATGGATGGACCTGCTGCCTTCTGTATATCTGATACGCATTGCCCTCCTCCGCATAGGTGCCAACTCCCAGACTGAAAAATCCAGGATCGGCGCCGCGCAACACCGGAAGTCACGCTGCGGCCATTTTGGAACTGGGCAGAGTGGCACCGAAAATTGCTTCTATGCATGCTCTGTCCATTTCCAAAATGGCTGCAGCGCCAGAAATCGCTTCTGTGCGTGTCCAGAGACTCCAGACATGCGCAGAAGGAGCCTCCCCAGGCCGGTAAGAATCCGGGGGATTTACAGGGGGGGTTTAAATCCGGGCTGCCAGCGGGAAATGGCTGGAAAAATGGGGGGTTTCCCGGGGAATACGTGAGACTTGGCAGCTATGCTCCTCCGTGCCAAATGGAACTGCAAGGAGAGACAGCTCATCAAACTCTATAAGGTCCTGTGTGTGCAAATTATTATCATAGACTCATAGATTTGTAGAGTTGAAAGGTGCCCCCAGAGTCATCTAGTTCAACCCCTCCAGTGCAGAAATCACAGTTAAAGCTTCCCTGACTGATGGCCACCCAACCTTTCTTTAAAACCCTCCAGTGAAGGAGAGTCCACCACCTTCTGAGGGAGTCCCATTTCATGGTCAAACAGCTCTTACCAGCAGAAAGTTTTATAACATTCAGTCAGAATCTCTTTTCTTGTCATTTGAATCCAATGGTTCAGGTTCTACCCTCTGGAGCAGCAGAAAACAAGCTTGCTCCATCACCCAACAGTCACTTCAGATATTTGAGGAAGACTACCAGAGCACCTCTCAAACTTCTCTTCTCTTCTAGACATACCCAGTTCCTTCAACCATTCCCCATAAAGCTTGGTTCCGAGATGTATTGTTGTAACTGTTACAGTTGTTGACAAAGATCTGTCACAGTCAATCTTGAGCCAGATTGTGTAATGTGAAATGGTAACAAGGGGTGACTCGTGAAATTTGATTCAGTCCAGGTTTAAAAGTGAATACTTTCCAAAACAATATGTGAAGCGAAACACATACATCCTTTGAAAATTGCAGTTCTCTAAATATTGCAACGCAGTTCTCCAGCCAAGTAATATGTACAAAAATGCATATAAATGCACATTTCTTGAAAATTGCATGGAAAAATGCAGTATATGGGGAGAAAATGCTTTGCAAAAGTGCATAGATTAAGAAACATTGCATACAAATTTGTGTCTGTTGGGAGATTATGTGTATTAGCCATGAGGATTTTTTTGCAAATAAAGATATACATATTCACAAACTGTTGTGGCAATGTGGAGAACTCAAGTTAGAACTGGAAGAATGAGAAATCAAGAGAAACTGAAAATGACAGATGAGCCCATTCCTGTTTGTAACAGCAGTCTTTCATTTTTGCAATTTTTGACCCAGTGAATTTCCTATCTTAAAGAGAGGTGGTTAGATGCAAACCCCACTGTATTAGCAGCATTCCTAATAACCCAGCTGGTTAAAAAAAGATTTATGTTCATTGTGAAGTGTTTGCAATGGGTGGTGGACAGGAACCACCTGCCCTTTCACTTGGCATCACTCTCCCTCCAAGTTCCTGCTGTTCAGCACTGCCTGGAGTATTAAAGCCATTTGCTTTATGGTGCCAATTTTGTACCTAATTAAAGAGGGGAATCAACTACCCTTTAAATAACCCTCAATGGGCTGGTGGGACAGGCCTCCTCAAGCAGTGCTGCTGGCTGCTAGGACTCATATTTACAGGCCTTTTTCTAAGGACTGGATTACTCAAATACATATTTAAAGCAGCTTTAAAAGCAGGATTATTGGCCCAGTAGACCATAAAAGCTCCTGCCGAGCCTCGACAGTCCAGTGGAAGTACATCTATTCTGGGACATTTAATGCTCTTTATTTATCAGCCCGATTGTTTGCTTTTGGGTATAACTGCAATTCAAAGACCAAATGGCTCTAGCTGCTGAATACACATAGAAGACCAACTTAGCATCGTTAGTGCAGGAAGATGGTGGAGCTGGGCAGTTGCTAGGGCTGTAACCTGTTTCAGCATCTCCAGCTAGGACTGGGAACATCCCCAGGTGAGCTTCTGCAATTCAGCGTAGGCAAGACAGTGCTAGCTGTACAAAGGTCCTGATTCAGCATACAACAGCTTTGTATATCCCTAGAACTTGGAAGCCCATCAGTTAAAGAGGCCAGCTACTCAAGCAACAGGGGCAGCTCCAAGATCAAGCAGGATCCATCTCAGGTAAAAAGCACATCCTTTGCAACATAGCTGCCAAGTTATCCCTTTTTTTAAGGGATTTTCCCTTATGCTGAATAGGCTTCCTCGCGAGAAAAGGGAAAACTTGGCAGCTATGCTTTGCAACCCGATATGATTCCCAACATCACCAGGTGGAGCTGAAAGTGTTCCCCATCTGAAGCCCAGGAGAGCCACTTTCAGTCAGAAAAAAGTGAACTAGAGGAAGCAAAGGTCTGATTCAGTATAACACACTTCCAGGGCCTCTCAACTATCAGCCATTGGGGATTGAGCCCACAACCTTCTGTATACTAGGCAGAATCTCTGCCACTGAGCTGCGGTCCTTCCTGGGCTCCAGGCCCAATTGAGAACAAGCTATAGTTCCCTCTGGAGGTGCAGGAGACTCTAGAGCATATTCCCAGTTTGGGTGGCCATCCGAAATGAAAATGGCCCAGATAATCTAGCAAATTACACTAAGGGCTGCATTCAACCTTGGCCAATCCCCAGGAAGCCAGTGGCAGGCATTTCCTGAAGTGTATGTGATTACCCCACATTCTTTTTTCACATACTCTCTTGCAAACGCACAGGACATTCCCATGCAGATTTGTGGAGGAGAAGATTAATGCCCCACTCCCGTCATAAAATGATTGCTCTTCTAAGCAACGATGGGCTGGTTGCCATCCCCAACAGGGTGCTCGGCTCCACTATACAGTTCTGTGTCTAATTTATTCCCCAGCACACTCCACCAAAAATCAGTGGGGTCTTGTGGTGGGTCAGAAAAAGTTACTTGGGTCATTGGATCAGGCATCTGAACCAGAGGATTACACCTCCATCCCCTGGGAGCCATCACAAGAAACTGCCTTATACTGAGTAAGATCAATGATCCATCTAGCTCGGTGTTTCCTAAACTTGGGTCTCCAGCTGTTTTTGAACTACAACCCCCATCATTCAGAGCTGGCAAGACCGGTGGTCAGGGATGATGGGAACTGTAGTTTGAAAACAGCTGGAGACCCAAGTTTGGGAAACACCGAGCTAGCTCAATTCTGTCTTCAGTAGCTGGCAGTGGCTCTCCATGGTTTCAGGCAAGGTCTTGTCTGGCCCTGTTTGGAGATGCCAGGGGCTGAACCTGGGACTTTCTGCATGCAGACGAGATGCTCAACCACTGAGCAATGTCCCTTCCATCCCTGCTATCCATATGAACAGTTAGGCAGGCAAGAGGGCCAAAGGTTCTACCTCCTACAGGCTGCGGGTGTCAGTGTTCTCAAGTAGTTTAAGAATATTTTTTATATATAATTTTGAAAGGCTTAGGCCAAACTGTCATGTTCCAAGAATGGTGAAATTTGTAAGCCTCCTGCCTTCTCTCTGGATGCCATGCAGTTAATTATTTTTATTAAAAACAACAGCCGACAATCAAGATTCTCTTCATCAACAGAACTTAGCCACTATCTCTTTCTTTGATCCTCCTTAATCACTTTCTATAAATCCTGAGTCGTCTATGGAATCATGCTGTCGTTTTCTCCTCTGTGGATGTGAAGCACATGAGGAGGAGCAGAGAGGGAAGTAGGATATTGTACCAGAGCTGGTGTTTTATCACTTTATAGCCCTATTTGATAACTAGTATTCTTGTGGAACCACTTTGGGAAATCCATGAGAGCTTTGCAGCGCACAGCTGAGGACTCAGATGAAGTCCAGGCTATCTTCTTGGTGGGTAAGCACCAGTAGCTTAGACAGAGCCCTCCTGACCAGAGGACACAGACCTGTCACTCCCTTGGAAGCCAACATCTACAAAATAGAATGAGGGCCATTTAACCAGCCAGCCAGCTTCACCTAGGGAGGTGAAGCACCCCGTATTTCATGCCTGGTCAGCCAATGTAAGGCTGCAGTTGGCTCCAGAATTTTGGGGTGCCCTCCCACCAGAGATCTCCCACCAGAGACCTGTCATGCTCTCAGACGTAGGTGAATAATTGCTTACTCCTTTCTAACGCTGGGACAACTAGCACATTTGTCTCTGTTCTTGACCATTTATCTGTGCATTGTTTTGGCAATGGTTGCATTTTTGAGAGCTATAATAGTAATAGTAATACTTTCTGATGGTTGATGATGGTGGTTGTCATACTATGTGTTGCTTAGGAGGTTTCATGTTGGGAAAAGGTGACATGGAAATTCTGTAAATAATAGTAAATGGACAGGGGGAGTTCTTCTACCCCTGTCCTCGATTTACAGTGCAACCTATGCATGTATTTTGCCTCCGTTGCTGAAGGCAGTATGGCTTTCAATACCAGTTGGTGGGAATCACAAGTGAGAAGAGTGTGGTTGTGCTTGTGGGCTTCCCATTAGAGCATTTGGTTGGCCACTGTATGAAAAAGATGCCCAACTGCAGACAAGCCTTTGGCTACATCCAGCAGAACTCTTCTTATGGAAACATAGCATTGTAGAGCTGGAAGGGACCGCAGAGGTCATGTAGTCCAACCTGCTGCAATTCAGGAATTATGGTTAAAGACTCCCTAACAGATGTTCTTATGCTCTTAATCCCACTCAGTTAAACAGAGCTTACTTTCAGGTAAGTAGGGTTAGGGTTGCAGCCCAGAAGGCCTTTGGGGTGGAAGGTGTGAAAAGAGCAGGTCTAATGACTTACCAGCATGCTCTGCTTGGAGGACTTCCATGTCTGAGGTTGCACCTTAGTGGCTTGGTGCCTCACAATGGAAGGGTAAGCTGGAGGAGACACAAGGCATCTGTGGTTATTATTCCCGGAAGACCCTCCCTTGCATGCCGCCGGGTGCATTCCAGAGTTAGAGAGACACCTTGTTTAAACATAAGACCGAAAAGCACAGCAATTCCAAAGCAGCCAGGTCAGACTGGGACATTTGGAATGAATATCTCCCCAGAGAAAAGACAGAAAGAGAGGATGAAGGGAGAGGGGGGAAGAACTCATAGAAGCCCTGAAAGTACCATTCTTGGTATAGAGGCTCCCGTCGGACTGCTTGCTGAAATCTCCCGGTGAACTCTGGCCAATTGGGGGGAACTGATAAGGCATCTTGGTCCCATTGCCCACTGGAAAATAGAAGAAGCAACATTACATTGAGGTGGAGTAGAAAATGCTTCTCTCCACAAATCTCTGCACATTTGGGCCAGATCCTGTGAGCCTCTGCGCCAGGACTGCAGATTGCGGAATCAGCAATAGTCCCTACCATAGGCACAAAGGCAGGATGAATCTGCCCCAATGCAGGAGTAACTAAGTAGGAGGCACACACTTCTTTGAGTTAAGAAGTGGTGGGAGGAAGCATAGAGCTGAAAATTTGGGTGTCACTTCTTCAATAAAAGCAGGATTGAGAGCAAGAAGAACTCCACTGGAATCAAGAAACAATGGATAAGAAACAAATTTCTGTGGCTTCCACTGGCATGAACCTAGATGCCAAGTTCTCCTCAAACTTTCCAGTATCACAGAATAAATGGGTCCTGGACCTCATCCTGAAAATATTTCTGCCACTAGAAGTGCAATATTTAATTGATTAATCAGTTAGGTTAATTGCTTTCCAAAAACCTTTTTAACAACTAAAGAGGTGTCTCTGATAAATTGTCCAACAGATGATGGGGGTGATAACAGTTGTTTTAAAAACTGAAGACAAGCACTGTTTTAAAAGAAGCACCTCCCCTCTTCTCTCTTTCAAAGGAAAGAAAACTTCCAAGGTGATCCCTGTACTGACATATCCGTGATTCATTTTAAAAATGGATAAGGATGCTTCTTCCTCAGTACTATTGTTTTTATCCATATGCAAATATATCCACTTGTTGCCAATTATTTATCAATTAATTGAGTAAAACACATGTGTGTACTTGGTTAAGATTTCTTTAATTAAGTGCTAGCTTTAATTTCTGGCATTACCATAATTAGCTGGCACATTCCTGTAAAAATTCCTTCTCAGTGTGAATTTTTACCCCGTGCAGAGCTGTGCATCAGGCTTTGCTGGATCAGGGCCTCTCCATCTTGCACTCTCTACGTATCCTGCTCTGGGACTCACTGACCTGTATTTATGGATGTGTTCACACAATAATAAGGTCTGGTTTACAATGCCCTGGAAGGATCCTTTGTGGTAATTTGTCTTTGCCACCTCCCAGTGTTGCTTCATATACTGTTTGCTAAATGGTGGTGCAGGGATGCGGTGTAGCTGCTTGCACAGAGCCGTAACAAACTGCAGTGTCCACTCATGAAGAGATGCCCCCACCAGTATTTACAGATTCATCTGAATGGGCATGAAGCAGGAGGGATAGAGGAGGTCAACATGGTACAAATTGACCAGCAAGAGCACCAGATTGGCTCGACTGGCTTGTTTCCAGCCCGCCAACCTCACTGCCACCTCGACCCTCCCTATTTCCATCCTGGTATGCAGCAGCAACTCAACCGCAGGGAGGGCAGGTCAGCTGCTTCCCACTGGGGCCACTCACTGATTCCAACATATATCTGACATGATAAATAACAACGATTTTATTATTTAAACCCTGTTCATCTGGCTGCGTTGCCCCAGCCACTTCCAGCACATATCAAAACATAATAAAATGTCAAACATTAGAAGCTTCCTGATACAGGGCTGCCTTCAGATGTCTTCTAAAAGTTCTGTAGTTCTTCGTCTCCTTGACATCTGATGGGAGGGTGTTCCTCAGAGAGGGGGCCACTAGCAAGAAGGCCCTCTGATAACTAATAGAGTCAATATGTGTACAAACTGTACGTGGGTAGGCTCCATCCACAAGACTGTGGGACCTTTGAATAGATCCCCAGTTGTGCAGACAGTACCTATGTGTGTACAGCTTATATGCACTTAAATATGGCCCTGGAGGTGTGTATATATATACACACACCAAACACGTAACAGACAAAGAGTGGTTGTGTAAAAGAAATAAGAGTTGGTCCCCAAATTAAGTCGCAACTTTGGGATGGGAGGAGAGGTAGGGGCACCAATTCCCAACACAGAGAAGTGAATGGATCCTTTCATCTTACATCCATGCAAGAAACTTTTCAATAGCTCCTATTCCAAGGGTTAACGATGCAGCTTTATACTGTGTCAGATCATTGCTTCCTCTTAGAACATAAGTAGAATCTTGCTGGATCAGTCCAAAAGGCCCAACTGGTCCAGCATCCCCTTATCACAGTGGCCAACCCGATGCCCATGAGAAGCTTTCAAGAATGACCTTAGTACAGCAACACTCTCCCCACTTGTGAGTATCAGGAACTGGTATTCAGAGGCATATTGCATCTGAGAGCAGATGTAGAACATAGTTGGTGTAGCTAGTAGCCATTGATAGCCTACTCTTCCATGAATTTGTCTAAACTGCCTTTACAGCCATCATTACTACACCATGTGGGAGTGAACCTCATCGTTTCACTATGTGCTGTGTGAATAAATATTTGGTACTTCCTTTTTTGTTTGTCGTGAATCTTCCAATAGACCTCTTTGTAGGATGATGGAGAATAGCACAGTCAGTAGAGCATGAGATTCCTAACCTCAGGGTCACGGTTTGAGCCCAACGTTGGGCAGAAGATTCCTGCATTGCAGGGGGTTGGTCTAGATGACACTCATGGTCCCTTCCAACTCTACAATTCTATGATTCTATGACCCCAAGTTCTGGTATTATAAGAGAATGTGGATAGCTGGAGAAAGATCATGACCAAGACTATTTTCTCCAGCCTCCCCCAACTATGGGACCTTCAGATAACTGAACTACAACTCCCATCTTACCTGACCATTGGCAATGCTGCCTGCAGCTGAT
Organism: Zootoca vivipara; assembly: GCF_965207765.1. Taxonomy (NCBI): domain Eukaryota; kingdom Metazoa; phylum Chordata; class Lepidosauria; order Squamata; family Lacertidae; genus Zootoca; species Zootoca vivipara. Next base: position 22,357,893 of record NC_142597.1, read on the forward strand.
GGGAGTTGGAGTCTAAAACAGCTTTGGGTCACTAGGGAAGGCTGGTCTACTCTAATGATCCAAAGTCCAGCTCTGATCTAGACACAGGTACAAATGGTGAAAAACAAATGGTGAAAACTGACCGAGGAGATATTGAGCCTTAGCTCAGCAACCAGAGATCCTTCCCACAGGCCCAAGACCTCTGAATCTAGACCTGTAGAGAATATCAGCCCCAAGCCTGATTCATTCTAGGGATGTGCATTTTCATCCTCCGGTGGATCTGCTTGCTAGCACATGCAGAGTGTCTAGCACAAGGTCATGGGCAGGTGAGGGTGTGCTATGCTCCAGGCCCTTTAAAGATTTGCGTTCTTCAGCAGGAGGGTGGAGCCTGAGAGGAGCTTCCATGCCTAGGGAGCATCAAAGGGCTCAGTTGAGTCAGTGCTCTTGTTGGAACAACTCCTCTGCTCGTCGGGTTCTGCCTGAGGTCCTCAAAGGTCTACTACTCCTGACTGTCCTAATTTTCAGGATTCTAACTAAAGAACCCATCCTGACTTTCTACTCCACACTGCCTGCCAGACATTCTCAGCCCTCTCAGGGGCTCTAAATCACCAGCATTGGGCAGTAGTGGCTTTTGGGAGGGCCTGCTAGCTCATGCTTTTCTTTTTAAATGAAAGCACTGAGAGGTCGAACCTGGGGGACCATCAGCTTGCAAAGCAGATGCTCTCCTACTAACCTATGTCCCCAGGGGTGAAGGGAAAGATAGCAACTCTGTAAAAGGGAATTGACGGGGTAAGGTGGAGTGGTGCACCACCAGCAGCAGCACTGAAGGTGTGAAGAGTAGTACCTTTCAGAGAGTAAGCAGAGTTCCCTGCTGTAATGGACTCCTCTGCAGTCTGCAAGGCAGAAAATTCCCAGGCTCTAGTGTTGTAGTTTCCTCCTAGATGAGAGAATGCAGTTAAGGAATTAGTTGGTGTGAAAACAAATTAGGTGACTGAGGATTTGCTAGGGGTGAACTTATCTGCCAATTTCAGTTTCAGTCTTCAGTTCCGTTTGGCACAATTTCTGCATCACTGCCCTTATTATTATTTTTTGGGGGGGAGGAGTCCTCAATTTTCACCAGCATTTTAGTTCACACACCACCACCCCCGACGCGCACCTACATTTTTTGTATGCTATTTTCACTAATATAGGCACTTTATGCAAACCTCCCTCTAACATTTTTAAACTTTTGCTTATTGGTTTGGTTATTGGTTAGAGAAGAGGGAATGCAGCAGGTTTGCAACACACACACCCCACCAGCAGGATCTGTCCAGTGTTGCCATCTTAAAAACAATCCAATCAGCAGATTTAGAATCAGAAATAATGTACCCAATCTTAACAGGGGAAAGAGTTCAGCCTGTGAATGAAACTGTCCATCCTTCTCCTTAGTGCACCAAAGGAGCTTTTGAGTCAAATGACCCAAAGCTCTCCCTGAGTAGCCATTAGTTACATTCATTTACTCACTCATGCTCCATCTCTCAGACTGATTGTCTTGGGGATGTCGGGACTTTGGCTTTGGGAGAGAGATGTGGAGCAGGTTAAGCTGCTCTTTGCTCGAGAGCCATCAGAAGTTCGAAATAGCCTCCCAAGAAATTGTTTTCTTTATTTATCATCTCTATATGCCATCTAGGCCTCCAAACGGGTTGGGAAGAGGACATTTAAGTCTCGCTTGGTTCTCTACTGCTGTGAAATGTTCAAAGTAAAATACACAGGGGTGAAGGATAGGTTTTGGTTGAACAATACAAGAACCCTCCTGCTGTTCAGAGCAATTTAACAATGGAACAAATGACCTGGCTCTCCCTCATTGGAGGTTGTTTGAGTGGAGGGTGGCCAGCTACCTGTTGCTGAGGATAGTCCTGATCTCTGGATTTCCTCCACCGGACAGTGGAAGTAGAGTAGATGCCCTCCCAAGAACCCCACAGACTCTACGATTCCATGAAAAATCATTAGTTGCCAGTCAACAAATCAGATGAAATGGCACTAAGGGCAAATGAAGCCAGGGGCACAGGAGATGAAAATGGCCTTGAGAAAAAGTACATGGCAAGGGGGACAAAAGGGTGCTGAACATTGGAACAACACAGATCCTTCCATGAATATAAAACAGTCTTCTCCAAGCTTGTTTCCTGCGTGTTGGAGGACTCCAACCTTCATCATTCCCCTGACCATTGACTATGCTGGTTGTGACTATGAGGGTTGTGGTCCATCAAGACCTGTAGCTTTGAGAAGGCTAATAAATAAAGCTGTAGCAGTTCGCAACACTCACACCAACAAAACTGGTAGCTTGGCAGGTAGTTTTGGCTAGCCTCTGCTTCATACCTTTTGGATTCAGGAACATGGAGAACCTCTTCATGCTGTCTGGCTGGTTCCAGTCAGAGTAGTTGTTCATCATGAAACGGTGATCTCCTGAAAGTTCATAGCAGGAACATAACAACCATAAGACAAGAGGGGGGAAAGCAAAGAAACAAGGAGTAGCTCCCTGGGTCTGGACTGAGAAGCTGAACCCAGGAAGACTCATCAGGTACACAAAGTTCTTTTTGAGATCATGATACACATTTGGATGTTTGCTACTTGATGACAGCAGGATCACAGGCTGAGCTGCATGTAGCCTGCACAAGGAGCAAAGGTTGTGATTGGTTATTGGCTCTTGAGAGAGCTGGGGATCCTTAGGTCAGGAGCTGGGACCCTCATTGGCCTTGTTCCACAACCTACATGAGTTATTTTGCCTGGCTAAAATGTGCCTTTGTCATAATTCCTCTTGCTTGCCTGAAGGGAGGATCAAGAGGTGTAAGTTTGTGTGTGTCATGGAAGAAGGATCTATCAGTTTTGGTTCTTTCACTTTCTTATTTTTCCAGCCTTAAATTCAATCCTCCACATTCCTGCCGAAATTTGTGATTATTCTGCAGCAAAATCCTCGTGAAAATTCACCAGCCTCTTAGTATGGCTTTATAAGAAGCACATTTATATATGCCGATCTGACTCATGTGCCCATTTTTTCCAAGCATTTTGCCCTACTCAAATGCATCCTTGTTGGTTTCACTAATTAGTTTGTTTTCATGCACCTGCTTAATCTAGTGCATTGTGAAGTTAGAGAACTGCACTGCAAAATCCCCAAATTTCAAAGCTGCATTTTGACAAACAGGTTGATTTTGAAACTGAAAATGAGGCAGGCTCAGGTTAAAACACAAACAAACTCAAATATCACCTGCTGTACAAGAGTAAGGGTCTGCAGTTGTCGACCAGGGAATGTGGCATTAAGACTCAAAAAAAAAAAAAAGCTATTCTCCTGGCTTAGCCAAAACTGTGCAGAAATGGCTAAGGAGGATGTGCGAAGCTGAGCCTGAATGGAAACTCAGGTCTTTCTTCCAGGCTGTCACTGGGGCATCTGTCACTGGGAAGTGTCAATGGTTCAAACTGAGAAGTGCATCAGATTGTACCCTGTGTGATCTAATGAGTGTCCCCATGCAGAAATCCCACTGATCAGGAGGAAACCGTGGTTCACAGAAGCTGGCATTTTGTGACCTAACCTGTATTTTACGACCACCTACTAACATCCATTATCAATCCCAGCAGAGTTCCCTTCCTTCTGCCTTCTCTCTGCTATTCCAACCCTTGCTGGAGGAGGCATCCACTTATCTGCACTCTTTGCAACTCCCCACAGACTTGGCCAGCTGTGAAAATTGCATTGTAGCATCTCTGAATGAGACACCACTTACAGAACCAGGTGCTAAAGTTCCCCTTTCTTTTGTAGAATAGAAGTGGGTGGAGCAAACAGAGTTTTGTCTTGGATGTGTGTAGGTGGATGGCGGCGGATGACGCAACCCTTCTCTCCTAAACTGGACCTGTGACTTCTTAAAAAGAAACCCTTCTACTTTAGTACCTTTCAGATTTGGTTTTATTATATGAAGGCTCAATTAGGGATGAGTGATTCTGTCAATTTTGGATTCTCTTTTCTAACCCTAAGTTAAATTCTCCACAGTTTGCCATTAGGGGGGGGGAGCCCTAATGAACACTCACCAGCATTTTAGTGTGAATTTATCTCAATGTGCATATTTTGTATGCCTTTCCCCCTTAATTGAAGTCTCTGAATACTTTGCCAGCAGGGAAAGAAAAAATAATCATGGTCATTTATTTGAAAAGTATAAATTCTCTTGAAGCAGAAGGCTCTACATCCATCCAAAAAGAACAGTGATTTCCATAACCTTCACCAAGAAGCAACATGGGGAGATATGTTTGGTCTAATAAAGTCTAAGCTTAATGTGATGTGGGAGATCCCTGAATACAGCTTCCAAATTCTTTTCCTTTTTTAATAAAAGCCACTCATCATGCCCTGATTCAAAGTGGGGTCATTTTCCTGACATAAATTTCTCACCTTCCAATGCTACTATTAATCACAGAGGGCGAAACATCAGTATGTTTTCCTCTTCTACAGACAGTGGAAATTGAAATGGTTTGTGATGGGGAAGCACCCTTCTCCCAACACCATGGTCCTGATCCACACTGGGGCACCTCAATACTGCTCTGAGTAAAAAAAACCCATGGGGTTATAGACAGTCCTAGGCCTACTCAGAGTACATGATTAGCATAGGTTCATCCATTTCATTGGGTCAACTAAAAGCGCAACTACTATGTGTCGCAAAGATCCATGCACATGGATAGCACTACAGAAATACTTATCCACAGTGGCAATGGAACATTCATAAATGGAAGTTATGTCCCATATATTAGTCTGTTCCTGGTACTAATAATATACTTATGGGGTGGGTTTTTTTAAAAAAAAATCCCAGCGCTTTGCACACATTATCTCATCAACTGCTGCAACAGCCTTATAAGGCAAGCCAGTAATCCTGTCACCATTTTACAGACAGGAAAGGTGAAGCTGTGTGAATATTGGCTCCTGTGGATCTGGGATGAGGTTATTGTGGGTGGTATAATTGCAAGCTCCCTGGGGTTATAGGCTGCTCTTTCCTCTTGACAGAGTGTAAAATAAACCCATTAGGGTTGTCCACTGGGGTGATGAACCTGTGGCCCTCCAAATGCTTTTGGACTTCAGCCCCAGCCTGCACTGCCAATGGTCAGGGATAATGGAGTTGTAGTTCAACAATATCTGTGGGGCCACAGGTTCCTAGCCCCTACTTAACAGTCCTAAACATTTGGGGGCTGGCTTAACTCAAGGAGCACCTTCACTCAGATGAGCTGCCCCCCCCCCATATTTTAAAATCAGCTGCAGAGGCCCACAAGTACAGTCTACTAAGTTCACAAGCACAGGACCTTGTCAGTGGTGGCCCCCGCAGTTATGAAATTCCCTTCCTACACAACTACAAAAGGTCCCTTCAGTGCAGGCCTTTGGACATGCCTTGGAAAATCTAAATGTATTTAACCATGTTTCCTGTGCTACTGATTCCAGAGACTTAATACTTCCTTACAGTTCAAGATCCGCTTCAGTTTTGGGCTCTGCCCTGAGAACTAGTGTGTGGCCCTGCAGGAGTTGCTTGTTAGACTACAGCTCCCATCATCTCTGATCATTGACCTTGATGGAAGCTGGAGAGCCTCAGTATCCAGAAAGCCACAGGTTTGTTGTTCCTGGTGCACATGCTGCCCAAATATGCCTCCTTCCCTTTCTAGCACCTTTCTTGATCTTCAGTTTTAAATTGGGGGTATTTTAAAATGCTGGCTCAGAAAGCTAGATGAGATTGTACCCATGACTGCACTCAGCCCAATTCTATGTTTGATCTGCTTCCTCGCATCTTATTATTGCGCCAGAGTGTTCCAGCATGTCTCTGGCACGTTAGATGTGTTTGAAGCCTAGAGAGATTTGCAAGACCCTTTGCCAACGAACAAACAGAGGCATGTTTGATACAGATCTTAATGAAATGATAAAGATCTGGGGTTTCCATGGCAACCTTCATCAAGAGCCACATCAAAGACCTTTCCCTGCGATAGAAGCCTTTCTCTGACTCCTCATCTTCCCTACGCATGAGAATCATTACTCGCACATAAATGCCAGCCCTTCTGCCCTGTGCAAAGTAGATTCTGTCTGGAGGCCCTGCGACGATCTATCTAGGCATCTATCTGGTTCTCAGGACCGGGAGCTGCCAAGAGTTAATTCATATTTTAGATTTCTCAACTCCTCGTGATGCGGAGAAATATTATCTCCATTTTACAGATAAGAATCTGAGACATGAAACAGATTAAGGCCTTATATTCCCTACATCATTGAGGTGTTTTTTTATTTAAAAAAATGTGGGTAATACATCTAGCAACTGTCAGCAGTTTTCATGGGGCCAGAAATTACATGAATTATAAGCAATGATTAAGAACTACTGTGTTGCAAAGCACAGTTTCACAGCATCAGCAGGGAAAGAATATAACTGCAGCCCAAACAAAATGCCATGGATGTTTTAACACTGACATCTGAATGGACGGTTTCCCTTTTGTGCTGTAAAATATAATTTTGGATGAAATGAATTGGCAGTCAGTTCAGTTTTGACAAAGGGAAGCAAGTTATTTACAGAGTATAACAACTTTGTGCTTCATGAGCCCCTTGTCAGCCCTTGTGTTGGATAGGAGGTTTATTCTTTGAGGATATATCCCCACCATCAATGGCATGGGTAGGCAAACTAAGGCCTAGGGTCCGGATCTGGCTGAATCGCCTTATAAATCCGGCCCGTGGACAGTCCAGGAATCAGCGTGTTTTTACATGAGTAGAATGTGACCTTTTACAGTATTTAAAATGCATCTCTGGGTTATTTGTGAGGCATAGGAATTCATTCCTTTTCAAAATATAGTCCGGCTCCCCACAAGGTCTGAGGGACAGTGGACCGCACAACTGCTGAAAAAGTTTGCTGACCCCTGATCTATGGTCTGAGGATCTTGCAAATGTATTTCATACAGTTGTCAATTTCATGTGGTTACCTATTTGGAAATCTTGGGTGCTTATATTAATTTATATGCTTAATTTAAGATCTATATACTGATAGTCACTGCATTGTCCATTCATTTATTTATTGAATTTATATAATACCTTCTTCTCCGAGAACCTCAAGGGGGTGTATGCTGTTCTCCCCCTTCTTGCTTAATTTCCGCCACATGTAAGAAGTGCCATTTTAGGAGGTGAAACTTTTTTTTGAGGGGGGGGGAATCAGTGAGAGGTCTTAAGAATACATTTTGGGGCAATGTTGTGAGGAATGCAAATCTGCTATTATTTTTGTGACTGGACAACATTTAGCTTGGCAAGTCTACCTTTGATGAAGAAGCATATAAATTGCTTTTGGAAAACCAAAGAATTTTAATTTTACCTTCTGAAAATGCCAGGCAATGCTAAATAAAAATAATTAATAAAACTGCAAGTACTTGGCAATCATTTTTAATGATTTCTATTCAATTCTCCACACTTTTTACTTAGCAAGCAAAATTAAATAATATTAATTTAACCAAAATATATTCCAAATTCCCAAGTCATGTCACAACTTTTTAACACACCTAATTTTTAGAATTTGAAAGTTGAAAAATTCAACATGTCCTACACAGCCGTGTGAGGTAGGTCAAGCTCAGAAGCAGTGACTGGCCCAGGGTCACACAGTAAGCTTCATGGTTGAGTGGGGATTTGAACTCTGGTCTCCCAGGTTTTAGTCCAACACTCTAACTACTCAGGGGTGTAGTGTTGGGTGTGTGTGTGCCAGGGAAACTGAATATTGGGCTGGGGAAGAGATTTGTATCAGTTTACACTTTAATGCTGATCCACATGTTTCTGAACCAACACGAAAACCTAAACACAGCTGTCCTTCAAAATTGCACTTCTCGGAATTATGTGATATACTTTGTCAACCCAAAGTGCATGTGTTAATGGAAAGTGTGCACAACAGTAATGCATGGAAATGTGTTATGTTAAAGGGATAACTTGCAGAAATGTATACACTAGGCAAAAGAAATGTGCAGGAATGGGTGTGTTGGGATGTTTGTGCACAAAACATATTAAAAATGTTCATGTAGATTTTTTTTAAAAAATGCAAACTGATGCAGAAGTGAGGCAAATCGAACATAAGGCAGGTGCAAACAAGAAAATGGGAGAAACTGAAATTGGTAGATTTTTCCATTCGTACATGTGGCCAACCAGATGTTTTTGGACTTCAGTTCCCATCATCCCTGATTATTGGCCATGCTGACTTGAATTGATGGAAGTTGGGGTCCATCAACACCTGGAAGGCCCCAGGTACTGTACCCCACTCTTGGCTTAGACAAACTCATGAAGGTGAAATTTATTGGTGGCTATTAGCCATAATAGCCAAGTGAAATCACTACATTCCATTTATTGGATTTGAATATTCTGCTGTATTTGTTGCATTTTTATTGCTCCACCGTTACTGATTAGCTAAATTGATGCATGATTTATTAAGTATTGCACTTTGAAGTGTCAGCTGTTCACTTAAGACATTCTGTGTCTTAAGATGGAGGGGTAGAGGTAAGCGATGGTGTTTTTACAGGGTGGCTGTAAATATTTTTATACCAGCCAGACATTTGCATAATGAGGCAAACTATTTTCTGGTGCAGCTTTTACTGATGTTATTTGCTGTTGAATTGCTGCTGCTGCGACTTTGTGGTTTACATGATGTCTTACTTTGCATAATTGCTTCTCTATTAGTCGTTTGCCGCCCTGAGCTCCAGATGGGAGGAAGGGTGAGATATAAGAATGAAAGAATGACTGGATAGATAGATAAATTAATAAATTCCATTTGTCACTAGGTGAAATAACTTAAAAAATAAAATAAAATCTCAGGCCTCTTAGAACTGTGGTTTAAGCTCTGCTTTTATGCACTTGCTCCTTCATTTCATCTGCAGAACTTTTATCATTAGTTTTGGTTTGGATAATATTATTGCTGGTTTTAAAAAATATTGTATTTCGAGCTTGTTGGGGAATCTTTGCATTGAAGGGTGAAATAATAAAGACTTTCTGGGGGGAAGTGTACAGGAAGAATGCCTTTGCTTTGGGGAAATAAAGAGGAAAAGTTCTACAATTGTTTCTGCAAGTTTGAGTTCCAAGTATACTTCAAATGATAAAACGCCAAAGAAAGTGCACATAACTTCACAGTGCAATCTTATGCATGTCTACTCAGAAGTAAGCCCCCGTGAATACAAAGAGATGTTCTCAAGAAAGGTGGGTACAGGAGATGGCACTGTAATCTCAGAAACAGACAGGCCAGAGACCTTCCTCAAGGGGATGCAGCAACTTGAACCACTTCTAAACTGAATTAAAAGGCCAGGTGGAATAAGTTCTCCTTACCGTTCTCCATGTGGTTCCTCTCAATGAAGTTCCTGCTGAGGTCTGCCTTGCAGATTTTCTCAACATGTCTCATGCACACGTTCAGGAGGTCGTCTCTCAGTATCCCCATAGACGGGCTCATGTTCTCTCCCTCCAGCAGGATGCTGTACGTCGGCAGGGAGGGTGGAATGGTGTAGCTCCTCATCATTGCTCCAAATTCCTGCCAGGAATAATAGTGATAAACAGAAGTGGAATACAGAGGAGGAGGAGGAGGGTTTGGTCTGAAGACACGTGACAGAGCCACTGGGCTGAAGCTAAGCAGGCCTAGGTCTGGTCATTGGTCTAAGTACCGATGGACCACTCTGAAATCCTAGATATGCCACCTTGAGTTCAATAGAAGAAAGACAGGATATAGGCAGTGGTGTAGTGATCCAGGGTTGCAGGGGGTCAAAGACAGATTACTATTTCTTCAGCAGGGTCCCTGTCTCCAGCATCCTAGAGCTACTCAATCTGCATGAAAGGGGAGCTTTCTAACCACTGTCTGCTCCAAAGCTAAGGATTTAGGAACAACGAAAACACAAGGTGAATCCATTTCAAGAAAATGATGCACAGGTTCTGTTATGTACAATGGAACTTCATGGAAAGTGCAACTTAAGTCACTGCCGAATAAGATGCTGGAGTGCTCCTAAACATTTACCCATGTACATGTACAGAAAATAGTAGATCTAGCTGAACGGCAACTCATGGAGACCTGCATTGATTATGGCAATGCATCCCTAAATATTATTGTATAATTATAAGCTTATTGAATCATTATGGAAGGCATGCGCCTCTGAGGGGGTATGGGTGTGATCACCAGGAGCAGACCCTGCATTTCTGAATTTGCCATTACACTACTGAACATTATTAGTAATAAAAAGACAGTGAATATAGCAAAGGTAGCCAGTATGATGCCTTCCAAATGTCACTGGATTGCAAGTTAGATCTTCATTTGCCATGCTAGCTGGGGCTGATGGAAGTCGAAGGAATAATAATAATAATAATAATAATAATAATAATAATACCCCACCAATTGAACTGTGTCGCCCCATCTGAAGGACACAGCAAGTGAATAGCCCTTATGCTCAGGATAGTGGATGAAGATGAAACGTTTGAAAGGATGTCGTCAGCCTCTGGTGAACTCCTTACAGGTCAAAGCAGAATTCCCAGTGTTTGGCTGAGAACAGCGATTTCAAAACTCTCCTTCCCTTTCACCAATGCTGACAGAATAAATGACACATCTCATCTATGAACAGCTGTTTAGTTTCCTTTATGTATGATTTAACCTGGGGAGGGGGGCGGAGGTGCTGAGTGTGGAGATGTATACATATTTGCATAAATTATAGGCCAAGGTGGAAAACCTTCACCCACCCAGATGCTTGACTACAACTCCCATCATCCTCAACTATTGGCCATGCTGGCTGGGGTTGATAGGAGATAGAATCCAATAACATCTAGAGCGCTACAGGCTGCCCACCTCTGCTATAGACAAATCAGGCAATAGCGTAAAGGTGCTATACAGCGAAGTCGTAAAAGCATGCAGGTATTTTGCCATCTGATTTCTTTCTTGCAGCGGAGACTGGGCCATGAGGGCAAATGGGGTATTGCCCCACCAACCTCAGTCTGCCCTCCCTCTCACCAGCCCAGCTACTAACAAGAATTCCAGGTGGGTGGCACTGTCTATGGCTGTTTCCTCCTCCTTCGTTTCAGTGTTGCCCTTGTGGAACTCTGTAGTGGGGAGGAGGATGGAGACAAAATTAGCTCATTGACTCTAGCTCCACCTAGTGTTGGCCTCCCTGCCTTCTGCCCTACCAGCCCCAATAGCCACCAGCCACCACAGTCAGCATGGAAGAAAAAAACAGCCTTGCATACCTGCAGGAAGAGCACTGAGTCGCTGATCTGGCCTATCTGCTCCCTGGTCTCCTTGTCTTCTTGCAAGAGTTTGGCCCTTTCTTCCAGCTCCTCCACAATCTCCTTGATGTTCTCCACGGCAACCTTCTCCCTGTGATCCAAACTGGCCTTCACTTCGTCCCGCTGCTTCTCCAGGTCACGGATCAGCTCTTTGAAATGCTGATCCACCGTGGCTTTCTCATTGGTGGTGAAGTTCTAGACGAAGAGACAGGGGGAGATAAATGTGTTGACTCATCTATCACAAAGAAACTGGCCCTCTCTGGCTTGTTTTCATACCCTGAGTGTTTTTCCCCTGTCCTTCACCTCTAATTTTGCCTTTTGCTTGTCCAGGTGGAGGACAGAGAGGGGTACGTGAGCATGATTACAAACTAGCAAGCTGAACATAAAGTCAAATTTATATTTATTGCTTCATCCACTTTCCCTCTGGCTCCACCCACCATTGGCATGTGGCCCTCAGAAGCCTACTCAGAAGGAAATGTGGCCCTCAGACTGGAAAAAAGCTTCCCCACCCTGGTCTAGATTATTAAGTGTAGCTGAACAAGGAGAAGTCTGAAAGGGTGCTTTTGTGCACAGTACAACCTGCAGGGCAGAGGCATAACAAAGCACTTCAAGATGACATCATCATCAGTTGATAGCTTCCCAGGGTTCCTCTGATCTAACCACGTTAGCGGTTTCTACTGAGAATGTTTCCACCCACACACAGATTCTCAGCTAAATCCTGTGCTCAAAATATTCTGGTACTTTCCCTGTGAATCCCTGGGGAGACTTTTAAGCCAGCCTTTCGCCAACCTGGTGCCCTCCATATCATTTAGGCCGCTAGTGGGTGTAGCAGTTCAAAACATCTTGAAGTTCCAAGTTGGGGAAGGCTGTCTTAGAACCCAGGACTAGAACTGATGCAGAACTAGGTTCAGAGCTCCACTCAGTAAGGAAGCTCATTGAGTGTCCAGACACACTTCCCCTGTCTGTCCTGCCTCGTAAGGTTGTTGAGAGGATAAAATGGGTGGAGAATGCACAAAAAAAAAAAAAGGCGTGCCACCCTGAGCTCCTTTGTGGTAGGTCAGGGATTTCTTTTTTCAAAAGGTATTAAGTAGTACGGTAAAAGAATGAATATTACATTAACATGGGGCACAGTGAATCCAGATAATGAAAGTTCCCATGCTCAGGCATTCTCCTGAGATTTGGAAAGAGAAAAATCTGGCTTTACATATATTGCTTGACATGATTTTTTATTTTTGCAACATCCTCAGCTATTCAGGGATGAGCTCTGCCAGTCGAGATAAGCAGACAACTTTGGCAGAGCCAAGGCACAGAATTTAAATGTGCTGGGTAGTCCCCGGAGTGTGAGACGAGCTTGTGTGTTCCTGGCCTTCCGCCAAGTTAGATCTATGGGCCTATTCTCCACCTACCCCACCCCACTTCTAGCCCATGCGGTTGGTCTGGCCCTGAAGAGATACTCGAAAAGAAAGAGCAAGAGGTGAGAACATGAGCGGAGGAAGCAAAATGACATCTTAGGAGAACCATATGGGGAGGAAATGGAAGTGAGGAGAAAAACAAGACAGAAGGTGGAAGCCTCCAGCTGTATCCAGTGCTGGTCCTACTCAGAGTAGACCTACTAAAGTTTATTTCGTTAGCTATATATGCCTCTATTCATAAAACTGTATGAGAGTAGTTTTACAATGGTATATATTTGAATAATAATAATAATAATAATAATAATAATAATAATAATAATAATAATAATAATATCAGAAAGCATCTAACTATTGTGGAAAGCATCTGTTTTCATTGCCTGCATAAGCCTGGTGGACCTGAAATGTTTTTAGCAGGCATTTGAAAGCTGAAGCAGAAGCTCCCTGCTCAAACTCTATTGGGAGAGCATCCCACAAGATCAGGCCAATGACACTCTTCACAGGGAACTTTGGGAATTGGAGTTTTCTGAGGGAGTCTCCTAGCGACTCTCAGCACCCTTAACAAACTACAGCTCCCAGAATTCTTTGAGGGAAGACATGACTGTTTAAAGCAGCATCAAAGCGCTTTAAATGTATGGTGTGGACGTGGCCTCTGTTGGAGTGCAAAAAGTAGGAGGGAGGAAATGAGCAGAGCAGTGAGGGGCGAGTAGTTTGGGGAAGAAGGGGGAAGAGCAGGAGGATTTTGTGTCGCTCTCACCTTGATACGGTCCCTCTCTTTCTGCCACTTGTCCACTTCATCTTCCAGCTCAATGATCTTCAGCTGCAGCTGCTCTTTCTGCAGGGAGAGCTCGGTCTGTGGAGAGGAAAGAAAGCCACCAGTGAAATCATACTCTGCTAGGCGGCAGCTTCAAAGCCAACAGATGCTGCTCACTTTTGCCCTTGGCCCCTGGACTGCAGCTCCCATGAGTTACAGGTTCCTGGCAATTAGGAGTAGCTATCACATCAAGCTCATCTAGATAATCTCACTAGTTGGGTCAGGCAATCCCAATCCCCAAGTCAAACACACACAGACACACAAAGCTAGATTTAAAGCTTTGAGCAATTCCTTATGAATTTGGGGGGGGGGGGTTAAGGGATTAGGATTATGCTCCCCCCCATTGCATTAATGTGGGTTGCTGTGGGGGGGGGGTGTCAAGGAGCCAGATTTCAAAATCCAGATGTGTTTGAAGCCCAGGGCCCAGCCCAGGGTGTGTCTCTGCAACAATAACAGTTTTCCATGTAATTACAGGATGACGTGGCCCATGTTGCAATAAGAGCGGAGGACGCCCTCGGCAGAAATTTTGTTTAGACATGACCAAAGATTCATTCGCTCTGCATCTAGCCCTTTGACGATGCCATGATCAAGGCAGGGTGAGGAAGACAGTGAGATCAGAAAGGAGGACTAAAATCCACCAGCTCGCTCAGGCACTGTCCAATTGCAGCCCTTCCAAGCCTTGAGAGCAGAGGCAGAAAGGGTTGAGAGTTGTGCAAAGATGTGTTTGTATTGCTGGCTGTACCTTGACTGGTGCATGATGCGCCATTGTAGGCACAATCTGCCTGTCCAAAGATCAGGTTTGTCCAGGTAGATGAAAATGTGACAAAGGGCATCTGGAAGGAAGACGGTTCTCTGCGCCTTCCCCCAGCTCTCCATCGCAGTGTGTGGCCTGGCGATTCAGCTCTGATTCCTGCATTGCAGGAAGCTGGACTAGATGATCCTTGGGATGCTCTTCCAACTCTAACAATGACGAACACCTGGATTTCAATGCATGAGACCCACAAATAGGCGTGTTTGCCCTGATGCAAATCTAGGAGTTGCTGTGCATCAGTAGTTCACCCCACGACACACCCGGAGCCCTGCACACACATAGCCAGTGGCGGAACTTCATGCTCCAGCACCGAGGGGTGGAGAGCAGGCAGGGACAGGACTGGCATGCGTCCCAAGGGTGTGGTGTGTGTCCTGGGGGCGTGGCACATCATAGGGGCGTGGTGTGCATCCTGGGGGCGTGGCACGCTGCCTGTGGGGCATGGCACCCAGCGTGTGCGGGGGGCAGCCACAATGGCACCCCACTGGGACCGTGCTGCCGGGGGCAGTGCGCTCCCCCCGCACTCCTCTTCCTCTGCCAGTGCACATACCTGCTCTTTGTAAGAATCTAAGAACTGCTTTGTTCTTACATTAAAGGTCTGCCTAGCCCAGTCTCCAGTTTCCAACAGTGACCAGCCACAAGATCACAAGCAAGGTAAGGCATGTTTGTCCCCAACATCTACTGTATCCAGAGATATACTGCACTTGAATGTGGAGGCTCCATTTAGCCATCATGCCAAATCAAATTACTATCATGCTAATTAATGTGTCCGCATTATGAAACTGAGCCACCCAGAGAAAGATAACTTGGTCCTGAGAGATGAACAAATTTTCTAGCCCCCCTTTATTTATCCTGTGTGTGCTAACACAGCACCGCTAGAAAGGAACACTGCATGGCACCTAAATGACTGTTATGTTGGTCCCAATTTTACATCAATGAGACAGGAATACTGTGATGATGATCATGATTTATTTATATATACCCCACCCATCTGACTGGGTTTCCCCAGCCATTCTGGGTGGCTCCCAACAAAATATTAAAAACACGATAAAACTCCAAACATTAAAAACTTCCCTAAGAATTCCTTACTTTCCTCGATAGCAGGTAGGGAACAAATGATTGACAAGCCAGTCATTGGGGCTTCCCAATCTGGCCAGGGGCATACCTTTCTTGCCCTGCCCCCCCTCTTACCCCACCCACCTACCCAAAACAAACATAGCAATCTCCTATTGACCCCAACAGAAAACTTTTTGTTCAAACCTAATTGCAGTATTTTGGGAGGAGGTCACAGTTGGGAAGGGAAGGGTTAACTTGACAAGGTACTGGAAAAGGAGCACTATCTCTAAACATATTTGAAAGTGTTAGACACATCTTTATTCATTATTATATTCCTCTAATTCTCCAGATTTCATACACACACCCCTCTAGTTATGGGTGTTGCTGGAATTGAACAATCTTTAATTTCCAAATCAATCCAAAACACACATGCTCTTTTCTTCATCTTACTGCTTAGCAGTCTTTGGAAATTCCCACAGGGACTTTGGACACATTTGCACAATCCAACTAATGCAGCTTAGTTAACCTGGACATCATTCAAACATTGTGTTTTTTCAGATGCATAGCTGCCAAGTTATCCCTTTTTAAAGGGATTTTCCCTTATGCTGAATAGGCTTCCTCGCGAGAAAAGGGAAAACTTGGCAGCTTGAACCAGAAAACAGATGGGTGACAAAAGGTGAATTATTTTCTCTCTGCCAAACTGAGAAAGTGAATCAGGGGGGGGGGGAACCCACTTACAATCCTATGTCAACACACGCCTTTCATTAATAAAACCTGGTGCACTCTGCAATATATCTACAATGCAAATAAATAAAGCCATTTCACATGCTGAATATCTTATGGAAAGGGAGGAACTCAGCCAAAATTATCAGATCTCTTGAGTGGACACTTTAAAAAAATGAAGAAGAAAATAAATCTTGTAATTTGTTTCACACCTAGGCCCTAAGGGTATAAGGCAAGACAATCTTCCATCTCACTTTTGCCTTATGGTGCAATCCTGAGAAGTAAGTTAGGCTGAGAGGCAATCACTTGCCCAAGGTCAGACCATGAGAAGCAGGAAAGAAAAGAAATTTGAAAGCAGGACGAAGACCTACACTCCTTCCATTACCCCACACTAGCTGTGTCATGAGATTGGGATAGTGTAGATCTTAGTTCAAGCATTTCTTGAAAATATGCCCCTCAAATCATGTCACATTGCTGTTGGACTTTGCAAGCACATGGTAACCAGGAACTGTTCTGCTAAGGGCAGGCCTCCATTGCCTACCTGAACTGGTTTAACAGCCAGCTCAGCCACCCTCCAACAAACCCAATGAACCATAGCTGCCAAGTTCCGGATTGAAAAATCCGGGAACAGCAGCGGCACGGCACCGGAAGTCGCTTATACGCGACTTCGGGACATACGTAGAAACAACTTCTGGTGCCGCTCTGCCCATTTCCAAAATGGCTGCGGTGCAAGAAGTCGCTTCTACTCATGTCCGGAAGTGCGTAGAAGCGACTTCCGGCGTTGCTCTGCCCATTTCCAAAATGTCTGCAGCGCCAGAAGTCGCTTCTACGCACTTCCGGACATGCATAGAAGTGACTTCTGATGCCGCCGCTGCCCGATTTCCGGTGCCCATACATGGGCAGAGTGGCACCAGAAACATGGCCGTCGGCAGGAGCTACTTTCCGGGGGATTTACGGGATAAAAATCCATTCGGGAGACCAGCGGGAAATGGTAAGAAAATATGGGGTTTCCCGGGAAAAACGGGGTACTTGGCAGCTATGCAATGAACTGTGGCACCGTAGACATGCCAATGATCTCTTAACAAAGCACTTTCTGAAGCTTGAGAAAACCAATATCCATGATACCTTTGGGTGGAAAGCCATGATGCTCAAGCCATTTTGTATGTAAACCAGTACACATGTTTATAATGTAAGTAATGGAGTGGCACATCCCTTTTTGCCGCCTGAGGCAAAACAGGAAAGTCCTGCCCTGCTACCGCAGCGGTCTCCTTCGCCTGGGTTGAATGGTGACAGGTTCCAGTGGGTTTTGGCTAGATCTCACAAAGAGCATGAGATCTCATGAGATTTTGGTGAGATCTCATAAGATCTCAAGGGAAACCAGTGCTGCCGCCGGCCACCTTGTAGGCTTCCCCCACCTGAAGTAAGATATCTCAGCCTGCCTCATGGGTGGGCCAGCTCTGGGATGTGCCATAAACCTCTTTCATGCCCATCTAGGGATGAGCAAACATGAGGCTCTTTTCTTCCTGAAAAAGAACTGAGTCCCTTCAAGCCTTCAAGTACTGCACTCAAATGCTTAAAACTCTATCTAGGAGAGTTTCAGGCTTTCAAAAGAAAGCCCAGAGGGACCCAGTTTCTTACTCCACCTGCCACTCTGTCCCCAAGAGTAAAGAACTTGGGGGCAGGTAGATGGAGTATAATACAGTGAATAGGGCTGGCCCTATCATTAGGCAGAATGCAGCAGATGGGTAGAAATTGTGGTGGGGAAAGCTAGAATGCCACCCAGTCTGCCCTGCACTCTCTTGATGCTCTCATGTCCAGTGGAGGCAAGCAAAGTGGAAAACAGTTTAGCTACCTGCAGGCACGTACAGAGCCTCTCTGCTGCCTGGGGCGGCAACCCGCTCCGTTGTGACGCATGCATCATGACATAACGTTGCTACGTCATGACGCATGCGCACGTCGGAGCGGGTTGCTTGCGTGTGCGCACTATGGAGCAGGTTGCTGGGGTGGTGCTCCGGTGCCCAGATCCGCAGATCACAATGCTAGAGCGGCGGCGCCATTGACGCTACTCTCTGGCCTGCCCCTTGTCTCTGCCCCACCAGGAAGAAGCGAGTGGCGAGGCCAGCAACATCGGGGCCTCCACGATGGCGGTTGCACCGCCGCTGCGGTAGCGGCAGCAATCAGTGGAGGTAGCAAGGGGGTGCCGTGCTCCCCCCCCGCAGAGTGGAGCCTGGAGTGCTCCGCCCCCATCGCCCCCCTATTGTGATGCCCTGGCTACCTGTCCGGTTAACATTTGCACATAGAATTGTGGTGGGGTGGTGGGCACCTTCCTATATTTTGCCTGGGGCAGCAATATAGTGTCTGATAGATGGAATTATTATTATTATTATTATTTCATCATCATCATCATCATCATCATTTACCCACTCTTCATCCTAAGGTCCTAGGGTAAAAAGGTAAAGGTAAAGGACCCCTGACAGTTAAGTCCTGTCATGAACGACTCTGGGGTTGCAGCGCTCATCTCGCTCTATAGGCCAAGGGAGCCGGCATTTGTCCGCAGACAGTTTTTCCAGGTGTGTTGGCCAGCATGACTAAGCCACTTCTGGTGAACCAGAGCAGTGCACGGAAACACCATTTACCTTCCTGCTGGAGTGGTACCTATTTATCTACTTGCACTTTGATGTGCTTTCGAACTGCTAGGTGGGCAGGAGCTGGGACCGAGCAATGGGAGCTCACCCCGTTGCAGGGATTCGAACCGCCGACCTTCTGATCAGCAAGCCCTAGACTCTGTGGTTTAACCCACAGCGCCACCTGGGTATATGATGGTATATCTTTTTAAAAAAGAAAAAGTAGTGGGGTAAATCCTAGCTAACATCCCAGGAAAAGGAGAGTGCAGCTCATTCTGTGAAGGATAAGCTACGTACCTGTTTTCGCTATCCCTATCACTTCATGGTTTTACAGTTTCTGGGGCTTTTTGTTTGTTTGTTTTAAGTGAATTATGCAGTCAGCAAAATATTCCTTTTTGAGTGTTATTTCATTTTAATATTCATGTATTGTTGCATGCCACCCCAACCTCCAAGCAGTCAGAGACTCCAGGGATGGATGCTTTCCCACAGTTTTGTTTCCTTGGAATGAAGTTCACTGGGGTCTTTCTAGAATCATAGAATTGTAGAATTGGAAGGAACCCCAAGGGTCATGTAGTCCAACCCACAGTTATCCCAGGGTGGGCTCAAACCACCAACCTTCTGATTAATAGCCAGACGCACTGCACCACAGAGAATCTTCAAGGAAGCCCTCCATCGCCTGCTACTCTGTTGTGGACCCAAAGGTGAGTCCATGAAAGAGAGGGACAAGGTATCATCCGGTGGAAGTCTGAGGCTCAAGCAAGCATGATCAAAGCTGGTGCCTGATAATGTCAAGGTTGTAGGTTTGAGCCCCATATAGGGCAACTACATATTCCTGCATTGCAGGGGGTTGGACTAGATGATCCTGAGGTACCTTCCAACTCTATGATTCTATGAATTCAAGCACTTATGACCATCTGTACTCAGAGGTCTCACCCATCCGCTAATCCAGTCTGCACCAGGGTTGAAGCAAAGTGAGAGCTGGACAGAGAAGACTAATGCTGCTGGCTATCAAAGAGAACCACACATCTCTCCTAAAGAATCCTGGGAGTTGTAGTTTACACACACACAAAGCTATAATTCCCAACACCCTTAAGAAACTAATTTCCTGGGATTCTTGGTGGGAGCCCAGGATATGACCTCAGGGCAGACTATGTGGCACACACAATTCTCTCCCCTCCAATAACTCACCATCCCCATTCCATCGTCTGCCACCTGAGGCAGCCATCTCATGCTGCCTAATGGTAGGGCCGGCTTTATTGGAGTTCCTTGGCTGATTACCTGCTCAGAGTTTTAATAGAGCGGTATAATACCGAGTGATTGGCAGCCCTATCGCTGTATGGGCTAGGCAGAGCTTGAAAGACAATTTCAAAGTGGCAAAGAGAGAGAAAGGGAATTGATAATTGCCCTTTTATGGTGCTTGTCGTCAAGATGGATTCCAGAGGGTTTTTGAAAAGGAAAAAAAAAACTTTAGTTACTAACTCATTGTATAAGCCATAATCCCTTTGATCTGCTCGCGTTCCTGATCTGGGAGATGGGAGCTGTGTCAACATCAATCTCTGCGGCACAATGAGGCACAGCTGGAGTGATGGCAAATTAAAATTTCACCGGTAATTTAGGGTAGCCCAGACCTTGGAACCCCTGCCATCCACAAAGATTGCGCTTTTGCCCCAAAGATTTATGGGCGAGATTGTGAGGATGCTCTCGCCTGACGCATTCCAAACAGCCATAATGGCAAGGGGGCAGGCGGAGGAAGAAATGTGAGCAGCGAGGCAGGTAATGGAGTACACCAAAGAGAGTCTGATTTATTAAAGGGGTGGGAGAAGTGTGCTTTCTCATATATTATAGGTGCTCATGAAAGGGCCAGAAGAAGCAATTTTTTCATAATACAAAAATTGAGTAAATCAAGAAGAGGCTTTGACTCAAAGGACATGTTCTGATGTCTCCACAAAGGCTGAACTGTTCAGAGCAGGCCTCTCACTCCTGTCCTAGAAATGATAGATAGGTCATAGGTTGGCAGGGCTGGGAAAAGCTCCCTGTTTGAAGCCCTGGAAAACCCCTGCTGGTCAGTGTGTAGACAGGACTGTGCCAGATGGACCAGTGACCTGACCTGCTAAAAAGGAGCATAGAGTAAGTGGTGGGGGAAGCGTAGCTTGAGACTCTGGAGAGCAGCTGCTAGCCAGAGAAGGCTAGACCAGGATGGAGAACCTGAAAGCCACATTCATTCCTAAGCAGGCATCCATGGGTCGCACATCCATGGTGGGCAGGACCAGATGCAAAAGTGGGCAGAGGAAGGGGAGTGACTTAGCTTTGTATGGTTCACTATGTTCCAGGCACATAAAACTCAGGGGTTTCTCCATAGGAACTCAACTCCTCTCATTCCATCCAACAAGAGACGTCGTCATAGTCCATGGACACATCCAGATGAGCAAAATTACTTGGGGAGGGTGCAGGACAGGGTTGGTGGGAGATGGAGGAGTCTCAAGGGCCAAATAAATGGACTTGGGGGCACTTTTGGCCCCTGGGAGAAGGTTTTCCCACCAATGGCATAGAGTGGGTTGCCAGTGCCCAGGGAGGCAGGGAAACAGACAGAGTAGGTGTCAGAGGGTCGTCGTGGCTACTCTAGAGTAACTCCGCTTGAGTCCAGTTTGTCTTAAAAGACTTTTATTGTGCAAAGTATTTACAGTGCAGAGACAGCTTAAAACATGACCTCTCATTCCGAATCAGAATCCGGCAATGGCGTGCGTCTGTTCCTACTCCAGCAAAGTAGTCGGGGCACCCCAAAATGCCCCCCTTGACCTGCGTCACAGTGCTCTCCTTAACTCTTGTGCCAGAAGAAGCGATGCCCTCTCAGTCTCCTCCCTGTCAGGGTGGTGGAAGGGCTCTCCAGCATCCTTGCGCTCTTGCCTGCATCTCTCCTCCCCTAAGCTTTCCCATTGTTCTGCACGCTGGTTTCCCTCTCCCTCCGAGTCTTTCCCCTCCCCCTAGCTGCTTCAGACCCACTGCTTCTCCCTGTGCTTGGCGAGGTGGATGTTAGGGTGATGGGGGCTGGCTCCCTGTAGGGAGTCACCCTTACAGTAGGCATGCTCATTCAACAGCCTAATGGTGTCCACGTCACCCAGGAGATCACAGCCACAGAGACAAGAAAAGTAGAGTTCCTGGTTTGTATGGAGAAGCCACTTTCAACAAAGCCCAGCGACGGAAGCACGTAGCTGTACTGAGGCAGCACTGGTGTTGAAATTTTGCTCCCCTAACAATTTTGCACCCGGAGACTTCCTCCGTACTGGAATGGCATGAATGGTTTAAACCAGTGCTGATCAGTGGGGCACCACAGCTAGGTGGCAAGGCAGAAAAACT
The DNA here is from genome assembly GCF_965207765.1 of Zootoca vivipara. Lineage (NCBI taxonomy): Eukaryota > Metazoa > Chordata > Lepidosauria > Squamata > Lacertidae > Zootoca > Zootoca vivipara. The sequence goes on from NC_142597.1 coordinate 22,379,905, forward strand.
AAGGGACAAATAGGGGGGAGGAGAGCGTGTGCGCAAATAAGCTTCAACTTTTTCACCAGCCATTTCTTCTTCCTAAAGAACTTTGGAGGAGGTTAAGCTCGCTTGGACTAATTCCTGGTTCCATCACCAAACTACATTTCCCAGGATTCTCTGGGGAAGAGCCAAAGCAGTTAAACTAGTATATATGCCCATTATATGTTGAAAGGTGATATGGCTAGAAAGAAGTGGAGGAATTAAACCGAACCAAACAAGGGAGACGGAATAGAGTCCACACCCATCTCCAGGTAGGGCTCAGAATGTCTCCTATCGAAAACCTGGGAAAGCAGCTGCCAGTCAGTGTGTAGACAATACTGAACAATCCTCTGACTTGCTTCCTCTCTTCCTATGATATTTCTGCAACTTAGGAGCACAGGTAGTACATCTAGTCAGACCTACTTAAAGTAGGGGGAGTACATTTTAAAAAAACCAAAACACCTCAATTTGGGGTTTCTGCAATGCACAGCCGTCCCTCCAGGTAACCCCAATCCCACATGTCTGCATGTAGGATATTGCTCTTAAGAACGTGGGAAGAGCCTGCTGGATCAGGCCAGTGGCCCATCAAGGCCAGCACCCTGTTCCCACAGTGACCAACCAGATGCCTGCGGGAAAACTGCAGGCAGGATCTGAGCACAAGAACCCACTCTCCCTTTCTGAGGTTCCCAGAAACTGACATTCAGAAGCATTACTGCCTCTGACCGTGGAGGCAGAGCATAGAGATCATGGCTAGTAGCCATGGAAAGCCTTCTCCTCTATGAATTTGTCTAATCCTTTTAAAGGCATTTCAGCAAGTGGTCATCACTTGCTCCTTTCTCTCTGTGCAGAAAATGGAGGGAGACAGTACAACTTTTGAGCTACACACACACACACACACCCCAAAAAATTCCTGCTGAATTAATTTAGAATCAAAACCTTGATCAGATGGATGCCCCAGCTGAGGCATGAGATAGTGAGGATGGTTCATTTGGTGACCATTGCACACAAACACACAAACACTGCTTTGTCCCGTCCCCCCACCCAAAATTGGGAACCAATTTCCATCTCCTGAACCAAAGAAGACTCTATGCTTTGAACAGCTGCATGGCAGGGAGGGTGGGAACAATGCAGACAGACAGGTGTGCCTCCTTTTGTCGGAATGCCACACAATGGGAGATGCTGTGCTTTCAGAACATCTCTCGGTAGTGCAGCTCTTAAGGATGTTAGAGCCCCCTTCATGTCAGCTCTTGCCAACCCACACTTCACATGCAATATACAGAGCACAATGCGATCCCTTTTGAAGGTCACCCTCTTCAGAATCGCCTAGTGTTTGTTTCTGTGCTGAGCATGTTCTTGGGCTGAGCAAAAGCAGCATTTGAAAAGCATTTGTCTGGCCCGTTTGAGCCAGAAGAGGCGATCCTGACCAGTGAATGTAGGTTACTCCTTACCATGTTTTCATTATTTGACATTTATGCAAAACCTACGTTAGCATGGGAAATCTGGCTCTCATCATGGCCTGGCTGACTCTTGCAAGAAACCACCCGAGCTGCAGGCTGATGTAACTGCTTAAGCCAGCCTTTCCCAATCTTTTGTTCACTAGATGTTTTGAGCTTCCGCCCCCATTAGCCCCAGCCAGTATGGCCAAAAGCCAGAGTTGATTGGAGTTATAGTTTAACAATATATGAAGGACACCACATTGGGGAAGTCTGGCTTAAGCAGAAAAAGGTTCCCAAGTCCTGAATGGTCTCTGCTCATCTGGACTTTGATCCTTGACTCTCCTCAACAGAATGAACTATAAAGGGCTTCCTATTCAGACCATTGCTTGGTCAATGATTGTCCTCCCTGGCTCTTGGCTTGTTCTTTGGTTCTGAATTCCTGACTCTGATTCCTACCTTGCCCTCCTGGCTCCCACCTGACAGCTGTATGTGACTTCCCTCTGAAATGCAAAATGAGAACGGAAGTGCTGTTCAGGCAGTGGGTTCTTTCTCAGTCTTGAGACTTCAGCAAATGGCCAACCTCCCCACCTTCAGGAACTGGTGGTAGACATTAGTAGGACAACTGAGTAAGAATAAAGCTAGCCACCCTCATGTGAGTTGGGAGGAGATGTGCATGGGAAGGTGAAAAGTAAGCTAAACACATATATGTGATCTGTATGCACCATGAGGCAATGATGATCGCAAATCAATATGGTGATGAAAGAGGAAACTCAAGCAACCTCTTGTCATTCCTCAGTGAAAGTTCTGGGTGTTCACCCAAATCTCCTCCCACAACTCATTTGCAATAGCCCTGCCCAAACCCAACCACAGTGGTGAGAATCAGCGTCAAAGGATGGCTGAATATGGCTCTTGCATAATGAATTATGATGTGCTTCTATTGTGTAATGTGGCAAGTCAACCTCCAGGGGGTGGCCCTACCATTAGGCAGAGGGAGGCAACTGCCTCAGGCACCAGATCCTGGGGATTGACAGTGAGCTGTTAGGGAACAAAGCTTTGTGTCCTGCACCCCCAAGATGAGGCTGCTCTTCTGATAACAGTTTTGAAGTGTCAGTTCCCAAACGGCCCTTGACCTCTGTTTGGGATCCATACATCTGACCCCATCACAGTCATTCTGAAAGCCACTTCCTTTATTGTATCACAGACTCCCCAACACCTGGCTATGTTCAGTAACCTAGTGGTCTGTCTGATTAACTCCAGTGGTTCACTCTTAGTTTCTGATTTCTTAATTTTCTTAACTTTCAGTCTTGCTCTCCAACAATGATCTCAGGTAATGTTACAACACTGAAAAGATCAACGTGCCAATAAAGACTTACAATACTAGGTCAATGGGGTGGACTTCAGCAACACATTTTTATTCCCTCCCCCAAAAAAACAACAACAACAACTTGAAAATCACAAGCTTAAAACTCAGAATAAGTCAAGTTCTCGGCTTCTTTTATGGCCAAATGAACTACTTACGTGTTTAACATTTTGCAGGGGAATAAAAGCTAAAGGCCAATATAAAGAGACCTCTCCTATCACTAGTGCAGACGTCCCATTTATGATAGACACAAGCATTAGACTTTCACACCAGCTCAGTTGTAACAGTAGATGAAATTTGCCAAGCACAATGGGTATTTCTGAGCAATGGGTATTTCCAACTCAGCATTCCATCTGGTCAACCAGATACCACAGGAATGTTCACAAACCAGTCATGTTTTTAAAACTACTGATTTTATACTTATTTTGAGAATTTTGTCATTTCGAATGTAAGTCAACAAACCATGTTTTTTTCTACTTTTCCAGAAATCAAACCATGGTTTGTCTGGCGGGCTGAGTTCTGGTGTTCAAACAAGCCACACTGTGACTAAACAAACAATGTTTTAGCCTTATCTGTGAACCCAGGCCACTGGGTCTCGCCTTCTTTGGTTTTGGTAACAAGAGCAGCGGTAGAAGTTTTGCAAAACTAAGAAGCCACCCAGATTTTCTAGCAGTCAGCTTGGGAGAAAGGAGAGGCAGGTACACCACCATTCCAGTGTGTGAGAGAGATTCTTCTCTTTCCACTGTTATCTGGACTTACAAACCCCACCTCTAATTCAGCCTAATTCAGAACTGCCAGGACTCAGCCCCATCCATAAATCACAGCCTCTGCATTGGGAGCCAAGTCCCATACTCAGGGACATAGACAGAAGGCCTGTAGCTCAGTGGCAGAGCATCTACTTTGCATGCAAAAGGTCCCAAGTTCAATCCCCGGCATCTCCAGGTAGGGCTGGGAGATAACCCCACCTGAACCCCTGGAGAGCTTCTGCCTGTCAGTGTAGACAATACTGAGCCAGATGGGTCAATGTGTGGTGTGGTAGAGCTACGAAGCCACTCTCCTGACACCAGCATCACTACAACTTACCTGGATGGTGGTTGGGCAGGGTGGGGCTCTAGGGCTGTATGGAGGCACCAGCAAAACCAATCTGAGTACTGTCCTGTCCTGCAGAAGCACCAGTCCTGAACTCACCCCCCCTTCCTTGCCCCAGTTAAGGTAAGCAGCAGAAATTCAGGGTGTCAGAAGGCTTGCTGTCTCTCTTTACACTGGTCCCTACTGGCAACTTCTTATCTTCCTATGAGAAGCCAGAATTGCGTGTTGTGATTTTGCACCTCTCCTAATAGCAACCGCCCTTTCATCAGGAAGGGATAACAAAAGAACTGGATTCAATGCATATACTTTGGAAGGCTTGTTTGTTCTCCGAGAGGAAACTTGTTACAAAACACAAACCTCTCCCAAAGCTACGGGAAGTCTCCAAACCCCCTTCTCCAGTGAGCACCGAGGTATCAAAGGCTGGCTAAGTACTTTGAACAGGTTTTCATCTGCACACCACTTTGTTTAAATTAGAAACACCCAGTTCCAGTCACTGACAGTGCTTCTAAAGAGCTTCATTAGACCCACAAAAGGAAACAAGGAGGAAGAAAATAAATTTTAAAAGCGGGGGTGGGGGTGGGGGGATCAAAGCCTTCTCGCTCAGATGAGATCTGACACAAGATGAGGGCTGGGCCCACAGTTCTTTGTTATTTCCAGACCTGTGGTTGTCAGATATTTCTTATGCTTTATCAGGTTTTTTTGGGGGGGAAGGGGCAAAAAATAACCTTCAGAAAAAGTGTACTGGAAATAAAAATATTTATAAATTTTTTTTATAAAATGTATCTAGCTCCCTGGAAGCACTTCCAGATTCTGTTTGTAAAACTCTCTTTTGCTAACAGAGAATGTTTGCTCCAGTGCTTTGTGTGTGTGAAAGAGAATTTTATTCAGTAATCTTCTTTTTTCCCACACCTTGTTTTGTACTTAGGGTATTATTTTTTTTGTAAACTTTCCCCTCACTCTTTCTTCAACTCTGTGAGCCCGAAGGCTTGGCAGGTTTGACAGAAAGTTTTTGTTAAAAATAAAATAATAATAACTCTGCAAGAAAATGAAAGAAAGAGAAAGAAAGAGGAACAGAATCCAAGGAGCTTTAAGGATAATACAGTTGGTAACCTGACACCTCACAAAGTCTTAGCATCTGCTCTGACATTTAAATAGAAAGACAGAGCTGGGGAAAAAATCATATAATCCTGCTGGAACCTCACATATTGGGCTTAACTTTGGATAGCAGTAAATTCTGAGAGGCTTTTGCCTCTCACTGCTAAAGGCTAGAGCATGCTCTGCTGAAAATAGAGAAAGGAAGGGGTGTTGCTGCCACATTTCTGACTCACACGGGTTTATCGCATATCTTAGATATAAAGACAAGTCATCAAGGTGACATTTGCTGTTTTGCTTTTTCAAGTTCCATGATGGAGGGGAGGCCACCATTTCCACACAGTTTCCTCAAATGGAGGTACGCAGAAGTTGCAATTTAAAAAAAAATACCCAGGTATCCTTTGGATTTTACATCATCAGCACTTGCAATCTGCATAAATGCATAGCGATTAGCAAGCAAGCGAGACTCATAAACGGCTCTTCAGCTTTGCGTATATCCCATATAAGCCATTGCGGTGACTTACAGCAGGTGTGGCTAACCTGTGGTCCTTCAGATGTTGTTGGACTCCAGTTCCCATCAGCCCCAGTGACCATGACCAATGGACAGGGATGATAGAAGTAGTAATCCAGCCGCATCTGGATAGTGCAAGGATAGCCGCCCCTGATTTAGAACCACTGTGAACCAAGTTAAATCCCCACTCACACATGATACTAGCAGAACAATCTTGGGACGGTCACTCTCTCTCAGCCCGTACTACCTCACAGGGTTGTTGTGAGTATAAATTGGAGGGAGAGGCATACACACCATCCTGAGCTGCTAAAAAAGTGGGTGGAATTGAAAAAAAGGAGTAAAAAAAGAGGCTGCCCTCAATGTGGTGTAGTGGATAAGAGCAGTGGACTCATAATCTGCTGAACCGGGTTCGATTCCCTGCTCCTCCACATGCAGCTGCTGGGCTAGTCACACTTCTCTGAAGTCTCTCAGCCTCACTCACCTCACAGAGTGTTTGTTGTGGGAGAGGAGGGGAAAGGAGATTGTTAGCCGCTTTGAGACTCCTTAGGGTAGTGGTAAAGTGGGATATCAAATCCAAACTCTTCATTTTTTTTTAAAGCCAGTTTGTAACTCTCAGAACATTACACCTGGCTGGATTTAAATTGGGTCAACCATTTTTTCTATGTTTGGGCTCTTGGCTTTGACTTGAAAAGACATTAACACTCCCTTGGCATTGGCAGAGTGACAGAGTCCCCATTTCCAAAGGTTTTCATACCAAGCCTCTCTCACCCCAGCCTCATATTCAGACCAGAGCGAGCAAGTGAGCAATGCTCAAAACCAAGTTCCAGTTTTTATCTGCATGAGCAGCAAGAATCAGGTCAGGAGATTTCCAGTTAATTTCAGCTCCCCTCAAGTCCTGGCATGCCTTGTGAATCACAGCCTACAGGCAAGGCTTTGGAATGAAGCTGGGGAGGCCAGCAGATGGGGAAAAGAAACAACAAGCTTCTAATCCCTTACTAAATGACGAACACTCATTGAAATGTCATCTTCTGAAATTCTTGCTGATGACCTCCATTTTATTTTATTTTTTGAAAGTTACTATCCCAGGGGTGTAATAAAAAAAGGGTTTGTTACTTTTCCCAGTGTACAGGCAAACAACATTGTAACTAAGGACATAGGAAGCTGTCTTATACCAGGTCAAATTATTTGTCCACTTATTTGCCCAGTCTTATTGACACTCATAATTGTAGAATTGGAAGGGATCCTGAAGGTCATCTAGTCCAACCCCTCTGGTATGCAGGAATCTCAGCTAAAGCATCCATGACAGATGACCATCCAACCTCTGCATAAAAACCTCCTATGAAAGAGAATCCACCACCTTCCAAGGGAGTCTGTCCCACTGTCGAGCAGCTCTTATTGTCAGAAAGTTCTTCTTGATGGAATCTCCTTTCTTGTAACTTGAAGCCATTGAGGAGAAAAAACAAGCTTACTCCACACTCCATGGTGACAGTCCTTCAGATATTTGAAGATGGCTATCATATCTTCTCTCAGTCTCCTCTTTTCTAGGCTAAACATACCAAATCCCCTCAACTGTTCCTCATATGACTTGGTTTCCAGACCCTCTATCCTCCTTGTTACCCTCCTCTGCACACCTTCCAGATCACTCCAGGTGTGATCTGAAGAAGGCAGAATAGAGTGGTGTTATTACTTCCCTTGATCTGGACACTATACTTCTGTTTATGCAGTGTAGAATAGCATTAGCTTTTTTCGCTGCTGCATCATACTGTTGGCTCATATTAAGCTTGTGGTCCACTAAGACCTCTAGATCCTTTCCCCATATACTACTGGTAAGCCAGATGTCCACCATAGTATATTTGTGCAGCTGGTTATTCCTGTCTTAGTGTGGAACCTGACATTTATCCTGGTTGAAATTCATTTTGTTCGCCAATCTGTTCAGTTCATCTTGAATCCTGTTCTGTCTTCTGCAGCATTAGCTACCCCTCCCAGTTTGGTGTTATCTGCAAATTTGATGAGCAGTCCCTCAACTCCTTCATCCAAGCCATTTTAATAGACGGGCCCAGAGCAAAACCCTGACTAGCAGTAGTTCTCCAGGGTCTTGTGCAGAGGTTTTCCACATTACTTGCCATCTGATCCTTTGGCGATGGGCAGGACTGAACCCGGGAGCTTCTGCGTCCAAAGCAGTGAGCTAGGTGGCTTCCCTGATACATCAGCACATGTTTAAGGGTGACCCAGATCCCTAGTTAGTCCCACATGCTTGTCATCTCTTTAACCCTCTCAGCAGTTTGTCCCACGAGACGTGATGCTCTGCTCTTGGGGATGGGGAGAAATGTGGTTCAGTTCACCTTGAAGGCTGAATCTATCAAATCCTCCCTTTTCAAAACAAAATGAGAACCGAAACACAGCCACCCACTGAAATCTGCATTTCTTGAATTTTGTGATGGATCATTATAATAATGCGTAAATTAAGGAAAGCATGCAGCAAAATGCATATATTGGTGACAGTAGCATATAGAAATGCATTTTGTTGGGGGAAATTGCATTCATAGAATCATAGAATCATAGAGTTGGAAGAGACCACAAGGGCCATCCAGTCCAACCCCCTGCCAAGCAGGAAACACCATCAAAGCATTCCTGACAGATGGCTGTCAAGCCTCTGCTTAAAGACCTCCAAAGAAGGAGACTCCACCACACTCCTTGGCAGCAAATTCCACTGCCGAACAGCTCTTACTGTCAGGAAGTTCTTCCTAATGTTTAGGTGGAATTTTCTTTCTTGTAGTTTGAATCCGTTGCTCCGTGTCCGCTTCTCTGGAGCAGCAGAAAACAACCTTTCTCCCTCCTCTATATGACATCCTTTTATATATTTGAACATGGTTATCATATCACCCCTTAACCTTCTCTTCTCCAGGCTAAACATACCCAGCTCCCTAAGCCGTTCCTCATAAGGCATCGTTTCCAGGCCTTTGACCATTTTGGTTGCCCTCTTCTGGACACGTTCCAGCTTATCAGTATCCTTCTTGAACTGTGGTGCCCAGAACTGGACACAGTACTCCAGGTGAGGTCTGACCAGAGCAGAATACAGTGGTACTATTACTTCCCTTGATCTAGATGCTATACTCCTATTGATGCAGCCCAGAATTGCATTGGCTTTTTTAGCTGCTGCATCACACTGCTGACTCATGTCAAGTTTGTGGTCAACCAAAACTCCTAGATCCTTTTCACATGTACTGCTCTCAAGCCAGGTGTCTCCCATCCTGTATTTGTGCCTTTCATTTTTTTTGCCCAAGTGTAGTACTTTACATTTCTCCTTGTTAAAATTCATCTTGTTTGCTTTGGCCCAGTTGTCTAATCTGTTAAGGTCATTCTGAAGTGTGATCCTGTCCTCTGGGGTGTTAGCCACCCCTCCCAATTTGGTGTCGTCTGCAAACTTGCTCAGGATGCCCTCAAGCCCACCATCCAAGTCATTGATAAAGATGTTGAACAAGACTGGGCCCAAGACAGAACCCTGTGGCACCCCACTAGTCACTACTCTCCAGGATGAGGAGGAGCCATTGATGAGCACCCTTTGGGTTCGGTCAGTAAGCCAGTTACAAATCCACTTAAAAAGTGGATTAAAAAGCGAGTGTTAAGACAAGTGAGCATTTGAAATGCTGGTGAATTTTCATAAGGGCTTTAAAAAAAAAATCACAAACTTTTGCAGAAATGTGAACAACTGAACTTAAAAGTGGAAAACAAATAAGGAGCCAAGAGAATGTGATATTGACAGATTAGTCCGTCCCTATGTGTGTATCTGTTTTGCTGTGTCCAATCTCTGGGCTCCCAGGTATCCTTCCAGGCTTTCTAATGTGGCCATTACCTATCAGGGTTGACAATACTGAACTTTACAGACTACTTGCTTGACCTCCATTAGGATTATCATTCCCTCTAATAACAAACTCAGTGCCAATCTGGGAGCCACTGGGCTCCTTCGGGAGATGCACAAGATATAAATTGAATCAGCAGCAGCAACTGGATTGTATTCAAAATGGGGTCACTGGGAAACAAGATGGAGGTGTCAGCCTGCTTCTGGGGAAAACCCTGGGGATAATTCAACAACACTCGCTAGCCGTGAAATGTTGGGTGTCAGTCGGAAAAGGAAAAATGGAAGATACAGTGGTGGGGGCAGATTGGAGAAGCCTAGAGGAGTGCATTGCTGCCTGAAATGCTGGACAGGATTTAGAGGTGAAAATACATTGATTTTTGTTGCTGCCGCGAATCCTAAAATTATACACTTCCTGTTGAGGGTGCCTCTGACCAATATTTTGACTGGCCTGGCTGTTTTTATAATGCTACCTATTTATTTCCAATGGACTATTCTTTAGCCCTTACATGTAGGAAATTATTACCTCATGAACTGTCACTTAGTTGAGAAAACACATCAAATAGAGTTTTCAATGGCTGCCGTAGCCATTACCTTCCCCTAATTCTCCACCTCTTTTTAGGTAAATATATATATATTAAAAATCCTTTCATTTTTTTAAAAAAAGTTTTCTTAGCTCTTTCTGAGAGGAATTTTTCGTGATGATTATTCATATGCCTTTAAAACTATTTTGTGAGGCCCCCTGTATAAAACATGACTCTACCTTTTTAAGCCACTGGGCACCTTCAGTGTTGAAGGTGCTGTACCCAAAACCGAAAGAAAAGGGAAAGAAAATCCTTTGAGAAAATAAACACCTCTCAAAGAAAAGTAGGGAGACAGAGAAAAAGAGAAGACAGAGTGATGTTAAGTATTTTGGGGGCAGAATCTTGAGGGGTGGACACTGGAAATGTCTAGCCAGGGTCTTCATCCTCTCATATCATTCAGGGAGTAAAAAGTCCAAAAATATTTGGGTTTATCTATATTACCCCCTTCCTTCCAGGTGTTTTCTGAGGTAAAAATCCCCCTTCTACAGAAACGGAAAGGTGTTAAAATCCTCCTATGTGGTGTAAGTCCCCCTTAGGTGAGTACATCCTTATTCACCCTGCAGCGCTCTGTCATGACAAGTTGTACCTGCTAAAACTATTCTTTCCAGAAATATGAGGGCTAGGTCATAGAAGTTTCCGGCACTCTCTCTCTCTTTCTCCTGCACGAAACCCATCAGGTTTTAACCCATCAATCACCCATGCCTTGTAAACTGTTCACTGTAATTGTCACTCGGCTACTTTACAGTGCCAGAAATACCCTTACAACAATGACCCTCACTTCAGTTCAAGAGCACAGTATATCCTGTCTTCCATTCTCTCTCTCTACCTTCCATGCCTGACACACACCCCAGGTCCCACAGACATATGTCCCGACAGCTACCATGAGCACACATCCAGATTATACCAACAGCCCAGCTTCTGACTTCCAAGTGTCACAAAAGTCCCCAGAGCCTAACTTTTATATATAGCCTAAATTCTTTGAGGATGGGGCCTCCCCTTAAAGTTATGAGGACCCAGGCTGTCCTTCACCTTGACAATCAATAATTAGTCTGCACATGCATGCTCCTTATTTGCGAACTCCAGCATCAAGCAGTAACTGGAATACGTGACTCTGCCAACACCAGAGAGTTTCATAATATTTTGCCTCAAAATACTTCTCAGGCAAAAGGTCGTAGCTCAGTGGCTGAGCATCTGCTTTGCAGGCAGAAGATTCCAGGTTCAATCCCTGGCATCTGCAAGTAGGTCTGGATATAACCCCTGGCTGAAAGAGCTTCTGTCAATCAATGTAGACAATACTGAGCCAGATGGACCAAATGATCTGACTCAGTGCCAGGCAGCTCTTCCTAGATCCCCGAGTACACTCAGTTCACACATATCAGGGTAAGTGCTGTCAACTTTCCCTTTTTTGAGGGAAATTCCCTTATTCAGCACCCTTACATTCATATCCGGGAGTTGACAGCCCCATAGGATTCCTTATCTTCAAATCCGGGGGTTGACAGCTATGATCAGGGTGCAAAATCATCACATGTTGAGATATCAAGTGATGGGCATGCACATGTGAACCAGCCGGACAGGCCCACTGTATCACATTTATGTCATTAGACATAAGAAGGTTTGCTGGGTTGGAAATGGAGTACTTGAGACTGATTCAAGGTGTCTCACTTCCTGATATGGAAAGGGCAAAGGTCCAGTATAATATGTAGGAAAGGAACAATACCTCTTTGCCGGATTTCTCAATCTCTACCGTCACCGTGGTGTGGTTCTTGTGCTCCTGGAACATGCAGAGGTAACAGATGCAGACCTGGTCCGTCTGGCAGAAAAGCTCCATCGTCTTGCCATGCACAGGGCATTTCCTGGCTTCAAAGTCCTTGATGGGGTCAAGGAGCTGGTGATCCCGGAAGGCAGCCCCTTCAAAGTGAGGCTTCAGATGGAGCTCACAAAAGCTGGCTTGGCACACAAGGCAGGACTTCACGGCCTTCTGCTTGTTGTCAATGCAGGAGTCGCAGAGGACCTCTTCGAGGACCCGGGGCCTTGAACTGGACCCTCTGCTCACCCGGTTGAAGTTGGATCTCTTGGTGTCTCCAGATTCCCCAAGGGGCTTCCTCAGATCTGCAATCTGCCCACTGGAATACAGTGGCTTCTTGACATCCCCTTCGCTGGTGAAGGTTTTCTTTGTTTCCATGTTGTATATAGACTTTCTCAGGTCCCCTCTTTCTGGGAAGGACATCTGGGACCTCCGAGGCTCCCCTAGAGGCATGGAGGGGAACGCTGGCTTCTTGCCCTCCCCAGACTCCATGTTGAAATAGGTTGACCTCTTCTCATCGGATTCAACAAACTGGATGATTGGCCTCTTCCAGTCACCCCCAGAATATATCGATTTTTTGAGCTGTTCTATCTCCAGCGCAGGGATGGTGTTATTCTTGTTGGCATCTTTCTCCCCTTTGTTTGGGCTAGTCGGTTTCTTCCCTTCTTCGGCCTCTTTTGGTGGAGAGGCGGGGGTCTTCACGTCTTCTGACTTACTTGTGGTCCCATTTGCTCTTGCTGTCTCCATCCCGTAGCTTTTTCTCCTGGCCTCAACACTTTATTCTCTCTCTCCTGCAACTGTCAGGTAACAGCAGAAGGCTTGGACTACCTTACCCTTTCACAAAAGCCGGCAACCTCACTGGCTGCTGTCCCGGCAAGGAATGGAAGAACAATACGTCAAAAGCTTTACCTAAATGCCACACCTGAAAGATGGGGAGGAGAAGTGAGATACCTGAATTACACTGGGCAGAGCCAGAGAGAGAAAGAGAGAAAGAGAGAGAGATGTTACAAAAGGCACCAAGAGAGCCAGCTGCATAGTTAATTATACAAGCCAGCCCACACCCAAGAACATTCTTGTCTAACCAGGTTTGGGAATGAAGGGTTGTTTATGTGTCACTTTTTTCTTTCAAAAATAATTTTCATTAAGAGGCAGCAACCAGTTCTGCTACCTACTTTGAAAATAGTTGCTTCTGTTGACAGCAGGAGTGGAGTGACCTTCTCTGGTGCATGAGCAGGATTATACGTAGAGTGTAAGGTACAAGAAGGGGGGAGGTAAGTGGACTGCTTGCGTGCACATGTAACTAGGCTTGCTGTTGGAATTGATGCAAAGAGTCATAAACAAACTTTCATACATAATGAACTAAGGGTATTAGATTCCAGGCCAATAAGTCCTAAGATCAGATCCTGACGTTTTTGGGTTTTTTTTTAAATAAACAAACCCAAAAGCTGCAGAGAGACATCAGGATTCTCCATGAGAACTAGAAGCAGAAAATGTATGAAGCTGAGAATCTCAGCTTCTGACATTGTTGTTTGAATGCCTGCACCACAACACTTTACCTACTCTCTTGACAAATGGAGAGAGAATGAGAGGGAGTGGAGATTGGCAGAAATGTCTCCATTCACCTATGAGTGCTCATGGGGGGAAGGCCGATAGCTCAGTGCAGGCATTCCCAAACTGCGGCCCTCCAGATGTTTTGGCCTACAACTCCCATGATCCCTAGCTAACAGGACCAGTGGTTGGGGAAGATGGGAATTGTAGTATAAAACATCTGGAGGGCCGAAGTTTGGGGATGCCTGGCTCAGTGCTATAGCTTCTGCTTTGCATGCAGGTGGTCCCAGGTTCAGTCCCTGGCATGTCCCAGTAGGACTGGGAGAGACCCCTGCCTGAAACCCTGGAGAGCTGCTGTCAGTCAGTGTGCACAGTACTAAGCTAGATGGACCAATGGTCAGACTCACTATAAGGCAGCTTCCTATATTCCTGTCATCCTGGTTATTTATTCTGATTCCCTGTGGACGCACACACACACCCAACACATGTCAGGTCTTTTCCTCTCTCGATGGCCCTCCAATTATCTGCGCACCCAGTTAGTTCAAAGCTTTTAATAGCTACCAGAGCATTTCAATAAATGTGGGCATTGTACGCGTCTGTGTTTATAATTTTCCGCATTAGGATTTCATTATTGGTACACAATAGGCCTTGCCTGCTCCTTTACAGAAGCACAAGACATGTGCTTTAATTGTTTAAAAACGCAGGTCATTAAACGAAACGAATTACATGGGCTGTTTATGACTATATATGCTGGGCTTAATCCCTCCTTCCCCTGCCGCCTTCCTTCACTCTCTGCTTCTTGGGTTGAGGTGATCTCTTAAGACAATAGCCTTTGGGGAACTCGAGTCGATTAAGGAATGTTCTAGGGTGGAGATCTGTGTTCTCAGATGTACTGAGGCAAGTATGCAAGGCTTGCTTGCTTGCCTGCTTTTGTTCTGGATTTAACACTTCAGGTAACAGAGAATGAACTTCAAGTAGCCAGCCACTGAACTCTGCAAAATAATAAACGAAGCACTTCCACAAATATTCCATTCAATGTGGCTGGTAAGGACGTAAGAACATGGAAAGATCCTCCTGGGTCAAGCCAAATGGAGTCCATCTGGTCTAGAATTCTGTTCTCACAGTGGTCACCCAGATGCCTGCAGGAAACCCGCAAGCAGGACTCAGCACCTTCCCCTCTTGTGATTTACAGCAGGGGACCCCAAACTAAGGCCTGGGGGCCAGATGCGGCCCAATCGCCTTCTCAATCCGACCCATGGACGGTGTGGGAATCAGCATGTTTTTCATGAGTAAAATGTGTCCTTTTATTTAAAATGCATCTCTGGGTTATTTGTGGGGCAAAGGAATTCGTTCCTTCTTTTTTTTTCAAAATATAGTCCGGCCCCCCACAAGGTCTGAGGGACAGTGGACCGGCCCCCTGCTGAAAAAGTTTGCTGACCCCTGATTTACAGCAACTGGTATTCAGAAGCATTACTGCCTCTGATCACAGAGGCAGAGCACAGGCACCATGGGTAGTAGCAACTGATAGTCTTCTCCAGGGGTCCCCAGACTATGGCCCGGTTGCCATATGAGCGAGGCTCATTTATCCAGCCCCCAGCAACCCCCGCCCCCCGCTGCCACTGCCTGCTCTTATCAGCGCACTGCGGCGTGGCGTGGCTGCCCACTTCCAGGTTGCCGGGAGCATCGGAAATAGCTTGTGCGCATGCACCAGCGTCATTTCTGGCGCACCTCCGGGTTGGTGGAGGCCATGCACATGCGCACAAGTTATTTCCGGGGTTCCGTCAACCAGGAAGTGCAGAGGAAATGACGCTGGCGCATGAGGACAAGCTATTTCCGACGCTCCCGGCAACCTGGAAGTACACCGGAAATCGCGTATGGGTGCGCGCTCCTGCATGCTCCGGCCCGCTGCGCGATTCAGCACTCGAGGCACAGGCCCAAGGCCAGGTAAGTCTGGGGACCCCTGGTCTTCTCCCCCATGAATTTGTCCAATCCTATTTCAATGCCCTCCAAGATGTTGGCTATTACTCCCTCCTGTGGGAGTGAGTTCCACAGATGAACTGTGCACTGTGTGGAGAAGTGCTGGGAAATGTTATGCCATTTTTTTTTTGTCCAAACCTCCCCAGATAACAGTTTCTGGTGAGCAGCTTACTGCAGGACTGGTTCCCTCACGGGGGAGCTTGTGACACTCGTGTTTTGTTTATTATCAGAATCATAGTATTGTAGAGTTGGAAGGGAACCTGAGGATCATCTAGTCCAACCCCCTGCAATGCAGGAATATGCAGCTGCCCCATACGGGGATCAAACCTGCAACCTTGGTGTTATCAGCACCAGGCTCTAACCAGCTGAGCTATCCAGGCATCGTTGGGATTAATACAAAAATATACGGCTTAAAGAACATTGAGACAAGCTCTGCAGGATCATACCTATGGTCTAGCAAGGGCAGCATGAGCAACACTGAGACTAAGAAGGAAGATGCTGGCAGGCAGTGCCACCCCCTAGACTGGTTGTAAGAAAGAAGGCAGGTATGTGGGGGTTGTCTGAGGTTGGTGGGGCAGTGCCCCATCTGCTGTAATGAAGCACCATCAACAGCTTTTGCTCCCCAGTAATGGATATTTAGAGGCATGTTGCCTCAGAATCTGGACATTCTATATAGCTTCCATGACTTCAATTGCTATGGATAGTCCATGCTTTTGTCTTATTCCCTTTTTTAAAACCATCTAAGCCAGCAAACATCCATCACCACACTTGGAGGCAGCATCTTCCATAAATAAGGATATGTGGTGTGAGAAAGGTCTTTCTTTCACCCACCCCGACTCTGAAGCCAAATAATTTTATTGGATGATCCCCACGTTGAGGATTATGAGAAAAAAATTCCCTTATTCCACTTTCTTCCACACCATGCATTATAATGTAAAGCTCAGTTCTATTTCTCCTTAGACATTTTTTAAAAAAGAAATGTATTTAGTTGAAGCAACACCTCAGTCATTTTGGTTGTCCTCTTTTGCTCCTTTTGAGTTAGGAAAGCTGGCAGCTGGCCAGATGGTGCTAGATTTTGTTATGAAGTTGGTCCCTCCAAAGCAAACATCTTGCAGAATCTCCAGCTCTTGAAGGCTTCATCTTGCTAGCCAATGCAAAAGATTAAGAATGTTGCCTGGGAGCAAGGCAGCTGGAGGGATACAGTGGCCCTCAGTTATGTCATCACAAAGCCACATCAGAATGGCTAGCTGATTGGCTACATGGCACCTGACATCATCATGTTCACAACGTGATCCCTGATTGGCTAGAATAACACCATGAGGAAGCTCTATAATTGGTGCTAAAGTAGCAGCACATTAAGGATGTAGGGGGGGATGTGAACGAGAGAGACCAGTAATTGGGGGGGTGGTCACTGTAGGGACTTCTCAGACCACCTGAAATATTACTTTCCACATTGAACCTCACAAAAATTCAACATATCACCCATTGATCTGTCTGGTTTTATCTTCTGCAATTATCATGAGCATGCTGGGTCAAGGTTATAATCCTATGCATGTCTTCTTCTTCCTTCTCTAGCACAATCAAGATATGCAAACTATCTAGGGTCAGTATGAGCGGTAGGGACACAAAGGAATTTCTGTGTCCTTCTACAATTGCTCAGGCCCACTTATTGCATTTATTTAATTTTTAGTTTTTTGCACATGTGTGCAGAGAGCCAAAGTTTGTCAATACTGGCCCATGACTCATGTGCCAACCAGCCACTGTCATTATAATCCTTCTGTCATCCCATTCTACTCAAGGCGTGTCTAGACAGTGTAGGGTGGAGTGGAGGAAAGTGAGTGGTGGTGACGGAGTGCTGGAATCAGCGCATCTTGGGCTGCGGAAGCAATCGGATCCTCTTCGTTTCCCTCAACGAGCACTTTGGCAGATGTTTCATTTGCCATGTCTATAAACCCAACTGAAATGACTCTGTCCATTTCTATTTCCTTCAGTGTTTCATTTTCCCAATTGTTAAGTTCATTTCACCACATTTCCACTTCAGTCTGTAGCTTCTTATTTTTTTAAAGTCCTCGTGAAAACTCAGTGCATTTCAGTGCAAATTTTTCCTAATATGTGCAATTTTGCATGCAAAATTTTGTATGCAATTTTACATGCAAAATTTTGTATGCAATTTTGTCAAATAGATGCATTTTTAGCCACTTAATTTCCCAAAATATAATTGCATTTCTGTATGTTATTTTCATATTTCCATTTTTATTCACACTTTACCCCCCACATAATGGTATCACATAGGGACTTTCAGTGTACTCATTTTAGTACCTGTTAAAAACATTTTTGTTTAGACACACCTATCCAAACATGTAAAACGCTTTTAGGTCTTTGCTGGTTTAAACATTTTTGAGTATTTTAAATAGTTGCTTTTAACTGTTTTTACTGATAATTTTATTGTTTTGTTCTCTTTGTAAACTGCTGTGAGGTTTTTTTCATAAACAAGCAGTGTATACATTTTATGAAATAAATAAAATAAAAAGTATATGCACTTTTGTAAACATTGCTTGGATGGTGAACTGCACTGGAAAATTCAGAAAAGTACGGTATGAATTTCAATGGATGGCTGTTTTTTTGTCTGCGTGATGCTTTGGAAAATACAGGTAAGATAGGCTCACCTTTAAATACCAATTGAATTGAATTTATCCCTCATCTACCAGATGCAGTAGGAAATTTGGTCTATGAAGTTCACCCAACATACTAGCGCCTTCTTTCTAGTAGATGTAACCCGAGTCAAGCTATTTCGGGCTGCATGAGAGTGCAGGGCATTGAACTTCTTCCTATTCTGCCCAAGCCAGATTTTTCCTTAAAGCAAAACTCCCAAGTGAATTGGCATAGATGCCAGCTTAGGCAGATTATCTGAGGAAAGCCAAGGAAAGTCAGACAGGTTTCAGTAAGACTAGTCAAATTTATTAGAAGGGTTTTGTTCAACCATCTTGTAATCCAACCTATCATAAGACAGTGGCAATCTGCTTGGTGAACTACATGAAATTTTCTCTACAATACTGTGGGAGCTCTCCTACGCATAGGTGCCAAGTTCCGGATTGAAAAATCCGGGATCAGCAGCGCCGCGGCACTGGAAGTTGCTTCTACGCACTTCCGGAATTTATCCCTCATCTACCAGATGCAGTAGGAAATTTGGTCTATGAAGTTCACCCAACATACTAGCGCCTTCTTTCTAGTAGATGTAACCCGAGTCAAGCTATTTCGGGCTGCATGAGAGTGCAGGGCATTGAACTTCTTCCTATTCTGCCCAAGCCAGATTTTTCCGTAAAGCAAAACTCCCAAGTGAATTGGCATAGATGCCAGCTTAGGCAGATTATCTGAGGAAAGCCAAGGGAAGTCAGACAGGTTTCAGTAAGACTAGTCAAATTTATTAGAAGGGTTTTGTTCAACCATCTTGTAATCCAACCTATCATAAGACAGTGGCAATCTGCTTGGTGAACTACATGAAATTTTCTCTACAATACTGTGGGAGCTCTCCTACGCATAGGTGCCAAGTTCCGGATTGAAAAATCCGGGATCAGCAGCGCCGCGGCACTGGAAGTTGCTTCTACGCACTTCCGGACATGCGTAGAAGTGACTTCCGATGCCGCTGTGCCCATTTCCAAAATGTCCGCGGCATCGGAAGTCACTTCTACGCACTTCCGGACATGCGTAGAAGTGACTTTCGATGCCGCTGTGGACATTTTGGAAATGTCCGGAAGTTTGTAGAAGCGACTTCTGGCGCTGTGGACATTTTGGAAATGGGCACAGCGGCATCGGAAGTCGCTTCTACGCATGTCCGGAAGTGCATAGAAGCAACTTCTGGTGCCGGTGCAGCACCAGAAGAACATGGCTGCCGGCAGGAGCTCCGTAATCCGGGGGAATACGGGGTATTTTGCCATTCGGGACACCTGTGGGAAACGGTAAGATAATACGGGGGTTTCCCGGGGAAAACAGGGTACTTGGCAGCTATGCTCCTATGTTGCATTCTGTAGGCAATCCTATAGAATCACTTATATTCTCCCTGTATTGGGGCACCATCTACCCACTATATGGAAGTGAAAGAATGTTATTCTTGAACCCATCCTTGCTGGTTTCAGATAGACTAGATGGAAAGGACACTGTCATCATGTCCCTGGAAAGGACACTGCCCTCAAGCAAAATAGCAAGGGCAGCTCTAAATCCTACACCAAAGGAAGCTTCTTGTTAATGAGGCTCAGTGACCTTTCAGAATTCTAGGATGGTAATTTCATGAACCTTTACAGGATAACAAATGCAAGGGACGAGGACAGAGCACTATGAAACTATAGGGCAAAGTAGTTTCCTTCTATTTTTCCCTCTCTATATTGTGTTCCTGCTCTGCGAATGTCAGTTTTCAATTAGGTGGTGGAAATCTGAGGTTGGGTGGCTGGAAGCAAACCATGGAACCAGTCTTGCCATCTTAGGTTCCAAAGTCAATCACTTAAGGGGCTATGATTATAGGTGAATCATGAATATGCTAAAGAAACAAATACATATTGTGCTGTTTTATTGCTTGTTTATTGTTTTGCCCTTCATGCTGTTGCTTGATATTGTTTCCTCTTTGCGCGCTGCTCCACATGTTTTGCATGAATAGGAGTATGAAGGAAAAACCCATCGAGTCAAGCATGATGGCTTCTCTACCCCCTCTTGGAAGAAAGAAGGCGCTTGGAATATTACAGTCTGAAATTCCTTCTCTGACCTACCAGGGCTACAGGCTTTGCCAGATAGCTCCCCACAGACACGTTCTGCCAGTTCCACTTTCAATTTGTGTTATCTTTGGCCCTGGCTGCAAATTAGTCTTGTTCACAGCTGACTGTAACTCGAGCTTCACACGGGATTTTTCTGGACTGCAGTAAGTCTTGACGCCGCTTGCAGCAACCAATTTAATCCTCCTTGGCACAGGATTAGCAGATCCACAGAGTTTGCAAATGAACAATTTTATTTTTTTCTTACTGGGACAGAGGGCGGAAGAGATCCATTGAAACCCTACACTGGGTGATCATTGGCACTGTCATCAGGCTGGTTTCTGACCATCCATGCACAGAGAACACAACCCAGGATTGCCTACTTTTACTGGCAGGAACACCCCAGGGTTACATGCCGAGATCTTTCCCATTACCTGCTTTGTCAGGTATGGGGAAGCTTTGGCCCTCCAGATGTTGCTGAACCACAACTCCCATCACTCCTTGCCATTGCCCATGCTTGCTGAGGCTGATGGGAGTTGTAGTTCAGTGAAGTCTGGAGGGCCAAAGTTCCCACACTTGTGCTACATGATCCTTTGGAATTGCCAGGGATTGAACCTAGCACTGTCTGTATGCAACACTTGTGCTTTACAATTGAGCTACAGCCCTTCCCTGAAAACATCTACCCGACACTAACTGATCAAAATTGCCCTTCATTTCCAATCTGAAGGTGCTAACAGCTTCGGGGGGGGGGGGGCGCCACGGGGAGGATGGGTGAAATGTGGACACCTGTCTTTGTCCCATTCTTTATGTGACTAATAGCAACTTCCTGCATGGAACCTATTTGGATCAGGGAAAAGTTGCAGGGGGAAAGGTTCATTTCCACCTTCTCAGCACCACTTCCCTGTGGCTGCTCTGAAGAAGATGTCAAGAGATCCGGTCATACATTTCCTACCCACGCCCTGTTTATTTCCATCTACGGAGATCATGCAGGAGATTCGGAGCAGGGGGTGCCCAATTTTCTCATATGAGCCACCTAGACTGGAAGTCTGAGTCACAGAGCGAGGGAAACCCTATAAAGCATCTTTAAGTGTCATTGTGGAATCCAGAGTCCTTTGCAAAACCCAATAAAACAACAGAGCTGTGAAATAGGTCAATTGCACAGGTTACTAGAGCTGTGTAAACAAACAAGGGAGGGACACGGCCAAGAAACAGGGAGCAAAACCTGCTGAGATATGTGTTGGAAGGATTCTCCATGTGCCACTTCCCTCCTTTGATGCAGAGTGAGCATATCCTATTTAGGAGCACATTCCACATCTCCTGGTACAAGTCTCTGGTCAATAACTCTCTGTCAATTGCCCCAGATTTATATTTGGTGATGCCTTGTTAAAATGCAGTTAGAACGGATTGCAGAAGTTGTCATTTTTTAGACCACAACAATTCCCATCCCCCCCATCCACTTTGGGGGGTCTCTTGAAGTTGTATTGCTGAGTTGGGTGCAGATGCACATTGATTCTGCTTCACCCACATAAAAATGCATGTTAATGGGCACAAAATTACCATGCAGCGTGTAGCTATAGATAGGGAAGAATTAGGTTTTCCTTGCACTGTAATGAGGAAGTGCCTAATTTGTACTTCTCGAACCAATGCACAAACCGAAACACATCTTCGAAATCCGCACTTCTCTGAATTTTGCAGTGCAGTTCTCCAGTCAAGTAATCTGTATTAAAATGTATATATCAAGGCAAGATGTGCCTTAAAATGCATCTTTTTGTGAAACCAACATGCAAAAATGCGTCATAGCAGAGGAAATTGTTTTGCAAAAGTGTGTGGAAGTGTGACTGCAGGTAAGATAGGAAAAAAGGAGAAACTGAAACGGATTTGCCGTCTCCTAATATCACACTCGATCCCAATCCCACCCTGCTTTGAGCCCTTTCTTCCGACATGAGGTCATTTGCAGCAGCAGCCTTCAAAAGTGCTTTAGCGCTGGGAAAATGCAGCCCCAATGTGCAGCAAGAGGTGCAGCAAGAGGCTGTGAGGCCATCGTTTGGTAGGTGTTTTCGCTGTGAGAAACTCCTGGGAGGCTATTGGGGAAAACATGTTGAGACAAGTGAATGCTTATTCACTCTGCAACTGAGTCACACCGCCAATTCATTCCCCCCCCCTTGCTTTCTCTCCATTTCTTTTTTTTTAATGAAGTGAAGAAGAAGTTTGATGGGGGTGGGAAGGGAAATGTAGATGGGAAGGGGAAGAGCAGACACCAAGGAGACTGGGGCACAAAGAGAGGGAGCAGTGTGAGAACTAGGAAAAAATAACTGAAACTGGATATGTAAGATGGTAAACGGCAAGAGATAAGAGGCATGAAACAATGGAAGATAAGGATAGATGGAGACCTCAGACTGGGGTCAACTGGGGGGGACGGGACGACCAGACTAATCCTAGTGTAATCTTCATATAACAATTACCTTTGTATAGCTCGGTTAATAGAGCATAAGGCTCTTAATCTCATGGGTTTGAGCCCCACCTTGGGCAAAATATTCCTTCATTGCAGGGGGTTGGACTAGATGACCCACATGGTCTCTTCCAACTCCATGATTCTATGAACGGGGTGGAGCACCAGGTGTTGCCCTGCAGGTGTCGTGTCGTCCGACTCCATCAGCCCCAGCCAGTATGGCCATTGGTCAGGTTTGATGGGTATTGGAGTCCAGAAGCAACTGGAGGGTTTTGTAGCAACGTAGCTGGTTCGAGCTGGGTGGGAGTAATTTCAAACTAATTCTGAATAAAACGAAAAGTAGAGCACCCCACTGTGCAGCCTGGATAGCTCAGTTGGCTAGAGCTTTCAGGTTCAACCAATGAGTTGCAGAATGGGCAGGGCCACAATTCTATATTCACCTTCTTGGGTACAGGTCACATTGGAGATTTTTTCTGAGGAAATGGGTATAGCAGTCTTCACCAACCTGGTGCCCGGGGCTGATCTGGAGGGCATCAGGTTGGCCAGTGAATGGGTTCAATGCTGCACTACACTCTAAGATACCCCATCACAAACCAGAAGTAAGCTTAGCACAGCACAGAGAGATATCAGGAGTATCAGCACCTCTTTGTCCTAGCATTTGACCCTTGAGGTGTATATTTTTAGAACCCACCTTATTTTTGTGATTCTCAGTTGTTTAAAACTGTGTTTTAATGTTGTAACACCCATGCTGGGACCTTACAGTGAAGGGTGGGTAATAATAATCATCATCATTATGAACAATATTGTTAATAACATTTTTAACTGCCTTTAAGAGCTTCCTGCCTCTGTGTTTGCATGACAAGAAAGCTCCACCACCCAAATTTCTGCTTGCCGTGCAGCTGTTAAAGGCACAGGAGCCCTGCTGGAAAACAGATGATGGCAACCCTAACAGTTAGGTGAGATACTGGCTTAGCATCCCAGAGGTGCCTGCCTTGCTAGCAAGAAACACAGAAGGGTGTGTTGCAGCTTCTGTGGCTCCTCTTTCTTTTTTTTTCTTTTTTTGCAGGTGAAACTTGCCTCAGCTTGCTTCATGGTTTCCCTTTGATTATCGCTGCTTCCTCTGTAAGGTGGCTTCTCTGCAAGTTTTTATGGACACAGTTTGCCTCTGTGAAATCCCTGAGTAAGCAGAAAATGTGAAGCAAGAGCAGCTCTTTCTAAATCTCATGTTTCTTTCTGAATCAGAGGTGAAGATTCAGCTACTTTTTCTTGCTTGCTTTGCAGGCAAGGAACACAAACCATCGCTTGTAGCTCAATATTGTCTACAGTGACTGGTGGCAGTTCTCTGGGGTTTCAGGGAGGGGCATCTCCTAGTCCTACCTGGAGGCACCAGGGGTTCAACATGGGACTGCCTGCATGCTAAATTCCCCAGGAAGAGGGACTGCTTATTAAACCACTCTAGACGTTGTAGCTCTGTGGAGAGAATAGAGGCCTCCTAACTACACTCACTGCTAGGGACGCGGGTGGTGCTGTGGTCTAAACCACTGAGCCTAGGGCTTGCAGATCGGAAGGTTGGCGGTTCGAATCCCTGCAACGGAGTGAGCTCCCATTGCTCGGTCCCTGTTCCTGCCCACCTAGCAGTTCGAAAGCATGTCAAGTACAAGTAGATAGGTAGCGCTCCAGCAGGAAGGTAAATGGCGTTTACGTGCGCTGCTCTGGTTCGCCAGAAGCGGCTTAGTCATGCTGGCCACATGACCCGGAAGCTGTCTGCGGGCAAACGCCAGCTCCCTCAGCCTATAGAGCAAGATGAGTGCCGCAACTCCAGAGTCATCCACGACTGGACCTAATGGTCAGGGGTACCTTTACCTTTAAGTGCACTCACTACCTCTAACTACAATTCCCAGGATTCTTTGGGGGAAGCCATGTTATTTTTTAAGGTGGCATGATACAGTTTTAAATGCACAAATTGAGCCCAGTTCTGGCAGGATGTCAACATCAAAGCCCATATGTATGTAGGTAAGAAAGACAGGCCACTCAGAATAATGATGATCGAGCTCTGGTGGTATGGGACTGGTCCTTGGTTTCAGGTGACTAAGTGCTCAGTCAGGTGGTGACTCAGGTGCTTCAGCCTAAATGGCATCCTTGAGGAAAACAATTCAGTCTGCAAGGCTTGTTGTGTGAGAGAAATGTGGCTCTGGTGACCCATCAGAGGGAATATGTCACAGCCGGACTGCTGAGAGCCCCGGTTCAAGACCGACCCTGCTGGGTTCCCCCACAAGTGTGCTACGGATTCCAGAGCAGCGGTGTCAATTTTAATGGGAGCCCAGAGCTCCTTGTAATGTTGCATTAGCCTTTATTCATCAAGTCAACAATGACTGCTTGTGTGTGTGTGTGTGTGTGTGTGTGTGTGTGTGTGTGTGTGTGTGTTCTAAACAGTCAGTGTGAACACATCAGCCATGCTAATAATTCCCACTTTGTTCTGAATAAGGTTATTAATTCAACATCTTCGTGATTCAAATGGACAGGGCCCTTGGAATTCATTAGACTTACTTTCTAATGAATCACTCTCCAGAAATTAGGGCCCTGTAGAAAATTGCTTCCAACCGAGCTCAGATATCAAACAATCCAAGAAAATTGCAGACTGGAATACCATAAGATCCCATTTTCAGTCTTCCTTTCTTCCTTCTCTCGGAAGTACGAAGGAAGACAAGCTTCCCAACCCACAACCCACACACACATGCACAAACACACACATTTATTTGAAGCTGTGTTAGATTTTTGGTCCATCCAGTCATGTACTGCCAACACAAGGAGTAGCCAATCTGGTATCCTCCAGTTGTTTGTGGACTCCAGCTGCCATCACTATGGCCAACAGTCAGGAGCATAGGAACCTAAAAATAGCCTGTTTGTCACAGAAGATTTGATCCTGCTACAGTATGTGCTGTTTCAGGGAGCAAGGTATCAGGTGGGACAAAGGAGACGCTGGGCAAAAAGTCACTTGAAATACAGCACCCTGCATATCATATCCAAAGGTATCCACACACAACCATCTCTTTCTTTTCCTAGGAAGATGCATCCAGTCAGTCCTCTTACTCTCCTTATGAAGAATGGTTGAGAGAGTTGGGTAAGTTTAGCTTGGAAAAGAGGAGACAGGATAGCCATCTTCAAAGATCTAAAGGGCTGTCACAGGGAAGGTGGAACGAGCTTGTTTTCTCCTGCCGTAGAAGCAATGACCCGAACCAATGGATTCAAGTTACAAGAAAGGGAATTCCATCTAAACATCAGGAAGAACTTTCTGGCAGTAAGAGCTGTTTGGCAGTGGAATGGACTCCCTTGGGAGCTAGTGGAGGTTTTTAAGCAGAGGTTGGATGGTCACCTGTCATGGATGCTCTAGCTGAGATTCCTGCATTGCAGGGGATGGACTGGATGACCCTCGGGGGCCCTTCCAATTCTACAATTCTATGATTCTATTATACTTCTTCCTGCTTTGCTGCCTCTACTTCTTGCCTGATGTCCTAACACATGACAGCCCTGGATAGCTTGGGGCCACCTGACCCAACCTGCAGCAAGTCAGGGCTGTCCCAGCCTGACTCAGGTGACACCCAGATCCCACTGAATCAGCTCAGTTTGGTACAGGACTGAGGCTGCAGCTGAATCCAGTACACTGAACCAGAGACCTATTTTACACTGGGCATACACCCTGCCAGTGAGCTATGGGTCTCCCCACCCACCCAAAATTGAGAGTTCGATAGGACTAGAGGCCTTGTGTCACAAAATTCAACTAGACACTAAAGAACACAAGTGATTAAAAACTCCCCTTTAATCTGTCCCAGCCTGGGAAAACTGAATCTTCTGGTACAACCTGCTCTTAGCAAACAGGCCATTTGTACCAGCTCATTCCAGAAGCACATAGCGGACTGTGGGAAGAGCTTCCACAGAAGCGGCTGCAACAGATTAGTTAGCTGTTGATTACAGTTGAAGGAAGATGATTCCGTGTGGTTTGTGATCTCCAACACAGAGGTGACTGGCTTTAGGATCATCAAGAAGCAGAACAGGGACAGCTAATTGTTGCTGGACTACAGTACCCATCATCCTTGAGCCCTGGGGATTGATGGGAGTTCAAGTCCAAGAGCATCTGGAAAGACAGAGGTTCCCCATCTGTGAAGGGGCAGGGAACTGTTCAGTGTATAATCTTGGTGTATCTCAAATATGGCTCACCTTTGCACCAAACTTATCATCCCCTGCAGTCAACATGGCCAATGGCCAAGGAAAATGGGAGCTGTTTTCCAACAACTGTTGGGGACCCACAGTTTCAGTGTCCGTGGTGCCTCTTTCAGCTATCCCATCCTCCAATCTCCTGACCTCATAAATGACTTGATGCCCCTTATGCTCGCAGTTCCCTTCAAAACTCTCCTCAAACATTTGAACACATCTTTCCCCTCTCCCTTTGCAAGGGGTGAAAGTGACATTTGGGCCAGTTCACATTTAAAGGCCAATGTACCTAATTCACATTTTCTGAAACAATCTGGGATCCAAACCACAGCCATCTTTCAAACTTTGTAATTCACTGGATTTTGTAATCAAGTTCTCTAGCCAAATATTGTGTACAAAAACTAACATACCGGGATAAACTGTCTATTAAACTGCATGTACTAGTGAAGATAACATACCAAAAAAAATGCTGTATTTTAAGGGATATGGCTTTGCCAACATGTGTATATTAGCTAAAAATTGCACGCAAATATGCATATACTAGGAGATACATTAAAATACTGATGGGTTTTTGTGAGGACTCAGGTGCGAATGTGAAGGACTGAACTAAAGAGTGGGAAAAAGGAGAAATGGAGAAAAACCGACATTGACAACTTGCCTCTTGCCTCTGTCACCCTCTCTCTCATCTGCTGACATATGGATTGTAAGCGCCTTGGGGCAGGGGCATTGTCTCTGTGACTCTGTAATGCACCCAGAAAGGAGAAGGAACAGGACAGTGAGGAAGTGGAGGGAAAAGAAATAGGGAAAGCTTCCCAACATTAGCGAGCTGCTGTCAATCAAACTGAACAATTCTAGGCTGGATGGACTAATGACTCAATATACGGCAGCATAATGTCTTCATATGAGTTCCCACACTGGCCAGGAGGATACACCCTGGAGCTGCAGCTGTAAAACACACCTGTTTCATGACCCTTAAAGCCCAACATTTATTTTTGCACCTGTTGGAGTTCCAGGAGCAAAGAGGCAGATCTGCAAGGGAGCACCCTTGGATGGATGGGTTTTTGTTGGCAAGAAGGGTTTGGAAAAGGTTCCTTTGAAGCTTCCTCCAGTTCTGCTTCATGCGGTGTGTTTTCTTTGGCTCTGCCACCCAGTTGCTCGATTGCCTTGGCCCCTGTCCACTGGCTTGCTGTGTGAACGTTAGCTGATGCAGTTTATTCAGTTAATTGCAATTAACTTAAAAGCTCCGTCAAGTCCAGACTCAACCCGACGGAGCGTCATGGGACTGGCTGACGCCCAGAGAGTGCACACTGGGCTAGCCCCAGGCGCGAGGATGGCCTACATGAAGGCAAGGTGGGGCATGTGATCCTGCACTTGCAGCTCCACCTAGACCCCCTACCTCCTCCCTAGGGTTGCGGGTAAGGATTGGGAAGGAAGGTAGTGAGAAAGTCCAAGTTTGGAGATTCTATCAATGTCTGTAGCAGTGGCAGAGCTAGGGTCCACAATGTGTTCTCAGTACCACTGCTCAGATCAAGGAGGGAAAGCATCTCAAGAAGACTTTGCTATCCATTCAATTCTCTATTTGGTCCAGGATACTCCCTCTTCCCCCCAAGAGTGCCAATGCTGTGCAATTGGAAATGAGTGTTGTCTCCATCCAAGTTGCACACTGAAATCAACAAACCAAAGTTAGTTGTGTACATTAAATTCAGTAGGTCTACTCTGATTAGAACTACCATTGGCTACCAGTCTGATTTAGTAGTCTTCTTTTTCTTTGACGATCACTCGTAGCTGAATAAGATTGTCTTCCATGAACACAGTCTTAACAATGAGTCTGTAAGTGACTGTGGAGGCCAATTCTGGATCCACACGTCCTTCCACAGTGAGGACATAGGTTTCTGGGCGGGAGTTGATCATGGTGAGGATTTGCCAAATGTGCCTTCCTCTTAGTTCATTTCTCCCTTTTGTCCTGAGTTCATGCATCTTCAAAGTCTATGCCTTGGGTAGAAACTATTATCCAATTGGAGCACTTGCAAGCCAGTGTTTCCCAATTATCCGTGCTTATACTGCATTTTTAAAGATTTGCCTTGAGAGTGCCTTTAAACCTCTTTTGTTGTCCACCACTTTTGCTTTCCATTCTTAATTTGGGAATAGAGTAGTTGCTTAGTAGTACACCCAGAACAGAGGGTGCATCATTTAACACATAATTAATATGTGGAACTCGCTACCACAAGATGCAATGGCCATTGGCTTAGATGGCTTGAGGGGTTAGACAAACTCATCATGGCTATTTGTCATGATGAGACCGCTTTCAGGAGCAGCAGGTCACTCATTGAATACTGATTTAGGTGGGGGGGGGCATCAGTGGGAGAGACAAGTTGCCTCCAAACTTTGTTTGTAGCTTCCCTGTAGACATTGTGTTGAGAGGAACAGGATGCTGGGCCAAACAGGACTCTTTTTCAAATCTTGCCCAACAGGACTCAGTGGTTACATGGTGATGATGTCACTAAAGGGCATATGAAGTCAATTAAGGGTGAGAGCAAGTGAGGACAATGGAAACATATCCATGAACATTTCCCATGGAAGGTTGATAAAGCATTGGAGAAGGCGAATGTTTTCAAGGTGGTTAATATTTTTGCTCTGAAACAAACATGCACTGACCAAAAATAAAATCTGCCATAACCAATAGTGGTGAAAGTTCCAAACTTCTCCATTGTTCCTGGTTTGAACAGGAATATCTTCATTAAGCAAAACAGAAGCCATTTTACATAAGAATACAAGAAGAGCCTGTTGGATCAGGCCAATGGCCCATCTAATCCAGCATCCTGTTCTCACAGCAGCCAACCAGTTGCATGTGGGAAACCCACAAGCAAGACCTGAGCACAAGAGCCCGCTCCCTGTGGTTTCCAATACAGTGGTACCTTGTGTAGAACGCCTTAGCCGCCCCTTCTACCCCAGCGGGAACTTGAATAAAGCCAGGGGCTGGCTTAGAGCTTAGCAATACAGTTACAGTAGGCTGCCACCACTCCCAGTTGTGCTGTTACTTAGAAGGTTTAGGGAGACTCCTTCTGCCCCTTATATGGGTTGCACGGTTAGCTCACAATTTATAACCCAACTAACAACAAAATATCTAGTAGCGGTCGAATGGTCTGGCTCGGGATTCAGCTTCACTCATTCAAAGGCAAGTAAGACCAACCAAGAATTACTTTTCAGTATTTATTGTAACTAAAATACTTATAAACAGGGTGCACATTTCTTATAAGCATACAAATAAAACAAAACCTAAATTGGCATTACTTTCTAATGTACTTACACATAAAAGTTCAATCTTAAGATTAAAGCACAAACTCCCTCCATCAGGTCCCTGCACTCCAACAAGGGCATGACGAACACTCTGGCAGACTTCCAGCAATCTTCTCAACGGCAGGCATTTATATTGACAAAGGTGGCCAAAGGAGGGCCCCTTGCACCTCTAGACACTGAGTATATATCCCTCTTAACCCCACGAGGTAGTGCGATTTTAAACCAATTGAAGGGATACTTTAATCAATAAAGACCCAATGATTAAAGACCAAAACTATAAATCAATTGTCAACTATTCACTGCAGCTGGGCAACGGCTGATTAACAACCATCCGATGAGTTTAGGTCACTCCCTACCTTCCCAAGGCAATTAAGGGAAGAGGAGAAAAGCTTATCTTAAAGGAGCGCCAGACACAAAAGCCAGGCACCTTCCCAAAATACCAACCTTAGCTTCTCTCCCCAAGCTGAACAGAACAGGGACCCAAAGTTAAACTTTTTCCAGAATCCCTCTTGCACTACACCTTGGTTCTTGAATTCGTTCCGGAACTCCATTCGAAAACCAAGGCACGGTTTCCGATTAGCTGCAGGAGCTTCCTGCACTCAATCGGAAGCCACGTCAGTCCTTCGGCTTCCAAAAAACATTTGCAAACCACAACACTCACTTCCGGGTTTGCGGCGTTCGGGAGCCAAAACGTTCAAGTCACAAGGCATTCCAGAACCAAGGTACAACTGTAACTGGTACTCAGAAACATTTCTTGCCTCTCACCATGAAGCCATAGCCATCCAAGTTGGGGGGGGGCATCACTGCCTCCTGCAAGAGTTAGCTCCATGGCATGACTGTGTGCTGTTTGAATAAGCCCTTTAATGCACTTGTCCCAAATCTTCCAACCTTCAACTTTATTGGACGCCCCCCCCCCCACTTCTAGCATTATGAGAAAGGCGGGGGGAACTTTTCTCTATCCACTTTCTCTCGACCAAAAAAAAAGCCCCAGATGCGGCAACCTTTCTTTGCAGAAGAGGAAAGATAAGTGGTCTATAAATTAAGTAAGTGACAATTATTATAATAGTAGCCCTAGCAATTATGAAGATGCAGCTTTTGAAAGGAGGTGGGTGGGACGCATAGGAGATCCAGGTCGCGCAGGTGGGAATTTTAATGAGACTTGGGTGTTGGTGCCTAATTCAGCCGTTCCTCCTGCTCCACCTTCCTGCAAGGCACTGGCAATCGTTCCTCCATGGAAGTGTCAACCTCTGCCCAAATGATGCCATGTTGTGGACGCTGCTGCTGCTGCTGCTGCTGTCCAAGGCTGGTGCAGCCATCAGGTGGGGGTGAGGCTCAGGCGGCGGAAGCTCCCAAGATGGCATCCCCACGGATGAAATGGCTGCCCTGTTACCTCCAATTATGGGAGATTTCCAGCAAGATCTCACCGAAATCATGTGATGTCTCACCTGAAATCAACACCAATGCCAGCACCCTTGTGTGCCTCAGCTGGTGAGCATAGCTGCCAAGTTTTCCCTTTTCTCGCGAGGAAGCCTATTCAGCATAAGGGAATTTCCCTTAAAAAAAGGGAGAACTTGGCAGCTATGCTGGTGAGGGCTGGCCTGTGCAACAGCCCTGTCATTTCTTCATCCAGAAAACCCAAGGGGCCAGAAGAACCAATACAGTGTAACTTGCACTGGAATTGTTTTCGGATAAAGAGCCAGGATTAAAATAAAAACAAAATTAGGGTAAGAAAATAAAGTTATACCAAAGCAGAAGTCACATCCCCTTGCCACAAGCAGATTGGGAGCCCACCTTATTTCTGTGACTTCAAGTTGCTTTAATTTTTATTTTTATTTTTAATATTTGGTTTTAATTGTAACCTGTTTTGGGACCTTGGGGTAAAGGGTGGTTAATCAATCAATCAATCAATGATAAAAATCACAATAATTATTGAATTTTTTCTCTCAACATTTCCCAAACCATTTAAAATCAAAGGACAGGAAGGGCAACATTTGCTTCATATTCATTGATAGAATAGATGTGTATGTTCGCACCTCGGGCAAATTAGCCTGAGCACCTAATATAAATTTGACAACAATATTTTACAGACATAGATAAGCTGCATTAAGAAGAGCACAGCAGAAAACCCTCTGGATAAAATTCCAATTAAATTTAAAATGTTAACCTAAATATGTTTCTGAAACAGAATGACGCAGGGGAAACTATTAGGAGAAAGGCACACTAAATTGCTGGCAAGTTTACATCACTTTTAAAAAATAATAATAATAATGAAGAGATGCAGAAATGCGTAATGGTTAGTGTGAGACTAGGTCCTGAGAGACCAGGGTTGAAATCCCCACTCAGCCATGAAGGTCACTGGGTGAGACCTTGGGCCAGTCACCACCTCTCAGCCTAAACTGCCTCACAGGGTTGTTGCGACTAATTCAGTGAGGAGGGGGAGAACCATGTGTGCCGCCTTGAACCCCTTGGGGGAAAGGGTGGGATAAAAATGCAATAAATAAACAAATGGAGAGAACTTCACTTTGACGGATTAATCCAGGGGTCTCCAAACTAAGGTCCGGGGGCCGGATGCGGCCCAATCGCCTTCTAAATCCAGCCTGCGGACAGTCTGGGAATCAGCATGTTTTTACATGAGTAGAATGTGTCCTTTTATTGAAAATGCATCTCTGGGTTATTTGTGGGGCCTGCCTCGTGTTTTTAAATGAGTAGAATGTGTCCTTTTATTGAAAATGCATCTCTGGGTTATTTGTGGGGCATAGGAATTGCTTCATATTTTCCCCAAATATATAGTCCGCCCCCCCCCCCACAAGGTCTGAGGAACAGTGGACCGGCCCCCTGCTGAAAACGTTTGCTGACCCCTGATCTATCCTGACCCACAGTTAATGGCCAGGATGAAGTTTTGACTGAGAAATTTTGCACAGGGGCAGAACACTACTTCTTAAGTAGTCTACTCCTAGGCTGTCATGGTTGCCCTAAAAATGATATTGGGGACAATCTCTCTCTTCCCTCCCCCCAACATACACAAACAACTCTCACTGCAGTCAAAAAAGGGCAAGCAACCATGCCCTGCCCCTCCACCTCTCTCGCTGCCAAGGAAAAATAGTAAATGAATAGAAATTCTCTTGCCCAAGTGACGTTGACACCAAAACCCCACAATACACTAAGTATTTACCACTCCACCCCCTCTTCCCACCTCTCTTCTCCCCTAAGCATATACTGTCTGCATTTATGTCTCACATTGAATGTAACTGATCTGTAGAAAAGACTCTACAACCTGAAAAAAGAGACAAAGCACGTACTTTTGTAACCAACGAAAATCTTTAATAAAGTTTTTTTATATTAAAAAAATGATGTTGGGAGCTTTGGGTACATGTTTGTCATTGATTAAGATGTGCTCCCATTTCCTCTGGTCACTCTTTCATGTCTCCAACTCTGGGGGACTTTATACCTTCTTCCCCAGACCTCTTTCTCCCTCTTGGCCGGGAATGGCATCCTCAAGACTTCTTCTGTTCCACATTGACATCTGTGATAGAAAATCTCATGTCACTAGCAGGTTGCTAGCCCTGATGAGTGGTAGGCAGCTAGTATATTACAGTCGTACCTTGGAAGTCGGACAGAATCCGTTCCAAAAGGTTTGAAAACCAAGTGTGGCTTCTGACTGGCTGCAGGAAGCTCCTGCAGCCAATCAGAAGCCGTGGAAGCCCTTTCAGAAATTTGGCTTCCAAAAATTGTTCGCAAAGCGGAACATTCACTTCCGGGTTTGCGATGTTCGGGAGCCAAAACGTTCAGAAACCAAGCTGTTCGGTTTCCAATGTATGGCTGTATTTGAAAATGTGATTCCTGAGTAGGCCTAAATAAGCAAATAATCCACAATATGTGATTTTATTCCTTGAAGACCCCTTGCAAGATTATAATAGCTACTCCCTCTTCTCAGTACCTCTGGGAACAAACGATGTCTCCAGTAGGCAGCACAGCTGCGGACAGAAGGCAATCTAAGCTTTTCTAGATACTTGAAGTCTTTGGGGTCCAAAGAATGGAAGGCCTACGATACATCCTGAAGAAGAAATGAGCAGCATCACCAGCTATTGGGAAGGCTGTAGTTCAGTGGCAGAGCATCTGCCTGGCATGCCAGAAGGTCACAGGTTCAATCCCTGGCATCTCCAGGTAGGGCTGAGAGAGAATCCTGCAGGCAGTCCTGGAGAAGCTGCTGTCAGTCAGTGTAGACAATACTGAGGTAGATGGGCAGGTGGATTTGCTGAGTATAAGGCAGCTTTTCCCCTTTCTATTTAGGGATGTGTTTCAAGCCAGAGCCTGTAAATTCCCTTAATGACAAGCGAGACTCCCTGTTCCTTGTCTTCACTTGGCTTAGGTTCTGGGAGAAACCCTGCTGCAGGCTTGTATTTAGGACCCTGCCAGCGAATTGTATAGACCCAGTTAATCACCCAGTTACCCTAGTAGGGTTGCCAGACTCAATAGAGGACAGGACTTCTGTGCCTTTAATTGTCCTGCTCTCTTTTTGAGTCTGGAAACCTTAAAGAGAAACCAGCAGACCCTTTGCTTGGAAATTAAACAAAGGGTCTGCTGGTTTCTCTTTAAGGTTTCCAGACTCAAAAGAGAGCAGGGCAATTAAAGGCACAGAAGTCCTGTCCTCTATTGAGTTTGGCAACCCTAACCCTAAGAGCACCTGTGTGGAGTCTGAACTCTGCAATCAGAGTTCAACAGACAACACACCCTGGGCCCTGCATCGGGGGAGGGGGCGAAATAATAGACCCACACCCTCAATTAGTAGAAGCTTAGAGGGATGTCCTGAATCTTGCTGAAATTAACTGAAACACAGTCTTGTGTCATAATTCAGGCAGACATAATTATAATTAATGTACTACTCAACATTGTTGCAACAGGAGCCAGGGCGTGTGCTGAGTTTCCCCACATCAGCCACTAGGTGTCCTCATAGGTACACATATAAACACCAGGAGAGGGGATAACCTCTGAGCTAGGAATCAATCTCATAGCAGTAGCAATTCAACTCCTTATTGAAGGATGTCAGAGTTCTGGTACCTCTTGGGCTCAGAGCATGGGGAAGGGGGTCCTTTAGGTCCATCAGCAAACAACAACACAAGAAGAAGAAGAAGAAGAAGAAGAAGAAGAAGAAGAAGAAGAAGAAGAAGAAGAAGAAGAAGAAGAAGAAGAAGAAGAAGAAGAAGAAGAAGAAGAAGAAGAAGAAAGCTTAAGCAATGCACAGACATCCTCGGAGGTAAAGAAGCGATGGTGAAACAGACAATTGGTCTTCCCAGTGGCGGAGCTTCATGCTCCAGCACCAGGGGGTGGAGAGCAGGCATGGGTGGGGCTGGCGCATGTCCTGGGGGTGTGGCACACAACCTGCAGAGGCGTGGCGCCCAGCGCGGGCGGGCGGGGAGGGACAGCCTGGATGGCACCCCACCGGGATCGCTCTGCCGGGGGTGGTGTGCTCCCCACACACTCCTCTTCCTCCGCCATTGGGTCTACCTAACTCAGTACAGGCTACACTGATCAGCAGTGGCTCTTCAGAATTTTAGACAAGATTCTCTCTCAGCCCTACCTGGAGATGCTGGGGGTTAAACCTGGGGGTGTTCTGCCTGCAAAGTACCTAGATGTGCTTAGGATGAGATCACTGGGGTTGAATCAGGAGCCTTCTGCATGCCTAGCTTGTGCTCCGTGCAAAAGAAGGGGCCTTCCCCAAGAAGGACTCGTGGACACCCTTTTGAAAGCATTTGCAATTGGATTGGTTTCAGTCAGCAAAATCTATAGGGCTGCGGCAAGCGGCAAGGGTTAAGGCACCCTGGGCTGGGAATCCACCTCCCCCCCCCCGCTCCTCCGCTCCTGTGCATTTAGCAGTAGCTTGACGTGCAGACATTGAGTTTTCTGCAGGCTTCAAGAAGCTTGCAAGAGCAAGGCAAAGAGAGAGAGTAAGGAAGTTGTCCCATTAGGGCAAAGGAGGCACTGCCCCACCACTCTGCCTTCAGCCAGCCCCCATCTGCCCGCCTTCTGACTTACAAGCAGTCTGGGATATGGAATTGGCTGCCTGCCTCCTCTTCCTCCGTTGCACTGTTGCCTTTGCAAAACTGAGCAGGGAGGAGGAAGGCGACAACACTAGATTTAGGCCACATTCACACCAGACACTCAAAGCAGTCTCCTGCCACTGTCAGCAACCATAGCCATAGTTTCCTCCAAAGAATTATGTGAGCTGTAGTTTGCTAAGAGTGCTGGGCATTGCTAGAAGGCCCCTGTTCCCCTCCCAGAGCTACAGCTCCCAGAGCTGTGTAACAATCAAGTCATTTCCCCAAGAAACTCTGGGAATTATAGCTCTGGAATGGGCGGCGGCGGTCTCCTAAAAACTCTCTGCAGCCTTAACATGCTACAGCTCCCAGGAATCAGTGGGGGAAGCATGGCTGCTTAAAGTGGTGTCATAGTGCTTTAAATGAAGGGTGTGAATGTGCCCTTAGTTGACTGTGGCTGTCATTGGCTCTGGCGCCACCTGCTGTTGGTCTCCCTGCCTTCCACCCTACCAGTCTCAAGGGGCACCAGCCACGCACTGCAAAAAGAAAAGATGGCAAGCTTGAGTGTGCGCTTGGCCCGGTCATGGATGCTCATTCACATAAGAAGAGCACTGCTGGATCCTGGCCAGCATTTTGGCCAGCATTTTGTTCTCGCAGTGGATGAACACATGCCTACTGAAAGCCCGCAAGCAGGGTGTGACGGATTAGGCTTAGTTTAAGGGCTTGGGAATATCTCCAGGGTGTTAAGAGTTAAATTGCACTCACTCCGTTAGAGTGACAGTTGGCTGCTGAAAGGTGGGACATTCCGCACTTTAAAAGGAGGGAGCAGCCATTGGTCAGGAGAAGAGGGCGGGAGAGAGTGGTGATTGGAAGTTAGAGGGTGTGGGGCCAGGATAGTGGTGACTAGGAGAGATGGAGTTGGAATTATTGTTATTCCTCTGAATGAAGACATGATATTGTAAACAAAGGAAATACTGAAACCGATGTGTTATATTAAAAATAAAGTATTGTTCTTGTTGCACAAAGAAATGCCGTCAACTGTTTGATCCAGGCAGGCTCAAAAGGTGGTGAACTTGAAGAAAGAGACACTAGGACAGGCATCCCCAAACTGCGGCCCTCCAGATGTTTTGGCCTACAACTCCCATGATTCCTAGCTAGCAGGACCAGTGGTCAGAGAAGATGGGAATTGTAGTCTAAAACATCTGGAGGGCCGAAGTTTGGGGGTGCCTGCACTAGGACTTACAGGTTGATAAGTCAGGTCCTCGAGTTACACGAAAGAGGGGTGAAGGGACGAGAAGCTCAGGAGTGCCACATAGTTGCCCTGTGTGCTGAGGTAACAGTAACAGGGAGGGACTCTAAGTGATGGAAGCCCTGGACTTGAGGTAAAAAGCATCTTTATTCCCAGTAACCCAGAGCCAAGCCTGTAACTGGCCACGGTAGCTGGATAGGGGTACCCTTGTTGTTAAGAGACCTTGAGTGGAAGGGAAGATTACTAGTTTAGGCGGACCTCGAAGTACTGGTGGGGCAGGAGTTTAAGAGAGCCCTGCTCTTCGACACAGAGAAATAAAAAGCAACAGGGGGAATCTGAGAGTCAGAGGAGGGGTCCGTCGCACAGGTCATGAGTGCATTGCCGCATAGGTCTTCAGCCAGTGGGTTGGGACACTCACAGGTGGGTCGAAGCACAGCTGTTGCCACCATGTTGCATTTCAGCTCAGGCTGCCAAGGCCAAAGGAGCACTACATGTGTGTCTGCACTGGGACGTGTTCTTCTGATGAGATGCTCATTTTATCCGTTTCCACGAGTGCTCCAATGTGGCAGAGGGAAGGCAAAAGCCCCCTTTAAAAATAATATACATCTCTCTGGCCAATTACATAACTCGTGTCTTCTGCCACATTGCAGGACGGCTTTTCATTTCGTAGTAGTGATGCTATGGCAACACTCTGCACATCCCTCTGCTAATTGCCCTTTTTAGGATTAATAGTGTGCACTATGAACTATAAATCAAAAGTGACAATGTGAAAGTGGGTCCCATGTTGTAGGTCGGGAGTCAGAGGTGGGTCTTGTGCCTGAACCAGGTGAAGGCCACTGTACCAGAACATCCCATAAAACTGTCTTGGTTTGCTTTTTTCAGAGCCTGCTCAGATATCTGGTGAAATCTGTGCAAGTTGAATTCCCACCCCTCATGGTACAAACCACAGGGATCTTTTCCCCACCCCCAGTCCACTTTATAAATGAGACATCTATATGTTTAAGCATGGGGTGGGGTGGGAGGGAATCAAAAGGAACTTTTTTATGCTTGTGCTCCTCTCATATGAAGGCGAGTGTGTTCTGCTCCACCCTTCAGGGTGGAGAATGAGATGTTTGCCAGCATATGTTTGCCAGATGTTGTCAAGCGTGCAGCACAAAGGGTCCCTCCTGGTTGTTCAGTTTGCCATATGTCGCCAGGGTAATGTTCTTCTTTTTTTATGATCGGGCCTGAAATATGCAAATATTTTCTTAGAAATTTGCAAATATGTAAATGCCATGAAACAAAGGCCAGGGAAAGGGAAACATCCCTGGCTCTCTTCTGTTACATGACTGCACTAGTCTCTGTGCCTCTATAAGGAAATCAGGAATGCAGAGAGAGAACAGCTCAAGAGAACATCCGCTAATTTGCTCAACCAGAATAGCCACCCTTGGATTTACAGCAGCGGTCAGGAACCTCTGGCCTGCAGGACAAATCCGGCCCTCCAGGCCTCTCAGTTTGACCCACAGGCCTCTTCTCAGGCCACACCCCTCAAGAGTGCTGCTCTGACTGCAACCCTCCTTGACTGTCTTTGCCTTGTTGAAACATGCCATTGAATAAT
The DNA here is from genome assembly GCF_965207765.1 of Zootoca vivipara. NCBI lineage: Eukaryota > Metazoa > Chordata > Lepidosauria > Squamata > Lacertidae > Zootoca > Zootoca vivipara. The sequence continues at coordinate 22,418,749 of NC_142597.1, forward strand.
GCTTCCATACCCTCCAACATTCCTCAAATGTAAATAGGGACGATTGCATCTGAGGAATGTTGGAGGATATGCAAGTTGTTTTTGGTTGGGGGGAAAGTGGGGATGTGGAAATACATGCACACACTCTATACATGCTCAGAGGCACTACTGCCACCTCTTCATTACTTCGCACATCATAGGGCAAGACCCCAGTGTTGGGCACCAGCCCTCCTCCCCTTCCCCCTCCCTCTCCATCATCCTGCCAGCCACTCAAGACTCACCCAGTGCTGTTGCCGACTTCAATCTGCACTGTGGCCCTTTCAAACCCAGACCCTCCAAGTGTCCCTATTTTCCAGGGGCAGTCCCGGATTTACCTGGTTTCTGATTTGATCCTGGAATGTCCCGCTTTCCCTTGGCATGTCCCTATTTTCATCAGAGAAATGTTGGAGGGTATAGAGTTATGTGACTTCCAAGCCAAGGAGATAAGAAACTATACAACCTCCAGAAGACATCTGAAGGCATAGGGCAGATTTTTAAATCCTTAATGTTTTATTATGTTTTTATATATGTCAGAAACCACCCAGAGTGGCTGGGGCAACCCGGTCAGATAGGTGGGGTATAAACATCATTATTAACAATAGTTTTATTGTGGAATAGGTATGCAAGCCCATCTCTCTCTCTCTCTCTCTCTCTCTCTCTCTCTCTCTCTCTCTCCCTCTCCCTCTCCCTCTCCCTCTCCCTCTCCCTCTCCCTCTCCCTCTCCCTCTCCCTCTCTCCCCCCTCCCAGTAGTGACCTGGTGAATGACATCATCAGGCTGCGCCACCAAGCTCAGAGCCAGCCACCATGTTGTGAGGGGCAGCGTGGCAAGATCTGTGCAGATCAGATCTGAAGCACCTACCTCAGAGAAGGCGGGGGGGGGGGCAAACTTTCCTGTTTTACAAAAACATTTTTAATTGACCGAGGGCTTCTGATTTTATGTTTACATTGTCCCAAATCTGTATTTTGGTTCTGCTAGCTTCCCCCCTCGTAATTTGGTTTGTTCTTTGCACAATAAAGATTTAAAATCTTTATTGTGCATTATTTGTAAGCATACACAAGAGTCCCGTTGTGACCTAGGAAGTAAATAAATAAACTCCAGCTGGTGGGAACCCACTTGATGGGATGAATGTTCTATGGAACTTGGCTAGTCTGTTCTTCTTATACGCAAAAAAGGCACTGAATTAATAACAACTACTCAGCTGTTGTTGTTTTTCCTACCAGTCGGTCAGTATTTCTAGAAATATGCCCCAGCTTTTGATCTTTCATTTACACCCACTGAGGCCTGTCCCAGGCAGAGCTCAAAATCACTACACATCTAGTTATATGATGGATTCTGCAGACCATTCTTGATAGCTTTCTCAGATGTGTTTCCTATCTACACAGGAGCCCTTATTGCCAGGGCTGAGTCCACAGTGTTATGCAGTGGCAATCATCATCATCATCATCATCTAATGCTATTCTAGGCTGCATCAAGAGAAGTATAGTGTCCAGATCAAGGGAAGTAGGAGTACCACCACTGTTTAACAAGGATAGTAACAAGCTGGAAGGTGTGCAGAGGAAAGTGACCAAGATGATCCAGGGTCTAGAAACCAAGCCTTATGAGGAACTGTTGAGAGAGTTGAGCATGTTTGCCTAGGATAAGAGGAGACTGAGAGGAGATATGAAGGGTTGTCACATTGAAGATGGAACAAGCTTGTTTTCTCCTGCTCCGGAGCGTAGGACCCAATCCAATGGTTCCAAGTTACAAGAAAGGAGATTCCATCAGGAAGAACCTTCTGAAGATAACAGCTATTCAACAGTGGAGCAGAAGCCCGTGGAAGGTGGTGGACTCTCTCTTTGCCCCACACTTGCTTTGCCACAGCAAAGCCAAGCTCCCAACCTATGCTTTTCCAAGGTAATGTGCAGTTACACCTTGCGAGGGCTAGGGGACAGTGTGCCCTTCCAAATCTCTGCCCGGGGGAGGATCACCACCTTGGAACTTTCCAGATTGGTGCAAATCCTGAATTATCTCACTGTTTCATATCAGAAATCTCAGATCATCATAGTTGGGCAAGTTCTCAGGATCAGATGGATGTGATGTTTTTCAGTCTGCAGAACAAAGGGGCTTGTTGGTGAATGATTTGTTTCGGGGGGTATTATGAAGGGTAGATAGATATTTCCCTCTGAACCAAACATTTAGCTGTGGTTCCATTGCAGGTGGCATTTGCTTCTTGGAATCCCTGTATGAGAAATGACGAGATCCACTCTCAGGCTTACTGGATCAACGTGACCAAGCCGAGATGAAAGAGAGATGCCTTTTGACCTAAATCTGTTATTGCACACTCCGATGTCCTTGGCCAAGTCCCTTAATCCTTGCATCCCATGGGAACCTAACTCTCTCACACCTGACCTCTGCCACTTACTGTGCTTTTGTGAGCACACCCTCCCTTATCTTGGCACACACCCATGTGGGGAATGAAGTCTTGGTATGGCATGCAACTTTGCTGGGTTTTCTGCATGAGCACCAAAACATGGGTGGGACGAAGTAGGAAAGAGGGGGGGGGGCATGCAAAGTGAATTGTCTTGACTGATGTTGCCAGAAGATTGAGGGCACTGAAGGTGGAATACTAGAGCTCTGGAGCCATGTGAGACTTTTGCACCAGGCAGAGCTTCCTGCTTCCTTTCACAACAACACACCTTTACCAGAGCAGCTACCTACTTAAAATACTTAATAGAGGAAAGGGAACCAGAGATTACCTGAAAAGTGGCTGCCATAAAATTAAGGAGACAAGCTTTGAATGAATCTAACAGCCAATGTCTTAATATGTTTTAAATTAGTGGTTAAGGTTTTAACTTATATATTTTAGCCGTTTTATATCTGAATTATTTATTGTGTATCAGCTCATAGGGAGTAATTTTTATCTATTTATATCTGTCTGCTCTCTGTTGTTGTATATGCTTGCACTCTGGTCAGTGCAAGCAGCTACTCAAAACACCATAGGGCAAAAGCTCAGTAGCAAAGCATCTGCTTTGTATGCAGAACGCCCCATGTTCATCTCCAGGTTGGGGCTGGTAGAGACCCCTGCTTGAAACCCGGGACAGTCTCTGCCTGTCAGTGTAGGCAAAAGTAAGGTAGATGAGCCAATGTTCTTCTGACTCAGCACAAGGCAGCTTCCTGTGGTTCTGTGTCTTAAGGGAAGGGGTGTAGCTCAGCAGTAGAGCCTTTGCTTCGTGTGCAGAAGGTCCTTGGTTCAATCCAGCAGCATCCCCATGTAGGGTTGGGAGGAGTGAAGGTCATGGCCAGGGATGCCAAGCTAGAGCAGAGGGATGATGTGCTGATTGTGCTCATTGCCTTGCATTTATGTGCGGTACAATCACATCTTGTGCAGGGGTTATATTCTGAGGTTGGTGCATATCTGCAAAAACATGCATACCTGAACCACTTTCTTGGAGCCACCCCGCATGACCTTTCTGGAGCCATGCACTCAGTGGGCTTTGCGTCCATCCAAGCAAGGCAAAGAGCTCTAGGATGCTCTTGCGTGGTCTTGCGGGGCCATCTGAGATCTTGCATGAACATCCAGAGCCCATGAAAAAGCATTCCAGAGCCCAATAAGCAAGATGGAGAACTTAAAAGTTCTTTCTGCACTGGGAAAATCCTGGACAAAAAGAGCTTTTAAACTCTCCACCTTCCATGCATTTAATTTATGTGATTTCAGCTGGCTGGTCTTCAACTGCATAAAATTGAAATTGCGCATGTTTCAGGGCTGCCAACTTGAATAAAATATTCTAATGGAAGGGAAATGTAAATCCCATCCTGATCACAAGATGTGACACATGTCCATCAACTTGGGGGCAGCCCCCTCAAATATTTTATTGGGGGTGAAAGGACCTCAGCCCCAAGGAGTGGCTCCTGACATGTACCATCATACTGTAGCACTTTTTCTGACAGGGCACCTGGTTGAGTGGGGTGGGGAGGCCATGGAAGGTTTTGAAGGAACAGGTTGGGTGGTGAGATGCCTCCCTGCAGCGCCTTGCTCTCTATACATGCTCTTGTGCCTTGGGAGCAAGTCTGGAAATGGGAGCGGAGTGGTTTTAAAACTGTTCAAGAATGCATCTCTTCAGATGTTCACATCAGAGAGCAGAGAGAGCGAACAGCACTCATCAAATGGATGACAGTCCTGCAGGGATTAAACAAACATGGTGTCTAAAATGCTGTGAAATAAGTGGGGGGGGGGACGCGTGCTTGCGGAGAGCTACAGAAACTGTTGCCAGCTCTTTCCCCAGGAGTTCTTCATTAGCCTCTAGGCTTTGAAGCACTTTTGAGATTCCCTTTGATTCCTTATATGGGAGAAGATCTTTCCAAGCTTGGCTAGAGCCGCATTCCACCTGAAGCATTCTGGCTAGAGCAGAGGAGGAGAGCGGCTCAGCAGAACACCATTCCAGCTGCAACCAAACAAAAGATGGCCAAAGAAGACCCACCTATATTTTTCCCACCCCACCTCACCCTGATGCTAACGTGTGCTTCCTGTAAAGTCTACTAAAAGTATCGCAAAGTATTTATCCACAAATCTTTCTTAAGCAACTGGAAATTAAGGTGAGTTTTGCAAGAGCTCACCTGTTAGAGCAAGCTGCTTAAGAGCTCAGTTGCTATATTAACACTAGATGAGGAAAAGCAGATTCAGTTTGCCTTGCCCTATAGTGCAAGGCATTGCCCAATCTTTCCCCAGCCCAAGGAAAGGACATGTCTAGTTCCCAGATCTTGCTTCACCCAGCTTGAGCCCCCAGACGTGTAGGGATAACAATACTTTTCAGGGCTCTTGTAAGGATCACTGAGATAACACAGAGCAGAACTTTGGAACACTTATAAGGCAGTAGAAAGAGTTGCAACAGAGAGGAGGCAAGCACACTTTGTATTCTGGAGCGCCACCTGCTGGTGTGTGGTCTATTGCTTCTCAAAGAGTCTGGCATGATGAGTTTCTGCAGGATGCGAAATTCACCAAAATTCAGCAGGAGTTCTGTGCCTATTGGGACAGTCTCACTTCTCTGCAGCTGCCATAAAAAAGGAGATGCTGCTTCCCTTGGTGGGTGTCAGTTTTGAAAGCCTCTTTTCTGCCCCTGCAGGGCCAATCTAGCAGAGGGTTAGCATAGAAGACAGAAGCAAAGCAAGGTGCCTTTCCCTGAGTTAGACCAATGTCCCATCTGGCTCTGAATTGTCTACAATGACTGGCAATGGCTCTCTGTGGTTTCAGACTGGGGTCTCTCCCAGCCCTGCCTGGAGATGCTACTGGTGGCTGAACCTGGGAACTTCTCCTGCACTCATCCTAATGCCCTGATCCAGTCAGTCATCATTAGGAGTGGGGGAAAGGCAAACTGAGCTAAATCCCACCTTCCAAAAAATGTGTGAATCAAAAGACGTAGCCATCCTTTGAAAAACCATGGTTCTCTAAATTTTGCAGTGTGGTTCTCCAGCCAAGTAATGTGTACAAAAACGCATATACTGTATGTGCAGATATATTAGCGAAAACATACTAAATGCATTAGACATGGGGAAATTGCTTTGGGGAAAACATTAAAAATGTTTATGTGAGCCAAAATGGCATACAAAAATTGCGTACATTAGGAGAAAATTGCACAAAAATCCAGATGGATTTTTCTGAAGACTTTGCAAAATAATAACAATAATAGCAATAATAATCGTCAAACTGATGTGGAAATGTGGGAAGCAGTCGATTGAAAAAATGATAAACTGAGAGAAACCAAAATTGACAGGTTTACTCATTCCTAGCTGCCACCATCCCTGTACATCTCCATTTTCTTCTAGCACCTGAGCTTTGAATGTAGCAGTAGCCTGTTAGAATCTGCTCAATGGTAGACAAACTGGAGGTGCCAATTGGCTGGAGTTATTTGCTTTTCCAATCAAAAGGGGGCTCCCCCTCCCTATGCTGGAGAACTGGGGAGGTCAGGTTGTTTTGAACTCCTTGAGCTAGAATGTAGGCTCCCGCCACCCAAAAAAACACAAGTGCTTTCCTCTCTTCCCTTCTCCGCCTCCGTGCACAAAATGCTGGTCCCAATTTTTTCTCAAAACAGAGCTTTTTCCCCCTGCTAGGCCGGGCTCCAACTCTGGCTTGTTAGCTTTGATTGGAACAATTTCCTTTGAACCCGGCTTGAATTAATGTCACCATGGCAATGGGGGCAGGGGCTTTGTCTGTCCTGACCTGCCCTTCACCCCTCAGCAAGACATTTGGGGTGGGGGGGAGGAAAAGAAATGGGAGGGAGGGAGGGAGGGAGGGAGGGAGGAAAGGGCACCACTTTATCCAAGCTCACTACCCAGCAGAGGAAAGTTTGCCCTGCTTCTGATGTTCACCCAAAGTCCAACCCACAATGCAAGATAGCTCTTCCTTGGGTCTGCTGAATACTTGGCTTTCCTTGCACCCAGGATGCTTTAAGCTATCATGTGGCAAGTGCAGTGACTTAATGTGAGGACCATCCCTCTTCATAGGGGACTTTTAGAATTGCAGCTTTGGGAGAATAATAGGGGCCTTTTACCAACTCTCGGTGGACGCAGGTGGCGCTGTGGGTTAAACCACAGATCCTAGGGCTTGCCGATCAGAAGGTCGGCGGTTCTAATCCCCGTGACTGGGTGAGCTCCCGTTGTTTGATCCCAGCTCCTGCCCACCTAGCAGTTCAAAAGCACGTCAAAATGCAAGTAGATAAATAGGTACCGCTCCAGCAGGAAGGTAAACGGCGTTGCTGTGCGCTGCTCTCGTTTGCCAGAAGTGGCTTAGTCATGCTGGCCACATGACCCAGAAGCTGTACACCAGCTCCCTCGGCCAGTAAAGCAAGATGAGCACCACAACCCCAGAGTCATCCGCAACTGGACCTAACGGTCAGGGGTCCCTTTATCTTTACCAACTCTCAGTACCCTTCATAGACTACAAGGGACGTGGCTGGCTCTGTGGTTTAAGCCCCTGAGCCTCTTGGGCTTTCAGACCGGAAGGTCGACAGTTCAAATCCGCCAACCTAACAGATCGAAAGTATGCCAGTTTGAGTAGATAAATAGGTACGGCTGTGGTGGGAAAGTAAACGGCATCTCCATGCCCTCTGGTTTCCATCACAGTGTTTGGTTGAGCCAGAAGTAGTTTAGTCCTGCTGGCCACATGACCCGGAAAGCTATCTATGGACAAACGCCAGCTCCCTCGGCCTGAAAGTGAGATGAGCACTGCAACCCCATAGTCGCCTTTGACTGGACTTAACAGTCCAGAGGTCCTTTACGTATTTACCTAATAGACTACAGCTCCCTGAATTCCTTTGGGGGGGGGAACCAAAAGTTTAAAGTGGTATCAGAGCACTTTAACAGTTTGGTGTGAATGTGATCTAAAGTTCCCCACGTTTTTCCAGCCCCCAACATCTGAAAGTGTCCTGTGCACTTGAACAGCCCCACCAATTCTCCTCTGACTCCAATCACAGCTACAACCTTCTGCATCAGGCTTCCCTTACAAAGCTACAATTCCCAGAGCAGTTTAACAATCAATCTGTATTCATAGGGAACTCTGGGAATTCTCTCCTAACAACTCCTAGCACCTTTAACAAACTACAGTCCCCAGAATTCTTTAGGCGAAGTCATGACTCTTTAAAGTGGCCTCAGGGTGCTTTAGAATCTCATTTCCCCTCTTTCATACCTCATAGCAGGCTGTGGAACATTCACAAGGAGTTTACAAAGCTCCCTCCAACCAGAGCCAGCGCCTCCCATGCATTTGTGATTGCTGCAGCCTTCCCAAAAATGCCAGCCCTGCCCTCGCCTCCGGAGGAAGCAATCTTTGGATAAAGGGCTACTTCATTCCATCCCATCCATTGCTCCCACTCCCATCCCAGGCTTGCGTGACTTGATGGTCAGCCACAATACTCATTTATTTCCATGGCAGAGGAACCTCTTTGTAGCCAGACCTGAAGGTGGGTGGGGAGGCGGCCCTGTGGCTTTGCATGCTGGGAAATTTCTTGGCACACTCAGCTCCCCTTGTTATCTCCTTGGGAGAGATTATGAGCCTCCAGTTCTGGCAGACTTCCCCTTCCCCCATCTAAGGCATATTTCTCTTTGTGTCAAAAAGCTGGCCTCACTTGGGACTCAGCTATACAGCTGCAACTAAAAGGTTTTAAGTGTGTTTCAAGTGCAATATATAATGTGACACTAGATGGCGATGGTGAGCCTTATGGAAAATTCAATGTGTTTTTTTAAAACGCTTTCAGATTTTTTTTTGATTTTTTTAAAATGTGTGTGTAGATTCCACTTCGGTCATTCAGGGCATCCATTGCTTGGAAGGAAAGGGCTAGGTGCACAATTGCCACTGGCTCCGTGGGGGGATGGAGAATCTGGCTGGCTCACAGAGCTAGGGGAGAAGGCTTTTGAGGCCACAGGTGTGGGAAATCCAATGCTGGAACATCTGGAGCCCCTCCCTAATGCCCCCATTGAGGAAAAAGAGCCTATTGTTCCTGTAAATCAGGGGTTGGCAACCTAAGGCCCATGGGCCACAAGCAGCCCATGGGGGGTCATTTAACTGGCCCACAAGCCGCCCCCGAACCAAGCCGCCCGCTCGCCAAGTCCCTGCACACTGAGCTAAACCGGTGCAGTGCAGCACAAGGACTCACTTCTGCTGTCCCAGAAATTGTGTCTGCACATGCTCAGACGCCGGAAATCGCGGGCACATGCACGATCCGGCCCACGGATGGATCTCCGCTGGAGTGAACCGGCCCAGGCAAGGTAAACCTTGCCAACCCCTGCTATAAATAATGGGTTTCATTGTCAAACCATTCTTGCCAACAAAATATTTTTCCCTCAAAGCATTAGATCTCATGGAAATCCAGTTGTTGTTGTTGTTGTTGTTGTTGTTGTTGTCGTTCTTGTTGTTGTTCATATACCGCCCTATAACCAGAGGTCTCAGGGTGGTTCACAGAAAATATCAGCATAAAAAACACAATCTATAGTATATAATCAAAATAAAAACAATCCAATAACACACACACCCCCAAAAAAGAGCTACATTTTAAAAGGGCATAGGGTGTCAATCAGATCAATCAAAGGCCTGGTTAAAAAGGAACGTTTTTGCCTGGCGCCTAAAGGTGTGTGATGAAGGAGCCAGGCAAACGTCCCTGGGGAAAGCATTCCTCAGACGGGGAGCCACTGCAGAGAAGGCCCGTTCTTGTGTTGCCACCCTCCGCACCTCTTGAGGAGGCAGCACACATGAAGGAGGGCCTCAGAAGACAATCTCAGGGTCCAGGTAGGTTCATATGGAAAGAAGCAGGTATTGAGGTATTGTGGTCCTGAGCCTTTTAAGGGTTTATATTTCTCTTGGGAGAAAAGCAATGACAAACCTAGACAGCATCTTAAAAAGCAGAGATATCACCTTGCCGACAAAGGTCCGTATAGTTAAAGCTATGGTTTTCCCAGTAGTGATGTATGGAAGTGAGAGCTGGACCATAAAGAAGGCTGATCGCCGAAGAATTGATGCTTTTGAATTATGGTGCTGGAGGAGACTCTTGAGAGTCCCATGGACTGCAAGAAGATCAAGAAGATCAAACCTATCCATTCTGAAGGAAATCAGCCCTGAGTGCTCACTGGAAGGACAGATCATGAAGCTGAGGCTCCAATACTTTGGCCACCTCATGAGAAGAGAAGTCTCCCTGGAAAAGACCCTGATGTTGGGAAAGATTGAGAGCACAAGGAGAAGGGGACGACAGAGGATGAGATGGTTGGACAGTGTTCTCGAAGCTACGAACATGAGTTTGACCAAACTGCGGGAGGCAGTGGAAGACAGGAGTGCCTGGCATGCTATGGCCCATGGGGTCACGAAGAGTCGGACACGACTAAACAACAACAACAGGTCAAAACCAGCATTTTTAATTGGGCCCAGAATCTAATTGGTAGCCAGTGCAGTCGGATCAGGATTGGTGTAATATGCTCAAACCATCTTGCTCCGGTGAGCAACCTGGCCGCTGAATTCTGCCCTAGCTGAAGTTCCCGAACCATCTTCAGAGGTAGTCCTACGTATAACGTATTGCAGTAATCTAACCAATGAAGGTGAATGTTAGAAGATTCAGGACAGAGAAAAACATTTCCTTCTACATACAGTGCATAAGCCACTCCCACTCACTCCCACAGAAGGCAGTGGTGGCCACCAACTTGGATGGCTTTAGGAGAGGATCGGACAAATTCGTGGAGGAGAAGCCTTTGGCTACTAGCCGTGATGCCTGTGCTCTGCTTCCATGGTCAGAGGAGAGGGATCTTGGGCTCGGGTCCTACTTGACAGCTTCCCACAAGAGATCCTGGTAGCCCTTGTGAGAACAGATTGCTGGACTAGATAGGCCAATGGCCTGATCCAGCAGGCTCTTCTTATCTTCTTGTGTTTTCCTAAGGTTCAAATGTTCCCCATCCCCTGCTGTGAGGCACCAACTGCATTATATATTTCAAGCAGTATCAAACCATTTTAAACAGTCATAGCCTCCCCCCCCCCCGATCCCAGATATCCTGGGGACAATATTTTGTTAAGGGAGCTGAGAGTTATGAGGAGACCCCTTCACAATTCCCAGCATTCTATAGGAGAAGAGATTTACTGTTCTGCCACTCTGGTAATTGTATTTCAGTTCCTATTTAAAGGCTAATTTACATAATTCCACTTTCTGAAACAATACTGAGAAGGAAAGGGCTGTCATGCTTCAAAATCTGCCCTTCTCCCGAGTCCAAAAATACTAGAGTGTGTATAAAACCACATTCCTTTATGAAAATAATGTGCACCGCAATGTAACATTGTATTATATTAGGGGAAACCTGCTCTGCAAAGATGCTTAGATGAGGCACAATTGTGTACAAAAGTGTGGATATTAAAACACACTAAACACACTAAATGTATGATGATGTATGGTGATGTATGGAAGTGAGAGCTGGACCATAAAGAAGGCTGATCGCCAAAGAATTGATGCTTTTGAATTATGGTGCTGGAGGAGACTCTTGAGAGTCCCATGGACTGCAAGAAGATCAAACCTATCTCTTCTGAAGGAAATCAGCCCTGAGTGCTCACTGGAAGGACAGATCCTGAAGCTGAAGCTGAGGCTCCAATACTTTGGCCACCTCATGAGAAGAGAAGACTCCCTGGAAAAGACCCTGATGTTGGGAAAGATGGAGGGCACAAGGAGAAGGGGACGACAGAGGATGAGATGGTTGGACAGTGTTCTCGAAGCTACGAACATGAGTTTGACCAAACTGCGGGAGGCAGTGGAAGACAGGAGTGCCTGGTGTGCTATGGTCCATGGGGTCACAAAGAGACTAAACAACTAAACAACAACAACAAACACACTAAAACACCCAGGAGGCCTTTTTTAAAAAAGCACAAACTGATGTGGAAATGTGGAGAACTGAACTTACGATTGGCAAAATGAGAAACAGAGAGAGTGAGGACATTGTTGGAGCCCATCCCTAGATAAAACACATAGATTGATACAAACTTTGCAAACCCCACCCCCCACCCCCAGCTCTGGGAATACAATCAAGGCCAATAGCTTCTCTTAGCAAAGCCCCCAAACTCAGAAATGAGCCAGGCTTTACCTACGAGGTGCCTCCCCAAACAGCTGCTTCGTACCGAATCAGCCTCTCTGCTCCAAACCCCCTTCCTGTTCGTTCTCTCGCTCCCCCCCGCCCCCGCCTCTGCAGCTGGATTAAGACAGCCTTCTCATTCCTGGTTAATGAGAAACTCCTGTACTTTGTCCAATGAGCTGGAGCGCCAGCCAGCATGCATGTGACTGTGTGGCAGGGCTGGGAGCTTCGAAAGGGAGAGACAGAGGAGGGAGGGTGAAGCAGGCCTGAATTCACAAGGGGCTCAATCCCAGAGGTTGATCTGAAAACCTGCCTTCTCTGCTGACATTTAGCCTCAAAGTATTACTATATACGCCACCCAGTTACAAAACTGCCTTACTCCGAGTCAGACCATTGGTCCATCTAGCCCAGTGTTGTCTACACTGACTGGGAGTGGCTCTCTGGGCTTTCAGACAGGGAGGAGTCCCAGCCCTCCCTGCAAATGCCGGGGACTGAACCTGGGACCTTCTGCAGGCAAAGGAGGTGCTCTGGCCTTTCCTTCTCTCCTGACTTTTCCCAGCACCTGTAACGCTGCCAGTTCTGCCAGCTGAGGTGGTGAAATATACTCGGAGTCGAGAGTGAATTTCATGCTCTTTATTCAGCTCGTAGTCATCAAGGAGAAGAAGAATGCCCTTTTCCCCAAAACCATCTGCTTATATACATTATTTACACAATGGCTTGTGTGATTGGCTACTTCAGGGCTACACCTGTGGGCCAATCAGTTTGTGGATTGACTTCTGCCAGCAGACTGATTGGCTGCTCCTGCAGACCAATCAGGTTGCGGATTCACTTCCACCTGGAGTTGGATTGGGTGGCTCCTCTGGACCAATCAGACTGCTGATTCTGGATCCTATTGTTCTATGATTCAGCTCAGTACATAACAGGTGGTCAAGAGGGCAAATGTGGAGTAAGCAAGGCAATCTGACAGGTAAAGTGGTCCCAAGTTGTCAAGGGCTTTGTATACTAATCGCAGCCCATTGAACTTGGCTCACCTGCAAATGGCCAACTAGTGCAGATCTCTGAGCGCAGGTGTTGCATGCTGACATGGCCTCGCTCCCATCATTCTGCACTAACTGCAGCTTCCGTGGAAGGGCCTTGCAGTGATCCAGTTTTGAAATAACCAATGCATGAACTACTGCAGCCAAGCTTTCCCAGCCAGCTCATCTGCAGCTGCAGCAAATTCTGCTACTACTAAATTTGGGTGCTCGTAAAGCAAAGCCAAAATGGGGGAATACCAAGGCAGTGAGGTGGTTGGGAGAAATTTGAGATTGTTTCAAAGCTGGGTACAGGGAGATGATTAGAGCAGACTCAGGACTCAGCTACATTAGTCAAAAAACAGTGTTTTGAATGTGTTATAAACATGCAACATCAGATGGTGCTGGAGAGCAAAAATAAAATAAAATTATTTGCAATTTTCCATAGTGAGATTTCTTTTCTTTTGTTATAACGATTTGATTTCTGGCTTATTTATAGCAGGGTTTTTTCCTGTGTGTAGATCCACCGTAAGTTACATCTACCTGAAAAGAAGTGGGATAGCTGTAAGTCATCTTGAAAAGCAGAAGAAGAACATCCCAGCCCACTTTGGGCACAGACATCAAAGCACCGCCATTATGAGCTGCTCCATGGGTACAGTTATCTAAATGCAATTGGCTCATTGGTTAAAACCCAGGAGGTGAATTCATTCAGCCATTTGTTGTTGTGTTTTTAAGACAGGGGGGGAGGGAATTGAGATTTAAAAAGTAAAAATATGAGTAAAAGGTGGCTGCAGCAGCAGTGCCCCCCTTAAAAAGGAAAATATTTAAAAAAGAAAAATGGGGGGAACGTGTTTTGTTTTGTTTTTTAAATTGGAAAAAATGAAAAATACTTGGGGGGGGGAGACCTAACAAATAAAAAGCGGGGTTTTTGGACGGTGTTAAGCTGCGTTCTCTTCTCTTGCGGGGAGTCCTCTGTCGCGCTGCTTCCCTCTGGGTCCCAGCCTGCTCTAGGCACGCTAGCCGCCGGGGAGGTAGGCTTGGCTCGGACCTGGGCTCGACTGTGTGGTTTTTTTTGCAACCTCCCTGGCCCTCCTGGTGCTTTCCTACCTCTGTTCTCCCTTTGTGTCAGCATCGGTGGCAGTGACAGTAAGCTGGGAAGGCCGGGGCTCCTTTTTCTTTCCTTTTCTCTCTCTTCTTTTCACCATGGCTCCCTAGGCCTCCAGGCCACGGAGCTCTGCTGGGCCGTGGGCAGGTGTTTTCAGCCCCAGCTCGATGAGGATCGCTTGGAGAGTGTTTGGCCTCCCCCAGTTGACTGGCTGGGTGCCCCCGGTTCAACCCTGGTAACAGCATTAGCAGCAGAGGCATCTTTACCATAGGGCCTAGTGGTGCGTTGCACCAGGGCGCCAGCCTCTCGAGGGCGCTGGTGGGGCGCAACCAGCCACTAATCCCTATGGCGCCTCCACCTCTCCCTTGGCTGTAGGAATCAGCGAGCTGTCGTCAGGCAGCGGAGGAGAAGGCGGCGCCCCAGAGCCTTGCAAGTGAGCACGGGGTTCTGGCTGTCTGGCCAGGACTCTGTACCTCCTTCTCCTTTCCCCCACACTGTGTGCGCACTGGTGGCGAAGCCTCTCCCTTTCCTGGCCCTGCGGCTCTCCGTGCAGCGATGGATCAGCTGAGGTGGAGGAGCGAGGCCTCCTGGCGAGGGGAGCAGCGAGCGCGACGGGCCTGTTGCCGGACAAAGCAGTGGAGGACGAGGCACCATGGTCGAGGCACCCCAGGAGGCTTCGGTGCTGCTCTTCCCCGGCCAAGGCAGCCAGGGGATGGGCCGCGGCCTCCTGCGCTACCCGAACGTGCACAGCTGAGGAAAGTGCAGGTGAGGCGGCAGGCGCATGTGTGGGAGGGTGGGGAGACCCCCGGGGGGGTGCCCTAAGGATCCCTGCACCAGGGTGCGAGATAAGCTTAAGATGATATTGGTTAGTGGCAGCAATCCTGGTGGCCCAGGAGCCTGCCAGGCAGCGCAGTTAATGCTGGCTGCCTTCAGGAGCTCCGCAGCACCGTGGTGCGCGCCATATTGCCTCGCTGGAAGTCCTTCATTCAGCCATTTGAAGAACGCCTCCTGACCTTTGCAGGCCCCCCATCTCCCCCATCCAGGCAAGATGTGGGGAGTGGGGGAGAGATGAAGCAAGAGGCACCAGAGCTCATTGTAAAACCTTTGTGGGAACTTGTGAAACTGACCCTAAAATGCACAGCTGCATCCCATAAAGGAGGCTGTTAAAAGGCCCGCTTGTCTTGCAAGGACCCGCCTGACTCACAATCTGGGGCTCAAACCATCAGGAAAAGTTGAATGGTTTAGGGTTTCAGTTGACAGCCAACTGATATAATAGTTTAGGGTTTTCCTTGACAGGGGAAAGTTTTTCTCCCCCTCTCAACACCAGAAGCTTGTGGACATCCCATGAAGCTGAATACTGGAAGTTTTGGGACAGTTGAAAGAAAGTGCTTCTTCATAGAATCATAGAGTTGGAAGCGACCACAAGGGCCATCCAGTCCAACCCCCTGCCAAGCAGGAAACACCATTAAAGCATTTCTGACAGATGGCTGTCAAGCCACCGCTTAAAGACCTCCAAAGAAGGAGACTCCACCACACTCCTTGGCAGAAATTCCACTGCTGAACAACTCTTACTGTCAGAAAGTTCTTCCTAATGTTTAGGTGGAATCTTCTTTCTTGTAGCTTGAATCCATTGCTCCGTGTCCGCTTCTCTGGAGCAACAGAAAATAACCTTTCAGCCTCTTCTATATGACATCCTTTTATATATTTGAACATGGCTATCACCCCTTAACCTTCTCTTCTCCAGGCTAAACATACCCAGCTCCCTAAGCCGTTCCTCATAAGGCATCGTTTCCAGGCCTTTGACCATTTTGGTTGCCCTCCTCTGGACACGTTCCAGCTTGTCAGTATCCTTCTTTAACTGTGGTGCCCAGAACTGGACACTATTCCAGGTGAGGTCTGATACAGTGGTACTATTACTTCCCTTGATCTAGATGCTATACTCCTATTGATGCAGCCCAGAATTGCATTGGCTTTTTTAGCTGCTGCATCACACTGTTGACTCATGTCAAGTTTGTGGTCTACCAAGACTCCTAGATCCTTTTCACAGGTACTGCTCTCAAGACAGGTGTCACCCATCCTGTATTTGTGCCTTTCATATTTTTTTTTGCCCAAGTGTAGTACTTTACATTTCTCCCTGTTAAAATTCATCTTGTTTGCTTTGGCCCAGTTGTCTAATCTGTTAAGGTCATTTTGAAGTGTGATCCTGTCCTCTGGGGTATTAGCCACCCCTCCCAATTTGGTGTCATCTGCAAACATGATCAGGATGCCCTCAAGCCCAGGGTCGTCTTAAGTGTATCTGGCGCCCTGGTGCCATGGTGCAAAGATCCCTCCGGCGCCCGCCCCCCCGCCCTGTTTCTCAGTGTGGCTGTCTGGTGGGCGCAGCCTGTAGCGTGGCTGCCGCAGGCACAGCAGTGTGGTGCCCCCCCCTGGTGGCCTAGCGCATTGCGCCACCCAGCCTTGCCTTAGAGCTGGCCCTGCTGAAGCCCATCATTCAAGTCATTGATAAAGGTGTTGAATAAGACTGGGCCCAAGACAGAACCCTGTGGCACCCACTAGTCACTTCTCTCCAGGATGAAGAGGAGCCATTGATGAGCACCCTTTGGGTTTGGTCAGTCAGCCAAATCCACTGAATGGTAGCATTGTCTAGCCTGCATTTTACCAGCTTCTTTACAAGAATATCATGCAGCACATTGTTAAACTATGGAACTCTCTCCCACAGGAGGCAGTGGGGGGCCACCAACTTGGATGGCTTTAAAAGAGGATTAGACAAATTCATGGAGGAGAAGGCTATCAACTGCTGCTAGCTAAGATGGCTAGGCTCTGCCTCCACTGTCAGGGGCAGTAATGCTTCTGAATACCAGTTGCTGGAAACCACAGGGGATGGTGGGGAGAGTACTTGCTAGTTTCCCACAGGCAACTGGTTGGCCACTGTGAGGATGCTGGACTAGATGGGCCATTGGCCTGATCCAGCAGGCTCTCCTTATGTTCTTAGTCTAGGATGAAGATGAGAAGACTCTGGATGGGGCAGGTGGAAGGAAGGAAGAACAGGGGTAGCCTTCTCTTGGGAAACTGAGGCAGAGAACTGACAAAGCACACGGAGGGTTGAATATTCTTTTCTGTTCCATAAAGGACCTTGGAGGGGGGAAATGACTGCAAATCTTGCTGCTATTCCTGGCTGTTGGCCGAGGGGAGGATGGGGAGCGGAGGAGGTTAACCTGGCAGAAGCTGCTTTCCTGCCCTGGCCTTGTGTTTTATCAATCCCTCAACAGGAGCGTTGGCACCGAAGGCCGGCAGAACAGTGATGAAGAGCTTTTGCACTCCTCCGGGTCCAAAACGCCACATCAGCAGGAGCAGGAGGAGCAAGGGGGCCACGAGCCTCCAAGTCGCGTGGTGAATGTAATGAAGAACAGATTGTCTCCTGGCTGGATTCCAGAGCCCTCGCAGGCACAGTGAAGCAAAGTCCTTGGGATTGTGATAGAGATGGAGGGGTGGGGGGACTGGGTGTTATTTAGGGGATGAGTTGGGGAGGGGGAGGAGAGTCAGATATCAAGTTAGACTGGGCCTCAGGCAGAATTGGGGTTGGGAGGGGGCAGGAGCAGTGGAATATATCAGAAGAAGTCAGCGAGGATGAACGATTGCACAGAAACTTGCCTGCAGAGGGTTGCTGTTTCTTTATATAATCTTTATATAATCACTGGCCTGCTGGATTCTTGGCAGCCCTCAACACAACTTATAACAGAGATGTGGGGAGGGGAATATGGGAACTTAGATATGTGCTCAGTCAGTAAAGCAAACGCTCAGGCCCGGACCTGACTTAGGTGGGTCCCACCTCCTCACAGCGATGCAATGCAACAGCTAGACTAAGGGACTTTTGGCTGGGGACTCTGGCTGAGTACGCAGCATATATTTAGAACAACAAAGCACCCACAACACACAAAGAATCATGAGAACTGTAGGTCAGCGTTTCTCAACCGCTGTTCCGCGGCACACTAGTGTGCCACGAGACGCTGGCTGGTGTGTCGCGACGTGCGGCGACGAGAAGGGCGATTTGCATTGTCACGTGCCTGGCGGCCACCAATATCCAACACTGAACCCGCCGGAAAGGAAGCCGGCCGGGTCACGACGCGAGGTTAGACAAACTTAAAGAAGCTGGCTGGATGAGCTCAACCTGAAACTTGCTGAGCAAAGGATTGTACTGGCAGAGAAATCAGCGGCTTGTGAAGCCTTATTACAGGAGATTGCAACCAACACAGCAATTGGCAAGTGCTTCTTACAGTCATAATTATATAGTCAATATAGGGCGGCACAGAGTTAATTTTTTAAACTTTTTTAATGGTGGTGTGCCTCGTGATTTTTTTCATGGAACAAGTGTGCTTTGGCCCAAAAAAGGTTGAGAAACACTGCTGTAGGTTGTTGATTCACACTTCACCCCAGTAGATGCATTTTTGTACATGTTACTTGGCCTGAGAAGTGCATTGTGAAATGGCAAAAACACTCTAGGATATGACGGGGGGGGGCTGGTGAGGCTTGTGGCCTGGGGAGAGGTGGAGATTTACTTGGGACAACACCATTATCCAAGAGGCTGGGTTCTACAACCTCTCTCTGTATAGACTGAAATAAAAAAGAACTGTAAGAAACTTGTCTTTATACTTTCCTGGGCAACCAACTGGGAGCCGCTGACAGCATCCTGACAATAGTGCCTCCTAGGAGGGCCAAACGTGTGTTCACTATTATTGCTGAAGATCACACAAAAGCCAACTTCCTCCCCATCTATAAACATTTGGAAGTTGCTTTCAGTGGCAGATCGTACTCCTGTGTCCCAACTCCAAGGAGATTATAAGCAGCCTTTATCGACTCTGGGAGCCAGTGATTCCGTGGTAGAGTATCCGTTTTGCATGCAGGCAGTCCCAAGTTTGGTTCCCAGCATCTCCAGATAGGACCGGGAACATCTCCAGTCTGAAACCCTGCAGTGCCTCTGCCTGTCGGTATCAGCAATACTGAGCCAAATAGAGCAATGGTCTGATTTAGCATAAGCTAGAATCCTATGTTCCTATGAGTGGTCCTGCTCCACGATTCCCTTTTTCTCTTCCCTGGAAGAGACAAACGAGCTCTCTTCAGGCTCCTGAATGGTCAAAAGACCACCCAGAATTTTTCCAAAAGGAAACTATTTAGAAATATTTCAGTCGCTACATGCAGGCTTGATAAATGGGCATCTGTGAGTTGGCTGAATGGCCCCAAGAGTGTCACCACCACCAGGAATAACCACCAAAGAGCATCTGTAACCATCAAGGAGCTTGAGCAGGTAACAAGAACTGCAAGCAGATCCCATTGCTTGCCATCATTAAGAAGCTGCAATCCCCCTTTAGCCAGCTGAAAAGATTTTCTTGGAGTTATACAGTGTGTGCTAGTCTTGGCTGCCAAACTTCGGCTTGCTGATTATATCCTGATGGCTGTTTTGGCCATGGTGCCTAATAATCCACACCACATTTTATTTTGGGAGAACAAACGGCTCGCTCGTAAATCGGTGCTGCCCTCAGCAGGGAACCAGGCCCGAGCTCTGCACCCTCCTGAACTGAAAAGGGTATGACCACATTTATTTGCAGCCTAGCTGATTATTTAAAATAAAATAAAAGCAGTACTATTGTGGATGTCAAGAAGGGGCAAATCATCCCACAAACCCTTATCACGTGACCACCTTTCAGGGTCATTTATAATTAGATTTCACCTCCCTGGTTGAAATAGATGGTGTATATCTGTTGCAACCAATTAAACGAGCTTGTGTATGAAGAGGCAGGCCAAAAGCAGAAATAGCTTGAAAAATAAGGGATGTGATAGGAGGATATAGGATCAATCTGGTGACCAAGGAGGGGGTGCTTTGTATCCTTATATGGGTGCTCAGCTCCACCCATTCCACAGCTGTGTATACAGTGGTACCTCGGTTTACAAACATAATTGGTTCCGGAAGTCTGTACTTAACCTGAAGCATACTTAACCTGAAGCAAACTTTCCCATTGAAAGTAATGGAAAGTGGATTAACCTGTTCCAGACGGGTCCGCGGAGTACTCAACCTGAAGCATACTTAACCCGAGGTATGAATGTAATTGGTTCCGGAAGTCCGTACTTAACCTGAAGCGTACTTAATCTGAAGTGAACTTTCCCATTGAAACAAAATAAAAAAAATCCTTCAGTAGCACCTTAAAGACCAACTAAGTTTTTATTTTGGTATGAGCTTTCGTGTGCATGCACACTTCTTCAAGTGCTCATACCAAAATAAAAACTTAGATGGTCTTTAAGGTGCTACTGAAGGAATTTTTTTATTTTGCTTCGACTCAGACCAACACGGCTACCTACCTGTAACTTTCCCATTGAAAGTAATGGAAAGTGGATTAATCCTTTCCAGACAGGTCCGCGGAGTACTTAAACTGAAAATACTCAAACTGAGGCGTACTTAAACCGAGGTATGACTTTTACTTCAATCCTCCCACCTTTTGCAACAGCTATCAAAATTTATGGCTTAGGGGTGGAGGCAGAAATGTTGGCTTGGATCCCAAATCAGCCCCCCAGCCCAAATTGGGGGTTAGCCACATCATCTGTGTGCCTTCCACCCTTTAGAGTTGGAGGTGATTTATGGCCCATAAACCCATTGTGCCTTTGTATTCTCCTCCTTGGTATGCTCCCCCATGCTGCTTCCTTTTCAAAAAGTCCCATTTTATGAATCACTTTGATTCATTTTTATATTACCTTATTGTTCTATTTACATGGTTCATAATTGCTTCCATTTTGCCTCTCCATTCCTTAGATTACGACGACGGGGGTCTGTTTTGTATTTCCATTGCTTCCCCCTTAGCCTGGATGTCATTTTGGCTGGACGCACAGCATATTACTTTGCTTCGATTCTTATCTCTTTAATTAGATTCGTATTCCTATAGGCAACGAGGACTTTGCTAGGATTAGTAGGACCATTTTTGCAAGACTCATCTTGCATTGAAGACATCCATACCTACCCATTTTTGCTAAAGGTGTGTTGCCTAATATACCAGTTATTCAAATATAGGTAGCACTTGGCAACTCTAAATGTTATCTTTCCACCCAGCAGTTATGAAAAGCTTGGGTTCCGGTTTCCCATCATTTGATGTTTAATGTGCATTAAGTAATCGTGTTGATTTCAGCATTATTCCAAACTGATATCTGCGAGTAGAGAATAGAGGAATGGAAATACAATGTATATTTGGGTTTGAATTCATTTTAAAAGTAGTTTGAGTTAAGACCATATTGTACATGTTGTACAGCAATGTACAACACAGGCCAAATAAGTCAGATTTTTTAAGGGGGCACTGCAACTTTGACATGCACACTCCTATGCTCAGAAATATTTTTTCCTAAACTCAGTGGGACTTTCTCACAATTATAAGTGTGCTTTGGATTGCAGCCTCACAGTATATGAAAAGAGTTAATCACTTGAAATGCTGGTTACTTGCTGTACAGAACAAGCAAGATTTTTCATTTTGATAAATCATCTTCATTTTAACTAATGGAGAGATAAATTAATCTCTCCTTACAGTATTTGTTTCCACAGAACCTCAATGTTCTCTTACTCATCATTTATTCTGGATCAATTTGACTGCCTGTGAGCATCCCAAGGCACCGTTCATGTGCTGCCAAGGAGTCTACGTATATCAGCCTATTAAATAAATATATTTCTAAAGCCTTCTTTGTTCCTTCCCAAGATGCTTCCTGCCCACCTTAAATGGAATAACCACTTCTCCACTAGGAAGCAATTCTCTGTGGCAGTTCCCTCTGCTGCACCAACTGTAATCACTCTGGCCTTGCTAAGAATTATGGGAAAGCAGTCAAGGAGAAATGCTTAATCCTTTGCCATTGCTAAATCGTCACTAAATTGGAACCTTTTCATGAGAGAGAAAAGGTGAGGTGTGCATACTTCGGTACATCAGAAGGTATCACCTCCAGTACAGTCACAACTTATTTTTACTCCAACTGAGTGAAGTGTCAAATGTTCTTGGCCTCTGTTCATGGAATTGCAACATTTAAAACTTCAAGATGCAGTTCTGAACAGGAAATGTTGTATCATTGAGTAATCCTGTAGCGTTTCCTTTTTTATCTAGATATAATCTTGCATCACAGCTTCAGAAAGTGTGTGTGTGCGTACACACACAGAGAGAGAGTTTCTGTCAAGCTTTGAAAGGATATTTAATTGTTTATGTTATTTCAGCGCGCGCTTGACAGGTATGGCCTCTGTGTATGGATTCAGTCTCTGCAAAAGCAAAGACAAAAATCAGAAAGGGAAAACTGACTCACTTGGCTCTGTGAGCCCATATTTGGAAATCTCACATTGGGTGCAGCACCGTGATTGATACTTTTTCTGGAATCTAGGTTTTGCAAACAAAAGAGACTAGCTGCTTGTGACAACATCTGAACTGTCTTCCTGCATTGCAGGGGGTTGGACTAGATGACCCTCCAGATCCCTTCTATTATTCTACTGAGGTATACGAGTGGGTCTAGAATGATTCGCAAAAGTTTGCTCCTGAGGAGCGGTTATTCAGAGTGTAAACTGTAATAATCGTAGTCACAATACACTGTAGTAATAATAATGAAAATTGATTCTGCTAGATTTCCAGGAGTGACTTTTGCGTCATGTCAAAGTTCAATTATAATATGGAAGTTAACAGTCGCCGAAGCATTGGGGAAACAGAATAAATCACAGTGTGAACACAGCCTGTGAGTTGTAAGCCCATCCTACCCCTACTCAGAGTTGACCCATTGAAGTTAATGGGAATGACTAACTTAGAATAATTCATTTCAGTGGATCTACTTTGAGTTGAACTTAGTTGACTATAACCCCGTATTTGGATGACTTTGTATGATTTTACTTTTTAAACTTATGCCAATAAAGGGTAGTAGTAGTAATAAAAGTGATTACTTCTAATTTCTAGTGTCTATTGTCATAAAAAGGTAAAGGGGCCCCTGACCATCAGGTCTAGTCGTGTCCGACTCTGGGGTTGCGGCGCTCATCTCGCTCTATAGGCCGAGGGAGCCGGCGTTTGTCCGCAGACAGCTTCCGGGTCATGTGGCCAGCATGACAAAGCTGCTTCTGGCGAACCAGAGCAGCGCACGGGAACTCCGTTTACCTTCCCGCCGGAGCGGTCCCTATTTATCTACTTGCGCTTTGATGTGCTTTTGAACTGCTAGGTGGACAGGAGCTGGGATCGAACAACGGGAGCTCACCCCGTTGCAGGGATTCGAACCGCTGACCTTCTGATCAGCAAGCCCTAGACCAGGGGTTCCCAGACTACGGCCCCCGGGCCGGATGCGGCCCAATTGGCCTCCCAATCCGGCCCGCGACGACCCCCGCCGCCCGCTGCCGCCGCCCGCTCTTACAGCGCACAGCGCGGCGGCGATCTTCCAAATCGGAAAAAATCGCCGAAAATCCTTTGTGTGCATGCGTATGGGCCTCTCCCGACCCAGAAGAGGTCATTTCCGGTGCACTTCCGGGTCGGGGGAGGCCCATACGCGTGCGCACAAGCAATTTTCGACAATTTTTTCCAACCGGGAAGCGCGCCCTCCGGCCCGCTGCGTGCGCACTCCCCTGCCCTCCGGCCCAAAGCCCGGTAAGTCTGGGGACCCCTGCCCTAGACTCTGTGGTTTAACCCACAGCGCCACCTGGGTCTATTGTCATAGGCACTTCCATTTGAATTGAAAAAGGAGGGGTGCATCACTGTTTCAATGCACTCATTAAATTATAAAACAGAAAATCTGTTTAAAAGTTTCTATTTATCCCAGGTGCATTCAAAAGGACCACAGTGCAGTTTTAAAAAATGAAATAAACTGAAGGCAGTCATTTCCCAAAATGTAAGTGATATAGTTGCCAACTTACTTCTTCTTTCATGGCTCCTGTGTCTCCGGCACACGGGATTTCAACAGACAAAGCTTATCTTGGCATGGAGCTAAGGGACGGTGGAGAAATCCAATTCAGACTGCATTTAAAGGTGAGCCTACCTGAATTGGTGCTTTCCAAAACAATACAGAGAGCAAAATACAATCGTCAAAACTCACACTTCTTTGAATTTTGCAATGCAGTTCGCAGGCCAAGTAGTGTGTACAAAAATGCATATACTTGGGGTGAAGTATGCATAAAAATGCATGTGTTCATGAAAATAACATACAAAACAGCATAATACTGAAGGAAATTGCTTTGCAAAATCTGTATATTAGTTAAATTGCATTCACACACACATATATATCAGGGGACAGTTGGACTAAAATAAGGAGGTATTTTCTTGAGAACATTTTGTTGTTATTGTTAATTGCAAACTGATGTGGAAATGTGAAGAACTGACAACTGGGAAAATGCGAGAAACTGAAATAGGCCGATTCATCCACCCGTATCTGGAGTGACTAGCTTTCCTGGTATGTGTTTGCCAAACTGCAGTTTAAAGCCCAGGATCCAGGCTGATTCTAAAAATTGGCAGTCCTGGGGTAGAACTCTTTGCTCCTGGATCCTGTTCAGGAAGATTGGAAGGTGGGGGTCCACCACAGCTACCGGTACCTACAGATGTGTTGTAAATGTGCAAAGCTTTGCCTTCCCAGGATCTCAGGACAGTATTTGGAATTCGGCCACATCACACGCAAGATATTTTTTTAAGAAGCTATTTATATAACGTACACAATCTGTAGCATCAAAGGACTTTAGACTCTCTATATTCTTTTTTCCTTGAGGGTTAACTGCATGCTTTTTTGGAATGTGGGTAGTATGTGCCATCAAATAAGCGGGCACTGGCGTTGGTTATGGGGAGGAAAACAGGAAAGCGACTTTTACCTTAACTTGATACCGTTTCTTTGACCCACACAGCGCAGGAGGCGGGGGCAGAGAAGGGAAGAGAGAATCTGTTGCAATGCAACAGAAAGCCTGTTGTTTGGTAGTTAGATCCAGATGTAGAAATTGTTCCCAAATACAATACAGACTCGGGAGGAGCAAGGGAGGGACATGAAACACATTCTCTCTGCTGCAACAGCCCTTAGGTTTAGGAAAGTAGGAACACTGGAAACTGCCTTACACTAAGTTGGACCATTGGTCCAAGTAGAAGAGGAGGAGGAGGAGGAGGAGGAGGAGGAGGAGGAGGAGGAGGAGGAGGAGGAGTTTGGATTTGATATCCCACTTTATCCCTACCCACAGGAGTCTCAAAGCGGCTAACAATCTCCTTTCCCTTCCTCCCCCACAACAAACGCTCTGTGAGGTGAGTGAGGCTGAGAGACTTCAGAGAAGTGTGACTAGCCCAAGGTCATCCAGCAGCTGCATTTGGAGTAGCAGGGAATAAAACCCGGTTCACCAGATTACGAGTCCACTGCTCTTAACCACTACACAATGGTGGTGGTGGTGGTAGTAGTAGTAATATATTTTTACCCCACCCACCTGTCTGGGTTTCCCCAGCCACTCTGGACGGCTCCCAACAGAAGGCTAAAAACACTTCCCTAAACAGGGCTGCCTTCAGGTGTCTCCTAAAAGTCAGATAGTTGCTTATTTCCTTGACATCTGATGGGAGGATGTTCCACAGGGCGGGCAGCACTACTGAGAAGGCCCTCTGCCTGGTTCCCTGTAACTTCGCTTCCCGCAGTGAAGGAACCGCCAGGAGGCCCTCGGCACTGGACCTCAGTGTCCTGGCTGAACGATGGGGGTGGAGACACTCCTTCAGGTATACTGGGCTGAGGCTCAGTATTGCCCACAGTGGCAGTGTCTCTCTGAGGTTTCAAAAGCAGGACTCTTTCCAAGTCGTACCTGGAGATGCTGGGGATTGAACTAGGAGCCTCCTTCATACAAAACACTGAGCTGTGGCCCTTCAGGTTTCTGCAGGCTGACTTGTAATATGTGCAGATGGCTCAGCCCCTAGAAGAATTAAAGTGGACAAACTTATGGGGCCCTGCAAAAGATCCCACCCCAGTATTCATTTATTGGGATATGGGAATCTGTTGGGCGATTGGTACATCTAGCTCAGTATTGTCTACACAACTGGCAGGACCTCTCAGGGGCTTCCAGGCCTTACATGGGGATGCCTGAGATTCTCTGTTCACAGCGCCTCATTATATATCAGCTGGGTGTCTGGGGCTAATGGGGGCTGTAGCCCATAACATCTGGAGGGCAGAAGGTTGGCAAAGCCTGAATTTAAAAAATAAGAATGCTTGGCTTGATTTACGTTCTGCTTCCTTACTTTTACCGCATCATTTGTGGCCATACATGAGTTCCACAAGTCATGGAGCTGAAGACAATCTCTCTGGTGTGCTTGCTTCTTACGCATGTCTGAAACATCCCTGTGTGCCCAGGGTCTCATGCAGACTGGTCCCTCAGTATCTACTCAGAACAAGATCCCACTTATCTCTCTGGTGGCCAAATGCCAGGGATGGGCAGGGCTAGAGATAAAAGTGGGTAGAGCAATAGATGCCAATTTCGCATTTGTATGGTAGGCTATAGTTCCTGCACACCATCAAGCATCCCTCTCCATCCTCCAGCCAGACAAGCTAGAAGCTCTTTCTGAGTGCAAGGACAAAGTCCAGCCAGGCAAAAAAAAAAATTCAAGGAGTGTGTCAAGCATCACTGGCAAGGGTTGTACCCTGAGGAGAGGCTGCGTGGTTGAGGAGAGGGTGTAACCTGGGTAGAATCCCAAGGGCCAGATAGAAAGGTCCAGATTTGGCTCCCTAGTCCGGAGGTTCCCCACCTTGCCTTCACCTCAGTTGAATCTCAAATGTGCTGCGTACTAAGCATCTGTTTTGCCGTCACTGAGCTGTGGGCCCCTGCCGTTTTCCAGATGCAACTTCCTTCCTTTAATGAAAAATAAATTTGTAACAAAGGGTTCTTGCAGCTCTGATTGCTTCCCACTGTTTTAACTGTATGTTCCTATCTCTTAAAACGCTTACATGGAACATCCCCAAACAGGAAAAATAAAATAACTGGAGACTGTACGTCGCTCCTGCTTTGACTTTGTGTGGGAAAATTCGCCAAGAGGAACGAGATTGTTCCACGGCCAGTTAGCGATCAACGTGGCTTCATAGGAACACAGGAAGCTGCCTTAAACTGGACAAGGGCATCAGTCCGTCTAACTCAGTATTATCTACACTGACTGGAAGCAGCTTTCCAGGATTTTAGGCAAAAGTTTTTTCCCAGCCCTACCTGGAGATGCTGGGAAATGAACCTGGAACCTCCTTCATGAAGAGCAGATACAGACTTTCCCTAAATGTATACTTTGGCCTTCGTAAGACAGGAGCAAAAGAATTTGCAATCCTGTGAGCTAAAAACTGAACATTGCAAGATCCTTAAATAACTCAAATCATAGGTGCAGGGCACAAATTTGTATATACCAATTCATGTGCAAAGATGCAAATTTATGCCCTTTTGCAGAGAGAAAACTGCCCTGTGTGTTTTCAAAGAGAATAGAAATGAGACAGTAGATCTGGGAGCCCAATGCAAAAGGCTCGGTCCCCCCAGGACTAGAAAAGTTCTGAACTCAGTACTCCCTAGTCAGGTGGAGCTGTCCCTTGCCTGAAACCCTGGAGAAATGCTGCCAATCAGGAGGCGGTACTAAGGTAGATGGACCACTAGTTTGGTTTAACATGAGACAACCTCCTGTGTAGTATTGGACTCTAGGTGGGAAGCTGAGTGGCAACGTGGTGCATAGGAATGCCCTGGTTCTCACTGAACTCAGGAGGGGAAACAGTGAGGTAGATGGAGCACAACCTCTTGCAATTCCACTGCCTGAGGCAGGTGCTTCATCCTGCCTCATGTGCAGGCCAGATCTAGTGACCTTTCCAATGTGGTGGGACTCTGACTCCCATCAACCCCAGCTAGCACATCCAGAGGTCAGGGAGGATGAAAATTGTGGTCCAACATCTGGAGGGCATCCTGTTGGCTACCTCTGGCAGGGGTGGTGGTGTAAACGGACATAAGAAGAGCTTGCTGGATCAGGCCAATGGCCCATCTAGTCCTGTGTCCTGTTCTCACGGTGGAAAAACAGATGCCAGCAGGATACCTGCAAGCAGGACCCGAGCACAAGAGTGTTTTCCTATGCTCCTGGCAGTGACAAATGTATGGTACTTCCCTCCATGTTCACAGATGGTCTGCCACTGAATACCATTTGCTGGCGAACCACAGCAGGAGAGAATGCTCAAGAACTTAAGAAGAGCCTGAAGCATCAAATCCAGCCATTCTATTTCCGCAGTGGCCAAACAGCTGTCCCAATGAGAAACTTGCAAGCAAGGAGCCCAGCACAAGAGTGCTCTCCTCTCCTGTACTTTTCAGCAACTGGTATTCAGAAACATTATTGCCTCCAGCCATGGAGGTAGAGCTTAGCCATTGAGAGTCTTATCTCAATGAATTTGTCCAATCCTCTGTTTTGTTTTGAATATATATATATTATTAAAGATTTCTTGGTTTACAAAAGTATATGCAATGTCTCTTTTTACAAGTTACATTTTTCTACGGATCAGTTTCATTTGTTGAGACATTAGTGTTACATTGGGAAGAAAAGGGGGAAAGAGGTGGAGGGGGGCATGGTGAGTAGGACGGTGGGGTCGGGTGGCAATGCTTCTATTCTATTTAGTGTATGTGTGGGGTTTTGTGTCAGTGTCACTTGTGTGGGTTCTCTTTACTACCGTGTTTCCCCTTTTTTAATACGTAGTCAGAAAGTAAGCCATGGCAGGGTTTTTAACCATTTGAGAGCTATAAGACATACCCCGAAAATAAGCCATACTTCCGCACCAGCTAGCAGGACCCAGCATGCCGGCCGCGACAGGAGGAGGAAGCCTGCCGGGTCGGGTCAGTGCCCGGAAGCGGCGGTGGCTGCTTTAGTGCCAATAAAGCGTGCAGCAGTGCCGCACGGAGCACCAGCCAGCAGGACCCAGCTCCTGCAATGCCGTATTTGCTTGTTTAGGGAAGCTTTTAATGTTTAATAGATCATTGTATTTTAATGGCTTGTTGGAAGCCGCCCAGAGTGGCTGGGGAAACCCAGCCAGATAGGCGGGGTATAAATAATAATAATAATAATAATAATAATAATAATTCCTTTTGTGTGGAGAGATCTTGGGGTTGGCCTAAAATGTGGTTCATTGTCTTTGATTGGTTGTAGTGAAATTTGTTTTCATGTAAGTGGGGTGGGTGGGTGGGTGTTTTTGGATCAGGTTAGCCAAATTGATTCAAATGCTGTTGGCAGGTTCTTGTCGTCGTCTTGTTGAGCTGTATATGTGATAAAGGTAACCATCCGGGTGAAGGCATCTTCTTCTATTTGTCCCCATGTCAGTTTCAGTTTGTTGGTTGGTTTTTCTAAAAAGGATGTTTCTCATACCATTTGATACTATTGGTCTCTCCAGTTTCTGGCTATGATGCTTCTGGCTGCTGAGAGTAGGTGGCCATCCAAGTTTGTGGTGGTCACTGCCTCTTGTGGGAGTAAGTTCCGCAGTTTATGCATTGCATGAAGGAGACATTTATCTATGTCCCACATCTTCCAACATTCAGCCTCATCAAAGGCCCACAAGCTCTTACTATTCTCCATCCATTTTCTCCATGTCATGTGTAGTTTTATAGACTCCTATCATATCACCTGCTACTCACCTTATGAATGATGCTGTAAACTCAACATTGTAATTTTGTTTTGTAGCGGGGAAATCCCACAGTATCTTTTTCTAAAGGGGGGGGAATGAAGGGGAGGGGGGAAATGAAGGGGAGGCGGACTTTTGGCTGAAGTTTTGCATGGATGGTCTTGATTAAGGGAAAGATGATCACAGGAAGCCTGAAACCAACGGTGGCGGCATGTGCGTGCAAGTGCTAAAGTTCGTTCAACTTTTTCTTTCTTTCCACTCCAGTTTTATTGCTTTCGCATTCGCTCTCCTGCTGGGGTGGGGAGCTGCACAGGCGCTCCTGCCCTTTCCAAGGCGGGGGAGGCAGGCAGGGGGCGCATGTCTCTTTAAGGCAGGTCCCACGGCGGGTTGTTATGCTGGAGAGTGAAGGAAGTGACGGGGCGATTGAATGAAAAGGAGAAGAAAAAAAAGAGTAGAGAGAGAAAGAGAGAGCGAGAGAAGTAAGTAAGGGGGAGCTTGGAAGGGGAGAGAGAGGAAGGAGAGGCGAGGGCCGGCCGGCAGCAGGAACAACGGGAGCCGAGGCGAGGGCAGCAGCAGTCAGCATCCGAGCACCCCTGGCAGCCGGGCGGGGCGGAGCGCAGCCGCAAGAGGACTTTCCCAGGAGTAGACCTCCCTCGCCAGCAGCCCATGCGGTGTCCGGCGGAGGGCAGGCAGCACCGCGAGGGACATCCAGGGGCTCGAGGGGGCGCCAGTGCAGGGGAGATTTGCCCCCGACGAGGGGATAAGGAGACGGCAGGCAGTCAAGCCAGGAGCCTCCGCCAACTCCAGGAGGAAAGTTACAAACTTTGGGAAAGTTTCTCTCCTTCTTCCCGGACGGGGCGGGGGAGCTGCGGAGAGCGTGATCGGGACTCCGGCCGGGAGGGGGGTCTCTCTTAGAGGGTGTTTGGATCAGTCTCTCTTCCCTCGCCCTCAATACCCCCACTTTCTGCTGGAGATGCTCTGCCAGGGAGGAGGAGGAGGAGGAGGCTGGCTCCGTTT
Organism: Zootoca vivipara; assembly: GCF_965207765.1. NCBI lineage: Eukaryota > Metazoa > Chordata > Lepidosauria > Squamata > Lacertidae > Zootoca > Zootoca vivipara. The sequence goes on from NC_142597.1 coordinate 22,449,060, forward strand.
CTTCTTGACGGCGCTGCTCTGGCCCCAGCCTTTGCCCTGGGTGGCCGCGGCGTCGGGGGCCCCGTCGGAGCTGCGAGTCCGCGTCCGGCTTCCCGATGGGCAAGTGACGGAGGAGAGCCTGCAGGCGGACAGCGGGGCGGACTGCGTCACCCTGGAGCTCCGCAAGGGCGACGGCACCCTCATCACCCTCACGGCCGACTTCAAACAGGTGCGGGGGCGCACGCGGGGGTCGAGGGGGGCACAGGAATTGTGGCTTGGGGGGGGGCTTTTTTCTCCCCGCCAGGAAAAGGTGAGGGTCTTTCCTCTAAGGTAAGAGGATGAACGGGGGGAACCAACTGAAAAAGGATGGGGTTAATAGATACACACCCACCCACCCACCCAATATTCTGATATATTTAGCGCATTGTTTAAATTTTTAATCTCCCCCTTCCTCCAATGAGCTGAGGGGAGCATCTATGGTGTGTGCCCCTCCCTCTGTTTTATCTTCACAGCAGCCCTTGGAGGTAGGTGCATAGCTGTCAAGTTCTCCCTTTCTTTAAGGGAAATTCCCTTATGCTGAATAGGCTTCCTTACAAGAAAAGGGAAAACTTGACAGCTATGGGTAGGTCAGACTGAAAGAGTACTAGATATCTGAAGGCCTGAGGGGGGGAAGGAACTAATTCTAGTCCTCCCGATTTTATCCTGGTGGCCTTCACATCTCTGAGTGCCTTGCCTATAGTGACTGTGGGAGATTCATAGGCTCTGCAAGGATTTGAAGTGGTGCCTCAGTGAACTCTAAGCCTCAGTTTCTACCCACTAGGCTGAGGTGGACTGAGAGCTTTCAGAGGTGGGTGGGAAGTTTTAACCTCCAGGGTAAAGTGCAAGACAAGGGAAAGGAGCCAATCCCTTTGGTCGGAAGGCAGTAGGATCGACTTTATATGTGTCTAGAGGAGTCTTTGGCCTCATCCAGGAGGGCTCTTCTTACTTTATGTCTTATTTCTGAGAAACAGTGTGTTTCAGCTTGGAGATTGCTTCAAAGACAGCATCTGCATCTTTGATTTCCCAACCAATGGCAGAGGTGCAACGATCACATCTGCTCATAGTGTTCTGGGTTGTTTTTTTTATGGAGTTGGCTCCCAGACATCAAAGGCTAGTTCATTCATTGCACATGCATGCAAAAGCCACACGCATCACCAAAGCCCCCTCTCACGCCCTACGCCCTGAGATAGCTCACTCTCTCTGAATAAAGGGGGGTGGGGACCAGGATTTGGCCTGAGTAGCTTGAGGATATATCTAACATTAAACGTAAGTGCCCAGCTGGATCAGGGAAGTGGCCCATCTAGTCCAACATCTGGTTCCCACAGTGACCAACCAGATGCCTCTTCTGGAAAACCACCATGCAGGACCCAAACACAAGAGAATTCTCCCCTTCTGTGGTTTCCAGCAACTGGTATTCAGAAGCATTACTGCCTGTGGAGTAGAGCAGAGCGATCACAGCTAGTAACCACTGAGAGCCGTACCTTCTATGAATCTGTCCAATCCTCTTTTAAAGCCATCTAAGTTGGTGGTTAAATCACAGAGCCTAGGGCTTGCCAATCAGAAGGTCGGCGGTTCAAATCTCCGTGACGGCATGAGCTCCCATTGTTCGGTCCCTGCTCCTGCCAACCTAGCAGTTTGAAAGTACATCAAAGTGGAAGTCGATAAATAGATGCGCTGCTCTGGTTCGCCAGAAGCGGCTTTGTCATGCTGGCCACATGACCCGGAAGCTGTACGCCGGCTCCCTCGGCCAGTAAAGCGAGATGAGCGCCGCAACCCCAGAGTCATCCGCAACTGGACCTAATGGCCAGGGGTCCCTTTACCTTTACCTAAGTTAGTGGCCATCACTGCCCACTGCAGAAGTGAGTTCCAAAGTTTAACTATGTGTGGCAAGGTCCTTTTCCCCCTCTGTCCTGAATCTTCCAACATTCAGCTTCACTGAATTTCAATGAGACAGAAATTAACAGCTAATATGACTTTTAGAAGACATCTGAGGGCAGCCCTGTACAGGAAAGTTTGATGTCTTATTGAGTTTTTACAATTTGTTGGAAGCCACTCAGAGTACAAATAAAATAATAATAATAATAATAATAATAATAATAATAATAATAATAATAATATAAAATAATAATAATAACAGTGTTAGGAGAAAGACAGAAAAAACGTTTCTCTTTCCCCATTCCCCATCTTATGCATAACTGTATACACTTGCACCCTGTCACCCTTACTAGCTGTTTCTCTAAACTAAAAAGTCCCAAGTGGTGCAAGCCTTTTTTTTTGCAGATTTCCTTGAGGCAGTTGGTTGGCTGTTAGAAACAGAACTTCAGACTGGAAAGACCTTTGGTCTGACCCAGCAAAGTTCTCCTTATGCTCACTGAACTGCAAGAGATAGCATGCACATGTTTGAACAGAGACTGCATCTTACGGCTTCCATGTGCAACAGGCGCTTTCCGACCCACATCAGCTACTTGAAAATGAAGATCAGTCCTGATTGAAAGGCTCCCGCAATGGAGTAATCGCTGTGCGGTCAGTGACACAGCCCCAAACAACTGGCTCGCTTGTGCTCTGGGTGTGGGAGGCGAGGAGCATCTCTCTGTGCCCCAGCCATTGTTCTTTCCTTATTAAGCAGAGGCGTCTGTAGAGCCCTGCCTCCCCCCCAACCCAGCCCTGAACGGTCCACTGTCTGGAATATGGTCCCTGGTGTATTTTGCAGTGGCCTACATTACGCAGTGGAATGGAGCAGATCAAAGAGACTCCAGCCTGGGAACTCTGGTCACTGATATCTTCTCATGGAGGGAGAAGCTTGCAGGATGGGTGGAAGGGTAGGAGTGTTTATAGAGGATCTTTAACTGTGATTTCTGGCATTAGGCTTGCAGAAAGAGAGGGGAGTGATCCCATGCAGGCCTCCACAAAGTGATGCACCATGCAAAAGCCTCTTTCCCCCCTTGTTTGTGGAGGGAGAAATCTCAGATGGATAGGGTACAAGAAATAAACTGTTGTTGTTGTTGTTGTTGTTGTTGTTGTTGTTGTTTTGTGCTTTGGAGCAGGCAGACTTTTGCTCCAAAGTCCAGTAGGCAATAGAGAACATTTCTCCCTTCAGCCTCCAAGTTTTCCTGGCAGGGGAGAGTTGCAGGGAACCCAAATTAGGACCAGCAAGTAAACCAAAGCAAGCTGTGGGGGCTCCCCTCTGCTCCACCACCACACTGTAATCCCAGGTCCAGGTCCTAACTAGATCTGTGTCAGCTTAACACAAGGGATGAGGAATTCACAGGCTGTTGTTCGACTCCAACTCACATCATCCCTGACCCATAGCTGTGCTGGCTGGGGCAGATGGCAGCTGGAGATGCAGAGAGTCACAGATTCCCCCATCCCTGCCTTAAACAAAGCAAGTTAGGAACCAGATATGGAATCTGGAGGTGGAGACGTAGCTGGGAAGGTGCAGTGAGGGAGTGAGACTCTGCCTGGGTGGAATATAGATTCAGGGACCTTGCCCCATGTTGTAAGGTGGGCATCCCCATCCAGGTGCCTTTTGGACTTCAGACCAATAGCTCAGTTGGCTAGAGCATGGTTCTGATAAAGCCAAGGTTGCAAGTTTGATCCCCGAATGGGACAGCTGCATATTCCTGCATTGCAGGGGCTTAGACTAGATGATCCTCAGGGTCCCTTACAACTCTATGATTTTCATGATCCCTGCCCATGGATCATGCAGACTGAGGCTGGTGGGAAATATAATTCAATATATGGAGGGTAACTGGGTGGCAAAGACTGTTTTAGACAGTCCTGCTCTACAGAGCAAGCCAGACCAGCTCTGACTAAGTTTTATTTTATTTTTTTGCAGCTTTCTAAGTTTCTATCTCTCACATTCAGCTTTTTTTACTGAGGAGAGATTCAGCTTCTTTAGCTAGAGATGCAGAGGACTGAACCTGTGAGCTTTCCCATGCACCATACGTGCTCTGCTGCTGAGCTGTGGCCCTTCTCTAATTGTGTTTAACCTCCTTTTAAAAGCATCCTGGGGCTATGGGTTCCACTGGTTAACAGTGCATTGTGTGAAAGCAATGTCTTTTCAACACCTTGAATCTCCTGCTGTAGCTCTCACCAAGATATGGTCCTTCATAAAATTAGCCTCTTTAGGTGCCATCGGTCCACTGAGCTTAGCACTGTCTAAACTGACTGAAAGTGGATCTTCAGGGTTTTCAGTCTGGAGATGCTGGGAGGTGAGCCTGTGACCTTCTCTGTGCAAACTATGTGCTCTGCTGCAAAAATAAAGCCCTTCTTTGCAAGAAGAAAGTCTGATAAACACAGGGGTGGTAGTGGGAAAGAATGGAAGAATGTGCCTGATTATCGTGTTCTGTTACTTTCTTGTCCTTCCCTGTTGAGGTTTAGTAGGTCCTGCCTTACTGGTTGCAGGATGTCAGCTGAAGTGGAATTGAATGCTGAATTTAACTTCCCCCAAATCTCAGTTTTCATTTTGTTGACAAAAAAGGAAGTTCCTAGCCCTTATAACTGTGAATATGCTAGAAAATGTGCTGGCAGTGCTTGGTGAATTCAGAAGCCAGAATTCACCAAGCACTGTTGGTTAATTCATCCCAGGAGATTTATTAATAACCTTTTGCACTGTCAAAAATTGCCTAGAATAATGCACATGTTGCTTCTCCTTGTTCTGTCACCACAAGAACCCTGCAAATTGTTTAAGCTGAGAGAGATTCACCAAAGGTTTCTTGGCCAGCTTAATGATTGAGTGAGGATTTGAACCTGGGTCTCACTGGGCAGCCTAGTCTGACACTGTTACTGCAGTACACTGGCTATCCTAGGTCAGGTCTTGCCCTTCCCTATGACTAGCAAAAGAAGAATTAGACAATGGGGTAAAGAAAAGTCTATTTATGGGAGGGCGAAGCCTCCTCTTTCTTTTGTATCTATAAGAATCTTATGTTTAATCCTTGGCCTCCCCCCCCCCCCCCGCGACAAATTTGGAAATATCCTTTTGCCATCTTTTGAGGCAATCATCCTTAACCACCCTCCTAGACCTTAAATTATATTACGAGGCTGCATGTTTGGTTTGGATCAGGGACTGGATAAAACTGGAAAAGGAAAAAGCATTAGATTTGGAAGGACATGACAATAGATAAAGATGACATGCATACTTATGGTATGGGAAAGGGAAAGTACAAAAGGATTCTACAATCATATAATTAGGAAATCATTAATGAGAGTGTGGAAAAGATACAAGGATTTATTAGAACAAAAAACACCTTGGTGGCTATCACCAAAAGAAGCTTCATTACTCAAACCGCTTGGCAAAAAGGGAAAGTGGCCTACATATAGAGATTTATTGAAAGACCAAGAAAGAAAATGGAAATTAAAAGACTATGAAGAAATTAAAGATCATTTTCAGAGTTTGTTGTGTTACAGACAATTAAATGAGATGTTTAAGGAGGATAAAAGAAAACGGGTTTACAGTAGTTATACAATTTCTAGGTTTCAAAATGAGGTTATAGAAGAAGACGTGAAACTACTGAAGAAAGCATACAGCATTCTGCTAGAATGGGAAACGAGACGAGGAGGTCAAATCGGTTGTGATTAAATGGGCGCAAGATATAGGATATAATATACAATTTGAGGACTGAGAAAAATTGTGGAAGGGAGATTTTAAATTTACAGATTGTTCTCTTTTGAAAGAGAGCTATATGAAAATGATGTGCAGATGGCATATTACACCAGTAAAAATGGCACAAATGTACAAAACCGGGACAAACATTTTTTGGAAATGTAAATAAAAAGAAGGTACTTTATATCATTTGCAGTGGGAATGTAGAGAAGTAAAAAAAAAGAAAAAGGGAGATGATATATAATGAATTGAAAAAGATGTTTAAAATGACATTTGTAAAAAAAAAACAGAAGCATTTTTGTTAGGGATTCTAGGACAAAACCTGCCAAGGAAAACAAAGAAGTTATTTATGTATGCTACAACAGCAGCAAGAGTCTTGTTAGCACAAAGATGGAAGAATGAGGAAATCCCAACGAAAGAACAATAGCAAGAAAAACTGATGAGCTATGCGGAGTTGCCAAAGTTGACATATAAACTACGTGAGAAGGACAACTGTGACCTCAAAGATGAATGGGAACTTTTTACAAATTATTTTAAAAGACAACAAAAGGGCTTGGACTCCTTGGCAGGTTTTGAATAAACATCCACAATTTATTAGTAGAACACGTGATAGATAAGGCAATGATATGTACAATTTTATAACATGCAGAAAATAATATGTACAAACAAACCAAAGAGGGGAGCTGAGGGAAGTCCTTAGAGCAGGGGTCAGCAACCTTTTTCAGCCATGGGCTGGTCCACCATCCCTCAGACCATGTGGTGGGCCGGACTATATTTGGGGGGAGGGAATGAATGAAGTCATATGCCCCACAAATAACCAGAGATGCATTTTAAATAAAAGCACACATTCTACTCATGTAAAAACACCAGGCAGGCCCCACAAATAACCCAGAGATGCATATTAATGTAAAAACACGCTGATTCCCGGACCGTCCGCAGACCAGATTGAGAAGGCGATTGGGTCGCATCCGGCCCATGAGCCTTAGGTTGCCTACCCCTGCCTTAGAGGGGGAGAGGGGGGGAGAGGGAGGGATGGGAAGGGAGGAAAGCAGGGGGGGTTGTAATTGGCTATGTATTGGAAATTTATATTGTTTAAAAAATCTTTTTTCTCTAATAAAAATATTTTTTTAAAAAAAGAAAGAAAGAAAGAAAAGTCTATGTATAGAAAAGTAGAGCAATCAGGCACATATTATTAATTTGCATAGAATGATACAGGCTGGAGAATTTAGCTTTTGGTGTCACAGAATTCAGATTACTAATGTGCAGTGCACATATGTCATGATGAAATATCTTTGAGTAACTTGTGGTCCCTTATATAGCTTGTCTGCAAGTCCCTCAAATTGTCTGCTACAAGATAAGTAATAATGGAAAGCCCCAAAGAACCCCCCCCCCGCCCCCCAGAGAGGGCTACCTGCTGTGTTTCTGCAGTAATTCTTTCTTATCTCTGCTATGACCAGGGTGTTCTGGCCCACTTCTGGTGGGACCTCCTCCCCCACCCCCATTCTTTGTTTGGATTCTTTCAAAGAATGCAGCACCAGGTAGGCATGGCTATTAACCAGCAAGGCCCTTCAGCTGCCCTTAAGCAAAGGATCATGCTGAGAATTAATCAACACAAGTCAATTACGCCTCGACCATTGCTCTATAACTTTGACATACATGGGTGGACCATGCAGATCTTATTAAAAACAAGTAAACGAATGAGAGACGTGGCTCCTCTGCTTCATTGTAACTCAATTGTTTGTATTGTATATGCAAGTGGTGGAGATATATACTGTATGGAAATTGTAACGCCCTTAGGTCTTAGACCTGGCCATTTATTCTTTCTAAAGCACTGTGCACATGAATAGTACACTGTTATTGGTGACACTGTTATTGGTGGCAGTGGTGGTTACAAATGAGGCTTACCACAAAAAGTTGCAGCGTCAAGTTCTGCTTTCCCCCCATCCAGTTCTCATTTCTCTCCCTAGTAGCACCACTTTTCAGCATTCAGCTAGCCATCGGTGGCCAATGAGCATGCTCAGCCCTCATTGGACAGCTCCTCCTTTTAAGATTTCGCTTGTAATTTTGCATACTTTGGGATTCCGGTTCCTTGGGATTCCAGTTTCTTGGCTATCTAAGGCTCAGCATTTGGAGAATGGGGTCACTATTGGAATATACGCAATGGGGACTTCACAGAGATAATTCAGTTGTTCTTGTAAGCCCTGCCAATGGATCCAAAAAGACTTGTCTTTTATCTTGGGAAAGCAGATCCTTTCCTTGCACCTTTTGAAGCTTCCTCTGGTTTCACAATTTGCTAGAAAAACTTGGCATCTTGCTGCTTACACCTCCAGCCTCACTGCGCATATGGAGCTCATTATATGGTTCTCTGGGCGCCCACATTTATCAAGGGTTACAATCTGTGAGCCATGGACCCCTGACCTTTATTCCTTTATCGCCCTGCATTCCCAGATGTGAATGAGATCCCAATACTCCAGCCAAAATAGATGTAATGCAGGAAACCCATGATGATGTTCCACAGGGGCCATTTTTGAAAATTAATAGAAGTCATAGGGACTGGGACTACAGCACAGAAGGAAGAGGGTGTTAAACTCTTTCTTCTCCTCCCATTCTAAGCTGCTCTTTGCCTGATGGGGAGATAACCTACAAGACACGTACAATAAGGAGTGCCAGCTTGGCCCTGTGACCGTGAGTGCCTGAGACTGTGGGTGCCATGCAGTGTGCATGGCCCTGGCATCAAAATTTGTGGCTGCCTGGCCCCTTCATGGGGAATTTTGTGAGTGCTCAGGCATGCAGGGCCCCAGAGAGCTGGCACCTATGCATACAGTAGAAAAATAGGAAGCTGCCTTATACTGAGTGAGACTCATGGTCCATTCAGCAGCAGTGCAGGGTTTCAGAGCAGGGTTCTCTCCCAGCCCTGCTTGGAGCTGCTGGGTATTGAACCTGGGACCTTCTGCAAGCAAACCGGATGCTCTAATTGCTGAGCGGCAGCCCTAGTATTTAAGATCAAAAGATATTGGCGTTTGACAATCCTAAGATACCTCTAAACTTTCCTCTCTGGGGAAATGACAAAAAAAAATTGGGAGGAAGGGGGTGAGTTTAATGAGGAAAACAAATTGCATGGGGAAAGCGTTAAATGGCTTTCACACCAGTTTGACCTAGTTCGTTCTTCCCTCCAGTTACTGCTATTCTTTTCTCTTTTTTTAATGTAAGCAGGGATTCTTATTGCAAATCTCCTGCACCACATCTCATTTGGCTCTCAGCTGGGCAGACCCCCTCCCCCAAGTGTCCCTATTCTTCAGGGACAGTCCCAGATTTACAGAAGCCACCATGGTTTCTGATTTGATCCTGGAATGTCCCGTTTTTCCTTAGGATGTCCCTATTTTCATCAGAGAATTGTTGGAGGCTATGCAGTGGCAAAGGACTCTACATGCTCCGGCGCACTGTTGCTGCTTTGTATACTGAGTGGCCTGTAGGGAGGACAGGATCTAGGTCTCCACCCTGTTGATGAGCCCTTTCCAGGGCAGTCTCGAGCAGGTCACGTGCCCTGGCGCTGAGGGGCGGAGATCGCTCAGGCGCCCCCGCCCTCGCAGGGTGCAGCATGGCTTCCGCACGGCTTTGCCGCGCAGCATCCGGCCTTCCGGCCCCACGCCACTGGGACTCTACCTAGAGCCAGCCCTGGCCCTTTCTTTTAGATGCTGGATTTAAGAGCAGTCCTACTGAATCAGACCAATGGCCAGGCTAGTCCAGCATCCTGTTCTCACAGCAGCCAACCAGAGGCTTGTAGAAAACTCTCAAGCAGCACACGAGGACAACAGCACTCTCCCCTCCTGTGGCTTACTGCCTCCAACCAAGGAGACAGAGCAAAGTTATCATGGCTAGTAGCCTTTTCTCCTCCATGAATTTGCCTGATCCAGGTTGAGGACCATCACTGCCTCCTGTGGGAGCAAGTGCTCTAGTTTAACTATGTGTTGCTTGAATAAGTTCTTTCCTTTATCTGCCCCGAATCTAGTCTTACGAGAGACGGAGAAAAACTTCTCTCTCTCTCTCTCTCTCTCTCTCTCTCTCTCTCTCTCTCTCTCTCTCTCTCTCTCTCTCTCTAATTTTTATTAAGTTTTCTGTTTTACAATTTAAAATACTCCTTTTACATCCTTAGATATCAATGAGTTCCCTCCTTCTCTTTCCATGGTTCATTTTACATATCATAAATTCCTGCATATTTTACAAAAACTATACCATTCAGTATTCCATTATTGCTTCCATCAAAACATGTTTACACTGTTAAATATATCTTAATGCTGCCAGTGTTCTCAGCTGTACGCAATTATTTCCCATATATTCAATAAACGTTTACCAGTCTTCTTTAAATGTATGTTCTTCTTGTTCTCTTGTTCTATATCAGGCATCCCCAAACTGCGGCCCTCCAGATGTTTTGGACTACAATTCCCATCATCCCTGACCACTGGTTCTCTTAGCTAGGGATCATGGGAGTTGTAGGCCAAAACATCTAGAGGGCTGCAGTTTGGGGATGCCTGTTCTATATGTTAAATCTGCGAGTTGTGCATATTCTGTCAACTTAAGTTGCCATTCTTCTTTAGTTGGGACCTCACTCGTTTTCCATTTTGGGGGCTCACAAAACATAGGCCGCAGTCGTAGCATGCATAGAAAAACGTTTCTCTATCCACTTCCTCCATGCCATGAATTGGGGGGGGGGGTTGCACTTGGTCATGTCACCTCTTATTCACCTTTTAGCACTGACTCCCCTGGGGATTCTCCTATATTAGATCCAGCCCTTGCCTTTGTGTCTGCCCTACACAAAGATATGTTCTTAGGCAGAGACAAGGAAAGGGAGGGTCCTTCTGGAAGAAAACCATGTGAGCTCTAGCATTCCCAGATGTTCGTTCTTTCCATTATCCACCCTTCCGCACACAAAGAAATGCCATTGAATTCCACAGCACTGGTCTGGTTGCTCCAGAATCCTCTTTGGATCTGCTTAGCTGAACATGAGCGCCATTGACAGAAAATGGGTGGAGGAAGCTGCTGAAGGATGTAGGATGTAGCTTCCACAAACTCCCACCCACTTCGACTAATTTATGGAGTAGAAGGCTATCTCTCTACCAGTCATGCTCTGCCTGCACGGTTGGAAGGCAGTGATGCTTCTGAATGCCAGTTCCTAGAAACCACAGGAGGGGGAGAGGTCTCTTGCGCTTGGGTCCTGCTTGCAGGTTTCCCATTGGGGCATCTCATTGTGCATAGGATGCTGGACTAGATGGGCCATTGTTCTGATCCATCAGGTTCTTCCCACGTTCTAGGAGAGGTTTTCTGCAAGGGTACCTGAGGGTGGGCATCTGCAGGAAGAAGTTCTACCTTTGGGGAATACTGATTCTGACTCGGGTGAAGAACCCCTTTGCCATCCCAAAGCCTTCATTCTCTTCTGGGCGACAGCCTGAGGGCCGCATGCCAGCAAAGCCAGAGGCAGAAGAAGTGTGCTGCCAATGTGAATTTCACCTTTGTACCATAAGCTAGTTTCTACACACCACCTCTCTGTGATCCATCCAGGGTGGCAGAAGATGTGATCGGAGTTCAAGGACATATGCCAGGCAGGCAGAAATACTCGGGGAGCAAAGCAGTACCAGCAAGGGGGTGTGACCTAGGGGAAGGGAAAGTTCTGAGGGCCAGATGGAGCGGCCTCAGGCCCCAGAGATCCCCCACCTCCTGGTGTATGCCACCTTAATGGTTGAGCTGCTTATTCTTCTAAAGTTCTACAGGTTGGCCGCTGAAGTCCCCTGAGCTGAATCCGGCCCATGGCAGGTTTCCAGTTAGCTTTGGGGTTGCTGCCTGCTGTTTTTTCTTGGGTGCAGCCTGGATAAAGCTTCCTGTGTATTCTAAAGGTGGTATCTCTGCTTTTTCCAGCTTTGCGTAGCAGCCTAGCCCAGTCAGCGTAAACCTCATGCCAATTTCAAAACTGTACTTTGCCCCTTTTATAGCAGCAGAGAAGAGCACTTTAGCCTGGCTGCGTCCTGTTTGAGGAATTGAAAGTGAAAGAATTTCTGCAATCTTTGTGGCCTCCCACTACTCTTGACCTCAACTTGCGTTATCTTGGCTTGAGACTCTTCATTCATCCCAGAGAGGAGGGAAAGAGATGCCATCTAAGTGCTGGGAAGTGGGGGAGGGTCTGCAGCTCAAGCAGTGTTTAAAATTCCTAGGTGCTGGGATAGACTCCAAGGCACCTTTGTGGTGTAAAATTGCTGCGCCCTGGCCTGAGATCAATTCTTGCCATTTGTATAGCAGTTCAGGATCTTCAGCATGTTTGTAATCCTTGCAACAGTCCTATAAAGTACAGGTGAATTGAATCCTTTTCGGCTTGAGGGCCACATAACCTTTTGGGTGACCTTCCAAATGCGCGCGCACACACACAACACACACACACTCCTCTTGATCCTCTATCCAGGCAAAAAAGAGGCATTATTGGAGTTCCAGTGCACATTCCAGGCTGACAGAACCACTCAAGGAGAATGTGAAGCAGGGCTGGTGAGGGTGTGTGGCCTGAGGAGGGAGAGGGTGTAGCCCAGGAGGGGGCACGGTCTAGGGACAGTCTCTGTATGTTGCAAGTGAGGGCCTCCACTCCAGCGGAAGAGCATCTTATCAGGAGGTCCCATTCTGCATAATTTAGGAACTGAATTCCCTCCCGTTATACCCTCCAACATTTCTCCGATGAGAATAGGGACATCCTATTCAATAATAATAATATAATTCTATTATTTCTATCCTGCCCAACTGACTGGGTTGCCCCAGCCACTCTGGGTGACTTCCAACATATATAAACACAAACTTAAACATTTAAAAAAACAAAACTTCCGTATACAGGGCTGCCTTCAGATGTCTTCTAAAAGTTGTATTGTTACTTATCTTCTTGACTCGGGGGGGGGGGGGGTCGCATGACTCTATACCCTCCAACATTTCTCTGATGAGAATAGGGACATCCTAAGGAAAAGCAGGACATTCCATGATTGAATCAGAAACTGGGACAGCTTCTGTAAATCCAGGACTGTACCTGGAAAATAGGGACACTTGGAGGGGCTGTGTTAAGTGTTAGGCAGCCACTATCTCTCTTGCTTTTTTTTTTTGGTGCCTACTGGATATCATCCTCTTCCAAAATGCCTTTTAAGTAGAGATCTTTCCCAGTCTGCATCAGCATGGGGATTGTTTTAAAGGTATTTTATTGTTTTGTTGCTTGCTGATGACACACTGGGCTACTTAAGAAGGGTGGGTTATGAATCATAATAATAATCATAATAATGCCTGCATGGTAGTTTAAGGTAGCGATGGAAATCCTGTGGCCATTTAGTTGTTGATGGACTACCGTATAACTAACTCCCATAATCTCTGGGAGGTTATGTATTTATTATTTTTATTCCATTAAATGTATGCACTCTCCTTAGTGGTTAAAAAAACCCAAAACTCTCCTAGTGGTTTATCATGAAAAACACACCAATTAAATTATTGGTAAAAACACTTTAAAAAAAAAGACAACCCAACCATTTTAAAGCATTCAAAAAAATTAAAATTGGCATTAAAGTAAAAAACAAACAAACCACAGATTAAAACATACATAAACATTCTATGTATCTTTGTAAAGGTAAAGGGACCCCTGAACATTAGGTCCAGTCATGGACGACTGGGGTTGTGGCACTCATCTCGCTTTATTGGCTAAGGGAGCTGGCGTACAGCTTCCAGGCCATGTGGCCAGCATGACTAAGCCGCTTCTGGCGAACCAGAGCAGCACATGGAAACGCCGTTTACCTTCCCGCCGGAGCGGTACCTATTTATCTACTTGCACTTTGACGTGCTTTCGAACTGCTAGGTTGGCAGGAGCTGGGACCAAACAACGGGAGCTCACCCCGTCGCAGGGATTCAAACCGCCGACCTTCTGATCGGCAAGCCCTAGGCTCTGTGGTTTAACCCACAGTGCCACCCACGTCGGATGTATCTTTGTAGGCTTGCCTAAACAAAAATGTTTTAGCAGGTGCCAAAAAGTGTACAGTGAAGATTCCTGCGTGATGTCAATAGGCAGGGAGTTCCAAAGTTTCTTACAACTGTGGAATGGGCATTATGTGACTGAGGCAGATGGGAACCCAACAACATCTTGGACCACAGTTTCCCCATCTCTGCCTTAAAGCTTGCCTGCTTCTGTGTGAACCTGTTCATTTGCTGTGGTCCTCTTTGCACCATTGCTCTCTGAGAGGGAAAAGAGGCAATTTGGGATGCACAACGAGGCGGTCCGGAAGTTTCAAGGCAGGTTCTCAGCAGGAATAAACCTGGTGACGTTAAACATTAGCAAATTTATCACACGGTTATTAAGGTATATATTTCCTGCAGGCTGTGTTTGAGGGCAGGCAGGGGCACAGTTTGGCAGAATATTGCTTTTGTTATCCTGTGGAGCAACCGTGCAGATCGACACAGGGTTGCATTTTAATTAAGCACATCTTTTAAAGGGGGGGGCAGCTTTCCGTAGGGAACATTTTGAGTTCAAATAAACTTGAAACCTGAAAATGGTGTTGCTGCTTGGAAAAGTGGTCCCCCAAGGCAGGGGTCATATCCTGATCCTTCAATGGCAATGAATTTCTTGGTGTCCTTGTGTCTGAACCCTGTTATCTCCAGTTTGGGCGTGTGTGAGAGAGAAATTATATCAGATAGGACCTTGTTTACATCTAATGTTAAGCCCATGAATGAGCAAACATGCAAGACGTTGGAGATAGGACCTCAAGCCATCCCCCCCCCCTGGGTCATTTTTATGTTGTGCTAAGCCATGGTGTGGCTTGGGGTGTATTGTCCAAAACCTGTTCCATGGTTTAGCTCTCCCAAATCACAGTGTTCAAAGATCCTCCAAGGATCATTTAGTCCAACCTATGCAATTCAGGAACCACAGCTAAAAAAATCCCTGATAGATGGCCATCCAACCTCTGTTTAAAACTTCTCCACTGAGGTAATCTGCTCCACTGTTGAACAGCTCTTGACATCAGGAAGTTCCTCCTAATATTTAGTCAGAATCTGCTCTCTCATAATTTGAATCTGCTGATTTTGGACACCTGCTCCCTCTGGAGCAGGAGAAAACAAGCTTGCTCCATCTTCCACGTGAAAGGCTGTCACAAGGAACAGGCTAGGCATACCCAACTCCCTCAACTGTTCCTCATAAGGCTTGGTTTCCAGACAGTTGGATCATCTGGTCACCCACCTCTGCACACATTCCAACTTGTCAATGTCCTCCTTAAACTGTGGTGCCCAGAACTAGACACAGCAAGGTGTGGTCTGACCAAGGCAGAATAAAGTGGGGCTATTACTTCCATTGATTGGGCACTATGCTTCTTTTGATGCAGCCTAGAATAGCCTTAGCCTCCCCACCCCCACCCCACCCCCGGCTGTATCACACTGTTCACTCGTGTTAAGTTTGTGATCTACTAAAACCCTCTAGATCCCTTTTACGTGAACTGTTGTCAAGCCAGGTGATTCCCCCATCCTATATTTGTGCATCTGGTTCTTCCTGTCTATGTTTAGAATGTTACATTTGTCCTTACTGATATTCTTTTTGTTAGTTTTGGCCCAGTTCTCCCATCTATTAAATTCCATTTGAATCCTGATTCTAGCTTCTGAGGTGTTAAGTACTCCAAGTTTGGTGTCATCCACAAATTTGTTGAGCATCCTCTCTATTCCTTCATCCAAGTCATTTATAAAGACATTGAACAACACTAGGCCTAGGGCCAGAACCCTGCAGCGTTCCACTTGTCCCTTTTTTTTTTACAGGGTGAAGTTTTATTGGGTTAGGACAGTTAGGGTTGCCATATGCCCTCCTTTTCCAGGACATGTCCTCTTTTTCATGCGTAGTCATAACAACCCACGGTTAAAAGTAGTAGTCGGAAAATGTATTCTCTTCTGCTCTTCAAAACATGGCAACCCTAACAGTCACAAGTCCACCAAACAGTAACAAATGTATTTATTTTTATTTGTTGTTTCATAAAAAATTATACAATGCTTGGTTGTTAAAAACAAACAAACAAACCCTCAAAGCATTTTCCAAAAGATAAAACAGTAAAATTAAGAAAAATTTACAGCCATTCTTTAAAACATACTAAAACGGGTTAAAATTACCTCCACTTTCTAAGCATCTGAGTGGGCTCGTTATGTTTTTAGCACAGAAAAGAGTTCAGTGAAGTTGCCTGCTTGAGCTCAATAGGCAGGGAGTTCCAAAGTTTAGGCGCTGCCACAGTAAATGATCAGGTACTCATTTAGTAGGTTTGGCCATGGCTACATCTCGTGGCTTGTCTGGGAGAGCTAAACCATTAGCCTGCATTCACAGAACATGTAAATTATAGGCTTTTCATGCAGAAAGCTCCAGGTTCAATCCTGGGTGGAGTTGGAAGAGATCCCTGCCTGAAACCCTGGAGAGCTGCTGCCAGACAATGTTGACAGCATTGAGCCAGGTGAATCAACAATCTGCCTCGGTATATCACACCTTCCTGCATTCTGGCTGCTCTCCTCCATTTCACATTTTGCTCTTTTTTCACCTCAATTCTCTCCCCACCCCCACCACACCAAGCTTAACTTATACACTCCAAAGCAGGCATCCCCAAACTTCGGCCCTCCAGATGTTTTGGACTACAATTCCCATCTTCCCCGACCACTGGTCCTGTTAGCTAGGGATCGTGGGAGTTGTAGGCCAAAACATCTGGAGGGCCACAGTTTGGGGGTGCCTGTTCCAAAGCCTCCCTAGCCCGCCCCCCCAAAAAACTTTCTGCTAAGTTTTACAGCCCGAAAAAGAAGCAAGCGCATCCTAAATTGCATGCCGCCCTGATTAGCGTACATTCCTAATTTACACACACAGCTATGGGTAGCAGAAAGTGGAGTTCTAGGCTGCTGAACTGTGTGGGGTTTTTAAAGTGTTTGTGTTAATTAAATATTGGAACCGCAAATGCGTACATGGCTAGGTGCTCCTTTCGGATATAGAGCTATGGACCTGCCTTTGCTTTCGGTGCAACTAATTCTCCACGAAATCCGGAAACATTAGATGGTTAGCTTCTGAAGCCCACTCCCCGCTGCTTTTATCACTAGTGCCCCTGAATTACTTTCCAAAGAAGGATTTCCCAACAGCCTCCCTTTGGGAATCATACTGCGCAAAGAGTCCTTGAGTCCGGAACATCTGTGGGGGTGCTGATGTCATGCTGGAACTTGTTGTCTCTGCTGGGAAAGCTTCACGGAAATCCTTGGCCACAAACCCTGTCCTCCTTTTGCTTGGCCAAGAACTGACTCAGCGCTGAATCACCTGGTGTGTTTTTTTTTTCTGAAGGAAGGGAGTCAGGAAAGGGACCTCCCTCATTTTGAGGAGAAACTTTTTATTTTATTTTTAAGGAGCCTTCTCGCACTTTAGCAAATCTTTTGTGGACTGGAGTCAACTTCATTAGCTGCACGACTTTCATCCCAAATCGGCAGCCTTGCAGTGCATTCCTAACCAATTCTACTCGGAAGTAAGTCGGTGGTATTCAGTGGGGCTTACTCCCAGGAAAGTGGGGTTAGGATTGCAGCTGTATCACTTGCCTGGGGATGTCAACACATCATATATTTAAAGCACCCTCCCCTCTTAAAAAGAAATAAGAATCCTGGGAATTTTTATTATTATTATTATTATCGTGGACTTGTAGGCAGGAGTTGATTTGCACAATCTCCCATTTAAATGCAATCAAAATCTACCAGTAATTGGCTGCAGCAGAAGTTGGGGGAAGAAGTAGCCAGAAGAGAAGGGAAGAGAAGTCTCTGGCTGGAGCCCAGTGCTGCAAGGAGGAAGGAAGCCTCATACTAGTATGGGAATGTTTGGGCACAAACACCAGCCCTGTCCCCCCTGAGTCTGGGCCAACTGAGCCATCAGAGCATGGTTTGTTTAGATAAAGATCTGGCTTTGGGGTTTAACACGCCAGCTTGGAATAATAAAAAAGGAAGCTGTTCTGATTTAGCTGATGGGGCGTTTTGAGAGGGAGGCGAGAATAGGGGTGCCTGAGTTGCACAGAGGCCTCCTAGCCAGCGGAAGTGAGCACCCAGGGAGTCACGGGGAAGAGCATGCAGGAGATGGGGGCACTGGGTGAAAGCAGGAAGGGCAGAGGGTGCCAGTGCTTTTTTTTTTTTTTTTGCAACTGACACCCTGCAATCAGCTCATCTGGGAGTAGGGTGGTTTGTGTGCCCAAGTGCTTCTGTGCACCTGAAATCCCATCTCTTCCTGTTTGCCATGCAATTGCTTCTTCCATGGAAGAGTCGAATGACACTGGGGGGTTGGGGTGGAAAAAGCCTTCCACAAGTCAGGCATGGTGACAAATCTGACACAGGGCCAGTTTGTTTGTTTTTGGCTTTCCTGCCTAGACCTTCCGCCAAAGAGCTGCTGGCAGTCTGCATGTTCACCTTTATCCTCACAATAGCCCTGTGAGGTGGGCCATTTGCTCTCTTTCAGCCTCACCTGTGATTGAACAGGGTTCTGAACTCAAGCCCAGCTCTCCAACCAGAAGATAGGGAACCTGCAGCCCTTCAGAGGCTGCTGGGCTCACAACTCATGAGTCCCAGCCAGCAGAGCCAGTCATCAGGGGTGATGGGGAGGTGGAGTCCAATGATGCCAGGAGGGCCAAAGGTTTGCCATCACCAGCCCACAGAGGCTGTCAGAGGCTCTCCAGCATTTCCGGCAAAGAAAGGTCTTTTGCATTTGCGTTTATATTCCCCTTTTTCCCCTCCAAGGAGCTCAAAGTGGAGAACATGGTTCTCCCACTCCTTGTTTAATCCCCACAACAACCCTGTGAGGTAGGTCAGGCAGAGAGACAGTGCTTGGACCAAGGTCACCCAGTCAGCTTCATGGCTGAGTGGGGATTTGAACCCTGGCCTCGCAGATCCTAGTCCCGTCACTCTAACCACTATGCCACACTGGCTTTCCAGCCCTACCTGGAGATTCCAGGGACTCGGGAAGAATCATAGCACCATAGAGTTGGAAGAGACTTTGAGAATCATCTTGTCCAACCCCCTCCAATGCAGGAATATGTAACTGCTGCACACGGGGATCGAACCTGCAACCTTGGTGAGACTGGCTTCTGGATTAGGCCATAAACCCATCTAATCCCAGCATCCCACTCTAACAGTGGCTAGGCAAATACCTCTTCTGGAACAGAATTCATTAATGTGTTATGGGGAATGCATCAACATGCTACCCGATGTGGTAGAGAGGGGGTTAGCTTCTCCTCCTTCCCTTTGGGGGTATCTTTTCCCTGGTTCTCCCCTTTTAACCCTTGTTAACTGTCTCCTTTCTCCAAGCCCTCCTCTCCAGTTTAGTGAAGATGCCGTCTGTGACCCACTCTGAGGGGCCTCCCGACTGCCTTTCCTTTCTACACCAGGCACAGGGGAGAGAGAGAGAGCGCTCACAGCCTATAAATCACCCGGCACACAGAGAGAGTAGATAAATATTTAGACTGGCTCAGTGGCGCTGCTGGGTCACCCGCTCGCTGGCGCGACGGGAACAAGAGTTCGCAAGGGCTGGGGAATGATTGGGACTTGCGAGAGAGTGAAGTAGCCAGCCGACGTGGGGCCCGGAGGGAGAACCACAGCTGAAAGCAAATAGGTTTGGGAGCTAAAGAGCTGGAATGTTGTCTGAGTGACTCCTCTCTTTCTGTCACAAGGGGGGTTTCACATTAGGGAGTTTCAGAGGTCACCCCCTCCACCAGGGAAAGGCTCGTGGACAGTCAGCTGTGTGACCCTCTCCGGGTTACTCCATTTCATTCCCCCCCTTCTCCCCCCACTCCAAATATTCAGCCAGGATTATGTGGCCACTGGGGCTGTCTACTCCCATTTCTGCCCACCCCCCTCTGATATTTGTACTTCTGCAAAACTGTGGGCTTTTCATGTGGATGGTCCTATTTTTGCTGCACTAGGAATGGCGCTCATGCTTGGACATTGGAAATAAAGGGAATAAGTGGGTGTCTGTTGTTATTTGAAAAGTTGTCTCAAAAGGCAAGTGTGGGGAGGAGCCCCTGGGAGTAGAATTGGCAACCTTGCATGGAGGATTGCCACATCTATCAAACCAGCAGAGCTGCAGTTTGGAACAGCTTTCTGGGCAGTTTAATATTATTTGGACTGCTCCAGCCCACCCAGCTTGGACATTGCACCCTCCCAGAAAGGAAGGGGCCCCCTAAACAGTGAACATACGGAGCTACCTTACCTGTAGCTCAGCATTGCCTACACTGACTGGCAGCAGCTCTCTAGTGTTCCAAGCAGGAGCCTCTCCCAGTCCTACTAGGATTGGACCTGAGACTTTCTGCATGCAGATCCCATCCTCTGCCACTGGGCTGTGGCCCTTCTCTGCAGCTTGAGTGCAGCACACACTGCCCACACTTTTCTAGGCTTCGCCCTAGAATGCATGAGGACTAGAAACATGGAAAGGGCTAGCTGCACCCTTCCCCCAAGAGAGCAGGGAAGGAGCCCAAAGAGAAGTACAAGCTTGCGAGAGAAGCTCTGTGTGCGTGTGCTTGGCATCGTCTCCTCTTCCCCATTCATCTTCTTCTGTGTTTTAAATGCATCCAGCCAACACCCAGCTCAATCCTGGGTCCAGCGTGCAGCTGTGCTGTCAGCTGTCTGGTCGTTTCCTGCATTGTCTGGCCAGCCTGTCGTACTCCTGGGAGGGGAAGACGGTGAATCAGCCTTGGAATGTATGCAGACAGACCCAGAGGTCATCCCAGGGAGAGAGGCTTAGCCAGAGCGGAGCTCAGTTCCTGAGCTCTGGGTCTTATAAAGGCAGGTGCCTGGAATGCCACACAGATCCGGGGGGGGGGGGGGGAGAGGAGCTAGGAGAAGGAGGCATCACTGTGCTAATTTAGTCTTCCAGGATGAGACTTCTTGTAGATAAGGGACTTTCTCATCCCGAAGGCCACATTCCCTTCTGGGCAGCCTTCTGAGGGCCATATGTCAGTGGTGGGCAGGTCCAGAAGTAGAAGTGGGTGGAGCAGCAGATGTAAAGTTGACCTTCCTACAGCAGGCTGGTTTCTACACACACACACACAAAGACACAATGCAGCCAGGCGAAAACACTCAAAGGGACAAACAGATTTATTTTATTGGAAGCAAATAACATGGAAATAAGCACTGAACTTGCACTATATTCCACCATAGTTTCAGAAGCGCCCTACACCTCGTGTGAAATCTCAATGTGGGACTTAGCTATTAGGGGACAGTTGTGGAAATGGAATAAACTGTCGTGTGAAGTTCCTCTCTACTGCAGTTTTGATATAATGTGTGCCACCCTAGTACCACACATTTGATCGGAATTGCTGCCCCAGGTGGAAGGATTTGTCCTGCGATTTGTTGGGGATGGCATCAATGTCATTTCAATCACCTGGAGATTTTCTCCTCTCTGTTCTCTCCCTGCTCCCCATACCATCTTCCTGTGGTGTGTTTCTACTTTTGTGGTTCAACAGCTGAGTGGCAGGCAGAAATTCAATAGTGTTTCCTATCTTCAAGCTGGGAAAAGTCCAGGGATAGAAACTGGCACAGGAGAGACCAGCATTCCCAGAATCTGTAGGTAGGGCTAGGAGAGAATCCTGTCTGAAACCATGGAGAGCTGCTGCTAGTCTGTGTAGACAATATTGATCTAGATCAGGCATCCCCAAACTTTGGCCCTCCAGATGTTTTGGACTACAATTCCCACCATCCCTGACCACTGGTCCTGTTAGCTAGGGATCATGGGAGTTGTAGGCCAAAACATCTGGAGGGCCGCTGTTTGGGATGACTGATCTAGATAGACCAATGATCTGACACATTGTAAGTCTGCTTCCTGTGTTCTCCTCTTTCTGTTTGCAGATTTGTTGCAGCTCAGACACAGTAAATTCCCATAATGGCAACCCATATTCCCTCCCCCTTGTCTTCTCTTGACTGAGGTCCTAGGAGAAACCCTCCTGCAGGCCTATATTTGGAGCCCTCCCAGTGAACTGTATAGACCCAGTTAATGCCTTAAGCAATGCCTGTGTGGAGTCTGAATTCTGCAGGCAGAGTTCAACAGACAGCACACCCTGGGCTCTGTGTCCAGCAGCAATAAGGTATCTGCACCCTCAGTGAATAGAAGCTTAGACAGATGGTTTACACAACCATGTCAAACTGAAACCAGGAATGTCTTTTAACTCTCCCCCTTTTCTCTTTAGGAGGTGAAGATTTTCCGAGCCCTGATCCTTGGAGAACTGGAGCGGGGCCAGAGTCAATTCCAGGCACTTTGCTTTGTCACCAGGCTCCACCGCAATGAAATCATTCCCAGTGAGTCCATGGCCAAGCTAAGACAGGTGAGAAGATGGAGGGATGGTCATTGGTTCTTGCATTTAGGGTGACCCTGAGGCACATTATTAGTCTTGTTTAAATTTACTGGTCCCCTTTCAGTGGAGCAGGGATCAATGTCCTAGGTGACTTTCAGAAAATAATTATGACAAACTAACCAAGATTTTCAAATGTTTGCATATTTACAGACATTTGGAGAGTGAATTAACTATGCACAACCCATCCTCATATCTCTCCCCCCCCCCATTGGATTAGAACAGGCACGTCCAACAGGTAGATCGTGATCTACCGGAAGATCACTGGACATCTCATCTGTGGTAGATCACTGGCTCCCCCCAAAGAAGCTCAACAACTTTTGCTCCCCTAGAAAAAGCTCAACATGTGTGCCCTGCACCCCCCAAAACAGGGCCTTCCTCCATTCTAAAAAAGCCCAAGAACTTTGACCAGGACCCCCAAAACCTTCTTTCCTTAAAAAAAAAAGCTCAACAACTTTGACCTGAACCCCCCAAAAGGGGTAGATCACTGCCAGTTTTTAACTCTGTGAGTAGATCACAGTGTCTTGGGAGTTGGCCACCCCTGGATTAGAACAAATTCTGCTGCAGGCCAGTATTAGAAGCCCTACCTGGGCACTGTGTATAGCCCTGCTGAATAAGCCAGTTAAGTCAGCGCCTAGATGGAACCTGCACACAGGTGTTCATGGTTCATCACAGCAGGGGGAAGGGGGAAGAGAGAGGATTTTCTTGGTGGATTTCTAGGCCATAAAGCCATAGCTGTCAAGTTCTCCCTTTATTTAAGGGAAATTCCCTTATGCTGAATAGGCTTCCTCACGAGAAAAGGGAAAACTTGACAGCTATGCAAAGCTGCTGTTTCCATAGAAAAAGGCTCTGCTGTGGATCCCCATTAATCGCACTTCAGAGCCTAACAAAAAAGTTGCATGCAATAGAAACCCAACCAGCTGCTTTTGTCAAGTGAAGGCAACTTTGCAAGGAATGGGATTAGGAGTGGAGAAGCAGCAGCACAGGAATGCTTAACCCTTTCCCCCACGTCTCCACTCCAGCTTTATCTCCCCAAGCAATTTTTCTCTTTACAACATCCAAACACGCAGTTGTCCCTCTTGAACACGTGCTTGGAGACCCACGGAGGGAAAACCAGCTTGGGGGGGGGCGGGATTTGGAGCAAAGAAATTGCAGGCAGAAAAGGGGAGTTTTACCCTTTCCCTCCCGCCACCTTTGCAAAGTTGTGTGGTCCCAGCAAAAAATAGTTTGGTTTATTGTGTGGCGTGAACCAAGGCAAGATGACATCCTTCCACTAATTCAGCTATATCATAACTGAATTTGAATTAAGGTTGCAAGTGTTTCTAGCAAACAGGAAAGCTTTTGAGTAATTTCCTTGATTTTAACACTTACTATTTTGGTCAATTTAGTATATTTGTGTTAATGAAGAGGCAGTTAGATTTTTATTTAATAATACGTCTTCCCCCCCCCTTCCCAATTGTTGCCTCATATTTCAGTGCTGCTTTTTAAAATGGTAAACTGCTGTGAGTTTTAGGGGAGCAGACGATGAACTATTTATGCCTGTGTGCTTCTATTCATTTCTGGTAGTTAAATACGCAGACCGACCCCCAGCGAAAAACAGCTGTTGGGTTTTAAAATGACACCGGTGATAGGAAAGCTGATGAGACTCTTAAAAGCTCTCTCCGCTGCTTTCTCCCTGGCCAGAAAAATCCACGGACTGTGCGGCAAGCCGAAGAGGTGCGTGCCCTTGAGCATCTCAGCATGGACGTGACTGTCAACTTCAGCAAAGGGGCTCAGCTCAGCTCCCACATCCACAACGTCTGTGCAGAGGCTAAAGAGGCCATCTACACCCGGGAAGAGGATGTGAAGTTCTGGCTGGAGAAAGGTAGGTGGCGCCATTCCCATTTGACATCTTCCTTCTGCAGCAGTGATAGTGGAGAATGGCAAGAATAGCTAACGTGTGCCCCCCCCCCAGATGTTGCTGGACTCCAACTCCCATCAGCCCCAGCCAGTGTGGCCCTCTGGTCATGGAAGAAGCATGGGGAACCTGGTTTGAGGAGTCTGATGCAGAAGGTAGCAAGCAAGAAAAGGCACCTGGGAAGCATGGGTGGATTTAGAGCAAGCATGGCCAAGCTTGGCCTTCCAGCTGTTTTGGGACTCAGACAGCTGCCCTGGACACAGAATTGACCTGCGCCTCCATGGACAGCTGTGAATCCAAAATGACTCCCAGGCTGCACAGGGGCACAGTTACCCCATTCAGGACCAGGGAGTCCTCCACACCTGCCCGCCTCCTGTCCCCCACAAACAGGCCTCCAACCGCCTCCAGGCACTCACAATAACTTCCCTTTTTCTCTTTCCATGGTTCATTTTACATATCATGAATCCTTGCATATTTTACAAAAACTGTACCATTCAGTATTCCATTATTGGATCCCTCAAAACTTGTTTACACCATTGAATTTGTCTTGATGCTGCCAGCGTTTTCAGCTGCACGCAATTACTTCCCATATATTCAAAAAACATTTGCCAATCTTCTTTAAACATATGTTGTTTTTCTTCTCTTCTTATTCTTATTAACAACTCTCAGCACCCTTAACAAGCTGCAGTTCCCGGGATTCTTTGGGGGAAGCCGTGACTGTTCAAAGAGCTATCGCAGTGCTTGGATGCGCAGTGCTTGGCACGGGAAGTGACTTTCTGTCTTTGTGGCTCTCTTTCAGGTGTGGACGGCTCCATGTTTGAGGTCCTGCCCCAGTCGGCTGACCTTCCCAACTTGCAGCGGTGCCGCCTGTGTGCAGATCGCTGGAGGCCCTGCATCTGCAGCTATGCGCTGAGCATCGAGTGGTACCCCTGCATGCTCAAGTACTGCAAGAGCCGCGATGCTGCTGGGAAGGTCTCCTCCTACAAGTGTGGCATCCGCAGCTGCCAGAAGGGCTACAGCTTCGACTACTACGTGCCGCAGAAGCAGCTGTGCCTTTGGGACGAGGAGACCTAGCAGGGCGCCCAGGCAGCCATTTTGTCCCATCAGTGCTTCCCTTCCACCTCCTTTCATGTGGCTCTGGGTCGCTCTGCCAAGATGGCTGCCTAGGAAAGGAGGGGAGGTGCAAGGCTTGGAGGGGAGGGGGGGCACCTGTTCAGGACTCCATTTTATGAAGCCTTTGTGTGGGTCTGCCCAACTCCTTTTCTACCCAACTGCGAACTCCCTCGGACTTGGGGATATAGGCCACATTTGACTATGACCTTGCCTAAGAAGATGGTGAGCTGTTGGCACAAGGACGTGCTCTAGGGCAGAGTTGGGGTTGTTGAAGCCTCAGGACCAGGCCCCTCATGCACCGTTTGACCATTGGCCCTCTTGAATTCTTAAGGACCTTGACAACCCAGACTGAAATGTGACCCACTACACTGTTTTTGTATCACCAAGAAAATTGGGGGGAAAGGACAGAGGCTCTTCCTTGACAATCTTCCAGAAGGAATATGAGGCCAGAGGAGTAAGGAGGCCCCTCCAAGCACCAGACTTTTATGGGTGTTTAATCTGCCCGGTGGTGGTCGTGTGGGGCTTGAACCTGTGGCCTCCATATCAAAGCTCTTGAACTTGAAGAGCGCCCTGAAACTTGCTACCTGGGTCAACCAGCAGAAGGAAACGAGCAGCCACAACAAGACGGCTGTTCTACGTTAAACACGCAACACTCATGTGATGAGGCATCAGAACTGGTGTCTAAGTGTGGTGTTTCTGCCCCCTGCTCCTTTCGCATAATGATGGCAGGAAGATCGCAGAATAACAGGATTGACACCAACCTCAGAAACAATTCATCACATCTCCTAAACAGCAGACCCCTGCAGCAACCAATGCTTGTTATTCGTTTCAGCAGCATGGCTGTACCAAGCTATACCAAGCCCCTTGATCAACTGACTGGCTGAGGTGGAAGAGCATCACTGAGACCTGCCTCTCGATCCCAATTGGCTGGTTCATTCAAGAGACCTGTCTCTCGTTCCCGGTTGTTCCTCCCAAGGAGGAGGGCACACCAACCAGGTTCCAGTTAGAGGTACTTACTCTCCAATCTTGCTAGCATCTGTCTCCCAGTGATTGAGGATCAATGGGCAACTAGGAACCAAAGCAGGAATGAGAAACCTATGGCCATCAAGCAGGGGCAGTAGTCAGCAATGGCCAACAAAATCTGCAGGACCGCAGGCTCCTCATCCTTGCAGTATAGGAAAGTAACCCTGAAGATGTCCCAGATGCCTGCAACTCAAGGGTAGCCAGCATGGTTTGGACTCTAACTCCCATCAACTCCTGCCAGCATCACCAATGGTCAGGGATCATAGGTGCTGTAGTGCAGCAGCAGTTGGACAACCATAGGTGTCATCCGCCTACATCCTGAGCTAACAGGTGCCAATGAGCATTTCACAGGCTTAAGCACTATGGTTCTGTTTTGAGATCAGAAAGCAATGTGCCTGTGCATTTCTACATGATGCAATATCCCCAAAATGTGTTGGGATGAATTGATGACATTCCCCAATTTTGAAAGAGACTCTATTGATCAAGCCAAGGGGAACAAAGTAATATGGGGTGACCCCTGTGCAGCATTGGTGTCAGAAGTGGCCCAAGCTACAGGAGTATGCGGGCATGCCCAGGCATGAAGGAGAGAGTCTGGTCTAGCTGTGGTTCCTGCATTGTAGGGGATTTGGACTACTAGCTGACCCTTGGGATCCCTTCCAATTCTATGATTAAGGCAGAGAAACAGTCCCTCTATGCTAATGCCTGTCTCTCCCGCTCCTATCTCAGTGGCAGAGCAATCTGAGCCTTAAAGTGCTAGTTACATGATAGAGGTGGTTCTGTCTATGTAGTAGGAAATGCACTTGAATGTAGACATTAGACTTGCGGTGAGCTTGACAAAAAGGCTGCTCGTGATGGGTGCAAGTTCCATCCCCATTACTTCTGGGGAAACTGTACCCTGCGACTCTGCCTCAGTTTCCCTTGTAAAATGTAGTGGGGAAGGGGGAATGGTGGGTTAGGTGATTTGTTGCCTAGGATTTTTACATCCCCCTTTCCCAGGAGATGGGTAACAGAAGAGCAGCTTACCAACTGGAATCTTACTGCGCAGGGCAGGGGGAGCCCACCAGTGTTCCAGCATTGGGGGGGGGGTTGGACTATATGACCCTTGGATCCCTTCTGACTCTATAGTCCTATGGACAAAATGCCCTTCATTAAGGCCATGCAGTTGGGGTTGATGGGAGCTGGAGTCCAACAGCATTGGTGAAGGACCACCTTGGCACACCTTGGCTTATGAGGTCTGGGTAGCCCCTTGGTGAACCATCCTATCAATCGGTTGAGGAAAATTTGTGCACATTCCATTGAGATTTGCAGTAAAATGGCTATTGGTGTATTAACCAACTATGGCAGGATGTAAAGAGGAGACCCGTTTGGTCAGGCCAGAGGCCCATCACACCAGCCTCCTTCATCCCATTAACAGCCCCATCCTCCATTACTTTGCCTTCTTCCCTTTTAAGCCATCGCTGGCACCTTGTAGTGGGGAATTCCACAAGTTTGTGATCTGTTGTGCGAGCAATGAAGGAGAAACCCCACTTAACCATTTGTGAGGACCCCATAATTTGATTTGCAATGTATTGCCCTGTTTTCTTTATGGCAGGGCTCACATGCCGAATTCAAGAGACCCTCTTTTCCCCCCACCGCAGAGATGCAGTGAGGGGCAGCTTTACCGGTTTGACTTCTGCCTGCCATGCAGCTGCTTGAAGGCACTGGGGTCCTATCCAGGCAGGGGAAAGAGGAAGGGAGGTCAACCACATTTTGCAACCCTCCCTCCCCTCTTTTTCAATGCCATCTTCTCCTGTGCCTCCTTCCATCGCAATGTGCCTTTTTCTCTTCTTAACTCTGGACATTTCAGTCCATGGAAGTTCAAACCTTCAGTGTTTCATTTCAAAGTAATTGTTCTGTGTGTTCTTGAGCCTTTCTCACAGAATTATTTTTGTATGCATCTCTCCCGAGGAGAAGGAGGGGGGATGATGGGGAGGGGGGGTCAGAGTTGCTTTTTAAAAAAAGCCACATGAAGCGAAACAAATGTAAAACTTGAATGGAAAGTATTTTAAAGCAAAGTATTTATCATATGTAAGGTGAATAAACTGATTTCTTTTGTTTGTTTAATGCACTTTCTCCAAGGAGTCTCGGTCTCTCTATTTGCCACTCACATACAGTAACAATTTGTGCTAGAAAGAAATCTAGCTGGTGCATTATTTTATTTTATTTTTGCATGGGAACAACTTAATTAGTCTGCAAAGGATGCCACAATTTTACATTTATGTCTGTACCGTATTTCAGACGTGATTTCGCCATATATATTTTTGCCAGCAAAAACATTTTTGTCCGTTTCTTCCCCCCACCCATCCCCACACTTTGTGGCTAACATCAGGTTTGTTCTGCAAAACTCAAAAGGTAGCTCCACTGCTTTGCGTGATTTTTAGTTGCCCCTAATAAATGTGTTATAATATATTATTGCCCCTACTTGGATTTTTGCTAATGGATTCAGCGCTGCTGGTTGCCTTCTGGGTGACATATTCAGTAATTCCACTAGGGGGCAATGCACAACCTTGGGATCTCATGCTGTACCAACTGAGCTATCCCAACTCCTGGGGTATGGTGGGACTGCAACTCCCATCAGCTCCAACCTGCAAGGCTAATGGTTAAAGGGCGAGGGGCATTGTAGTCCTGCTCTAGAGAGAAAGAGAATAAATTGTTAAAATGATTTTTTTTAATAAAGCAGATATCATGTTAGATGCCGATGCTGGCTCCTGTGTCTGGAGACTTTGGAAGAAAACAACACTGGAGAAACAGAAGTAAATGCCATGCATTGTTCCAAAATGGTCCACATTCCAGCAAGCAGCGAAAGGGAAAGGGTACTAGACAGCTACAGCATTAGGAGAAAGCCGATAATAAGCCTTCATTAGACTGCTGACATTGCACAGTTCTTTCACTGCGTTTCAAACCGTGTTTGCACATTGTCGTACACAGCATGGTTTGATGAGTGTCTAAGATGCTTGCTGTACATCCACACCAGTGGGCAGAGTCGGGATGTCTTCACTCAAGCACTTCTCAATTCAAATTGAATCCGGTTTGGGGGAGAAAGGCAAACACAGTTTTTCACAAGAAACTACAGGATAGGCAAGGGTTGTGGCTAATGTCGTGTGTGCACAGCTCCCCAAACCAGTGGGTGGAGCATACTGGATGCAGAGTAAATGGGAATAGACTGTTAACACCAGGCATCCCCAAACTTCGGCCCTCCAGATTCCCATCTTCCCCAACCACTGGTCCTGTTAGCTAGGGATCATGGGAGTTGTAGGCCAAAACATCTGGAGGGCCGCAGTTTGGGGATGCCTGGTTAACACCCTCTCCCATTAAGGCTGTGCTAGGAACTGGTACTGCCCTGGAGAGCTGGGTAGTAGAAATTGGGCAGATTTAAAGCCCTAATCTCCTTGGGGAATGGAGGCACAAACTAGAGGAGAATAGGAGTTTTTGAAAGACATGGGTGCCACCTACAATCTTTAGCTGGTAGAGGTGGTTCACATGATAATTGCATGTTCTAAAGGGTTCACATACAATCATGCCATTTGTAGAGCTGGAAGGGGCCCCAAGGCTTATCTAGTCCAATCCCCTGTGATGCAGGAAGCACAGCTAAAGCATCCCCGACAGAAGGCAATCCAACCTCTGTTCATAAACCTCCAGTGAAAGAGAGTCCACCACCTTCCAAGGTGGTCCATTCTACTGCTGAACAGCCCTTACCAGCAGAAAATTCTTCCTAACGTTTAGTGGGGATCTCCTTTCTTGTCATTTGAATCCATTGGTTTGTATGAAACTGTTGACTATAGCCTTCTCCAGAAATTATGCTCAATCAGGGGTGTGGAGCAGTTGTCCAGTCTGAGGGCCACAGTCCCTTCTAGGCAACATGAGAGTGGCAGACAAAAGTGGCCAAAACAGCAGATAATACATTTTAACTTTGATTGGTAGGCTGGTTGCTACACACACAACCAGCCCTCTCTGGCCAGGAGAGAGGAGGTGTGGCTTGGGGAGACTCTTGAAGGCCAATATCTGGCCCTCGGCCCTGAATTCCCCCACCCCTGCTGATGAGCCTGCCCCCTGCTTCACATGCATGAAGAGTGAAGATCTGGAACAGGGAAGCGTCCACAAGTGATCTTGTACATGCGAACTCTTCCATGTGACTCGGAACACCAGAAGCGTGGAGCCTTTCCATGTAAGGCTCTGCATAAGAAAGCTCCCATGGTTGCAGATGTTTGCACAGAAGGTGCTGGTGCCAGACGCCGCTCCCTGATCTCTTGCTGATTGAACTCGTGGGTGTGATTTCTAAAGAGGGCTTATCACGTATTGGAATCAAGGGAAAAGAAATCAAATGCCAGGGCTTTCCATCGATGAGCCAGCTCTAATTTCCCCTGGATCAGGACCAAGGCTTCTCAGTGGACTCCCTTCCTCCTTTCAGATTCAAGCTGTCGGTGTCTCCATGCAGAAAACCATTCCAGAGTTGTGCACTTGGGGACCACAGCAGCTCAGTGGGGTGCCTTGTTCTCCCATGCAGACTGAACACCCAGAGTGGTCTCTGGTCTTATACCTGTCCTCTCTCTCCTCCCACCACCTTTACTGGCTTATGGTTCATTTCCAGGTCCAATGCAAAATGCAAAAATGACCTGCTTCCCTCCACATGAACGCTGCTAGCATCCTGCCCTCCTCTTCTGAGACATTGCTCCATCTGTCTCCGCATCATTGGGGTGTGTTTGGTTGGGATCTGGAGCAGGGCCTTTTTTGGTTGTGGCACCCCAATTATTAAACCCTCCCTAGTGAGTTTTGGTTGGCTCCTCCTCTTTGGAGTTTAAGGAGGGTGGCAAAGACTTTCAAAATCCCATTGCCTGTTTGATCTATCTCAAAATTGTAGGGGAGTGGTGTTGTCATCTTTTCACCTTCCAAAATGGCATTGTAGACTTTTTAAAGCGGCTCACTCTTGTTTTGCCTCCTGTACAGAGAAATGAAGGAGCCAGCTGCAATGTAGCTCTGGACACTAGATGCACATGTGAACAGTGCATGTATGAACCTCGTATACAGAGATATCAAGAAACCAGTGACAATGCACCTCTGGGAACCAGGTGCACATGTGAACCAACCCTGTGTATGATGTGTAGATATTACCCACTAGATTTCTGCTTTGCATATTAGGGCAGAAAAGGTGGGGAGGGAGGGGGTGAGAAGTCTGAGCTCTTGTTGCTTGCTTTGTTCTTTCGCAAAAAAAAAGCAGGGGTGGGGTGGGTGTACCTCTCCCTCTCCCTCTCCCTCTCCCTCTCCCTCTCCCTCTCCCTCTCCCTCTCCCTCTCCCTCTCCCTCTCCCTCTCCCTCTCCCTCTCCCTCTCCTGAATTTTCCACACTCCTATCTGTAAAGGACTTTTGGAAGCCATGTCATGGGGGGGGGGGCAGCATTGTAGATTCCAGGCTGAGAGTTCTTCTCCCTTACCTAAATTCTAGAGCAGGGATGGGGGTAGTTGTCGCAGCTCAGATTTCAGAATGGAAGGTTCACTGTTGATTTGCATAAAGTTTATGCAGATTGAGAGCTTTGCATAATTTGCATAAAGCTTGCCTCACTCGTAATCAGGCTAGCCAGTTTCCCCACCCTGCCAGGTTCACCTGTCTCCCTTAATCCTCCCGGCTGCTGGTGGGAGTTGAACATCTGAGGTGGGATGCAGGTGGGGAAATTCAGTTCAGTTTGCATTTTACTGTGAAAATTCCCTAAAACAATAGGAGGACCAAAGCACAGCTCTCCTTCCAAATCTGCACTGCTTTGAAATTTGGACTGTCCTTCAGCAAATATGTGCTAGGGGAAAGCAAACATAAATATGCATTTATTGGTGAAAATAACACAAAAAATGAATGGCTGGGGCAACCCAGTTATATGGGTGGGGTACACATAATAAATTATTATTATTATCATTATTACTTGCAAGAATGTGCTTATCAGGAAAAATTGCATGCAGAAATTTGAGGATTAGGAGAGACGAATAGCTAAATGCTTCTGAATATTTTCAACGACCCTTTTAAAGAAGCAAAATGATGTGGAAATGTCAATTCCTAGCCACAGGTAAATGTACTCCTTGTTCGGATAGTTAAGTTTAACTGTCTTTTTGGTGTTGTGCTGGATCTGAGTCCACCTACAGCAGAGCCAATCCAAGGATCTCACTAGACCACCCAGATGGCTGCAATATGCATTGCCGGAAGAGGAAATCTATCACTGGTAAAAAGGGCAAAAGAAGGGATAGAGCTGCATAAAATTAGCATGTGCTAATAAAATTAGCTGGACCATAAAGAAGGCCAATCGCCGAAGAATTGATGCTTTTGAATTATGGTGCTGGAGGAGAAATCTTGGAGAGACACTGCCCATCAGTGTAGATAATACTGAGCTAGATGGACCAATCATTTGACTCAGTAGAAGGCATTTTCCTGTGTTCCCAACGGCAACAATTAGCCACAACAGCTAAATGGTGCATATACAGAGGAAGAACACCTCTGAACCCCAGGCACTCTTTGGAACATAATGCCTTATAGGGTAGCTTTCAGAGCCATCCAGCTCCAGACTTGATGTTCTGATCTTGGGTGTGGCACCAGCATCCCCTTTGTATTGATTACATGCTCCTCCAGAATAAGGAAAGCCCCAAATAGCTTGCCCAACACCTAGTAGGGAAGTCCATTGCACAGTTGTGTCGGCAGCCCTACTAGATACGGATGCATTTTGTAAAGAGAGCCTGTGGAACTGAAGTGCTGTGTGGATGTGGCCTGGTTGGATGGGCACATGTGCTGGAGAGCGCAAAGAGTCTCTAATAATCCCAGATCCTTCTTCTGCCTCTCTGGCTCCTTGGGCAAGTCGTGCTACCTCCTCGCCTGCCCACCCCCCTCTGGGCCTGAGTTTCTCTGTGTGTGCACAGGTATCATGAGTGCTTATTCACACACACACACACACACACACACACACACACACACACACACACACACTTCTTTCTCCCATCCCCACTCAGGTTGACATCCGCCTGCTCTCCCGGGACTGAAGTTCGGAGGATCATCCTGGTTCACTTGGGGGTCTTTGAAGAAGATCAAAAGCCTGCTTTGCGGGGCTGAGCAGTCAGTCAGGAGAAGCCTTCTTTTCCTTGCTTTCCAACGTGTCCAGGCATGAGCCAAGGCTCCCTTTTCCAAGAGGGAAGGAGGCCACCCCTATTTCCAAAAAGCAGGTGGGTGAGCTCCAGCACGCTTCTTCCCCCTCTCCAGATATTGCAATGAGAGATCCTTCTTTGCAGCGTATCCCAAACAGAGTTTGAGTGTGTGTGTGTGTGTGTGTGTGTGTGTGTGTGTGTGTGTGGTTGGAGGGGAAAGAGTTGCCTGCTTTTCCAACATGCACATAAACACACACACACACAATTCCATGCTCTCTCCTGCCACACCTCCCTTCTGCCAGTGCTGCAGGGACTCTGCCCAAGTGAGGTTACTAATATGCAAATTGCCTGCTTTGCATGGGCCTCCTGCCAGGTTCCTAGGATGTGTGTGTGTGTGTGTGTGTTTTAATAATAATAATATATTTTTTAAAAAACCATCATCCCTGTTGCCCAAGATGAGGAGTGCGAAGGGGGTGCGGTCCCAGCAGGGCAATGTGCTCACCTGCCTCAGTGTGGCAAGAAGCATTGCTGAGCCAGAGGTGCTACGAGCAGCAGCAGCAGCAGCTGGCAAGAGAGGAGGAGGAGGCAGTGGCAGCAAGGGGGGAATCTTGGTGGAGGGGGCAGAGGGAAGCTGGCAACCCCACGGGCCACCACTTTGGGCGGGGGCTGGCCAGGTTGCGGCAGGTACTTCTCAGCCGGCAGGATGGTGAATCTGGACCCGGGGCACGCAGGTAAGGGCCCTCCGGAGGCGAGGCGGAGAGGGAGCAGGATGGCTCGACTTGTTCTCTTGGAAAGGCTGGGGAAGGAGGCCGGCTTCCAAGTTCTACCCTTGAGAAAGCCCCCCGGGGCACCTGGATCCGTCAGTTCCACCCCAAACAAGCTCCTGTTTGCTCTGATCTCTCACTGTTTTGATCTGCACATGCCTGTTTGTGTGTGTGTGTGTGGGATGGGGGAATGAGAACAGCAACTGGATCGGGTGAGGCTGGTGGGTTGTGCTGTTAGGAATCAGCTCCGGTGGGTCAGGGAGGAGAGAGAGATCAGACTCAGAATGCTACTTTAGCATCAAAATTTGACAGACCCTGGAGCTGAGTGTGGCCATCATGCCCTTTGACCCGAAGGCTCTCTCTGCACCCTTTCTTCTCTGAGGAATGCAGGGGCCGCTGTGGGCGGCAGACTCTGCAAGTTGATGTCTGCACATGCCCAGGAATACTCTCTCCTTCCAAGACTGCTCGACTGGCACAGATAAAAAACAATAGTTCTGGAGGCAGCAGCATGGAGTGGCTAGGAAGGCAGACAGAGAAACTTGTAGATTTTAAACAGAGGCAGGGGCAGATTCCCTTGTGTCCACACACCCATCTAGGTTGTTGTTTTGGGCAACTTCTTGCTGTGTGTGGCTATAGATAAGGAAAGGAAGACTTGTCTTTTCTTTTCTTTTCTTTTGAGCTGATCCTTTTTAAGATGCAGTTTTTTTAAAGCTGATCCGAACCTCCCTGGCCTCCTGGGAAACACTTCATCTTAAATCCAGGAGAGCAGCTGCCATTCAGTGCAGACAGCACTGATCTAGATGGGCCAATGGTCTGGCATGTGTTATGTAGCTTCCCTGTGTACCTAGATAAATTCAAAGCTGGAGGAAGACCTAGTTGGGGACCAGGCAACTTTTTTTAGTCTAACCCAAGCTATGCTTTGACGCCTGTGTTTGACAACTGAGAGAATGCAAAGCATCAACAGAGCCCCTGAGCCTGTGCTGAGTGCTTTCCCCCTTGTGACAAAGCAATCCATACCGGCTCCCCATCCTCACAGAGGGAAACCCCACACAACTGGAGTCAGGGGGTGGAGATGTTGTCTTCTAGAAAGGATTTCTCACTTTTGAATGTAAGGATGGGGAACCAGCCTTCGCTGACCTTCTGCTCCCAGATGTTCCAGGCCACTCTGGGGAGTGCCATGTGATTATCCCAAATCCTCTTGACTGCACAGATCCGGGCATTTCCATATGGTTGCAGGCATGCCATAAATTTAATGTGCATTTGAAGCACATGGCTTTCCCCCAGAGGATCCTGGGAACTGTAGTTTCCCTCTCACAGAGGATTCTTTGCGGGGTGGGAACATCATGTGCTTTAAACATCTGGTGTGCGTGTCGCCTAAGAGATATCAGGCACCTGCAGTTGGCTTCATAGTGTGGCTGCTTGTGGGCAACCAGTTGTTTCTGTTTCTCTTTTATACTGAATCCAAAAATGGACATTCTCAACCTTGTTTGTCCATTCAGGACACTGACCTGTCCCAGACTGCTTTCTTGCTGGCAGCGCAAGGTCACAGACCTGAGCAGCAGCATCCTGGGCAAAATATTTGAGCGAAAGGCGAAAGGGTGAGCATGATGCAACATGCGAGTTGGCCACAATAACATCTTCACCAGATTTCTCAATGTACTTCGCACAAGTCTTCCCAGGCACTACAACCAGTTCAGAACACAGCTGTGAGGCTGTTAGGAACACATTTCAGCCCTGCCCCCAGGCTTTCTGTTTATTTCCATTCCCAATTTTAAAGGGCTGGTTTGGGCCTAGAAGCCCTAAACTGCAGCTGCATACCCTCCAACATTTCTCTGACGGAAATAGGGACATCCTAAAGAAAAGCGGGATATTCTGGATTCAAATCAGAAACCGGGACACCTTCTGTAAATCTGGGACTGTCCCTGGAAAATAGGGACACTTGGATGGTCTGCAGCTGGGCAACTTCTAGTCCTCTAGATCAGGGGTCAGCAAACTTTTTCAGCAGGGGGCCGGGTCCACTGTCCCTCAGATCTTGCGGGGGGCCGGACTATATTTTTTTTTGGGGGGGGGGAATGAACGAATTCCTATGCCTCACAAATAACCCAGAGATGCATTTTAAATAAAAGGACACATTCTACTCATGTAAAAATATGCTGATTCCCGGACTGTCCAAGGGCTGGATTTAGGAGGTGATTGGGCTGCATCCGGCCCCCAGGCCTTAGTTTGGGGACCCCTGCTCTAGATCGACTCCAGTTCCCATCATCCCTGACCATTAGCTATGGTGGCTGAAGCTACAGATGGGATTTGGAGGGGCAGAGGTTGTCCACTCCTCCTCTTACAGATCATGAGAGGGACTGCATGAACCTGCCCATTAAGCGAGGATTTTGTTATTGTTCATCTTCTGATTCCCCCACCTTCCCAAGAGATGTGGGACAGCTACCATTGACCGGGTCTTTTTTGTGGTGGCGTCCCATCTCTAGAGCTCCTTCCCCATGTCTGCCTGCTAAAGCTGTTTTGATTTAAAGCAGGGAAGGGGGAATTGCGGCCCTCTAGAGGTTGTTGGACTTCGGCTCATGTCTTCCCTTACCACTGGTCATGATGACTGGGAAAGACCGTAGCTCAGGGATCGAGCATCTGCTTTGCCTGCAGAAGGTCCCAGGTTTAATCCCCAGCATCTCCAGGTAGGGCTGGGAATATCCATGCCTGAAATCTTGGAGAGGCATTGGCAGTCAGTGCAGACAATACTGACCTAGATCAGGGGTAGGCAACCTAAGGCCCGTGGGCCGAATGCGGCCCAATCGCCTTCTCAATCCAGCCCGTGGACGGTCCAGGAATCAGCATGTTTTTACATGAGTAGAATGTGTGCTTTTATTTAAAATGCATCTCTGGGTTATTTGTGGGGCATAGGAATTCATTCATTTATTTTTTTTCAAAACATAGTCCGGCCCACCACATGGTCTGAGGCAGGCACCACCAAACTTCAGCCCTCCAGATGTTTTGGACTACAATTCCCATCTTCCCTGACCACTGGTCCTGTTAGCTAGGGATCATGGGAGTTGTAGGCAAAAACATCTGGAGGGCCGCAGTTTGGGGGTGCCTGGTCTGAGGGATGGTGGACCAGCCCACAGCTGAAAAACAGGTTCCCCATTCCTGACTTAATGTCACCATTGAATTTTTTCATGTTTGGCTTTGGTTTTTATTGCATAGTTATAAACGTTATAAACCGCCTACAGAGCTGCTGCTTTGCAATAATAAAAATAATATTGAATAGCCTTTGCTAAAGTTTGTTTAGGCTTTCTTTAAGATGAACCCATAGCAATGAGTTGGTTAGTAAAAAAGGAATTCTAGGACTATCTCCGAATCAGCTGAGCTGTCAACACATTAGCGGCTCATGAATATATATATGTGTGTTTGTGTAACTCAGCAAGTACAACCTATTTTCCTGCGCTCACGGGTAACTTTCTCTCGGTGGAGATTTCACTTGGCCATGGGCAGCACTCTGAGTTTTGCCTTGCCATTTTCAAAGGAAGGAAGGGCAACTCATTTAGAAACATGAGCTCAAGGATATGGCATGAAACTGGGAGCATGCCATCTGACTAGCATCTATAGAGTTTGGCAGGAAAGATATTTGCTATAAGAGCAGAAGAAGAGCTTGCTGGATCAGGCCAATGAGTACAGCATCCTGTTCTCACAGTGGCCAAATAGATGCCTGTGGGGAACCCTCAAGCAGGACATGAACACAACAGCACTCTCCCCCCCCCCCCGCAGTT
The DNA here is from genome assembly GCF_965207765.1 of Zootoca vivipara. Lineage (NCBI taxonomy): Eukaryota > Metazoa > Chordata > Lepidosauria > Squamata > Lacertidae > Zootoca > Zootoca vivipara. The sequence goes on from NC_142597.1 coordinate 22,486,765, forward strand.
CCCAGCAACCAGAATTCAGAACTCTGACAGTGGAGGTAGAACATAGTCCCCAGGGTTAGTAGCCATTGATAGCTTTGTCCTCCATAAATTTGTCTCGTCCTCTTTGAAAGCCATGCAAGTTGGGGGCCATCACTTCTTCTTGGGGAGTGAATGCCCTATTTTAACCATGTGCCATGTGATGAACTGCTTTCTCTTTTGTGAATCTTCTAAGCCTTATCACAAACATGGCAGCCAGCCTTTGCGGTGGAGGTGGAGAAGAAGGAGATGTGATCTTTGATATGTGAACGTCAAAATCCTACCTGCTGGCAAACATTGCGGTTTTGTGTTTATAAAAGTCCTGCACAACTAAACTTCCCATGGCACTGTAAAATGCTTTCAGTGGCTTTTGTCTTCCAGGCGTTTGTTGTGAAATTATGAAATGGGGGGAGGGGAGCAGAAACTTGAATATTCGGCACTTGTTTATTTAGCCAAGCTACGTAATTTTCAAGATAGCAGTGAGCCCATTGACCACACAAGAGTATCACCGAGAAAGGGGTGATAGAAGGCTTTAGTTTCATAGCTTAGACATATCCGTAGAACAATCATTAGACAACTAGCATCATTTAGTGATTAAGTGGTTTAGTATCAATTAGCTGTGAAGTCCCGAGTTTATTCCTGCCACAAGCATCGCCATGTGCTCTTGAGGAAGCCCTCTCAAATTTCACCAAGGTTTTTGCAGCTCTCTGTTAACTTGGTCCAGTTTCTCAACTGGAGCCAGTGCCTTCGGAAACCTCCATTCATCTGGGGTTTTCTTTAAAAAGTACATGAATCCCAGTTAGGTACTGAATTCTGTGTGCCGGTTTAGTTTGCTACAGCTTTCCTTCCCCTTATTTAGTTATTTTATCTATCCCATGAGATTTATATACCACTTAATATTCCCCCCCCCGGGGGGGGGGAGCCTGTGTGTAAGGAAAAGAAAAATGCTCATAAAATTCAAAACTGATAACTACCAGGCATGATTAAATACATCAAATTATGAGGAACGGTTGAGGGAGCTAAGTACTATATGTTTTGCTTGGAGAAGACAGAGAGGTGATATGATAGCCATCTTCAAATATCTGAAGGGTTGTCACATGGAAGATGGCACAAGCTTGTTTTCTGGTTCTCCAGAGGGGAGGACCCAGACCAATGGGTTCAAATTACAAGAAAGGAGATTCCATTTAAACATCAGGGAAAACTTTCTGGTGGTAAGAGCTGCCCGATAGTGGAATGTACTACCTGAGAAGGTGATGGCCTCTCCCTCACTCACTGAAAGTTTTTAAACAAAGCTTGGGTGCATTTGGCTGGGGGGTTGGACTAGGCAACACTTTAGGTGTCTTTCAACTCTACAGTTCTATGATTCCATGAATTGTTGATTAAAGTCAACTATTTACGTAACAAGCATACATAATAATAAAAACTGTATGCCTGGTTAGGCTGTTCTAAAGAAAAAAGGAAGTACCACAAAGGCACTTGGCTAATATCAATAGGCAAGGAGTTCCAGAGAATTGATTGCTGCCACACTAATGGGTCGATTCCTTTACTTAATTCTTTCAGTACTCAGGCAGTGTGCTTTGACAAAACACTGCAAGAAAGCTGGCTTTAATGCAATTGTGCACATAATTCCATAAATATCCATTTTTGTCAAGTGTCCCCTAATGTGCAGGAGCTCGTATGATAGTCAATGGAACGTCATACGAAAAGGTGCAACCACAATCACATCAAGGTAGCAGTCTCTCTCCCCCCCATGCAGTGTTAGATCAATACAGAGGGAGATGGGGACCTGGAAATAACTTTTTAAGAGGATTAGGCACATTTAGGGGGGATAAGGCTATGTTCTGCATGCTGTTGTGCTCAGGTTCCGCGTTTGGGCTTCCCATTAGGGCACCGGGTCAGTCACTGTGCAAATAGGATGCTGGACTAGATGGGCCTTTGGCCTGATGCTGCAGGGGTCTTACAAATATAAGTGGGTGGGGGGGGGTGCTGCCTTCATGCCCTGCCTGTGAGTTTTCTGGAGCCACCTGTTTGGCTTCTTTGGCAAACAGAGGATGGGCAGAGAGGTTCTTCTGGTGTTCTTCATTCAAGATCCTAAAGGAAGCCTGCTCAAATCCAGCATTTGATTTTATAAATTCTCTTAGATCATGAGGAAGCAGAGCACAGAGAGAGGCAAATCCCAAACAAATCCACTTATCTTGGGGGCTGCTTGTCAAGCCACTGTCTTCCATGGTGCAAAAATACAAAGGCACAGAGTGGCGAATGAGTGGGACCCGCAACAAAATTTTGCAGTGCAGCGTGCTAGTGTTTAGTGTGCCAGCCAGTCAGCCCTGCCCTCCTCCAGGTCATTCCATTCCATTTTCTCTCCCACTCAACATTTAGCCAGCATTCTGTGGCCGATGTGCATGCTTGGGATGTTGTGTTTTTTTTGGGGGGGGGGTTCCTTCTCATCACACTGAAGGTTCCCCTCCCCTAAAAGATAGATTTCTGTACTACTGCAACCCAGTTCTATGTGGATGTTTCTATTTTAGTTATATTAGGATCGGCACTCACACCTGAACATCGGAAATAAAGGGAATGATGGGCTTTCTGTTGTTGCCTGAAAAGCTACATTAGAATGTTTTTAAACAAAGTAAAAGAGATTGTTAGCAGAAAATTATCTGATTTTGAGGTTTTTGAGGAGCTTTCCAGCGGAAACCATACAAAGGTTTTGACCTCTCAGATATACAGTATGAGCTATTCTTATACAGTGGTACCCCGGGTTACAAACGCTTCAGGTTACAAACACTTCAGGATACAAACTCCACTAACCCAGAAATAGTACCTCAGGTTAAGAACTTTGCTTCAGGATGAGAACAGAAATCATGCTCCTGTGGCGCGGCAGCAGCAGGAGGCCCCATTGGCTAAAGTGGTGCTTCAGGTTAAGAACAGTTTCAAGTTAAGAACGGACCTCCAGAACAAATTAAGTTCTTAATTAATAGGTACCACTTTACAGGTACCACTGTATTCTGAAACATGCCTTATGGGTAATTTAAAACAATTGTAGGAAGATTACAGTAACTGGAATTGGAGATTGAGATTGCAGTGTGAGGCAAACCACCATTTTGCTCTGCCTTGGCGAGAACCAAGGAACTCATATTAAAGTGTTCCTGTGCCATGCTTTTGGGCTAATGACTAACAATGTGCAGTAGGTAGCCAGAGAAACCATCAACAGTGCACAGAAATGACAGGAGAAAGTCACCTGCTAATTGGCAACATGAATATCTCACCTTACAGAACTTCAATCCTTCAACTCTCTACTCATTTACCTGGGATTAAATCCCATTGAATTTAGTGGGAGTGAGTAGACATGCATGGGGTCAATTCCAGTTGAGCCAGATAAACAGTTGACAAAGTTGGTTGTGTTCTGGTTGTGTATTTAATGTGTTCTGGTTGTGTATTTAATGTGTTCTGTGTTCAGAAGTTCTGATACACTTTCAGATGGGCCCCAGGAGACTGTGATGGAAAGTGCGGGGGGGGGGAGTGTTGAACCGCCAGAGGTATTTCCATTTGCTGAAGAGGCAAGTCACTTTTGAGAGATTTTTCTATAAAATTAAAACTGAAATCCTTTTTTTAAAGGCCTACTCACTGCTCCTCTTTGGTTTTGCAGAATCACTTTGTCTTGCAGTCCAACTGAAGCAAGGTTGCTGTGTGGGAATGCTGATGGGCGAAACTTGCTCTGTGTGGTAATGAAACTGACTAGTCTGGCTTGGTTGTGCAAGACATTGAGGGCCAGCTCTTCCCTTTCGAAGGCACTGGAGTTGCCTTGGGAAGAACTTGCAGCTCACTTTCCGCTTGGGATTTCTCATGCAGTGATGGTGCCAGGAGGAATGGGCAGGAGAAGAAAAGGCCACCCTTCCCACCTCTGGCAAGCTGGGTCTGGTGTGCCAAGCCAACAAACTCCTCTTGGGCCAGACCCACTTCCTAACCTACATTTCCAGCAGTTCAGTTGGCTTATAGCTTCAGGTCTGAAGGTGTTTACACAGTCAGAATTCCAGGGTGGTTGGCTAGTTTTGCTACACGTGACACCATCCTCCAGTTACCGTAACCAGGCTGTTTGATGTTAGATCCAATTTAATTACATTGGGCAGGTTGGCAAGAGCTCCAAGCATATCCCGATCGGAGATCTGTTCTCTGTTCCTCTGTACCAGGGCCAGGCCAGGACTGGGAGCAGGTGTTCCTGGGCTGAATGTGCTCCAACTGGGGTTCCTGAAGTTGGCATCAGCTCTGATGCCTACAGAGGCACAAGACTCTGTAGCTCAGTTGGTTAGAGCAGGGGAGGAGGAAGGCGCTCAGGCGCCTGGGGTGGTGTGCCCAGGGGCAGGGCGCATTGTGGGGCCTCCGGAGTCCGCCTGCCTCCTCCCACTCAGCCACCCTAGAGCTGGGAGGGGGGGAGGCAGTGGGCAGACCGTTTGGGCAGCATGGAGCCTTGGTGTGCCCAAACCACTGTGTCTCTCCCAGGAGAGATGTGTGGCTCAGGCCCGCTGCAGGCCCCGCTGTGAGTGCCGGCCAGCATTTTGTCACCCCCACACACACTCAGTGGGGAGACCTGGCGTGGCCCGCACCCACCACACACCCCTTCCTCCACCCCTGGGTTTGAGCATGGTGCTGATAATGCCAAGGTCACAAGTTTGATCCCCATATGGGACAGCTGCATATTCCCGCATTGCAGGGGATTGGTCTAGGAGCAAGAGGTAGCCTACATGATTCTCCCCTTCCCCATTTTACCACCACAACAACCCTGTGAGGTAGGCTTAGGCTGAGAGGCGGTGAATGGCCCAGGATCATGCAGTAAGCTTCATGGCTGAAACAAAGAACATGAGAAAAACAAATTAAAACATCAGAGGAACTCCTGTGATGGAAAGGCCTCCTGAAATAAGATGGATTCAACCAGGTGCCTGAAACTCAGCAGTGCCAGTGGCTGCCTCACTTCTAGTGTTAGGGAGTTCCACAGACATGGACCCACAACTGAAGGCACAGCTTCTTGTTTCAGTGATTGACTTGGGACATACTGGGCCTAAGTTATCTATGGCTTTTTACACCAGAATAAGAGTCTTGAACCAGACCCAGTACCCAATGGAAAACCAGTGCTTTCAACACTGGTGTCATGTTCTCATGGTAAGACAGTTCCCATCACCAGTCTAGCTGCAGCATTCGGCACCAGCTGAAGCTTCCGGGCCAGACCCAAGGGCAGCCCCATGTAGAGTGCATTGCAGTAGTCCAGCCTTGAGGTTACGTTACAACCAGATGAGGCAGATTCATGGGGAAGGTTATGTCTGCCAACAACCATTCATGGATAAATGAAACCTTCATGTCCAGAGAAAGTATAGGAAAATAGAAAGCTCCCTTGTACTGAGTTGGAACGTCTGTCCATCTAGCTCAGTAGTGTCTACTGGCAGAAGCCAGTGTTTCAGGCAGCAGTCTCTCCCAGTTGTATCTGGAAATATGGGGATTGAACCTGGGACTTTCTGGATACAAGGCAGATATGCTACCTCTGAGCTATTGCCTTCTCCAGTGTTTCAGGCTCTTTTTGTGTTCTTATGTCCTCGATTAAATCATCCCCTGCCTCAGCAGGAGATTTCAAGAGTATATGAGTGTTCTCTAGATCAGGATCTGACTGCCACCATATTGGTGTTCCCGGTGAATGCTGATGAGCCGGATACCAAATTCAGGGTTTATTCAATGATATTCATGCTGTTGCCCCGGGAATCCATGAATTGGCACAGGAACTCCATGCAGTGAGCTACCTAGGACTGAGTGGGTATGGTGAGGCCCCTCAGCCTTAGAACAGGAATAGTTGTATCTCTCTGTGTGTGACATCAGCCCCTGTGATTGGCAGGAAATATGAAGCCTTCGGATTGGCTAGAACTAAGATAAATACCTCAGAGCTTAGCATCATGGCCATTGTTTGTCCACAGTGCAAGACCTTCTACCTATGCACTTCAAGACCCTAGGGAGCCTGGTCTGGACAACCTACACTCCAGGCCCAGATCTGATCCATCCCCTCCAACATTTCTCCAATGAAAATAGGGGTGTCCTAGGAAAAAGGGACACGGGTGACGCTGTGGTTTAAACCACAGAGCCTAGGGCTTGCTGATCGGAAGGTTGGCGGTTCGAATCCCCGTGATGGGGTAAGCTCCCATTGCTCGGTCCCAGCTCCTGCCAACCTAGCAGTTTGAAAGCATGTCAAGTGCAAGTAGATAAATAGGTACTGCTCCAGTGGGAATGTAAACAGCGTTTCCGTGCGCTGCTCTGGTTCGCCAGAAGTGGCTTAGTCATGCTGGCCACATGACCCGGAAGCTGTACGCCGGCTCCCTTGGCCAGTAAAGCGAGATGAGCACAGCAACCCCAGAGTCGTCTGCAACTGGACCTAATGGTCATGGGTCCCTTTACCTATATTATTATTTTATTATTATTTATTTATTTATTCATTCATTCATTTCCCCCATCTGGCTGGGTTTCCCCCACCACTCTGGGCGGCTTCCAACAATGATTGAAATACATTAAAATATCTTCCCTAAACAGGGAACTTCCCTAAACAGGGCTGCCTTTAGGTGTTTTCTAAATGTCAGGTGGTTGTTTATCTCCTTGACCTCTGATGGGAGGGCGTTCCGCAGGGCGGGCGCCACTACCGAAAAGGCCCTCTGCCTGGTCCCCTGTAGCTTTGCTTCTCGCAGTGAGGGAACCGCCAGAAGGCCCTCAGTGCTGGATCTCAGTGTCCGGGCTAAACGATGGGGGTGGAGACGCTCCTTCAGGTATACAGTGGAACCTTGGTTTACGAACACCTCGGTTTATGAATTTTCGGTTTACGAACGCCGTGGACCCATCTGGAACGAATTAATTCACTTTCCATTACTTTCAATGGGAAAGTTCGCTTCAGTTTATGAACAGACATCCGGAACCAATGCTTTGGGTTAAGTACGCTTCAGGTTGAGTACTCTGCGGACCCGTCTGGGACAGTTTAATCCACTTTCCATTACTTTCAATGGGAAAGTTCGCTTCAGTTTATGAACGCTTCAGTTTATGAACAGACTTCCAGAACCAATTGTGTTCATAAACTGAGGTATCACTGTACAGGACCGAGGCCGTTTAGGGCTTTAAAGGTCAGCACCAACACTTTGAATTGTGCTCGGAAACATACTGGGAGCCAATGTAGGTCTCTTAGGACCGGTGTTATGTTGTCTCGGCGGCCACTCCCAGTCAGCAGTCTAGCTGCTGCATTCTGGATTAATTGCAGTTTCCGGGTCACCTTCAAAGGTAGCCCCTTTACCTAGGGAAAAGTAGGACATTCCAGGATCAAATCGAAAACTTGAAATCCTCTTGACCTGCCAAACTGTTCCATGTGAGAAGGCATGAAAAAAGCATTGCCTCACCCATCCCACAAGTATCAATTTTTAAAAGGGAGGAACTGTAGCTCAGGGATAGAGCATCTGCTTTGCATGCAGAACGATTCGGGTTCAATCCCCGGCATCTCTAGTTAGGGTTGAGAAAAATGGTCCTGCCTGAAACCCTGGAGAGCAGCTGCCAATCAGTGCAGACAATACTGGGCTAGATGGACCAATGGCCAAGTCAGTAAATGGCAGCTTCCTATATTCATCATTTTAGCAAGATTTGAAGCTGCCACAAGTCATACTCTTCTGAGATGGAGCTTCGCTACTTCTTTCAAACTCCTTTGTCAACCTTTCTCATTTCCTAAACCTTCTGATTATCTTTTGTTATCCTTGGATTGGTTCTCTGCGGTCTTGTAACATGCAGGGAATATGAAAAAAGCTGTGTCAATTATCTCCTTCTTGGTATGTTTGATGAGAACAATTACATATCACGGAGTTTTGCCTGATTTCGAGTGATGTCTCTTTAATGGAGAGCTCACCTGGCAAAACCGCAGAGAACAGGCACAGAGCGGAGCATTATAAATAGTGTTATTAACGGATGCAAATCACTCTCCTGTTCTTTTTTTTATATATATAAAAACCCCTCCAGGGAATTGGCTAGTGGAAGCTTATGCAAATTGTTTCTTACAACAGAAAAAACAACCCAGCACTCTTCCAGTTAGGATGCAAAGAGTTAAAAGTGCCCTTGCAAAGCTACCCAGGTTTATTTAAATGTGGGCTTCTTCTCTTCTGCACCTGGTTCTATACCCAGTGAGAAGAAAATGTGGGACATGGGTAAAGTTAAGTCCAGTCAAAGGCGACTATGGGGTTGCAGCGCTCATCTCGCTTTCAGGCCAAGGGAGCCGGCGTTTGTCCACAGACAGCTTTCTGGGTCATGTGGCCAGCATGACTAAAACACTTCTGGCACAATGGAACACCATGATGGGAACCAGAGCGCACAGAAATGCTGTTTACCTTCCCATCACAGCGGTACCTATTTATCTACTTGCACTGGTCTTTCGAACTGCTAGGTTGGCAGGAGCTGGGACAGAGCAACGGGAGCTCACTCTGTCACGGGAATTCGAACTGCTGACCTTCTGATCAGCAAGCCCAAGAGGCTCAGTGGTTTAGACCACAGCGCCACCTGCTCCCAATATGTGGGATATAGGCTGCATTCACACAGCAGTTCATTCCCTCTCCCTGAAGTTTCCCTAACCATTAATTTTTGTGTTATAGTTGAGCTTTCACGTCATACGAAAGCCACTTCCAGCAAGCTGATGAATATAGTGAATGTTCAGTACTCATTCCTGTGTTTTTAAATTCCATTTGCAGGCCCCTTAGCCAGGGAAATTGAGGGAGTAAAGTGACAAAATCTGGGGTGATATGCAGGCATGCAGCTCTTCCCTGATGTTTTCATGGGGGAATTATGGGGGTGCAGAAGCAGGCATGTGCAGAAAAGACAGGGGAGTAGTGACATTGTTCAGTGACTTCTGTTACTGTGCTGCACCACACCCGCCAGTGTGAATGAAATTTAGTACAGTATATGAGTTGAAAAGCCACCATTCCACAATGCAACACGATTGCAGAGTGAAAGGAATGTTAGAAAATGGGATAGAAGCGCCGGCATTATAATCAGAAAAACTAATGCCACATTTCCCGCATCTGAATGCGCCCCATATTCTGTGATGGGTCACAAGCCTCAAAATTCATACATGGTGAACTCTGGTAAATGAATACCTGGGATCCAGGACTCTGGCAGCAGGGACAGTAATTTCCAGTGTAAATTGCTTAAAATCATAGCCATGAAAGAAAGATCAATGCCAAATCGAGTGGGGGCAAAATGGTCCATCTCTTGGTCCATCTCAGTATTGTCTACAGACTGGTAGCAGCTCTCCAGAGTTTCAGACAAGTGTCTCCTCCAGCCTGTCCTGGAGATGCCAGCGATTGAAACAGAGGCCTTCTGCATTCAAAGCAGATGCTCTAATCACTGAGCTTTGGTCCGCTGAACGATTTGCAGTACCTTACAGGTGAAACTCGGAAAATCAGAATATCGTTGAAAAGTGCATTTATTTCAGTAATGCAACTTATTATTTTTTATTTTTATTTTATTTTTTACAAATGCTTTCTTTTGGAAATTCCACAGTAATAAAACAAATAGTTACAATAATACAAAAATAAACATCGCTATAACATTTCATTAATTACATTCCATTTATAATTGACCCGCCTAATGACAAATAATTACAATTACAACAAGTAAAGGCTTGACGTATCTTGCTTTGCATGTCATGCATCTATCTTATATATTGGTTTCACCTTTTAATTTGCTTTACTGAAATAAATGCACTTTTCGACGATATTCTAATTTTCCGAGGTTCACCTGTAGATATCAGCCAAATGCTTACATTAGGGAGAATCATGCTTCCTGGCTCAAGGTGCCATCATGGAGCAGTTTTTTCCCCCCTGGGTTTCCCCGGTCTCAAGATGGAAAGCCCATCTGGAAAGGCCTGTTCCTCTTCTCCATCCTTTGCCATCCATCTTGCCTGACCTATGATCAGGAAAATGGATGAAGGAGAAGTCCCAAAAGATGAATGAAAACACAGAAGATGAATGGAGTGGAGAGAGAGAGAGAAGGGAGGAAGGCACAGCATTGCCCAAGCTTATGAATATTCCTGAGGCTGGATGGGGATTCAAAAGCTTGGAGGTATATTATTATAATGACACACTCATTGAAGAGGCACAGGTGGGGGGGGTCATGCTCAGCTATTAAAACCAGCTTGCTTCACATTTTTAGATATCAAGATGAGTGGCGATGTGGCAGATTCCACAGATTCGCAGCATGAAGGCAGTCACATAGAACCTGGTAAGACAGTTTCTCTTTCCCCAGTCCCCTGGGCTTTAGTTCCAGCTCAGGGCATTGGCAGGTGGAGTTCAAAAGGAGGGCTGAAACGTGGCAGCTGCCTTATAAACCTTCTCCCATAATATTTGGGGCCATTATCACTTTATTACACAGAAGCATGATGAAATGAGAGAGCAGGGCACATGTTTCTCAGTTCGTTAGAGGTGGTTTTGATCCCTGCAATGCCAGTTTAAAGATTCCCATTGGATATTTCAGTGATATATGGCCCCAACCAAACAGATGAACCACACAAACCTCTCCCGTTTCCTGCTAAACCTTCCAACTTGGGCCAAAGTCTCCATGTTGGCCCAGCTCAAAAGTCCAGGTGATTTTGCTGGTTGCAATATCACCATCTTAACCATCAGAAACCCAGGCAAGGTGAGGTCATCCTGCCATGCTAAAAGTGTGTTAATAAAGCCCAAACGAGAACAGGGAAAACCCTTTGTGGGTTATTAAGGTCAAAGCAGCTTTCGTAATGCAGGGCTGCTTCCTTCCGGATGAATAAGTGCTATTTTCAAAAGGCTTAGGGGGCCTCTGTCTTTTAACACTGAAAACCCACAAACAGTGTCAGCCCCCCAGCTGACTCACACAGAGTGTTTGGCAAAACAGGCTACCATCCATGAATTTCCCCTTCATCTCCAAGGAATTATTCTGCTCCTGTTGGCATTCAGTTTCTTGGGGACCTTGATTTGGAGAGCGTTTATACCTCTAAATACCACACCAGTCAAACGAAAAAAACTTTCAAACTTGTGAAACATTTGCTTGCTCTTTGTTCAGAGGTACGCTCTAGAATTCCTAAGCTTGCACTAAAAATGTCACATCGAATTTTGTGCTTTTTTTTCCCCAGTGCAGGGGCAAAACACAAAAGGTGTGTTTGTATTGCATACTAAGTTTCTGCCAAGTCTAAATCTTAGCACAGGGTGGGGAACCATCTACTCCTGGGCTAGTACGGCATATTGGCCCCCTGGACTTTTCTATGTCACTTGTGCCTTCCCTGCATTGGCACTTCCCATCCCACCTCTCTCTGTTTTTCTTTCTTAGATGTAGGTCCTTACCTGCATTATACTTTTAAGGAAGTATCCTACCACCTTAAACAGCCATTAGCTTCCCCAAAGAATTCTGGGGGTTGCAGTTTGTAAAGGGTGTTGTTGAGAGTTATTAGGAGTCCCCTATTCACCTCACAGTACTACAATTCCCAGAGCTCCCTAGGAAAAGGGATTGATTGCTAGTCCACTTCGAGAAATGTAGCTCTGTGAAGGGAAGGGAGGTCTCTGTTTCACGTGATGATGTCAACTTGTCAGCAAGTCCTTACTCCCAGGTTAAGTGTGTACACAGTTGCCATTGTAATTGTCCAGGTGTTCATCAATGAATATTATTTATTACCTGCCTTGAGGGCTCTGTATGGAAAGGAAGGGCAGGGCAGGGAACAGAACTTTCTTTTTCCTGTCACTCACATTATACTGCATCAGAATTGGCTAGACTTAATGGTCGCATCATCATATTCAGTGCATGATCTCTAATTGGCATAGAGTGAGGGCATTCTGTGTGTGTGTGTGTGTGTGTGTGTTAAAAAAAAACCACCAGTTTTGGTTTGCACATATGAACAATTTCCACCTGCATGGCTGTAGTGTCCTGCTCATCCCAACCATGGGCTTCAGGGGATTCATCCGCCAAGGGCTGCATTGGTTGCCTGGGCTGCCCCCTGTGCAGGCAGGTAGTACAGTGCGGCCCCACTTCTCTCTCTCTCTCTCTCTCTCTCTCTCTCTCTCTCTCTCTCTCTCTCTCTCTCTCTCTCTCTCTCTGTGTGTGTGTGTGTGTGTGTCACTCTGGCAGTGTCAGTGGCTGGCACAGTGGGCTCTGTTCACCCTCTGCGTCCCACTCCTCCTGGCACATATTGTGTCCATGTGCCCCAAGCACCAGCAAACCACGCTATGTCACTGCTGGGTGCGGAGCCTCAGGAGTAACACAGGGGGCAGTGTAGCGATGATGTAGAATGGAAGGCAAGCAGTGGGGGCAAAGGATTTTGGCATCGCTGAAATTTGAGACATCAGGGTCTGCCACTGGGGCTATCGATTGCTACTAACCTTAATGGCTTGGCTCTGCCTCAATGGTTGGACACAGTAATGCAGGCATGGCCAAACCTGGACCTCCAGCTGTTTTGGGACTACAATTCCCATCATTTCTGACCACTGGTCCTGTTAGCTAGGGATGAGGTGAGCTGTAGTCCCAAAACAGCTGGAGGGCCAAGTTTGGCCATGCCTGCTGTAATGCTTCTGAATGCTTTTTGCTGGAAACCGCAGGAGGAGAGAGCTCTCGGGCTCAGGTCCTGCTTGTGGGTTTCCCACAGGCATCTAGTTGGCCACTGCGAGAACAGGGTGCTGGCTGAGATGGTAATGCAGCAGGCTCTTCTGATGTTCTTATCTGAAGCAGACCTGAGGTTTCAACTGGCCAAGATGAGTAGCAGAGAATAGCAGAGCTGTGCAGGAAAGGCAGGCTAGAGCTGAAATCTGACAATACACGGTTGTGTCCTGGCCTGAAGTGTGTGCCGCGAATCTATTCAAGGCACTGCAGGTTGGCCAATGGTGCGGCAGATGTTACTCCAAGCGCCCTGTTTATGCACACATCATCAAATGGGTTGAAAGCCCCAATTTAATTAAATTTCATGCCCCTGGACATACTTCTTGAGTCGTTGCCAAGCGTGTCTTTGAGCTAGCCACTTCCAGAGATATTTTAGCGGGAGGAAATAGAGCCAACAAGGTTTGTAAAAGGCCAATTTGACAGACTTTGTGCTCCAGGGCCTGGGAGGTGGAGGTGTTGCACCAACCTAATTGGCTGTTAAATTGGTAAAAATAATAATAATAAAAATCCCTGCTTAGATGAGCCTTAGCTTGTAGTTTGCTGGTACATAGCCAAAGTCACTTGGCTTTTTAGAGTCGCGGTGTGTGTCTTGATTTTTGGAGACACGCCATGAGTTGCTTTTCAGAGTTAGCTTCAATTAGGAGTAAACTGCTCCATCACACTTTATTTTTAAAATAGGAAGAACGGAGGAGGATGGAGATTGCAAATATGAAAAGGGGTTAAATTAAGTGTCTTCCACTAAGGTAAAAAAAACTGGTTCTGCTGTAGCGGTTAAGCAGTATAAGCCATGCAGTCCTGATCCACTTTAACATCTTCTGTTCAAGGGCTGATACAGGAGGAATTCTGTCTTCAAGGGGGAGGCAATAGGGGGGGGGAGAGATGTATTGTATTTCAATTGAAATGAGAGTCATCTTTCTAAATTGGCATCTATATATCTAAATCAACACATGCAAATATTTTGCAAATCTTCATTGTTATTATTTTTTGATGTACGGATCACCTTGTCCATATGCCTCAAGGCTATCTGCAGGCAAAACAACTTGAGGATAGCTTTAAAAGCAATGCAAAATGATCGCCCAAGGCAGAGACCTTTTCATCCAGGTCTCTCTTCTCTTCTGTTTTGTGATACTTAAATTTTTGATGGGGTGTATGTGTCTGCAGGAGGGGAGCTGTGAGAAGATTATAGTAGTTCTTTCTAAATTTGCATCCATACAAAATTTATGCAACTTGGTGTTTTTTTCCTTGCCCCCTATTTTTGGGGTGATACATTTCCTCGGCTTGCACTATGTGTAAAGAGGCACCGTGGGGTGGTGGGTGGGGGTAGCTGTGAAATCAATATAGTAATCATTCCTAAATTTGCACCTATGCCTATAAATTAGTCTGTGCAAATTTGTGCCCCCTCTCCTCCTCTTTGAGTGATACCTTTTCCTTTTTTCTTCACTAGAGGTATTTTTCAAAAATCCCAATTAATGGAAAGATCAGATGAATTCTGAAAAAAAGCAGAAAGATAAAAACGGCCCAATTTATTGGGTAGGGGAGGATGCCACACATTCCTGGTTTTAGTCCTTTGAAACAGACTCAGAAGCAGCTTCCATGAATCCCCATACTAAATGACAAAGCTAGGTGTAGGGTCTGTGGTGCATAGCTGCCAAGTTTTTCCTTTTCTCGCGAGGAAGCCTATTCAGCATAAGGGAAAACCCCTTAAAAAAAGGGATAACTTGGCAGCTATGCTGTGGTGTGAAGATGGACAGGGCTCTGCAGGGCATGTGAAGAGTGCAGTTCCCTTGTGAAATAACCACACCTGCTGCCTCCACTCATGGAGCTAAACTTCAAGTTTGGTCGACTCAGACCAACACGGCTACCTACCTGTAACTAGAACTTCAAGTTTGAAGCTTAGCATTCCCGAGAAGCTTCCTCTGTTTCTCTTTCAACAAAATTAAGTTATCCAGAGGATCAAAGGGCTAAGTTGAGGACCCTCTCCAGGCATCCCCAAACTTCGGCCCTCCAGATGTTTTGGACTACAATTCCCATCATCCCTGACCACTGGTCCTGTTAGCTAGGGATCATGGGAATTGTAGGCCAAAACATCTGGAGGGCCGCAGTTTGGGGATGCCTGATCTAGTACATAGCTGTCAAGTTCTCCCTTTTTTAAAGGGAAATTCCCTTATGCTGAATAGGTTTCCTCGCGAGAAAAGGGGAAACTTGACAGCTATGCTCTAGACATCATTTTTATTGTGACTTGATGAATACTGGTATGCATGGTTCTACATGATCTTGCTTTCAAAACTGTTTGCAGCTGCAAGCATTTCAGGGCAGACATCTTCCTTTGTTTCCAATCAGTGCATGTCTCACAACTTCCAGTTGAAGTTTCGTAATTTTCCTGGAAACGTAAGAAGAGCCTGCTGGATCAGGCCATGGCCCACCTATAGTCCAGCATCAAAGTGGCCAAGCAGATGCCTATGGGACCTAAACACAACAGCACTCTGCGCACCTGTGATTCCCAACAACAGTTATTCAGCTGCTGACAGCAGAGGTGGATCATAGCCATCAGAGCTAGTAGCTCTTGATGGCATTCTCTTCCTTGAATTTGGCAGGCCAGGTGGCGCTGTGGGTTAAACCACTGAGCCTAGGGCTTGCTGATCAGAAGGTTGGCGGTTCGAATCCCTGTGGCAGGGTGAGCTCCCGTTGCTTGGTCCCAGCTCCTGCCAACCTAGCAGTTCGAAAGCACGTCAAAATGCAAGTAGATAAATAGGAACCGCTACTGGTTTGCCAGAAGCGGCTTTGTCATGCTTGCCACATGACCTGGAAGCTGTATGCCGGCTCCCTTGGCCAATAGTGCGAGATGAGCGCGCAACCCCAGAGTCGGTCACGACTGGACCTAATGGTCAGGGGTCCCTTTACCTTTACCTTTTAAAGCCATCCACGTTTATGGCCATCACTGCCTCCTGTAGGAGCGAGTTCCATGATTTAACTATGAGTGTGAAGAAGTTCAGTGGTATCTCGGTTTAAGAACAGTCTTGTTTACGAACGATATGGTTTACGAACTCCGCAAAACTGGAAGTAGTGTCCCGGTATGCAAACTTTACCTCGGTCTAAGAACAGAATCCGAACAATGGAAGGGCACCGGCAGCGGGAGGCCTCATTAGGGAAAGCGCGCCTTGGTTTAAGAATGGTTTCGGTTTGAGAACGGACTTCCAGAATGGATTAAGTACCACTGTACTTTCTTTTCTGCAGTGGCTACCTGTTTGTGGAATGCTCTCCCCGGGGAAGTCATTATACATCTTGAGGTGCCAGGCAAAAAAACGTTCATCTTTAACCAGCCTTTGGCTGATCAATATTCTACAGCCTTTTAAATGTGTTTGGGGGTGCTGTTGTTGTTTTTGTTTTAGCTACTTATTTGTGGTTTTTATCTTGTGTTCTTATCTTCTGAACCGCCCTGAGATCTTTTGATGTAGGGAAATATATAAATCTAATAAATCTAATAAACCACACGCCGCCTCGTTGCATGTCCACGAGTTTTAGAGTTGTGAAAGAGGGAGGGAGGGAGGGAGGGGGAGAGAGAGAGAGAGAGAGAGAGAGAGGGAGAGGGAGAGGGAGAGGGAGAGGGAGAGGGAGAGGGAGAGGGAGAGGGAGAGAACCACTATCCACATTCATACCACAAATGTTTTGAGTAGTGATGTCGGCTGAAGTATTGCAGCTTTTGTTGCACTACCCCCCCCCTCAAAATGGCACTAATGCAGGAAGCATTGTAGAGCATCTAATAAAGCAGAATGATGTGTGGGTCTTGCATAAATTTGCCCCTAATGTACTAAAGCTGCATTCAAGGCATGCTGCAGAATACACCCACAATAAACCCCCGGCTATCTGGAGGGATCCTTCCTGTATGTAACTGAAATCCTGCTATTTCCAGCCCGATGAAAGCCCCCTTTTACCACCTGGCTACCTCTGAGCCCTTTGGACTACAACTCCTGTCAGCCCCAGCTGCCTGGGAAGGCAGCAGGTTGGTGAAGACCACCTTAGATAATGAGAGAAGGTTGGGAAATGAGCCGGTCCCTTGAAGCTTGCATCCAAAGCCTCTGTTGCGTGGATCTCTGTGGTGGGATAGGGCGTATCATGCTGTTTCTTCCCCCACTCCCACCCTTCTCTGGAAGGCAACATCAGGGAGTGGAGCTCCTGAGGGTGTGGCTTGTCTTCAGCTGTGCCCTGTTTCCCTGTGAACCTTGTACAACTCAGCGATTTCACCCATTGCTTTTTATTGATACTGGAGAGGAAGATTGGAGGATTGCTATGCATTTTACTCCCTTTCCACTGAGAAGGGCTACCCTGTATCCTGACAACCTCTTCTCTCCCTCTCCCTCTCCCTCTCTCTCCCATTGACTGCCCCAGAAAAACTGGGACATCCTATTTCCCCCACAAGGGCATGACGGCCATTTTGGGCACCTTGCTCTTGCACAATTTCAGGCCACGATCTCACCCTGGGGAAAAATGTTTTTTCCAGATCTGAAATCTCACAAAGAGCCCCAAAACACACTTTTTCGGCACGGTGCCCCCAAGAAGTGCTTTTTCAGGTCAACAATCTTATACGGCACATTTTGGGGGTGTCTTAGGGAGACCCTGATTGTCAAGCCCCTCCCTATCTGATATGCCAAAAACTAATAGGCTGAGGATTCTTCTCTGTTTGTGGCAACCTTTGGCTCTATCTGCCTCTGATCGATTGCAACAACACAGTTCCTCTCCAAGACTTCTCTTTGATATGGGACATGATGTGGGGAGGGGAAGAGAAAGCCCTCTTTTTTTAAGTTTAAACCATAAACCAGGCAAGGAGGGAGCATTTCAAACACACCTGCCACAATAACTGAATGACTGCAGGGCATTGGGAGCTTCTTCCCTCCCCACCACTGGGCAGGTGGGGAGCTGTTGCAATATCCCACAGAGCAGATTTGGGCAAATGTCAGTTGCTGGGCGTTTTCGGAAAAGTGCGCTTGTGTTTGTGTTGCAGCTGATGGTAGTGAAACTGACTGGGACTGCCCAGCTTTTGACAGGCTGTGGTCCATAGTACAGTGATACCTCACAAGACGAATGCCCTGCAAGATGAATTTTTTGCAAGACGAATGCGTCTTGCGATCCGATGGTGACTCGCAAGACAAATTTGTTTTGCGAAAAATTCGTCTTGCGAATCGCAGTTTCCCATAGGAATGCATTGAAATTTAATTAATGTATTCCTATGGGCAAAAAAAGAAATTTCAATGCATTCCTATGGGAAACCGCGATTCGCAAGATGAATTTTTCGCAAAATGAATTGACTCGCGGAATGAATTAAATTTGTATTGCGAGGCACCAGTGTATATTTTGCCTGGAAACAGAGGCCTAGTTCTCACTGATGTCAAGTAGTGCAGGTTGATCATTTTACACTCTCGGTGAATGGACCCCATTTTATAAATATATATATATAATGGGTATTTTAACAGTGCGGATTTTGTAGCCCTCTGAGTCTTTCTGCCATGCCCTCAGGACTCACCACAGGTCACACTGTATGTCAAATTCATGCCTCCTCTGTCCCTCTCTGGGCACATATGGGTGGGTGTTTGCTAGCAATGTTCAGATACAATACTGTCCCCCAACCAAGCAGGGTTTGTGGTAATGTATGTTATTTATTACCAGGTACTATCCCCGTATGTGATCCTGGAAAATCACTGTCCTGATTTATTCCTCTTTGGGGGGGGTGTCTTTTAAAGCCAATTGCTACAACTGTCATTACTCAGGGCTCAGCTCCCTCCTCAGTTTCTCTGGAAGATAAATGGGGAATAGACATCAGGAACAGCAAGAGTCCAGCTAAATCAGGCCAATGGCCCATCTAGTCCAGCAACCTATTCTCATGGTGGCCAACCAGATGCCCCCAATAGGAAACCCACAAGCAGAACATTCTCCTCCACTGTGGTTTCCAGCAAGTGATATTCAGAAGTATTACAGCTTCTGGTCAGGGCTTCTCCCTACTCTTTCCAGACAGTGGTCTGTGATTTAATGCTCCATATCTGAGTGTGTGTGTGTGTGTGTGTGTGTGTGTCTGTGTGTGTGTGTGTGTGTGTGTGTGTGTGTGTGTGTGTGTGTGTATTTGCCCCAAACTTTCCCCACAAAATGCCTTTCTTTAAAGATGAATTTGTCTTCTTTTAAAGGCATCCAAGTTGACTGCCATCACATCCTATGATTGTTGTGTCTTCTGTTGCCTTTTGTAAAAGTGCATATACATTTCTGTACATTAACCCTAAGTCAGAAGGTCGGCGGTTCGAATCCCTGTGATGGGTGAGCTCCCGTTGCTTGGTCCCAGCTCCTGCCAACCTAGCAGTTTGAAAGCACCTCAAAATGCAAGTAGATAAATAGGAACCGCTCCAGCGGGAAGGTAAACGGTGTTTCCATGTGCTGCTCTGGTTTGCCAGAAGCGGCTTTGTCATGCTGGCCACATGACCTGGAAGCTATACGCCGGCTCCCTCGGCCAATAATGCGAGATGAGCGCGCAACCCCAGAGTCGGTCACGACTGGACCTAATGGTCAGGGGTCCCTTTACCTTTACCTTTGTGTATATATATATATATAAAGGTAAAGGTAACGGGGCCCCTGACCATCAGGTCCAGTCGTGTCCGACTCTGGGGTTGTGGCGCTCATCTCACTCTATAGGCTGAGGGAGCCGGCGTTTGTCCACAGACAGCTTCCGGGTCATGTGGCCAGCATACCATACAGTATTACAAAAGTAAATACAAACACAGATTACCTGCCTCCCCCTATGAACAGTGTTTCAGATTACATTTATGTAAATCAAAATGTATCAAGTGGCGTTCAAAATATTTAGCATAATATTCTCTCTGCTACAATGTATAATAATAATAATTTTTCATTTGCAGTGCTCATTGTTTTCTATGACCAAAACAAATGACTCCATTAGTTATACCCACATTCACACGATTCTTAATTGACCTATCCCTTCTTCAGTTGATCCGATCTTCCCTTTACAAAGACCAAACCATTATATATATATACCGTAGTTGGGACAGATAAACTAGATTCCTGGCTATTTATAAAACCAATAAACAAATCTCAGCCTGCCAAAACCTGTCTGTCTTTCATTGCCCTTTCAAACCCTGTAGCTGCTAGAGTCTCATTTGGACTGTTTGACAAGCCACCATAGGAACACCATCTTTGCTTGTTTTGTTGTATACGGTACCTAAAATGAAAAAAGAACAGATATCCTCCCGGTTTTACAACTGGTGGAATGCAGGCATTTTTCAGCATCCTGAATACAGCATCCGGAAAGCAACAAGCACTGGATATGTTGATTCTAGCATTTCACAGACAACACCAGGGAGATGCACTTGTAACATCTCATCCCAAGGATCACTACATAAATTCTTCCTGGCATCCACAGTCACGTCAAGGGTGCTTCGCAACCAAAGGAATGCACATGGCAGATAGTGAAAGGTTTATTGTCAAAGATAACACTCCATGGAGCAGTTGCAGCAACAGGGGACCACTCCCCCTCCACCAGTTTATGTACCTCCCCGCCAACAGGCTGAGCACAGAAAACTGGAGACTGTGCCTGCATGGAAACTTCCTCTGCTCATCCCTTTTCAGTCCTCTCCAGGTTTGGGGAGACAGTGGTGCAGGAGAAGATGGGGAAGCACCTGGCCCTGCAATTGCCTCTTCCCCCATCTTCTTCTGACCCATCCTGTGTCCCACCCTCCAACTCTAAAGCTTCCCCTGCCTCTGATTTTTGCCTCCTGGCTGCTACAGGGCCCCACAGACCACTGCCACACTCTCCCAAGTCAGACTCCAGCAGGCATTTTCTTGTATCTCTTTCTTCAGTGTTGCAGGGGAGTGTGGACTTTTCTTTTTTAATGTGATGATGGTCGATGATTCTAAAACACAACTGAAAAAATATATATTGATAAATGCCCAGTGCCCCTTTTTATACCACAGATGTGGTTTGGTTGCTTTTTGTCCTATATTTGCTGTGCTACAACTCCTCTGGACAGCAATAATGTGGGAGCATTGGGGAAGCACCGTGGAACAAACTAAAGCAGAAGAAATCCACCACTAATGCATGGTTATTGTGTAAAGAGCAGAATATGCCAGCAACAACACACCAGGCTGGAGGAAGTGCAACAGCAGGGAACGCACAGGGCTTATCCAAAGTGTCCCTTGTCCCACTGCTTTTCCGCAGGGAAAACTGTTCCTTAGTGCTTAATCAGAGAAAACGGCAATTTGGGTTTCCCTGGGAATACCATTTGTTCCGAGCTATCATTAAAGAGCAGGTTTTCCCAGGGCAAGACCGGGGGGGGGGGGGCTTCCTTATTTTTGTCAGAGAAATGTTGGAAGGGACATTTCTATTTTCATCAGAGAAATGTTGGAGGGTATGCTTTCTAGGCACGGCAAAAGTGGAAGTGTGGACAAATCCACAGCCAGTAACTGAAGGTGTCCATTTTGTTACTGGTCTAGCTGACGGCCGACTCAGATTGGTGTGGAAGTTTTGGTCAGTTGGGACTTAGTTGCCGTGAGGAAGATAGTTGGGATCTGACATTTGGAGGAGTTGCAGGGAAAAGTTGTTCTGGGTGAGATTTTTCCACTACGCAAGCAATACAAGAAATACAATCCCCTTCATTTTATTTCTTCTCAGTTTCTACCCTTTTATCCAGTAAAGTTTCATCAATTCTTTTTAAACCCCCCCCTCCCCTTACCCACCATAGCTGCCAAGTTATCCCTTTTTTAAAGGGATTTTCCCTTATGCTGAATAGGCTTCCTCGTGAGAAAAGGGAAAACTTGGCAGCTATGTTACCCACACAAAATGATGAGGAATGTTAGCTTTTTCTCACACAAGCCTCCCCACCACCAAACCCACACACAACCTTAGGCTTTGAACAATAAGGAACCACCAGAACCCCCCCCCCCAAACTATTTCAAGAAAACTTTCTGGGTGGGTTCCAAACTTCTGCATTTAAAACAAACAAGCAAAGCTTGGAGGAAGAAAGGGGGGGTGAAGAGAAGGCTTCCAGTGAACAAGTTTTGGAGTAGTCGGTTGCTATGGAGATGTGGGGCCAGCAGAAATTTGCATAAGGTTGCTGATTTCCATAATGGAGCTCTGGGTAAAGCAGGGGTGGAAATTTCCATATGCCCAGTGCCCCTTGAAGGCAGTTGGGATGCAGGATTGAAGAGAAGGAATATTTGAATTTCAAATGAGGGTGATTACACCACTACATCCTGGGATGGAAAAAGGACAAAGGTGGGGTGGGGTGGAGGGAGCAAGAGTAGAAAGCTAACAAATGCTTCCGAGAAAAGGGGGGGGAGCCTACACAGAATGCCCAGAATATACGTTAGGCCTTGGAGCATAGGAGGCAACTAAAATATTTGAGGGGGCTGCCCGCCCCCAAGTTGATGGGCATTGCCATTCAAAAGGTGTGTGTGTTCCAGCTCATCCCTGGGACATTCCAGGATCAATTCAGAAGCTTCTGTAATTCTGGGAACGTCCCGTTAAAATAGGGACGCTTGGAGGGTATGTGACAATCTTCACATCGAGCTTATCCATATAGATCCCCCCTCCCTAATTCATATCTCAGTCTTGATGAGAAGCGATTTTTTACCCCAAGTTCCACCAAAAATATGAACAATTCTCTGATGTTATTTGCATTATTATACATGTAATATTATACACATGCCATATGCATATACACTCCAAGTTTCTGAAAGTAACCAGAACATAAACAGATATATACAACAATGCATATCTATATATATATATATATATAATGTAAACTGGGCATGTGGGTGTATTTCTACTTTTCACCAAAACCGCTTGACCGATTGAGGTGAAATTTTGACACAATATCGCATGCGAATGTCCGAAGGCTATAGGAAAGTTTGCGTAGACAGATGTCACACCTGCGCAATGTAAAACGCCAAAACCCCCGTGTTTCAGAACACACAACTCACCCAAAAGTGCATGCTGGGGGAAAAGATGCTAGAAGAGGTTGCAAAACAGCACCTTCTAGGGGCAGCTACACTGGTACTGCAGCTATAAAACTTTCGCCCTCTAGCGGTGTTTACACAGGTACTGCAGCTAGAAAACCTTCCCTCTCCACGGCAGCTCTGCTTGCCTTTACAGACTGGGCCAAATGGAGGTGGGCACTTGCCTAGGTGGGTGTTGGGGGGAGGAGGGGACGGAATAGGTCATGGTCGGGACAGGGTGGGGGGAATCACAGGGATGAGCCACAGCAACGCGTGGCCGGGCCAGCTAGTAACTGTATTAAAATGTAGATATTAGTAAGCTTATGCTGCAGGCTTGACTCTTTTAAATATATTGCACATATAACATATGTAAATTTTGCATATAATCATTTCATTTTTTTTAATTAAAGAAAAAAAGCAACAAGTGGCTTAGATGGGAGGAAACTTTGATTACATCACAACCAACAAATTCCATATATAAATTCCTTTGAAACGGGTTCCTCTTCCATCCCTAGTGTGTGTGTGTAAGACAGAGGGGGGACTTGGAAGGAGCTGTAGATTAGTCTCCTGATTTAACAGCAGATTTACAGGTTCACAGGTAGAATCTCTCTGTTTGCAACCTGACAACCCCAGTTAAGTTGGAAGCTGTGCACACAGGTAAACGATGGTGTGAGAGCTTTAGCGTGTGCCAAACTGCCCAATGGGGACACATTTGCCTTTGCCAGCTAACCCTCATTATTTAGGGAACTCTGTGGCAGAGGCAGAAAGCCTGCAGCATGCCAAGATACCTGCAGAGCACTGATCCGGGTGCCTTTAACAATGAGCCAAGCCTCATGCCACAGGGTAAGGCTAATGGTGAGGCTTCCTTTGAGCCTGGAAGAGAAATCTTTATTGGCACCAAATACAGTGGTGGCTCAGGTCCTGAGAGTGAAGGAAGCCACAGGCACTCCTCACCAAGCTGGGCACTGCCAGCTGAAATATTGCAGAGCCGGTGTCCTCCCCACAACGTCTTTTGATTGGTGCTTTTATATCGAGGAAAAGAACATTAAATTACTTTCATCTGCTGCTCTGCCTTCCCTCCCGATGCAATTAAGAGGCACTACTCATTTGTTGTGGCTTTGACTCTGGTGCACTTTTACAGCTGTTTAGTGGGCTTGTGCGAGCGCCGAGCATCAGGTGACATGCAGTAAGTACTCTTTGTTTTCGTGGGGCAATGCAAGTGAGAACAGGTGTGCAGCTGCAGGGCAAATTCGCCCTGCACCCTCCTGGAATGTAACCCGCAAACATTGTTTTCGACCGTGATGCTGCTAGTCCTCAACGGCCGCTAAGGCGGGTTAAGTGCCCTTCTCAGCCCATAAAGCTGCAAATGCAATTACATTGCAGTATTACAATTAGTGGGGGCAATACAATATGGCTTTATGTGTCCCTATGCATTTCCTTTGCTTCCATGTCGTGTCTATAGGCTTCCCTTAGAAAGAAGAGAGCAAACTAGGAAGCTGCCTTAGAGCAAGTCACACTATTGCTACCTCAGTATTGCCTACACGGACTGGCAGCAGCTCTCTAGGATTTCAGGCAGAGGTCTCTCCCAGGGGTACCTGGAGATGCCACTGAGGATCAAACCTGCACTGAGCTGCAACCCTCCTCCACAGCGTTTAACTGGTCACTGTCATATGCAGCACGTGGGACTATATTTTTATTTATGAATGCATTTTTACCCTGCCCTTCAGATAATTTCTTGAGGCAGCTACAAATGTTTTACTAGATGGACGTTTGGTTAACAAACACACCAGTTATCTAGTTTTGCTACTGAGAGGGCTTCAGTTTTTGCTGGGCTTTGTGCTGCTTTGATTTTAACCAGCTGCTTTTTAATGTATTCCCCGTCCCGCCCCCCAATCGGTTGTCCAACCCAGCCCTGCAGCAGCAGGCAGGCAGGTGTGGCTTCCCAGCTATCGGAGAGCATGTGTGGCATTTTGCTGGGGTCTGGGGGCCCATCCCTCAAGGAGTTCCATGGAACACCACTCCTAGTCCTCAACCTCCAGCGGTGCCATCCATATTCATTCCAATAATCATAATGTGTGCAAAACCAATTCTCTGAGCTTCACTTCTCCCATCCATATGTGAAATGGGCCCCCTGCTATGGATTTCCTCTTCTTTATGGCACATCTACTGGCACAATGGTGCCATATTTTGACTCCAAGATAATTGGTGCCTTTAAAAAAGTCCCCCCGTCAACATTATTCCTCTTTACTTCTTCAACTGCATGGGATTTCATTGTTAAATGCTCCATACATCAGAATGAGTTTCCTGGGAGCATTTCTTGCTTCCCATTCACAAAGATTTAGCTTCACACTATTGACACATATTTTAAATTAGCAGTTAAGGTTTTAGCCCAGGCATCCCCAAACTGCGGCCCTCCAGATGGCCTACAACTCCCATGATCCCTAGCTAACAGGACCAGTGTTCAAGGATGATGGGAATTGTATTCCAAAACATCTGGAGGGCCGAAGTTTGGGGGTGCCTGTTTTAGCCTATATATTTCAACTGTTTACACCTGTACTATTTATTGTGCTTTAGTTTATAGAGTTTAATTTTAATCTATTTATATTTGCATGGTCTCTGTTGCTGTATAGGTCTGTATTTCTGGTCTGTGACCGTAATAAATCAGTTCATTCATTCAGCTTCACACGAGAGATCTCTCTCCACCCCAGTCTTCTCCTCCTCAAGGTCCCTACAGTTCCGCAGAACAGCTCCCCAATGCCATATTCTTGCCATTTTTTGGTACCTCTCAGTCCTTCCAACTGCTTTGCTGGCTCCTTTGTGCTGCACATGCACAATTATCTGCACTTGGGAAATGCTTTAATCCAAGCTGTTGCGTTGTGAGATACTCTTGAAAATAGTTACAGGTAGGTAGCCGTGTTGGTCTGAGTCGAAGCAAAATAAAAAAATTCCTTCAGTAGCACCTTAAAGACCAACTAAGTTTATATTTTGGTATGAGCTTTCGTGTGCATGCACACTTCTTCAGATACACTAGAAACAGAAGTGTCAGACCCTATATATATATACAGAGGGTGGTGGGGGTGGGTGGGAATGGGTGATGGGCTGATGGGAGTGGTATGCACACGAAAGCTCATACCAAAATATAAACTTAGTTGGTCTTTAAGGTGCTACTGAAGGAATTTTTTTTATTTTACTCTTGAAAATGATATTGTAGAGTTGGGAAAGGTGCAGAAAAGGACGACCAAAATGATATAGCAGATGGAGGGAAGGTTGTTGCAATCAGGACTCTTTCAGTTTAGAGAAAAGGCGAGTCCGTGGTCATAGAATCATAGAGTTGGAAGGTAACCTAAGGATCATCTAGTCCAACCCCCTGCAATGCAGGAATATTCAGCTTTCCCATACAGGGATTGAACCTGCAACCTTGGCATTACCAGCACCACACTTTAACCAACTGAACTAGAAGTTTATAAAATTACGCACAGCATGGTGAAAGTGGATAGAGAAAAACGTTTCTCCCTCATAACTCTGGAATTTGTGGGCATCCAATGTAGCTGAATATCGGAGAATTCAGGAGAGATGGAAGAAAGGACTTCTTTATGCAGTTAATAGTTAAACTGCGGAACTCACCACAGGAGACAACAATGGCCACCAACCTGGATGGTTTTAAAGGAAGATTGGGCAAATCTATGGAGAAGGCTAACAACAGCTACTAGTCATGATGTCTAGGCTCTGAATTCACACCGGAAGGAATAGTGCTTTCTGAAAACCTGTTGCTTGAAACCACAAGAAGGGAGAGGGCTCTTGTGCTTGGGCCCTGCTTGTGACTTTCCTACAGGCTTGTGGTTGACTCTTCTTATGTTCTGAGAGGGAGCTGTATTCCACTAACCCTGGTGCTGCAAATGGCTTAGAGAAGGGGATTTCACTTAGGTCAAGTGGGGAAGGATTGAGCAATATAAACACCTCTTTCCCCAGCACCATGGCTGTATCAAAGGATGGGGAACCTTTAGCGCTGTTGGACTCCCATCATTCCTGACTATTGGCCATGCTGGCTGGGACTGGGGTGGATGGGCCCATTAAAGTCCAATCCACACCATCTGTTCATAGGGTTGCCAGACTCAATAGAGGACAGGACTTCTGTGCCTTTAATTGCCCTGCTCTCTTTTGAGTCTGGAAACCTTAAAGAGAAACCAGCAGACCCTTTGCTTGAACAAAGGGTCTGCTGGTTTCTCTTTAAGGTTTCCAGACTCAAAAGAGAGCAGGGCAATTAAAGGCACAGAAGTCCTGTCCTCTATTGAGTCTGGCAACCCTATCTGTTCATAGGAAAAGAAACAAATCCTTCCTGTCCTGTTTCAGTGCAGATTTTATAGGGATAATTGGAATACAAATGTTCTGTTTGTGGGGCTACCCTTGGGGTAAGTCTGGAGGCTGGTGGGGGCAAACTGTTGCTTGTGGGATTTGCACTAGCTGCTAATCTGCTACCATGGCAAGTTCTAGATGTTGGTACCAACATATCAGATGGTTCAGGGCCAGGTTGCTTGAGAGACCACCATATTATACACCTTGTAGATTGGAGTACTGTAATCTATAGGAGAGGCTCTCCTACAAGTGCCAAAGATTGCAGAAGTCCTCTCTGCAGTAACTCAGAGCAGAGTTTTTAGTGGTTAGTGGGGGTTGCCCCTGTTCTGTGGAAAAAGATCTCTGCTGACACTTTATGGAAACGGTTGAAGACATTTTTGTTCCAACAGGCTTTCCCACCGGGATAAATGGGTCTCTCCCATGAGTGTCCCCTGATTAGGGTTTTGGTCTTGCTTTAAAGCCACCAGATCAAGGGAAAAGGAACTGGTGATTGTGGTCATGATATACACCCACCCACAATGCTGTTGGGCTAGTATGGATACAACCCACCCCCGCGTTAGGACTGCCTGCATTTGCCACCACAGGTGCAAGATCTTCATAGCTGGTGTGGGGAGAAACCAAGGAAATGAACACAGGAGATTGGTATTGGGTTGAATTAGGCCACAGTTTTATTGATTACAAATGCAAATTGGCTTGGCTAAAGCACTGGGCATGTATCCAGCACCAAGCACCCCCACGTGATGCCTGATAGGAACTCTGTGGGGTCAACTCTGTGCCGCAGAGTCGCCCCCGACATGGATTTGAGTGCCACAACCTGGCACAAGCGGCCATTGGGAGAGGTGTTTTGACCTATTGATCCTTCTGGACCCCTCCAATGGGGTGCCCACGGGACTAAGGATCCAGCCCAATGCCTTATCTTCCAAAGTTGTGACAGTTGCTATGAAGTAGGTGAAAACCTACAAGCCAGCCGATTTGCCTGCAGGAGAAAATTCCTCCCTGGCCCTGAATATGACAGCCAAGTAAACCCTAACAAGATCCTTATGCCAACTTGCCTGCTCTCCCGCTCAGCGGGCCCCTAGCAGGCTGGGTGGGTGGATAGAAAATCTCTTGACAGTCAGTAAAGAAGGCAGCTTGCACATGGTCACCCTCTTAAATATGGAAGGGGCAGCAGGGCCCTGCCCCCCTGCTCCCTGCCCTGATTGGCCTTGCAAGCAAGGCCTGCCCTAGATGTGGGCCCAGCATGGCTGAAGGAGGGTGGTGCCAAGTGACTATCTCATCCCCTGGCCATGTGGAAGATGGTGCCTCCCCCCCCCCGGGACCAGCTGCAGCTGTGCTGCGCCATAAATGCTGCCCCCTCCCCATTCCCCAGGTGAGTGGGCACTTGCTTTCAAATGCAACACACTGTAAAGCAGAATCAATCAGCAATGAGCTTTTATTTTCAAAATGAAACTAGTTTGTGAAAAAGCACTTTATCAGGGATATAAAATGGGGACACTTCAGACTGTGTGTGGACTCAGTAGAAGGAGCAAGATCTCAGTGTGCATTGAACACAGAATATAAAGGTGTGTGTGTGCACTTTCTGAAACAACCCACAGACCCAAATGCAGCCATGCTTTGAAATTCACATGTCTGAATTTTGCATTGCTGTTCTCCAACCAGGTAACTTGTACAGAAATGCAGTGAAATGTGCATATGGATGCATGCATTAGTGAACATACAAAAATGCAATATGTTTTGCTGGAAATTGCTTTACAAATGAAATGTGTATGTTAGCCAAAAATGCATACAAAAAAAATGCACACAAAAATGCCCTTGAATTTTCATGAGGACTTTTTATAACTAACTAACTAACTAAATGTGGAAATGATAGTAACTGGAAAAATGAAACACTGAAATGGACAGATTCGCCCAGTCCTACCATTGGCCATGCTGACTGGGGCTGATGGGCGTCCAATGACAAAGTTTCCCCACCTTCTGGGTTGGAGTAACCAAAAACAAAATGCAAGAACTTGGGAGACAGGATCACAGATCTCCAACATCACAACTTTCTTTTTTCGCTGCGATGGCCCTTAACTTTCTTCTGTGGAGATAAGCTCTAAGGACTGGTTCAGCTTGTCTTTCCTGCTTTTTTATCTCCCTCCTCTCACTCTTCTGCTTCAGCTTCTGCCACTGATTCTGGACTTCTCTCTGACACAGACCTTCCCAGCTCACTAAGCCCTGTTACCATTTCAGCTTCTGACACCTCTTCTTCCCAGTCTGCTCCCTCTTCTCCCTCACCGTTGTCCCACCACCAATCCCCTCTGAGCCCTATTTCCTTGGGGGTTCCCCAGCTGCTTCCTCCCACCATTCCTCTGCGTCCAACCAGTCCATGATAGTAGACATGGTTAGGATTGTGCTATGAATCAACACTTTCCGGCACTTGTAGTCGGTTCATTTTATTCACTAGAGAGGGAAGGAAACAGAGATCACACTCAATAAGGCTTGGGGGGGGGGGACCTGTGAGTCTTCAGTTTTTGCTGGCCCACAATCCCAGGCTACTGACCACGCTGCCTGGAGCTGATGGGAGCTGTATTGTGAAACACCCAGAGGGTGTCAGGTTGGGGGAAGGCTGATCAAAAGTAGCCGCCCTCACCATCTTGCATGGCTCATCAATATCCCAGAGTTGGGATTGCGACATAAGGAGGAGGTGGCGTGTATGTTGTCTGTTTGAAAGAGTGTTGATTGATTTATCATCTGATTTGCTAGTGGTATTGAGTGATAAACACAGGCACAAAATCTCACCGTTTTAATAAAAAAGTCTAAAGTTCCACCAGGAACTGTTGAGCTTTGCTACTCTCTCTCTCTCTCTCTCTCCTTCCTCCTCTCCAGGGAAACCTCCCCAGGCAAAGTCGCAGAGCTGGTGCCAACGCTATGCAAAGCAGACTCATGCCTGGATGGTGCCAGGCTAGCAAGGGAGGGAAGCGAGCTCCTCTCCCAGCATATATTGCTGGGATCCAGCCATGCTCATTGCACACACCTCCCTTGGCATGTGCACACCAAGCTGGGGAGTGGGGTGGATCCAGTTAGGTAGGAAAACTGGGAGCGCCCCCTCCAAAAATCCTTAGCTGACCCCTCTTCCTGACAAAACTCCCTGGGCATAATCCAGTAGGAACGTCTCTTGCACAAACTCTGTTGAAATGGAACTGTTTAGATGGGACTTGCATTCAGGAAGTGTACAGAAGAAAGATTGTCCCCATGGACTTCGCAAAATGCTAGGGTGCCTTTATTGCGGCAAGGTGAGGATTTCCAGACCTGTTAAAGGTGCAAAGCGAAGTGAGCTTACTTGTAAGTAAATCCCATTGAGGTCTGTGGGACTTGGTTATGAGGAAACATGGTTAGGATGGCAGAAAAATTTGTCTTGAGCCAAGGTGCAAAGGAGAAATTAAGAACTGGCCATGGTAGGATCATGGCTCAGTGATAGATCACATGCTTTGCATGCAGAAGGTCTTGGGTTTGATCCCTGGCTTCTCCAAGTAGGGTTGAGCTGGACTCTGAGGAGCTGCCTGCTGCAAGTCAGTGCAGACATTACTGAACTAGATAGGCCATTGGCCAGACTCTGGAAAAAGGAAGCTTCATATTTATCTAACTGCTCTGTTTGTTTGACTCAGTATTCAGTTTCCAAAAATAGCTTTTAGTTAGGTTATTTGAGACTGAAACTTATATTCCAGGCATGGAGGGAACAGCCTTTCACTGTATATTGATCCCACCTGGTATTCAAAGGCATAATGTCTCCTAACACATAAGATCCTTTTAGCTCCTTAGGATCTCAATGCACATTAGCACTCAAATGACCAATACACAGATTTATTTATGTCTTTAATTTTCTGCAAATTTAGACTTGAGTGTTGGCACTACTTTCCCCGCTGTCATGCTGGTTCAATTAATTTAACAGATTTTTTTAAAATTAACTGCCAATTTAGGTCTCTCTCTCACACACACACAAACACACATCATGCAGCTGTTTAAGAGGATTAATCATTTCTGCATCTGGCATTTGGGTCCAGATTTGGCCTGGCTTTCTCGGAACCCCGGGGGGCATTGAGCTGAGCTAGAAATGATGAGAGATTCTCACCGAATGCAAATATTATCCTGGTGTTTATACCCATCTGGTAGCCTGGAGTCAGGCAAGACTGGACATTTCATGAAGCTTCATGCTTTTCACATCTCGCAACAGAGGTGGGAGATTGCCTCAGCTGTAGGTGCTGGTTCAAAAATGAATGCAGTGCTTAGAAACATTTTAGCTACACATGTTCCCCTTGGGAAATCTTTACTTTAGCTTAAAAGGAAAGCAGTGTTCTGCCCAAGACCCCAAAGAAACTCTGTGGTGGTCCAAAAATAACTTTGTGCAGGGGTCAGCAAATTGTAAGAGCCCAGATACCTCCACACATGGAGAAGAAAGGATAGAAATATAGACTAGAATTAGTCAGTTTCACCCCTTTCCCTTCTGCCCACTCTAGAAGAACATTGCCTGGCCCCTTATTTGCCAGCCCATGTCTTTCCATTTTGCCGTCGTTGTTGACAAATGACAGGTGATCAAATAAGTTTTCTTGAAGGTGAAGGGAGTAAGCGATGGTGGGGGACATCATCTCAGGTCCTACAACTTCGAGTAGCTTCCCAGAAGGTTTTGTTGCTGCAGATTGTCGCCGCCGCCCCCCCCTTGTTTTCCGCTGGGATTTAATCACGCCTGCAAATTCAGGTTGCACAGTTGTAGTTGTTTGGGAGGCCTTGCACAAGAAGTGCACCAGGTTGGACATTTTGTGACCAGGAAACGGATGGGGAAATGCCTTGGGAAGTATAGACAGTGTTTGATGCAACTTCATCTAACCTCTCCACAAACAAATCGGAAGGAATGCTAATTGAAATAGCCCCCCATCATCTAATCTCCCTGAAAACAAATCGAGGCGCAGGCTCAATAAACAGGTTACCTGGAAGCACCCTGGGCTGACAAATAGGGGGCCAGGCAATGTTTTTCTGGAGTGGGCAGGTTTGGTCAAGTTGTTTCTCGCACCGGCCATGGCCACTAATTTAGAGGACTTTTCGAAAGAGGGTCAGACCAAAAATTCATGGGAAATGGACCATTCAATGGCTACTAGTCATGATGGCATCACCCAGGTTCAGATAATAATAATAATAATTTATTGTTTGTACCCCACCCATCTGGCTGAGTCTCCCCAGCCGCTCTGGGCGGCTCCCAATTAAGTATTAAAACAATACAAAAGCTTCCCTAAACAGAGCTGCCTCCAGATGTCTTTTAAATAATAATATTTAAAGGCTATTGCCTTTGATTGCTGCTTCTGGGCTCCTCACAGGCATCCATTTGGTCACTGGAAGAAGCAGGATGCTGAGCTAAATGGACCTTTAGTCTAATCAGTCTTCTTGCGTTCTTAAGTTCTCCCACACAAGCTCAGCTGAAAAGAATAGAGGTGCTGGGGTTGCTTTTGGGTGTTTCAGTCGTTTCAACATTGTGTGTTTGTTGCCCTGGGCTCCTTTGGGAGAAAAGGCAGAATAAATTCAAATAATAATAACAGTAATAGTAACAGTATTAGTTGTAGTGATTGTTGTTGTTGTTTGTTGTTAAGCTACTCTTCTCCTTATGGTTCCAGAGCAGATTACAACATTACAACATAATATTGAAAAGCAACTCAAAATTACAGAAATGAGGTTATCAATAATAACAACAACAATTTTTCAATTTAATTTCTATAGCACCCTTCATTCGAGGATCGCAGGGCAGCTTACAATATAAAAACGCAAAAAAACACATAACGTACCAGTAGCAAACGAAAACAACAAACCCCCGCCACACAGAGACACATTATTTATGAAATTATAAGACAACCAAATGCAGGTTGTAACCAAACAGAAATACACGAGCAAAAAGAACTATGTATCACAATGAAAATTTGATCTACGCAATAAATAAAACAGAGCAACAACCACAACTGCAGCGACAAGCTCCCCCCCCCCCGACCCCATTTCAATGAATGCTGAGCTTTGTGCCCTCAAAGGTGCCTTTTGGGATTGCGATCTGAATTACGGCAGGATCTAATCTGCTTCTTAAAGATGTTTGCCCTCTTCCAAAGCTCTCTCATTTCTGTCTGGGTGCTGCTCCCCGTCACCACCACTATTCCAACAGGTGCAGGAGTGATACACACTCATTTCCAGCAACACATCTGCGGGGAACCACAGTGATGGAAAGGCAGCGCTGTGCACAACTTTTTGCCCCTTTTTGCTACGGGGCACATCACAGTTCTTCTGAGTGCAGAACTATATGTCTGCTCCCTTCACTTCCACTACGGTCCATGATAGAGTTCATGGTATGTAGGTGTGCATGCATTTGTTCCCCATATTCGTACTCTGCCTTATCAGTTAAGATCCTGCTGAGGCAGCTCCAGGCACGGTACCAGTTTTCTTTGGCATTTCAAAACGCTAGCAGGTGTGCCATACCTCTTGGGGCATGCTGGGCCTCTGGGCGCAGCTCTGCATGTGCAGCACTGGCCGCTGTTGGTTTGGGATCGCCCATCCTCCCTGGAGACATTTGTGTACTTCCATGCATATGCAGCATATATGTAGCATATTCATAGGTCTATTGCTCCCGTAGTCAATGGCATGTTTCATTAACAGCTTGTTCACCTGGTTTTCTACCCATTGTTTTCTGCAAGGGCTCGTGCCCTGATAATCCAGCGATGTGTTAATGGGAGTGCACCCTAGTCAGATCCCATTCATCTCAATACAGTACTTACCCAGAGGCACATTCCCAGTCAATTGTACTGATGCTTTTTGCAATCTGCGGTCTCAGGTTCTACCAATGGCATATTCAGAAGACAGAAAAGGTAGATCTCCTCTAGAGATTCTGGAAAGGTGTAACTACGGTAGTCACAGCAGACAACGCTGCACTGCAATATGATTCTTCAACATCAACTTTGTTGGACTGGTCATGTTGTGCGGGTGCCTGATGATTGTCTTCCAAAGCAACTACTCTATTCCAGACTTTAAAATGGAAAGCGTAATGCTGGTGGTCAACAAAAGAGGCTTAAAGACTGTCTCAAGGCAAATCTAAAAAAAAATGTAGTATAAACACTGAGAACTGGGAAACACTGGCCTGCGGGCGCTCCAGTTGGAGAACAGGCTTTACCAAAGGTGTCATGGGCTTTGAAGACACTTGAACTCAGGACGCAAGGGAGAAACGTGCTAAGAGGAAGGCATGTTTCACAAATCCACACCGTGATCAACTCCCGCCCGGAAACCAATGTCCCCACTGTGGAAGGAAGTGTGGATCCAGAATTGGCCTCCACAGTCACTTACGGACCCATTGTTAAAACCGTGTTTATGGAAGACAATCTAACTCGGCCAAGAGTGATCGCCGAAGAGAAGAGAAGAGAAGAGCTATAAGTAGTGTGAAGAGGTCTACAGCAGCCTCCCATTGGTGTTGTTTGTCAATGCAAAGTTTTATTTACATGGTTGTTGTTTTCAAAATGCTATCTGGCGGATTCAGTGAGTTGTGCAAAAGCCAGCTGTAAAAGCACCCTGATCGTAATCTTGCAGCCTCCCACCTTTTTTCACCCTCCTCTCCTTGTCTCCACTACCTTGCCCTGCTTGTTGGGTTTTTCTTGTTGAGTCTTGCCCTGGATCGATCTGATGGGGGCAGTGGCAGAGGTTTTTGGTATGCAGGTATTGGGGGAGGGCTGTTAAGTCACCCAGGGACTTAGAATATTCTGCAGACCAACAAAGGGACAACTTGGTTCATACCTTTGCCACCAACCAGCTCTTGAGTCCATTGACAGGTGCTTCTGCTCCTTTCCACTGAAGCAGCCTTTTTCCAAACCAGCACCCTTCAGATGTTTTGAACTCTATTTTGCATCAGCTCTGGCATATGGGAGATGTAGTCCCAAACATCCAGAGGGCAACATTTTGCAGAAGACTGTTCTGAAGGTTAGAGCCTGGAATTTGAGTTGGGTCACCAACAGCAAGGCACCAGAGCAAACTGCAACAAAGACCATCACACCTACCTAATACTGTGTACCTTTTTGTGGCTTTGAATCGATCGAGTTAAGTTAATCAATCTCCTTTATTGGCATAGAAAAAGTGCATCGTATATATGGATCAGAACACAGCACAGTGAATGAAACATAGTAGCAGATACTTTAGGATGAAACAGTTCAGACATCGTGACGTACGAAAATGGCTCATAGGACCTCTGGTGACATAGTTTCATAGCCAATGGCATCTCCAGGAAACTCTGGTTTCTCTTCAGATCGAATTGATCATATATTGGAAGCCAATCTTGGCTGAAAAGCAGGATATGAATAAATGAAAATACATTAATGAAAACATTGTGGTCTAGTACACATGATACTTGAAACTTTGTTCTGTATGGGACAGATGCAGCTCAGATTTTCACCTAATCTGCTTCCCTCTATCATGTTATTATTTTTATTTTTATTCTGGGGTTTCCAAAACATTGCTCATGTTGTGTAAGGCTGTTGGGAAGTAGAGCCCGACAACAACTGGACAGGACTGGGCTGCAAGGATGATGTGAACTAACATTTTATACTGCTCTGATGATGTGGGGGAGGTTTGCATATACTTCTGTCAGTGCGCTATTCAGATTTTTATCCATTTCTTAATTTTAATGTGGTTTGAGAGCATTGAATGGTTAATTGCCATAAGTGTCACTGAGTGTCATTTCTGGGATGCAAAAACATTCTATGAATATCAATAAATTAGATCATATTTTCCCACCGAGGCTGGAGCAGTGAGTAGGGTGTTGGGTTATGTCCTTTGGCGAGCCAGATTCACACCCCTCCTTCTCCTTAAAACCCATTTGGGCAATTCCTTCGACAGCCGCTATAACCTCAGTGGAACTTACATAGCAGGTTTGTTGCATCAGTCCTGAAGATAAGAGTCGTGGAGCATTTTGTTCCCCAGAGTGTTCTGCCAAAGGGATAAATAGTAATTAGTTTGGCATCTCCCAATTAGGATGACCCATTTCATGTGTGAGAATGAGATTTCTTCAAAGGTGATAAAAGGCAGAGGTGGATTTAGGGCAGTGCAAACTCTACAGGGGCATTGGACACACACCCAAGGTGGGCACCTTCTCAAAGCCCGATAAGTGCTTGCCCAGCTTCCGGAAGAGGGCATGAGGACTCATGTCTCTTCTCAGAGTTGGGCAAGTGCATACCAAGTTTTGGGAAGGAGAAGGGAGGGCTCTAGGAGCCTTGTGGCTTATTCCCAAAGCCTAGTGCCTCACACAGGTTGGCATATTAACAAGGTCCATCCTTGTTAAAGGACCTCTGAAGATCTTGCACTGGAGGCTGGTGCATTGGAGCAAATGGGGTGCTGTTCCCACCAACCTCAGCACCCCTTCTGTGGGAGATGTGCAGAAAACTGTAACAATGCATATTCTTGCTAGTTAGCATGTGAAGGGGTTAAAGCCATAGAGTTGTATTGCTGATAGACAGACTCAGACCATAGAAATGTAATTGGTAAAGGCTCTGTGTGATTTCATTTCCCCTCCTCTCCTGGGAAGAAGAAGCAAAGAAATATTTCCTTTTCCTTCTCTTTTCCTCTCTCTCTTCAGCCAACCAGGCCTCTGCTTACTCCCGCATCAGGCACATGCCTGAAGCTGTTTTTGCTGTAAACACAAGTATTTGACCTGCATTTACTCTTAATGCTGCTGCTGCTAAGGATGAATGTTTAACTGTGAGCAAAGTTTTAAACTTACTTTTCAGTATTCAGCCTGTTTGTTTAATAAACAGGGTAACAAAAGGGGGAGATCAGCCCAATGGCAAAGTCTTGTCTTGTGCTTTCATTTAAATTGCCTAAAATGGGACTTAAGCTCTGCTCAGCCTTGTGCTTTTAAGTGCAAGCGTTAAGTTAATCCTTTTTGTATGTTAACCCACACATGTGGGTCTGTAGAGGGATAAAATATAGTTAATATCGTCCCTCATCTACCTAATAAAACCCACCACCACCTGCCTGCCTTCTTACTTGCAACGAGCCTAAGGGGTGGCCCTGTCAGCTTCCTCTTCCTCAATCTCACTGTTGCCCTTTTACAAATCAGCAGGGAGGAAGATGAGGCTGAAATGAGAATTAGAGTTGTCTCTGTCTGGTATTAGCTCTGGCGCCACCTACTGTTGGCCTCCCTGCATTCCACCCTGCCAGTTCTGATGGGCACCAGACACTACCGCACCTCAATGACAGGAGGCAAAATGAGAAGGGTCGCCCTGCCACCAGCCACGCTGGATCTGCCAAGCTCTCACCAGAAATCTCTCTGACATCTCACTGGAAATGGGCGTCCATGTCAGTGCTGCTTCTTCAGTGGAGGTGAAGGGACCCCTGACCATTTGGTCCAGTCGTGACTGACTCTGGGGTTGCGGCGCTCACCTCGGCCGAGGGAGCCGGCGTACAGCTTCTAGGTCGTGTGGCCAGCATGACAAAGCCGCATCTGGCGAACCAGAGCAGCACACAGAAACACCATTTACCTTCCCACTTGGAGTGGTACCCATGTGGTTGTTGGCTTGGTGGCTTCTGCTGCCCAAAGTGGCTTCTTCACCCTGCCTCATGGGGGGGGGCAGGCAGCCCTGCGCAGCCCTAAAAGCTTTTTTCTGGAAGGGTTTTTTATTTTTAATAAAAGCAAGCAAACAAGCAAGCAAATAGATAAATAAATGAGGTGCTTTAGATATCCAGGTCCTGAGCTTTATTAGATAAATGCAGCCTTTAGCTGAGGACCTATGCACTTATTCTTTTGTTAAAATAACAGTCTTGACTAATCTTATGCTCTCTCTCAATCTCTCTCCCTCCCTCCCTCCCCTCTCTTCCTTTTCATTTCATTTATAGGAAATGAACGGAATGGACTGGATTTCAGCAGACAGGTAAATTCCCTTCATGCTGATGCATAGTGCCACATACCATTGCTTTGCTGGTATTTTGTTTTTTCATGTGACCCAAATCTCAAAGGAGCATGGGAGAGAGGCGAGATGTTAATTGTGTGCTTTACATCTGATTAGTACCTGTTCTCTATGTTCACAATACCGGCTTAAAATGCATTGCAGGGGTTGGACTCGATGACCGTTGGGGGTCACTTCCAACTCTGTTATTCTGTGGATCAAGGTACAGTGTGGATGTGGCCTTAGGCTTGATAGCACCCAAAGACCCTTGCAGCTCTTCAATCCCACGATTCCAAGCTTTCCACCCACAGAGAGCGAATGCTGGCCAAGCTTTGCTTCGCCATGTCTGGAGGGTAAACTAAGTTGATCCCAATCTCGGATTTTTTCCACCTGGGCATCTTTCAAGACGTGAGCAAGTTCATCAGACAGGAGTCTGGCTGGGATTCATCATCAATGAAGCTTTTGTTCACTTTCCTTTGAGTTGCCATCTCGGCATGTATCAATGCGTTGACTCATGCACATCTCGGAGATAAGCGGCTGTTTATTAGGAAACACACCTGCAAATGGCCATGACGCGTTTGACAGATGTCGTTAACAGGAAAGCATCTGCAAGAGATATTCTTGATAAAGCCCAGGGCTAAAGTAAACCAGCAGAAGACCCATATGATTTATCTGTTGATGGGATGTGCCATTTCAGACTGCACGTGGGGGTTGAATGTTTCAGTAGTTCCTCCCAATGTTCCTTATAGATACAAAACCAGTATGCCAGTGGGATATTTCTAGGAGAGTGCTCCAGTGTCAAGGGTTAAGTCAAAGCCCAGTTACTATTTCTGCACAGGGTCCCTCTTTGTAGCATCTTAGAGCTGTCCAATCAGAATGAAGGGGGAGCTTTTGGGCCACAGCAAAGATCTGTTTTCACTCTTTGGAGCCAATCAAGGTGAAAGGAGATGAGTCAGCCACCCAGAGGATCGACTCCTAGGGTCACTCTGGAGAAGGAGTTGAAGTTGTTCTGCGTGCTCCAAAGCGAAGTATTTAAGAACACTGAATAGACATCAGTTTCAAGAGAACGGTATGCAAGTTCTGTTACGTACAATGGCACTTCACAGAAAACGTAACTTAAGTCACTACCTGCTAAAGCTATCCCAGTGTGTTCAACTCGCTGCTGGTACTGGGAACACTTGCAAAATGTACGAAGGCATGAGGAAAGCCTTTGGACGAAGAGTCAGGAAAACTGCACTGCTAGAAACCTTGTCTGGAGAGATCAACACAGACAACAGCAAGCAGCTGAAGCAATGAATAGAGCACTATCAAGAACTGTACTAGCGGGAAAAGATGGTCACTGACACAGCAGCTAGCAACGTCCAGACTCTGCGTGTCTGGGAAAGCTGGATGTCCCTCCTTCCCTTGATGAGAACACCATCAACTCCTAGGCATGTGGTAAAGACCAATATGAAGGTCTACCAGGCTTGCGTGTTGAGAGGTGAACAACTTATACCTGCCAGAAGCAATGCCTCAATGCCTTCCATATGTGCTGTATCGGGAAGATTTGGGGCATCACATGGCAGGACAGACTCTCAAACAAAGATAAGCTCTCCCAAGCCCACATTCCCAGCATGCTCACACTTCTGTCTCAGCAACATCTATGCTGGCTTGGTCATGTCCACATGGCACACATGTCCAAGATGGCAGGATCTCCAAGGACATGCTCTACAGCAGGCATCCCCAAACTGTGGCCCTCCAGATGTTTTGACCTACAACTCCCATAATCCCTAGCTAACAGGACCAGGGGTCAGGGATGATGGGAATTGTAGTCCAAAACATCTGGCGGGCCGAAGTTTGGGGGTGCCTGCTCTACAGTGAGCTGGCTTCAGGCACCAGGCCCATTGGCAGACCAACTCTACATTGCGATGTCTGACATTAACCTCAATATGTGGGAAGCCCTTGCAGATGACTGTATTTCCTGGAGACAGGCAGTCAGGTCGTACATCCACAGCAGTGACTAAAGGAGGAATGATCACTGGGAAGAAACGCCATGGTGCATCTGCATCAGCACAACTGGCCGCCTTCATCTGCCCCAGCTGCAACCAAACATGTCTCTCCTGTATTGGTCTGTACAGCCACAGCAGGCACTGCAATTCTCCAATAGTTTAACTTTAGCCCTGAAGGCACACTCTTTCGTTGTTTGCCGAGACAGACAGATGCCAACCGCAATGTAGAAATTGAAAAAACCAGGACTGTGGATAATGTGAAACTGAAATGGACAGATTTAATAGAATCACAGAATTGTAGTGTTGAAAGGGACCACAAGGGTCATTTAGTTCATTCCTTCCTTACCTGAGTGATTCTACATCAGGGACATACCTGGAATACCGCTGTGGGAATCGGTGTCCAGGAGTAAATCAGCAAAATATCCAGGAAAATCCATCTGTATGGCAACCCATGACGGCAATGTCGTTGTAGCCGGTTTTCTTTAAAACTAGCTCAAAAGGTGTTCTTCTCTCTCTCTCTCTCTCTCCCTCCCTCCCTCCCTCCCTCCCTCCCTCCCTCCCTCCCTCTTGCATTTTCCCCAAAAAAGCAAAAAGCTCAACAACTTTCAACAAAACTTTTTGAAATATGACATTCTTAGAAATTTTAGAAATTCTAGCGTTGTTAGCAATTTTAAATGGCAGCTCATAACTACTTACTGCTGCTGCCAGCAGCCCCCTCAAATCTGGCAGGAGGTATCCTGTGGGGGAGGGGGCACTGAGATGCCTGATCCAGGAGGGTCATTGGGGGAGAAAGTGAAAGATATTTTTTTTGTTCTTCCTCTCCCCCCACAATGCTATAACTAGGGGTCATCCAATGAAGCAGATTGTCAGTGGATTCAGGACATACTGGGGGGGGGGACCACTGGTTCATCCAAGATGTATTACAGTGGTACCTCTACTTACGAATAACTCGACTTACGAATGTTTCTACTTACGAACGGAGCTCCGTCCGCCATCTAGGATGCGGTTTAGATAGGATTTTTTCTACTTACGAATTTTTAGATAGGGTTGCTTCGACTTACGAATTTTTTCTCCCAATGCATTCCTATGGGATTTGACTTACAATTTTTTTCGACTTACAAATGTGCATTCGGAACGCGTTAAATTCGTAAGTAGAGGTACCATACCACTGTATTTATTTGCAGGATCTGTCACAAGGTGTGGCTATTGCCATTGCCTTAGAGAACCTTTGAAGCAGATTAGAGAAATTAGCACACACACACAAAAGGTTTGGCCTGCCAATGGCTACTATTGGCAGCGATGGCTATATGGAGTCCTGGTGCTGAGAGGCAGCGTACCCAGGAATACCTCTTGTTTCCGGGAAACAACAGAGGACAGCCACTGCCTTTGTGTCTGGTTTCCTGGAGATCTTTGACTTATGCCATTTCCACCCCACCTTTTCCTCTGAGGAGCTCATGGTGGCATATACGGTTCTCCTCTTCCTGGTTGAATCCCTACAACAACCCTGTGAGGTAGGTTAGGCCGAGAGGTGTTGCAATGCCATTTGTGGGCCTGTTTTCCATCATGCCATGTTCTGGGAAGGAAGGGTGAAGGGTGGAGGAAGGGCTGAGATCACCCTCGTTCTGCAAGCAGAGAGGAGGAAATCTAGCAAGCGGTTGCCTGACGCCTCGCTCTTCCGCATTGTCAGTCCTGGGAGTGAGTTGCAGATAGAAAGAGAGGCAGATCTGTCATTTGTCACAAAGGTTGAAAGGATGCACCACTTTTCTGGGAGATTCTTCCCAGCAGTCCTAAACGGATGGTGAAGAATTTGCATGCTGTAGAACCAAAAGAAAGGTGTGTCCATGGGGGGAGGAGAGAGAGAGAGGCAGGCCACTGCAGGTATCTGCTGCAACAGATGTAAATAAGTAGCAGTGCATTCTGTCCGGATGAAGGTGGTATAGATGTAAATGGGGAGATGTGATTTTTGAGTGTGGGAGCAGCCCATCAGGGCAGGGAACCAGGTGCTCAGCAAACTCTGTGTGAATGCTTTGTTTTTGTTTTTATTATTTTAATATAGTCTGAAACTCCCTGAGGGTTTGCTCCATTTGCCATTTTCATTTTGTGGAGCTGGGGCTAAGAACCAGGCTGCTTATGCCAGAGAGTCATCCTGCATTGTGCCAAATACATTCTCTGATGCTGCTTGCCAGCTGGTTGCCTGCAATTCCAGGGTTTGGCGGGGGCCCTGGGTGGCCTCAGCTGGGACCAAATCGAGAGCAGGGCATCTCCGGGCATCCGGGCTGGACTGTGGGTTTGAGGTGAACCAAGAGCTAGCAGTCAGGGCAGAAGTGCGTGTCAGAGCTGAAACAAAAGGCAGGACTGAGCAGCAAGCCGGAAATCAGGACAGAGGGATACTAGAACATCCCAGAGCTCAGGAAACCTTCTTACTGTCTGCTAGAATCCAGTTGTCAGTCAGGTTATTACAAGCCCTGAAGGTACTACACTGTCTAGGCAGGTGCTGTTACCTGCAGTTTGGTGGCTCATCACACATAAAACAGTTACACACAGAACCAAAGTGTTTTGGTCCAAACTTGACACCAAGTCAAGAGTTCTCCCCTGTAGTCAGTTTCTGGCACAGCTGCAGTTCGAGATGGAGAGTAGAGTTTTTGTGGAGGAGAAACTAAACAAGAGACATTGCACATATTTCTGTAAACCAAGAAAATCTTTAATAAAACAAACAAACAATTGCATTTTTTTTAAAAAAAAGATGGCTATGC
This sequence comes from Zootoca vivipara, assembly GCF_965207765.1. Classification (NCBI taxonomy): domain Eukaryota; kingdom Metazoa; phylum Chordata; class Lepidosauria; order Squamata; family Lacertidae; genus Zootoca; species Zootoca vivipara. Next base: position 22,529,455 of record NC_142597.1, read on the forward strand.
TCTGCCTCCACAGTCGGAGGCAGTAATGCTTCTGAATAACTTCAAAAGGGGAGAGCACTCCTGTATTTGGGCCCTGCCTGCAGGTTTCCTAAGGCATCTCATTGGCCACTGTGAGAACAGTGATGTCTGCAGGGTTGGGAGAGCTTGCGCTGTCAACACTGGGTGATGTGAACAGAAAAAAATTGCAATGCAGTGCCTCCTTTGAGCAAGATGGTGTGCTTGCTGCAGTTCTGCAAAAGAAAATGTCCACGTTCAGTCATTGGCACTGAGTTACATTTCCTGGAAATCTCTGCTTCTTCCTCTCTCCTTTTTAAGACCAAGTTTCTAGCCCTCAGGACAGAAAAATGTATGTGTGAAAGGGCAAGAGCAAAGAAAGCTCGGAAAACTAAGAGATGGATGGATAAGATTATAAGTGGCAGGAAGCTTCAGTGCCCCAGTAGCTCCTTCCCTAAGGCTAGCAAAACCAGCATATATTATGCAAAATAGATAAAAATGCAGAACAAATGCATGCAAATTTGTGTCCTTTAAAGGAGACAAATTATGGACATCTTTCAGCAGCTGTTAGTCATGATGAGGTCTGGATGGAACTGACATTATCAGAGGTACCGTAGTGTACTTGGGAATAATAACAACAGCTGCTTCTGTGCTTCCAAAGGCATCTGATGGGTCACCATGGAAAACAGGAAGCTGGACTAGACTGAGTTTCCTTTAGATCCAGCAGGGCTTTTATAAAGTTGTATTCTCAAATGATGCAAATCGGTTACACTTCCATTACTTACACTGGTTGCAGACTCCTCTCCTCCTCCCGTCCTGTCTCAATCCCTTGGCGCAGAATTTGAATAGATAGCAGGACACTTAGCATGGGCGTACCCAGCATGGGGCAGGGGGGCAGCTGCCCCCCTAGAAGCAGGGCAGCTGGAGAGGACAGGCAGGGACGCTGCCTGCTGTGCTCCGCCTTAGCCTGCTTGGCTGAAGCGAAACGGCAGCAGCGGCAGCAAAGCTGCCTCCGTTGAAAAAAACCTGGACCTGGACCTGGGCTAACTTCAGCCCACACTCCTTCAAGTCACAGCGAGCACAACACAGAAAGTGCTGCCCCACAATGCTCCGCTGCACCTCATTTGCATACAGTCACCGCTGCCATTAAAGGAGCGGGCGAGGCAGGAGTGCAAGCACGCGTGGCTCCGTGTGCTGCCTTGCAAACGGCCCCCTTTTCTCTGGGGGGCATGGACGTTGACCCTGCCTCCTGTGGGGATCCTGGCCATGTCATTGCCAGCTAGCCAATCGGGTGGCTGGGGGGCGTGGCTGGGGGCATGGCTGGTGTGCCCCCCCCTAGCTTTGATCCTGGGTACGCCCATGGCACTTAGTTTGGTGATCAGGGTGGCCTGACTTCTTTCTCTGGCTGAGCCGAAAGTGGAGGCCCTCCAAACACAAAAAGGTTTTGTAAGGTAGAGCTGATACCATTCCTGTCTCCTGACATACATTTCCCAGCCTCCATTGCAAGGCCTCCTTTGAACCCCTTTGAAGGTGTTAAGTACTAAGCGTGTGTGCATTTAATTAATCTTCCCCAATACGAGCCAGCTGTGAGCCAACCGATTTTTAATTTGGTGAGCTCTGGGCTTGTTGCCCTCAGGGGCTTTTTGAGGCTTGTTTGCTTTTTGTCATCTCATCTTCTGTTGTGTTCCGTTGGCTGCTGCATCAGATCTCCCACTTCTTTCTTTCTTTCTTTCTGCCTGGTCCCAGTTTCACTCTGCCCTTCCAGGACCTAGTCTCATAAGAACATCAGATGAGCCCTGATCCATCAGGCCATTGGCCTACCTATTCCAGAATCCTCTTTCCCACAGTAGCCAATCTGATCACTTCCAGAAGCTCAGAGAAAGCGTGGGAAGGCAACAGCCTTCCCTTACTGTTTGCTCATAAGAGCACAGCTGGAGCAAGCCAGAAGCCCATCTGCCCCAGTGCCCTGTCCTGCCAACTGGATGCCTCAATGGGAAGCCCTTGGAAAGGTCATGCATCCCACCTGTATTACACAATAGGGTTGCCAGCTCGAGAACATCCAAGACCCTGACATTTCAAAGCCCACACCTGAGACCTGGTGATGGCCCCTGGTGATGGCACAGTGGCGTCCTTAAACATGACACATCCAGCATGTCAAAGAATCATAGAGTTGGAAGGTACCCCAAGGCTCATGCAATGCAAGAATCACAGCTAAGGAACCCCAGACAGGTGGCCATCCAAACTCTGCTTGAAAACCTACAATGAAGGAAACTCCAGCACCTTCCAGGGTGGTCCATTCCACTGTCTGCCAGCTCTTACTATCAGAAAGTACTTCCAGGTGTTTAGTTAGAATCTCCTTTCTTGTCATTTGAATCCATTGGTTCAGGTTCTATCCTCTGGAGCAATGGAAAGCAAACTTGCTCCACCTTCCATGTGACAGCCCTTGAGATATTTGAAGATGGCCATCGTATCACCTCTCGGTCTTCTCTTCTCCAGGGTAAACAGACCCAACTCCCCCAACAATTCCTCATAAGGCTTGATTTCTAGACCCTCAATGATCTTGGTTGCCCCCCTCTGCACACATTCTAGCTTGTCAATATCCTTCTTAAACTGTGGTGCCCAGTTTATTTTTAAAAAAAAAACAGCTCAAAGTCTTAAAAAAATGAACAAATGCATAAAAGGTTGCAAATTAAGTTAGAAACCTTAGCTAAAGGGGATGTTTCCAGGTCCAAGGGAAGTGAGGGGATCATTCCTTCTCACCTGCTTAGGGAAGTTGGGTAGGGTAGATGCTCTTGCCCACCTGCAGATTCAAGGAGAGAGGTATCAAAGGCCACTAGCCATGATGACTGTGCTTTCTTGGCAGGTGTCAGCTAAAAAAGAAAAGGGCCACAAAGTCCTGCTGGCTGCAGTATCTAACTAATCTAAATCCAGTTTGATGGTGTCATTGTACTACATAGCCAGTTCATATTGGCTGTGTGACAACATCACAAAGCCAATCAGAGTGAGGGCAGCATTCCATGGGTTTCTTCTGTGTAGAGCATCCTTTTCAGACTGCTTTGCAGGTCTCCTGAATTATCACCAAAACTGGGTGAGGCGAACTGTGTCATTCCACCTCAGCCTCAGTGTTTAACTATTGTTGGGCTATGGGAGTAACAAGTTGCTTTTCTCAGTAGTGTAGTTAAGGGGGGGGGTCTGCACTGGATGGCAGCTTCCAGAGGGCAGTCCAACCGCGACATGCAGGAGGTGTATGGCTTGCAGGGCGCCCCAGCCATCACCAGTGGGCCACCCTTAAGTGGGCCCAGCGCTGCCAGAAAAAGCAGGATGGGCACAGCGCTGGGAGGGCACCCAAGAGGGATGCCCCACCCCCATGGGGTGGCTCACCCCTGCCCCCATGGGCAACTTCACCCCACCCCCATGGGTGGCTCACCCTGCCCCAATGGGTGGCTACGCTGCTGGCCTTTTCTTACTCCTGATCTTTTGGGTTTTTATTTATATTTTTATTTTACCATCTGTCAGTACATGCAGGGATGGTACTTGAAAAGCTATTATTATTTACGAGCAATGGTCATTGTATTACATCTCTACATAGGATGGCTTTTCCGGGGTTGGGGGGTGGACACACACATAAGGTTATGTGTGCACATAAGAATTTGCACTCCCCACCTTGCCAGAGTTCCCCAGCGTGACTTTGATCAAGCGGCTTGGGCATTGCATCTCTTAAGCCACGCCAAATTGACCTTCCGTTCTCTGAGCAGCTGCATAAGAGCATATGATGATCCTCCTGGATCAGGCCAGTGGCCCAGCTAGCCCAGTATTCCATTCTCACAGTGGCTGACCAGATAGATGCCTGGGGAAACCTGCAAGCTGGGCATGAGCCCAACAGCACTCTGCTCACCTGCCATTCCCGGTGACTGGCATTCAGAGGCAAGATGCAGGAGGCATCACAGTGGAGGCAGAAAGTAGACATCATGGCAAGGTAGAAATGATGTTTGCAGAAACCATGAATAACTGATGGGAGCAGGGTGGGTTCCATGTTTTTCCCCACCCCCCAGAAGAGCTGGATAAATTTTATCCCAAAGAGGCAGTGTTGTGTGCATGTTTGAATTGTGTCTTAGATTCCAATCTGTGCTGTGTCCATGAAGGATCTAGATTTATTGAGGCTGTTGCACAGAGTGCAGGCTAGGGACAGAGGAGATGAATTAATTCAATTTTTTATTTTTATTTTTGAAATTTTATTTGCAATATTGATATTACATACATACAAAAAAAAGAGAATAGAGTTATACCAATAATACAAATTACCTTAACTAACGTAGCAAAAAAATGAATAATAAAAAGAAAAATGCAAAAATACAAAAAATAAAAAGTAGGGAGGAGGGAAGAAAAAAGAGAAAAAATAAAAATATCAAAAGGAAAAGAAAAAAGAGAAGAAAAAATACTGATAATCTTATATCTTTGGTTGTCTGTAATCATTTTAAACTTTGTGGAGAGACAATTTGTTTACCTGTGGAGTTTTTAATCTCGACTAAGCCAATTGTAATTTGGGGAACCTACCTTCTTCATATAATTTATAAAGACGAAATTAACAGAAATAGTAAGAAGTCAATCAAGTGAAAAAATCAGGAGAGGTTTGGTTCAGATTTAAAGGGGAACTTCCCTCATCCGCACTTTGCAAAAGCAGCATGCAAAACGAAACACAGCCATCCTTCAAAACTTATACTTCTCTGAGTTTTGCGATGCTGTTCTCCAGCTAGAGATATGTACAAAAATGCATATAGCAAGGTAAAGTGTGCAGAAAAATCCATACAAGTCTTCAAAATTATATTAGGGGGGGGGAAATACTGTACGGTACCAAAAAAAATGTGTCTATTAGGGAAAATTGCATAAAAGCATATGTATACTTGGAGCAATTTGCACTAAAACACTGATGGATTTTCAAGACAAACGGTTGTAGTTTTTTAAGAAATAAAATAAAATTGAGAACTGATGTAGAAATGTGGAGAACTGAACTTTAGACTGCTGTTGGTATTCGTCTGTTTTGGGAAACAGTGGAAGAGTGCGTCTTCAGGGATAAAGTCAAACTGTTGGAGAGTTACAGCACCTGCTATGGCTATAGTGACTGATACAGGAAGTACATGTTCTATATTACAGGTGGGACAGATGAAGTCGTCTTGGTTTTGCTGCTACAGGTATACCATACGACAGTGAAAAATTCAGAGAAGCCGAAATTTACTGAGTCACACATCCTTAGCCCTGGGTAGGGATAGTTTGAGGGTCTAAAGCAGGCATCCCCAAACTTCGGCCCTCCAGATGTTTTGGACTACAATTCCCATCATCCCTGACCACTGGTCCTGTTAGCTAGGGATCATGGGAGTTGTAGGCCAAAACATCTGGAGGGCCGCAGTTTGGGGGTGCCTGGTCTAAAGGGACCCCTGACCATTAGGCCCAGTCTGGGGTTGCTGTGCTCATCTTGCGTTATTGGCCGAGGGAGCTGGCTTACAGCTTCCAGGTCATGTGGCCAGCATGACAAAGCCACTTCTGGCGAACCAGAGCAGTGCACGGAAACGCCGTTTACCTTCCCGCACTTTGATGTGCTTTCAAACTGCTAGGTTGGCAGGAGCTGGGACCGAGCAACGGGAGCTCACCCTGTCACGGGGATTCGAACCGCCGACCTTCTGATCGGCACGCCCTAGGCTCTGTGGTTTAACCCACAGCGCCACCTGCTGTCCCTAGTTTGAGGGCCTATCAGTTGCCAAATCATCCTTATCTAGTTCTTTGTTATTAATCTGCTGCTGAACCAGCATATCAGATATTTGCTGGATGCTAATAATCATGCTCACTTGCTCTGCCTGGTCAGTTCCCATATGTGGGCGTAAGACTGAATTTCCCATTGACCCAGAAGTGGGTTGTTTTTTTTAATGGCATGTGATTTCAGTGGCTAGCATGAGTCATCTCAAGGTATTTTTCCCCCTCTGTCAACAAACCCCTTACCCCAAAAGTGTTTGCTTTCTGCTTGTGCATGAATTTCTGGAATGTGCAAGCTGATCAGAAGCGCAACTTCTTCTCTGGTTTACCTCGGCATTTTGAATGAGAATTGGAAAAAGAAGCACCTGGCTGCTGGATCAGCCCTAGTAATGTGTACAAAAATGCATATACTAGGGTAAAATGTGCACAAAATTGCATATAAGTCATGAAAAGAACGTGCAAAACGAATTCTATTAAAGGGAAATTACCTGACCCAAAATGTGTACAGTATATTAGGGAAAATCTAGTCCAGCATCCTGCTCTCAAAGTGGCTAACAAGAGACCTCTCCTGGGAAGCCCACAAGCGAGAGGTGAGCCCAACAGCCCTCTCCCCACTTGTGATGCCCAGCAACCAACATTGAGAGGCATGCAGCCTCTGAAGTAGCAAGGAGGGAATGCTGAGTGTGCAGGAGAATGGGTGCCGCGTGGCCCAGATCCCACAAGTGGAGTGTGGGAGCTCTCCAGCAAACAGCCTAAGGGTGTGGGGTGGAGGGATGCCACAAAATAGCCGTTGCCATTTCCAAGAACTTTTTGGGAGAATTTCATCAGACCTCGAGATGTTAGGCAAGAGGAGCCGGCCTCCTGTTTATGAGAAGGACTTGTAAGTGAGACATTTGAGTTGGTTTGACAGGGCCAGAGGCATCTGAATATCTCCGCCCGCATCTCTGTCCCTCCCACCGGAGCCTTGCTGATGTGATGTTATTCATTCATCTCGTTCCTCGTGCGGCTCAGCCTCAGCACAGCTGCCTGTGTCTGCAGGATGTCTTCATGAAGCAGCTTTGTGCCAAAAGTTTATAGATCAGTTACAAAACAGAGGGTTGTTTTTTCTTCTTCTCGTGATCATTATTAGACGTAGTAGTCCTCCTAGTCTTTCCTTTGCCCTTATAGGTAAGGGAAAAGCTGGAGCGAGTAATTGCAGGCAGGTTGGGAGATGTTCCTTCTTCATCACTCTCCTGTCTTGTGAAATGTTTATGAAACACCTTCTCCAAACGGGTTATGCAAGTGAGCTTTGATCATTTTCCATCACCCACCATTTGTTGTTCAAGTTTTGTTTTGTTTTTGTTTTTGTTTAGTGGGGTGTTTTTTTCTCATTAGCCTTGAAACGAGATACCCACCGATTGTGTGCCAGGGTGACCTCGGAAACTGGATTAGGCTTCTGCAGAGCAACCAAACATGTGATCTGCTGTTGCCCATTCATTTCCCACAAAGACCATGTCACCTGTTGGGTTATAGATCCCAAAGTCAGATCTTTTAACAGGTGCTTTTGGGTCTGCGTACATGCAGGAGAATAATATTGGGGATGAAACTGACAAACTGGCGGCGCTGCTTTCAGATGCAGATGGTGGGTTCCAGATTTGAATCCACACAAAAAAGAGCTCCCTGCAAGCAGAAATCCAGCACAACAAAAAGAAAGGTTGTGATTAGCTGTGATCCTTGCATTGCAGTGGGGTCGAACGAGATTAGCCTTTGGGTCCCTTTTAACTGTACAGTTCTATGCTTCTATGATTCTAGGTTTTATCCCAGCAGCATACCCGGCATACTCATTGGGCTGATTTTCTACAGGCAATGAGTTTTTGGCATCCGAAAATATGCACTCTGAAGCATTACAAGCCCATTCTGCCAGTTTTCTGCATTAGTGACACACCCAGTTAGTTTCTCAGCTGCGGGGAGTGAATTTGAACCTGGTTCTTCCAAGTACTGGTCTAACTGCTGTACCATACTAGCTCTGTACTTAGAAACAGGATGAGGGGGCTAGAAAGGAGGAGCACATTTTTGGATGCGCCTTTATATAAAAATCTTCCTCCAAGTAAAAACAAAACAATGCATGTCTAAGACAATATTGTTATGAATTCGTGGGGTGCCTGGAATCCCCCTTCTAATTACTGGATGCCAGACACTATGGTACAATATAGGCCAAACCGGTATTTCCATGTCCAAGCCAGCATGAATGGCTGAGTCATTATTATTATTATTATTATTATTATTATTATTATTATTATTACCCCGCCCATCTGGCTGGGTTTCCCCAGCCACTCTGGGCAGCTTCCAACAAAATATTAAAATACAATGATATATTAAACATTAAAAGCTTCCTTAAACAGGGATGCCTTCAGATGTCTTCTAAAAGTCTGGTAGTTGTTTTTCTCTTTGACATCTAGTGGGGGGGCGTTCCACAGGGCGGGTGCCACTACCAAGAAGGCCCTCTGCCTGGTTCCCTGTAACTTAGCTTCTTGCAGCGAGGGAACCGCCAGAAGGCCCTCGGCACTGGACCTCAGTGTCCGGGCAGAAAGATGGAGGTGGAGACACTCCTTCAGATATACTGGACCGAGGCCGTTTAGGGCTTTAAAGGTCAGCACCAACACTTTGAATTGTGCTCAGAAACATACTGGGAGCCAATGTAGGTCTTTAAGCAAACGAAGACAGGATAGCAGGAGACAAAAGATAGAATTGCAGGAGGGAGGGGCAGGATTGGAGTAGGTGGTGATGCAAGTTGAAGGAGAGTTGGTTGCATTTGGCAAGTTGTTTGCAGGATGGAAAAAGGAGGGCCAGAGCATGGGCACCATGGGGGCTGGCAGTGTTGCGTCCAACATTGCAGCCACAAGAGAGACAGAACCTGCTTTGTGTACTACAATGCTCTGAACTCCTCCAGAGTTAAGGTTGTATTTCTGTGTATCATAAAGACACCACAGTCTCTGCTGTGCTTCATTTCCAAAGGAAAACATGAATCCTGTAACCCCTGGAATCTCTCACACGGCTGTACTCTGTGTTTCTGATCTGCCACTCCGTAAGACCAACTTGTTATAACCCATCTGGCTTTGGAAAATCTTTGCTTCCTGCACCTGCACATATTGCTTCCTTTTAAATGATTTATAGATCTGCATGTCTCCAGTTTGTCAGTGGGGGTGAATCTATTGACTACAAAGGCTGGGATATTCTTTTTACAAAGTTATCGTTTTAAAGTTGCTTTGCATATTGATTTGCAACCAAGGACTCCAGTCCTGACAATGTTCTCCAGTCTAAACGGAGGTGTCTAGTTAAAAGGGGGAAATGACAAAAAAAGGAATCACAGTAAAGGCCTACCATAAGGGTTTTTAACCAGTGTGCCATGGCACCCTGGGATGCCTTGAATGGTGGTGAGGGGTGTCGTGGGCAACACTGGCCTCTGTCCCTCTTTCCTTCCCTCCCTGCTTTGATGCCCTCTCGTGTCTCTGCCTCCCAATGGCTTGCACAACTGTTTGTTGCAACAGCCCTGGCTACAAGCTCCCCGGGCGAATGGTACCTCTGGGGCTGGTTAGAGGGTGCTGGTTGGCAAGAGTTGAGGCAGGCTTGGAGTAAGCAAGCAAGCAAGCAAGCAAGCGGGCGAGGGAGCCCAGCCAGCCAGTCCACCAACCCTTCCTGTTGGGAATGGACAGGTAAGTAGGAGGCCAGGCAGGCAGGTGCTGCACTAGCTTTTCTTGTGCTTGTTGTGTGCAAAGCTTGCCTGGGAGCAGACTGCCCAGTGCTGAAGGGGAGCCTTTCCGCCAAGTTAAGGAGCTGGCCTCACGTTCACCTTTGGCCAGTCTCCGTTGGGCCACTAAGGCTGGGGGCATCCTCTTCCCAGGCCCCTGTGGAGCAATGTGAAGATGTACCACTCTTTGGGGCAGGGGGACGGCAGCTCAGAGACTGGGGTGGCGGCAGCGGCTCCCAAGGAGAGGAGGCTGAGGTGACTCTCCACAAGGGAGGGTGTTCAAAAAAGGGTGAGAGGCTGCTAGTTCTGCAGGCAAGGGGTGAAATCACTGGGCTCCTGAGCCACACAGGGGTGCCACGGAAAGAATGCAGTTGGTTAAGGAGCCAGGGACTCAAAAAGGTTGAAAACCTATGGCCTACCAGAATATACAGGCAGGAGGCAGCTTAGCAGATGAACAGAGGCAATCTTGAATGCACATCATTATATAGTAATGCCAGCCTTTGGCAAGATTGTAAGTGGGTGGGTGGGGGTGGATTCTGAAATTTGAAAAATATCTTACTGCTTCGTCCTTTCTCATTTCTGAGAGCTTCTTTTTAGGAAACAGCTTAGCCCAAGGTAACCGGCAGATGACATCCTATCGGTTTACAGAATCTAAGATGAAGGGTTATCCAGTGTGCAATGAAACAAGAAAGGGGAAAAATTAACAACAATTAACACCCGAGTCAAAGATTCCCAAACAGATTAGCCGACATCAAGCAACTGTGAAAGTTTTTTATGGAAAGGGAAATGAAAAGAGAGGCAATTAGCTTAATAGCCACCCAAATTTTCATAATATTTTCTGTGGTTAATGAGCACAACTTGAGTGATGAGCTTGCAAAGTGCAAATTTTGCTTTCCTATGCGGGTAACAAACTCCGGTAGATGCTTCTGGCTTAGTTCACCTAAAACCAACCCCTCTGAGATGGGGAAACATGAGCCAAAGTTTTGCTACACGCCAAGCAGATATTCTTAAAACCACAACTCTGTAACTTGCACAATGGATCTTTCCTCCATACATGCACCTCACTGCCCCTTCCCAAATATTCCCATGAGTGTTGGGGGTGCAGAGTAGGAAGAGGTGATGGAGGGAGGGGTGTTCCCTTGTGTGTAAATTATTGCACTTAGCACTGCATTGAATACATTCGGATGTTAAAGGCAAAAGAGCCTTTTCCAGGACAGGAAGCAGTGGCCCTGTTAGCAACAGACTTATCCTCTTGCAGAAAATACTGCCGTGTGAGATTGGCACTGTAGAATCGTACCTTCTCCTGTTCCTGTTCACCTTGGTTTATTTGACTTTGGTGTTAAGTCAGACAAAGCCCCAGGAAGCTTAACAAGATCTGGAGCTTTGTTTCAGTAATCTGCATATGGATTTTCTTCTAGATCTGCATAGGCAATTTGAATATTGAGAAGGGGTGGGAAGATCAGCTCTGGATCCAGCCTTTTGTGGTTTGGTTGCATTTCTCATTGATAATAACTGGCAGCGATCAGCAAGACTTGGAAGGAAGACAGGAGAAAACCTCGAGAAACCAGCAGCAACTAGGAATGGGTGGTGGTGTTTTCCATGATGTTTGCATTTTAATTTTTTTTTAGCAAATTCTCAAATGTGTATGCAAACTGAAACACAGCTATCCTCTAAAATTCACACTTTTCCAAATTTTGCAGTGCAGTTCTCCAACCAATGGGTATGAAAAAAATCCACATTAGGGGAAAGGATGCATAAAAAGAGCATATGTTGGTGGAAATCGCATATGGAAAATGCATTCTAGTTGGAGAAATTATGACATTACTACATAACTGCATGTCGAAAGGTGTTTTTAGCACTAAAAAACAGAGAACTTTTCATGACAATAAAATGAAAAACTTCAGAATGCTGCAGGAATGCGGAGATCTGAAATCAATTGTTGGGAAAATAAGAAGCTGAAACTGGCAGGATCTGTCCATCCCTTAGTGCAGCTGAGGATCTCTTTCTCAGGTTGGTGGGCTCTGTTTTGCTATTTTAAGCCTGCCAGTTTATCATGAAAATTCTGAGAACAAGGGAGGGTGATGCTAAGCTGAAACGAAATGAAACAGCCCAAACTGGCAACCAGCTTGCAATACCAACCCTACCTCAAGTTCTCATGATGCTCATAGCTAGGTTGCAAGGGACACACCCCTTTTGGCTTGGACCGCTTCCAAACACTTCTGTTTTGGCAGCCGCTAAAAAATTGATCTCAGTTTGGAAATAACTTGCGTTTCTTCTGCACCCGGTGCCGACTGGGACCGTTCTGTTCATGGGCAACCGAGGGTATCATCCCAGTAGCCGACATTCTTCTCCCTACACCTGGTGACTGGTTTGGATTTGCCCTGGAGAGTTGGCTTTAGACAAGAAACACATGAAGCTTTGGGTGTTCTTTTGGATCTTCAGGAGCAGTGGCTACGAAGGAGGGCCTGCCACGCTTTTCTGAGTTTGGCTTTGAGCTCAGAAGGGACAAAGGGGTGAAAGGTATAACCTTTTTGCTTTTCCTTAGACTGCTGGGGGGTCCTAATTGCCATTTGAAACCCGGTCCAGATTGTTGGTGACTAGGGAAAGAGGGTGGTGGACAAAGGATCATGACTTATCCTTTGAAATGCACAACAACAAAGCACTCAGGAGAAGGGTTTGCAATGGCACCCTTGCTTTGACTGCAGAATAAGGGGGAAATATTCTCAGTCTTGTGGGTTGGTGTTGTAGTTCTCTCTGAAGACTCTCACATCCACTGCAAAAAGGAGAGGTGACTTGGTGCACTTTCCCTTTCTGTGTTTTATAATCTTTTACCCTTGGGCATTAAGATGCTTTTTAAATATAAATTTATGTATCTTCTTTTGCAAATAAAAATGTATTAATTAGGAGGAAATTGCACTAAAAAGCTGTTGAATTTCTCCCTTTTAAAAAAAAATATCACAAATTTCTGCAACATGCAGAGAACTAAATTGAAAATGAGAAAGTGGGAATCAGCAAAAACTAGGTGCCTAGAAGCCCGACATTTCCACCTGTTCCAAGGTGGCTATCAAAGATTTTAAAACAATACAAGATGGGAAAGCAAAGTTACATATGTATGTTTTTCAGGTAAAAGGTGATATTCAGAGACTCCTTCCAGGGTTTTCATCCTCAATGTTCCTTTGTGGCTCTGAACTAACTTTACAGAGAACAGTGCAATGTTGCTTCTTTTCTTTATGTGTCAATTAACTGAAGCCTATCCAATGTTTCAAGGACAGCATGTAACTGTCAATCATTATCTGTTCTCTCTTACACACATCCAATTTGTTAATTCCTACTTACTTTCTGCCTCTTTCATTCTTTCCCTTTTATTTGTTTTGGCCAAAAGTTTGTAACTTGACAAGAGCTTAAATTGAATATATTGCCTGACACCACAGGGAAAGTTTCCACAAACTATAATCTGCCTTTTCAGATGAAAACTAAAATACTTTGAAATTTGGCTCTAGATCAGAACATTGGTTTACCTGGAGAAATCGCGCATTAGAGGAGCCCAAAATATTCTCAAGAGGTGGAACGCATCTCGTTTTAATCCGATTGTAGCCAACAATGTTTGCAGTATGCCTAATGTAAATATATTAACTCACCAAGCAATCCAAACCCTTCATGATTTATTTCATTAAGATTTGTCGGGAGTGTATGCAAACTAAAATAAAATCCTTTTACAACCTGGGTGGCTTTTTAAAAGGGCGTTAGACAACTTTCAGGAGCATAATTTTATTAATAGCTGACAGCTAAATGGAACCTCCATGTTCGTATGAAATCTACCTCCGAAGACCAGCTGCTGGGGGCAATAAGAGATAATAAGCATGCATTTTCCACTGGTGGCTGTAAAAATAAAAATGATGGATTAAATGATGGACCTTCAGTAAAACCCACCATTTCCTTTTCTTCGTTCTACTTACTAAAACCACCATGTTGCTAATTTCTTGGACATTTTACATTTCCCTTCTATAAAATGTCCAAGATACTAACAACATGGCTTGCATGAGACTGTGAAAATTCTGGAATTAGTAAGACAACAAATCTTTGCTTAGATGATGGACTTTTCGAGTTGATCCATTCGTTCTTCTTGTTGCCTTCCCATTGTTCAGTTCACTCAAAATATGCTATTCTTGCCTTAACTGTTCTATGGTGGGGGGGAAATCAAAGTTTTTTGAAAAACAAATGTGGTGAATGTGGGAAGGAATGATGGGCTCAGGGCACATTTTTAAAATCCCCCCCCCAAAAAAATGTAGCAATCACAAGTGGACAAAAGCAAACCGGGTTGGGGTGCTGATCTGCGGCTTGTGAAACTGTACTGTCGTGTTGTTGTTGTTTTAATTTTTATTTTTTTGCTTTGGGCAAACCGTTTGCGGTTCCAGTTTCACTCTGTTCTCTTGCCAGGTGAGTAAACGATGATTAGTCAGTATAATCATCAAAGACGGAGGGAAACCTGGTAGGATGCCTGGGCTCTGATGTTCGTTGTGCAAATCCTCTGAGAAATACCTTTTGGGGTGTTTCTTTTCTTTCCTCCTCTAAGCCTCCATCCAAACCCTGACAACTGCTCAAAATCTACTGGGAACTTTCCTGTTTATGTTTTTGCCTTTTCCCTTTTCTTCATCACCTTGATACCTTGATACTGCCTTGATACCAGTTTGTCTCGTTCAGTGTTGTCCACACTGGCAGGCAGCATTTCTCCAGGGTTTTAGGCAGGAGACCTTTCCAGACCTGCCTGGAGATGCTGGGTTTTGAACTCAGAACCTTCTGCATGCAAAGCAGATGCTTTGCCACTGAGCTATGGCCCTTCCAGGTACATGCCCCTGTGTCCTTTGTGTGGCACTGGTACACATTCCCTCCAACATTTCTCTGATGAAAATAGGGACATCTTATTCCATGATAATATTTTTTTTTATTAAAAAAAAATTATACCCCACCCATCTAACTGGGTTGCCCCAGCCACTCTGGGTGACTTCCAACATATAGAAAACCATAATAAAACATTAAATATTTAAAACTTCCCTATACAAGGCTGCGAGCCAGTGTGGTGCAGTGGTTAAGAGTGGTAGACTCGTAATCTGGTGAACCAGGTTCGCGTCTCTGCTCCTCCACATGCAGCTGCCTCACCTCACAGAGTGTTTGTTGTGGGGGAGGAAGGGAAAGGAGAATGTTAGCCGCTTTGAGACCCCTGCGGGTAGTCATAAAGCGGGATATCAAATCCAAACTACTCTTCTTCTTCTTCTGCTGCTGCTGCTGCTGCTGCTGCTGCTGCTGCTGCTGCCTTCAGATGCCTTCTTAAGGTTACCTATCTCCTTGGCTTGGGGGTTGATACCCTCCAAAATTTCTCCAATGTACAGGTGAAACTTGGAAAATTAGAATATTGTCAAAAAGTGCATTTATTTCAGTAATGCAACTTAAAAGGTGAAACCAATATATGAGATAGATGCATGACATGCAAAGCAAGATGTGTCAAGCCTTTATTTGTTGCAATTATAATTATTTGTCGTTAGGCGGGTCAATCATAAATGGAATGTAATTAATGAAATGTAAAAGCGATGTTTATTTTTGTATTATTGTAACTATTTGTTTTATTACTGTGGAATTTCCAAAAGAAAGCATTCGTAAAAATTAGAAGAAAAATAAATAAGAATAAGTTGCATTACTGAAATAAATGCACTTTTCGACGATATTCTAAGTTTCCGAGTTTCACCTGCAAATAGGGACGTCCTAAGGGAAAGCGGGACATTCGGGATTAAATCAGAAACTGGGACAGCTTCTGTAAACCTGGAACTGTCCCTGGGAAATGGGGGCACTTGGAGGCATATGCTAGCTTGCAGCTGTAACTGGCTTGAACTAACTAAACTGGAGAAGAGGCAGGAAAAAAGTAAAGCCTGAGAGGAGGTGAAACGTTGTACCAACAAATACTTACTAAAGGAGAAAGATTCAGTGAGGGGTGATTAGGCTTCCTTTCTGCCAATCATGCCCCCCCCCCCCACGTTCAAGTAACTCATAGTAACTGTTGTTTTACTCCCAACACTGCCAACCAAGTTCAGTTTGACTCAGCTTTGGCAGTCAAACACTTGGGTGGTTTTTGGCGCATTTTCAAAAGGGCCAACTAAGTTGCCGATCCCTCCTCACCCAAAATGCACTTCTGGGAGCAGAGCTCTCTGTGTCAGCTATATTGATTGAAAAGCTCGTCATGGTGTGTGCCAGCCCATTCACGTGCAGGGTCCCTCTGCCAGTTGGCACAGCGGGCCAGCCTTGAACCCTTGCCAGGCCGTTTCTGGTAAGGGAGCCCTAAGGCTAGAGCAGGTTGCAGGTGGGGGGAATCGACACAGAACAGCCCGGGTGGAAATAACTGCCGTAGACTGGTTACAGGCTTACAGATATTAAGGCTGCAATTTCATGCAACCTGACTTGGGAGCGACGAAGAGTCTTGCACAGCACCTGAGAGATTAACAGATTTCTCACTGCATAAGGAATACTGTATACAGATCTGGTTGCTTCCTCTGCTCAAAAAAAAAGGATCTTGTAGAGTTGGGAAAGGGTCAGAAAGGGGCGACTGAAATCATCGAGCAGATGGAACAATTTGAGGGAAAGTGTCAGCATTTGAGGCTTTTTAAATTAGAGAAAAGGCGACTAACATGTGACATGATAGAAGTTTATAAAATTATCTGTGCCATTGAGAAAGTGGGTAGAGAGGGTGGAATCTCCTGCCTCATAACACTTGAACTTGCTTACATCCAATGAAGCTGAATGTTGGGAAATTCAGGACAGATAAAATGATAGAATCATAGAGTTGGAAGGGGCCCCCAAGGTTCACCTGGTCCAACCCCCTGCAATGCAAGAATCTCAACTGAAGCATCCATGACAGACGGCCATCCAACCAAAAGAAGTACCATATTTTCCCGTGTATAAAACGAGGATTTTTTATTTTAAAAATACCATGTTTCTCCAAAAATAAGACACCGTCTTATATTTATTGGCTTATTTTCAGGGGATGTCTTATTTTTTTTATTAAGTATGGTACAGTTAAACCTACAAGGTTAAACTGCCTATCACCATGGCTTATTTTCAGGGGTATGGCTTATTTTCAGAGAAACACGGTATGTTTAAAATTGGGGGTCGTCTTATACACGGGTAATGCAGTGTGGGGACGGGTCATTGGTTGCTGCCGCAAGCAGGAGATTGTCATTGGCAATCAGGTGGGTGATTGGTTGCTACAGCAAGGGCTGTTCTCGATTGGCTGTCGCTGCAGCGGACAATTGCGGAGCTTTCAACGTGGGGTTCCTCAGAGTTCAGTTTTAACCTCTGTGCTGTTTAGCATCTACATGAAACCATTGAGTAGGGTTATCTGGAGTTTTGGGGTGCATTGCCAGCAATATGCTGATGACACACGGCTCTACTTCTCCTTTACAAGTGTGGGGGTGGATGTGCTGGGCCATGGTCTTGTCTTAGTGATGGACTGGATAAGAGTCAACAAACTGAAGCTCAATCCAAATAAGGCTGAGGCACTGCTAGTGGGTGGTTCCCTGGACTGGATAGGTGAGTGGTTGCCTGTTCTTGATGGGGTTAGAATACCTCTGAAGGAGCGGGTACATAGCTTTGGGGTACTTCTGGATCCTTTGCTGTTGCTTGAGACTTAGGTGGCCCTGGTGGTATGGAATGTCTTCCATCAGCTTCGGCTGGTGGCCCAGCTGCCCCCTGTTTCAACAGGGATAGCCTAATTTCTGTCATCTGTGCTCTGGTAGCCTCTAGGTTAGATTGCTGCAACGTGCTATACATAGGGCTGCCTCTGTAGACTGTTCAGAAGCTTCAGCTGGTGCAGAATTCAACGACCAGGTTGCTCACCAAGGCATATTACACCATTCCTGCTCGACTGCACGGGCTGCTAATTAGTTTACAGGCCCAATTCAAAGTGCTGGTTTTGACCTATACAGCCTTAAATGACTCAGGACCTCCTATATGAACTGACCTAGACCCTGCGATCATCATCAGAGGCTCTTCTTCATGTGCCTCCTCCACCAGAGGTCAAGAGGGTAGCAAAACGAGAACAGGCCTTTTCTGTGGTGGCTCCCCGTTTGTGGAATGCTCTCCCCAGGGAGGCTCACCTGACACTTGCAGTACGTATCTTTAGGCACCAGGTTTTTTGCTTAACCAGGCCTTTGGCCCTGAGATCTATGGGTGCAGGGCAGTATACAAATTTAGATAATCTTCAAAACATTATCTCAATGACAGCGTGGTTGTTGGAGCAGGCAAATTCCTTCATTGGTCTCCCGGAAGTGTTTCCATCCTTTGCGTACAGAAGTTGGTGTTTGACGTTCCGGGGACCTCAAGCATGGTTACAATTGATGTGTTGGGGAGGCTCCTTTGACTACAAGAAACTGAGCCTTTCGTGTCATCAGCCTAGTCCTGTGGAATGCTCTGCCACTAGTGATTTGGCAGGTGGCTTCTGTGCCAAGTCTTAAACGCCTGCTGAAAACTTTTCTATTCCAATAGTCTTGTGCAGGCAGTTAAGGATGCATAACATTTCCATAATCCTTAGCTGATTTCTTATTTTAATGTGTTTATGCAGTTTTATTGTATAGTTGTATGTATGATTGTGGTGAACCATCCTGGTTTTTTGTTTTTTGTTTTTGGAAAAATATATATAGTGATATATAATTTTTAAAAAAATAATAAATAAATTCTACAGTGAGTCAACTGAAGCCACGAGGGGTAAGAACTCCCCTGAATTCTGCACCCGAAACCTGCCTCCCCAGCCTTCCCTCTTCCCCTGCCAGCTTCTTGATCTTGGCGAGGGTTTTGCAACAATGCTGTCTTTTACTCTCTCACACAGATTAAGACGGAAGACCTCGGGGACTCTTTGCAAACCGCCATTCCCTCCAGATCGAGCCACCTGGTACAAGGGCCCTCGATGATGCCTGGAGGGCAAATTGCTGGGGTAAGAGACTTTCGGTGATTCATACAGACAAGTGTTGATCAAAAGCATTTGTAGACCCAGCGAAGAATTCCCATATGGGGTGTGGCCTTAAGGCACTTGATGCACCACCAATGCTGAAGCTAAGCAGGTCGAGGTCTGGTCAGTGCTTGGATGGGTGACCATCTGTGACCTTGTGGAGCTGCAAGTTGTGAATAAATCAGCTATAAACAATACTGGCCACACGGTCCTATTAAGAAGAAAGGCCACAACATTTAGGGCTTTTAGTTTAGGAAAGGTAATTTGGGGGGGGCAGTCATGGTAGAGGCATGGCATAGAGAAAGTGGATGCAGAGAAGGTTCTCTGACTCCTGAACCCAAGGTCATCTGATAAAACGGAATGGCAAAGGGAAGTGCTGCGTGTGTAATCAATCTGAGGAACTCACTGCCACAAGATGCGGTGACAGCCACCAGCTCAGATGGCTTCAAAAGGGAATTAAGCAAAGTTGTAGAGGAGGGGAGGTCTGTCAGTGGCTGTTATCATGGTGCCTCGGTGGAACCTCCATGTTCAGGGGCAAGGTATCTCTAATAGCAGTTGTTGGAGAGAGCAGCAGCAGAAGAGAGCTATTGCTTTCAAGCCCTGTATGTGAACTTCCCAGAGGCAGAGCTCCTGTTTGGACCCTGTGTGAGAGTCTTTTAACATGCTGATGAGTCTACCCTTCTCCTGCTGATTTTAAATATCCAAGAGGTTGTCCTACATTTGTGGGAGGGGGAAGCATTCAAAACACCTGAAGTCTTTGGTTTCAGTCTAGCCACAGATTGTGGGCTTTGGCCCTCAAGTGCCGAGTCATCAACCCATGAGAAACCGGGATATATATTTGTGCATGCTTGGACAGTTGTATATTTTGGGGGAAAGCAAGGAAGGGAGAGCAATCATGGTAGCGATACGCAAGGATATGGGTGGGCAATGGAGCATATGCAGAACTGGGTGAAAAGGTCCCACTGACTGCGACTTTGGGTCTTCTTTTCCTCCAGGATATGAGTTCTCTTCACACGTTGCAACAGCTCGTGCAGGTTCCAGGCCACATGCAATCTGTCCCCCTTTTCCTGCTTTCTCAGGGCCCAGCAGGACAACAAGGTAAGGAGGACATTCATCTAAGTATAGATGTGGAAGCTGCAACAAAATGTTGCAGCGTGAAGTGCTTTTGTTCTGGATACTCCATTTTATTCTCCATTCTCTTCCGCCTCCCCCCTGTTCCCCCTTTCAGTCAGCATTCGCTAGCCACTGATCACGGCGACTCCTTTCCTTATATGAACTGTTTAACAGGATTTATAAACCGCTTAATCATCTGTAACCTCTAAGCGGTTTACTCGGACTAGAATATTCATTAAGGATTTGCTATTCATTAATCATAGTCATTAAGAAATGCCCATAACAAGCAAACGTTAAAAGCAAGTTAACCTAAGATTAATCAAAATACATGTAAAATCAACACTCGTTAGAAATTTACGAAATTAATAGAAGCTCATGTTATCATTACATGTTAAAATTGCAAGCCTGGGTAGGATTCTCTAAACAAACAAACGAAGTCATTAGCAAGTGTCAAAAGCAATGCCGTGCAGATGTTTCAATGATATTGATATGTTTGGGACAGGGTTGCCATACACCCAGAATTTCCTGGAACTTTCCTCAGAATACTGCAGTCAGAAGCAGTGTCTAGGAGGAAATTGGCACAAATATCCAGGGAAATCTGGACGTATGGCAACCCATGTGTCTGGATTTTCAATTTTTGAAATATGGCAGAATAGTTTGGGAGGCTTTTCACCCTCAATTTATATAACAGCATAGGAAGAGCCTGCTGGATCAGGCCAATGGCCCATCGAGTCCAGCATCCTGTTCTCACAGGGGCCAGCCAGAGTCCCCAATGGGAAACCCGCAAGCAGGAGCTGAGGGCAACAGCCCTCTCCTCTCCTGCAGTTTCCATCAACTGGTATTCAGAATCATTATTGCCTCCAGCTGCAGAGGCAGAGCGTAGCCATCGTGACTGGTAGCCATCAATAGCCCCCTCCCCCTTGAATTTGTCCCACCTCCTTTTAAAATCGCCCAAGTTGGTGGTCATCCCTGCCTCCTGTGGGAGTGAGTCCCATAGATTAACTAGACCAGGGGTGGCCAACTCTCAATCTGATCTACTCACCCCCTTTTGGGGGGTTCAGATCAATGTTGTTGAGCTTTTTTTTAGGAAGGAGGAAAACCCATTTGGGGAGGGGGGTCAAAGTTGTTGAGCTTTTTCAGGGAGGAGGTAAAATGTTGAGCTTTAGGGGAGCCACAGTTGTTCACCTTCTTTTGGGGGGGGGAGCCAGTGACTACCAGTGATCTACCGCAGACGTCCAGTGATCTACTGGTAGATCACGATCTACCTGTTGGACATGCCTGAACTAGACAAACTCCTTCTCTCCCTGCCCTCTTTCTCCTGCTGAGTAACTCTTAAATGTCCTATCCCTTCTGTGATCCCCTTGGTGATTGGCCCCATGGAGGGAGGGGAGGCGATTCAATCAGAATTGGGGGGGGGGAGGTATAAGATGGCCCTCTCCCTGCATTCCCTCTTGTGCTGCTCAGCTAACTGGGTAACACCTGAACATGGTTTAAAGTCCAGGCATCTCAAACTTCGGCCCTCCAGATGTTTGGGACTACAATTCCCATCTTCCACAACCACTGGTCCTGATAGCTAGGGATCATGGGAGTTGTAGGCCAAAGCATCTGGAGGGCCGCAGTTTGGGGATGCCTGGTTTAAATGGAGCTAGCCTGCAGAGGAAAGAGCTCCCTTGGAGGGAAGGGTGGGCTATAATTTTGATGGATAGATAGATAGATAGATGATAGATAGATAGATAGATAGATAGATAGATAGATAGATAGATGATAGATAGATAGATATTGTTTATTTAATAAAAAAATCTGCTTCTTGGCTGATCAGTGGAGGCATGTTGTGGGCCAGGCATGAGGAGCGAGCGAGCCAGAAGCAGCTCAAGGAGTGCAAACTGCACACTTCTGAACAAGAAATAGAAAGAAAAGGGGCTCGTGTTTCTGGGAGACTATGGACGCTGACCGAAAAATGTGCATACTGCCCAGAGAATGTACAAAATGCAGTTGAGATATGTACATTCCCCAAAGCCTGTTCGGAATTAGGCAAAATGGACGGAGGATGTACAAATTTCAGCCACTATATGTGCAGCATTCAGTATGAACCTGTCCTGCCCCACAACCAACAAATGCAGACAGAGACACTTGTTTAATTTTTGTCTTGGTTTTATGGTTTCAGTGGTTTCTTTAAACTGAAGTTTTGTTTTTGTTTTGTTTTTTTTACAATCAAGCAGCACATAAATTGTATGAAATGAGTAAATGAAAGTAAGTAAGAGATAGACATTTATTTGTACGCAAGCTCTCCCCGCCGCCACTGCTGTTGAATGAGCTGAGTTTCAGGAAGTTGCTCCCCATGCTTAGGCCTATGACCTGCCATCCCGCAGCTAGCAGGCAAAGCCATTTGACTAATTTTTGTCTGCCTCGCTTAGATCCTATCTCCCTGGATGTTGCAAAGGCATTAAAACGTCTCCGCCAGCGCCGTCTGGTAGGGTTCTGCAAGACCCACTTGCAGTGGCGTGCGTCTTTTAATTACATTTGCATGCGTGCCCCTAATTTGCAAGGTGCCTAGTCGCAGGAGAAACAATGGCCAACCCCTGCCCTGTGGGATCTGACAGGTCTTTGTTTTCCTTTCTGCTACTCCGGAGACACACGGGAGTAAAAGGGTGAAGCAATGATTCCGCTGAAGTAGTCAAACAGCTGCAAAGAGCTGGGATTACGCAGCCAGTGACTGGGAGCAGGAAATTAGGAGCGTTAAAGTGATGAACTCTTGCAGTGACTCAGTTCTCGGTAACATAAGTGGAGCACTCCCTCGCCTCAGTGGCTACTTTCAGCAATGGGTGAACTCAGCAACCTGCACCCAAAACCAACCTGGCTCCATTTCCTCATACCCCCCCCCAAAAAAAGATATGACTATCTCACACACCTCTGATTTAAAATAGAAAATAAAAAAATTCCTTCCAGTAGCACCTTTAGGAGACCAACTAAGTTTGTCATTGCTATGAGCTTTTGTGTGCATGCACACTTCTTCAGATACACTGAAGCAGAAGTCATTCAGAAGTGTATCTGAACACGAAAGCTCATACCAATGATGAACTTAGTTGGTCTCTGGACCATAAAGAAGGCTGATCGCCGAAGAATTGATGCTTTTGAATTATGGTGCTGGAGGAGACTCTTGAGAGTCCCATGGACTGCAAGAAGATCAAACCTATCCATTCTGAAGGAATTCAGCCCTGAGTGCTCACTGGAAGGACAGATCGTGAAGCTGAGGCTCCAATACTTTGGCCACCTCATGAGAAGAGAAGAATCCTTGGGAAAGACCCTGATGTTGGGAAAGATGGAGGGCACAAGGAGAAAGGGACGACAGAGGAAGAGATGGTTGGACAGTGTTCTCGAAGCTACGAACATGAGTTTGACCAAACTGCGGGAGGCAGTGCAAGACAGGAGTGCCTGGCGTGCTATGGTCCATGGGGTCACGAAGAGTCGGACACGACTAAACGACTAAACAACAACAAGGTGCTACTGGAAGGATTTTTTATTGTTATTATTTTGTTTCGACTACGTCAGACCAACACCTACCTGTAACTAGAACCTCTAATTTAGTTTCTCTGCTCTCCTCACAGTCACACTTCTTCCTAAAATCACAGAAGTGTAGAGTTGGAAGGGACACCAAAGGTCATCTAGCCCAAGCAACTGCAACTATTATTATTATTATTATTATTATTATTATTATTTCTACTACTACTACTACGCTGCCCATCTGACTGGGCTGCCCCAGCCACTCTGGGCAGCTCCCCACAAAATATTAAAAACACAATAAAACATCAACCATTAAAAACTTCCCTGAACAGGGGAGCCTTCAGATGCTTCCTAAAAGTCAAATAGTTGTTTATCTGTTTGATATCTGAAGGGAGGGCGTTCCACAGGACGGGCGCCACTACCGAAAAGGCCCTCTGCCTAGTTCTTTGTAGCTTCACGTCCCTCAGTGAGGGAACCACCAGAAGGCCCTCGGAGCTGGACGATGGAGGTTGAGACACTTCTTCAGATATACAAGGGCTGAGGCCGTTTAGGACTTTAAAGGTTAGCACCAACACTTTGAATTGCAGTGTAGGACTTGCTGCTAAAGAATCCCCGTCAGATGACCACCCAACCTCTGTTGAGAAACCTCCAATGAAGGAGAGTCCACTACCTTCCTCTCTGACGGCAGCTCACCCCCTCAGCTTTTGCTAAAGGCTGCCACCAGCCCATGTCCGCACCAAATATTGTCCACTGAGTGGAGACAAGCTTTCTTTCATCTGCCTTTCCATATGCACAGAGGAACCAAAAGAATTGCATCCAATATGATGTAAGGAGAATGGGTAAAAAAGAAACCACGGTTCTGGATCTGGCCTCACAAGAACGTACCAATTTTGGTAGTGGTGAGAAAAAGACAATCTTCTGGGGAGGGAAAGAGAACCCCTCGCTTGTCATGAATATTTGGGTGGAGGGGGAGCCAATACCCTCCTTCAGCTATTCAGCGCAAGTTGTCTAAGGTGGGAGTCCTGTGAATGCGGGTAGTTATACCTCACAGAGTCAACTTGTGGACATTTCCCCCACCAGAGGCAACTGGATGGTTTTCGATGAGGATTAGACCAGGCATCCCCAAACTGCGGCCCTCCAGATGTTTTGGCCTACAACTCCCATGATCCCTAGCTAACAGGACCAGAGGTCAGGGGTGATGGGAATTGTAGTCCAAAAATCTGGAGGGCCGAAGTTTAGGGATGCTTGGATTAGACCAATTCACAGAAGAGAGGGCTATAAATGGCTACCAGCCATGACGGCTATGCAATTCCTCCACATATTGAGGCAGCAATTCTTCCAAAATACCAGTTCCAAAATACCACTGGGGGGGCGGCTCTTGTGCTCGAATCCCATTTGCGGGTTTCGCACAAACATCTGGCTGGCCACTGCAAGAACAGGATACTGATCTGGGAGGGCCACTGGCTCTTTTTATGTTCTGATGTGCACGCCTGCATGCAGCAGCTACCCTTGGGCGCAAAAATATTGACTACACCTGTTGTTCAAAGGGCAACAGCCTGGCTGAAATATTGGGGAGGAAGGGGAAGGACAAGTGATGGCTGAAGTAGTGGAGGCTGCTCCTTTAGGGGGAATGGGGCAGGGCCCCACTAACCTCAGCCCATCTCCAACCAGCCACCATTTGCTCTGCCTGCCAGCTTCCTCCCCTTCAACCTTAGTCTCTGTGTTGCCCATGTACAACTCTGCAAGGAGGAAACTGGAATGGCTCTGGCTCCACCTACTGGTTGCCTCCCTGCCTTCTACCCTACCAGCTCCAATGGGCCCCAGCCACTACCGAAAGCAAGATTTCATTTCTTGGTGTGTATGTCTGTCATGCAAATTGCAACGTGGGGAGAAACCAGGCTCACACCGCAGTTGAAAATCTGCCACAACAGTCTTCCTCCCCCCCCCTCCAACACCCACAGCCTGTCTTCATCCTGGTGCTAAGATGTCATCCTGTCTAGTGGCGTTAAGTCCCCAGTTTGGAAATCCATGCTAAGAAAGAAGGGCAGCTGCCAATTTGTCTGTTGGAGGGCACGTCATTACTCTCATGCGCATCTCATTTCTGGTGACATTGCACCATATTCTGGAATACGCTCTCATTTTGGAAAGGTTATATTATCCCTAGGTGGCGTTAGGCAAGCTCCTATTTCACAGCCTCAGCCACGCGTCTGCAAAATGGGAATTATACTGCTGAGCTGGCTTGCCTTCCCGTGTTGATATAAGGATTACAACAGGTTGTCTGCGAGGTGCTCTGAGCACTCAAAGGCAAGGATAGACAAAGTGGAGCCCTCCTAGGTGTTGCTAGACTACAGCTCCCATCAGCCTTAGCCAGCAAGTTGTGGGAGTTATAGTTCAGCAACATCTGAAGGTATGGATGGAGGAGAAATTTGATTCCCTTTGCCTTTATAAGCAGACTGCACTAAACTGCACTTTCTGAAGCAATACACAAATGGAAACACAAGCATCCTTCGAAGTTTGCTGTCCTCCGGATTTTGCAGTACACTTCTCCAGCCCATAGCTGCTAAGTCTCCCGTTTTTTTGCAGGAAACCCCTGTATTTTAAACCGTTTCCCGCTGGCAGCCCGGATTGGGAAAAATCCCGTAAATCCCCCGGATTTCCTACCTGCCAGGGAGGCTCCATTTTGGGTCCTGGCGCCGCCCGATTTCCGGTGCCCAGACATGGGTAGCGCGGCACCGGAAGTCCCTTCTACACATGCATGCGTAGAAGCGACTTCCAGTGCCGCTCTGCCCATGCCTGGGCACCAAAAATCAGGCAGAGCGGCGCCGGAAGTTGCTTCCATGCATTTCCGGACATGCGTAGAAGCGACTTCTGGTGCCGCTCTGCCCATGCCTGGGCACCGGAAATCAGGCGACGGCACCAGAAGTTGCTTCTACACATGTCCAGACATGCATAGAAGCGACGTCCGGTGCCGCATTGCCGCTGATCCCGCCTTTTTCAGCAGGGGACTTGGCAGCTATGCTCCAGCCGCATAATATGAACAAAAATGCATATACTGCGGTAATGTATTCAGCCTTCGGAAATGCCTTGTATTGGGGAAAACTGCATACAAAAGTGGGTATATTAGGAGAAATCCACACTCAAATCCACGCTTCTTCCCAGGTTTCCATGCAGGGGACATTCCCAATCTAACCTGGAGATGGCAAGGATTGAACCTGCGTGCAAAGCAGATGCTGTAGCAGTGAGCCAAAGCTCTTCCCCATCCTTATTCTCAAGAGTGGCACACCCCATTTAACTCACCACTGGCACCATACCACTCTTACCTGCATTGCCCAATGGTGCCCACAGAGCACCAGCAGCTGCGGCCAACTTCCAGTGAGATCTTGCAAGATCTCACCGAAGTTTTGTGAGATCTCGTGCAACAGGGCCGGCAGTGGAGGCAAACGGTGGCGGTGAGGCAGGCACCGCTTCTAGGGTCAAGGCAGGCTCCTCCCCAGTGCTGGACTTACGTATAAGCTAAACAAGCTATAGCTTAGGGCCCCACTCTCTTGGGCTCCCCAAAAAATGAAAAAAACAAAAACTGGATGTACATTTCCAAAATATAAGATGAAAACCAAATAAAATAAAACCTACATACATACAACAGTGTTTTGTGTGGTGTAGGCTCCTATTTGTGATGTGCAAATGGCTTTAGATACCTATTAGGTCCATGAATTACTAGATAGCATATATTCAACACAAAAAACAGTGACAATTTGTTGTTGACAAAGGACAGCTGGACATATAAAGGGCCCCATTACCTTAAGTAGCTTAGGGCTTCATCAAACCTAAGTCCTGCCCTGCTCCTCACCCTTCTTCCTTAGTGGACCAGGCCTGCTTCTTCCTTCCATCCTGAAAATCATCAGGCAGAGACAAAGTTTCTCACACTTATTTTTTCCCTTTCTCTTCCAGCTCTGCAACCAAATCTCCTCTCCTTTCCTCAGCAGCAGAGTGGGATCCTCCTTCCCCAGCATGGGCACAGCTTGACGTCTCAGGTAACAGCCGCATGGCAGGGTGTTTAGCTCATAGAAATCATAGAGTTGTAGAGTTGGAAGTGACCCTGAAGGTCATCTAGTCCAACCCCCTGCAATGCAGGAATATCTTTTGATTGGATTAATTTGGTTCAGTTAACTCAGTTGAATTAAATTCACTGTTGAGCCGAAGCCAGTATTCTCAGATATTCAAAACATCCAACACAGAAACTGAAATTTGGAATGTGCCATTTGATCTTAAAATTCAGCTGCTTTGGGGGTTGGGGGTAACTTTGCCAGACATCAGCTGCTGGCTGTCAACATCATTAGCCACATTGCCAAATATGAAAACCATTGCACTACAGCTACACTTGTTGTCACATACTACGTCCCAGTGCGTATCAGTTTTTAAATTTCACTGCCTACTGTAAGATATGGTGAAATACTATATCCCATTGCATGTCAACTATCAGATCCTGACAAATCAAATTTCAAGAATTGAAAATCAAACATATGATATCAAATAACAGATTTGTATAGTATGTATTGTTCTATTGGTACTGTCGCTGTGGGGTTTGTAATGACCTTTGGCTAGAACAATAAACTTATATTGATTGATTAAATAACACATTTCAAGCATTCAGCAAATATTTGAGCATTTGGGAAATGTTTGAAGAACTTTCAGTGCCTAAAGATAAACTGATGTGCCATTTTGCAAATGAATTCATTTAAGCTCTAATTCAGTGTCTAGCCCAGGGGTCAGAAAACTTTTTCAGCAGGGGACCGGTCCCTCATACCTTGTGGGTGGCCGGACTATATTTTGAAGAAGAAAAATAAATGAATTCCCATGCCCCACAAATAACCCAGATATGCATTTAAAATAAAAGCACACATTCTACTCATGTAAAAATACCCTGATTCCTGGACCATCCGCTGGCTGGATTTAGAAGGCGAATGGGCCGGATCCGGCCCCCGGGCCTTAGTTTGCCTACCCATGGTCTAGCCTACTAGGAACCCCAAAGCTTGGTGGGAGCACTCATTGAAATCTGGTGCAGAATTATCTCTGGACATTCCCAAAGTGCTCAAATAAATGGCTGTGTGTGTGTGTGTGTGTGTGTGTGTGTGTGTGTGTGTGTGTGTGTGTGTGTGAAGTCCCCCTTGTCTTGAATTTAGCACACGGCCACAATCTTAACACCAAACATCCTGGAGAACTGAATTTGGAACTAGATGGAAATATTCCATTGGGTAGGACCGTGGGAATTTGACTCCACAGTTGTGCTCACATTGAGCCAAGTCCAATACAAAGGAGGGGGAGGGGAGGGTGGAAAGGACTCCTTCCTACTCACAGTCAAATTTGGTTTAATCTGAGTAAGTTCTCTTTTCCACTATTCCTCGGGGTGATGAGAGCTCCCTGTGGCTGTCCACTGAAATGATCAACAGAGCTTAGGGCTGTGGAACATAGTTTGGTCACCCTGGGTTACTCAGCCTAAAGGCAGCATGCATAGAATCCTAGAGCCATAAGAGGCACATGGGTGTACCCAGTGAGGGGCAGGGGGACAGCTGCCCCCCCCAGA
This sequence comes from Zootoca vivipara, assembly GCF_965207765.1. Lineage (NCBI taxonomy): Eukaryota > Metazoa > Chordata > Lepidosauria > Squamata > Lacertidae > Zootoca > Zootoca vivipara. The sequence goes on from NC_142597.1 coordinate 22,558,105, forward strand.
AGCAAAAAAAAAACCCACCGTATTTTATGGACCATAACCCACACTTTCCCCCTCCGAAAACTGAAGGGGGAAAGTCGCTGCGGGTTATAGAAATCGGGCTGTTTCTGCCCCCTCCGTGGCTGCAGCCAGCAACAGGAACGTGGGGAGGGCGAGAAGCAGCCTGAAATCAGGCTGTTTTCGACCCCCTCCATGGCTGCAGCCAGTGACAGGAACATGGGAGGGGGGGAGGAGCAGCCTGAGCTGGGGGGGGAGGGCACGAACAGGAGCTCCATCCTTCCTTCCATCCTTCATTCCCCCCTCTTTCTTTCTTTCTTTTTCTCTCTCTCTCCCTCCCTCCCTTCTCCCTCTCTCACCCACCTTCCTTCCTTCCTTCCTTCCTTACTTACTTACTTACTTACTTACTTACTTACTTCTCTCTCTTCCCTCCCTGCCTCCTTCCTTCCCTCTCTCTTCCCCTCTCTTGCGCCCCCCCTCCAGTTTTGATCCTGGGTACACCCCTGAAGAGGCGTCTGAAGTAATCTCATCCAACCTCCTGGTCAAAGCAGGAAAGCCTCTATGATAGGATCCCTGATAGGTAGCCAACCAGCCTCTGCCTATGAGGAAAGGTTACGGTTTTCCCACAGGCATCCAGCTGGCCCCTTTGAGAACAGGACTGTTGGACTAGATGAGCCACTGGCCTCATCCAGCAGACTCTTCTTAGGTTCTTATGCTTTAAAACCTCTAATGAAAAGAGGGAGAATCACAAGCAAAGTGCCTGAAAACTGAAGAGGAAGCGGGATTTGGAAAAGCCTATCAACCACCAACACCACCGCCAACAGAAAGCATCCAGTCCCATAGTGTCTGATCCTGGGACACTCCCTCTACCACCAGGAGACACCTAGAATGATGGATGAGAGGAAACTGTCTCCATAACACCCAGGCCTCTTGTGTCATCTTCAGATGTGTGGGTTTCTGCTCATCCTAAATTATTTGAGCAATCTTGCTGGATCAGCCTGATCATCCCTCTAGGCCACACCGAGTGTAATTAGGAATAAAAACAACTAAATTTCATTAGTCATTGTTGCAATGAATGTAGGATAAGAAAATCCCTGCTTACAGCCAGTTGGAGGATGATATACAGTGGTACCTCGGTTTATGAACACAATTGGTTCCGGAAGTCTGTTCATAAACTGAAGCGTTCATAAACTGAAGCGAACTTTCCCATTGAAAGTAATGGAAAGTGAATTAATCCGTTCCAGACGGTCCGCGGAGTAAGCGTTCATAAACTGAAGCGAACTTTCCCATTGAAAGTAATGGAAAGTGGATTCATCCATTCCAGACGGGTCCGCGGAGTACTTAAACTGAAGCGTTCATAAACTGAAGCATGGGTGTAATTGGTTCCGGAAGTCTGTTCATAAACTGAAGCGTTCATAAACTGAAGCAAACTTTCCCATTGAAAGTAATGGAAAATGAATTAATCCGTTCCAGATGGGTCCGTGGCGTTCATAAACCGAAAATTCATAGACCGAGGTGTTCATAAACCGAGGTTCCACTGTATTTGAGTCTTCCCCCTTGTATAAGACTAGTATAGTCATAACAGGGAGGGTGATACCCTATGATTATTCTGGATGTGTCTTGATTGGCTCTCAGGTCACACCCATACTCTACATTCAAAGCACACTTGACATACATTTAAAGCACATGGCTTCACTCAAAGAATCCCGGGAACTGTAGTTTACAGAGCCACAAATCCCAGCCTCTTGAACAAACTACATTCCCCAGAATTCTTTGGGAAAAGCCATGGCTGTTTAAAGGGGTAGGTTTCTACTTTAAATGTATAGTGTATAGTGAGGCCTTGGTTTCCAATGGGTATTGTCACAGTGGCCGGATGGGGCTACTTCAGAGTAACGACTCTACACCGCTCTGCATTTTATCTTTTTATTGGTGCTGCGTATTTACAGTGCTAAAGGTAGAGCTATTTACAGAGACACATCTTCTCAGCTTGAATCAGTACCTCCGAATGGTGTTTGGCGCGTTTTTCGCCAGCATAACAATTTGGGGAGACCCATCCTCTTTCCCCTACGCTTTTTGCGCAATTCCGGAGTTGGGGGGATGGGTCTGCCCCCCTTTCTTCCCCCTTCCTTTCCCACCTGGGACGATGGCTCCTCTACCCTGCCAGAGCCTTGGACACCACTTCCTGTTTCCCCACTTGAGCTGGAGCTTTCCCTGCTTTCAGCCGCGCTCTGGGCTGGGCTGGAACTCAGGAGGGGAGGGACTTCGCAATAGCCCCTGTCCCTCACAGGTATTTTATTGTTTTGATCAATCTGCTGTTCATATTGATGGTTTTCTATGGGGTTGTTTTGGCAAAGAATTTGTATTGTACCAGCCACTTTGGACACTTTAATTGAGAGGCAGGATGCAAATGCCTACAGCCCACAAAAAAAACACAGTTTGGTGAGAGTGGAAGTGGAGTCATAGAATTGTAGAGTTGGAAGGGAGCCCGAGAGTCATCTAGTCCAACCCCCTGTAATGTAGGAATCTCAGGGTCAGCATTTGCCCTTAACATCATCGGACAAATGTTTGGGCCATGACACCACTGCTACTACTATCTGCCCTGAGCCCCCATTGCATTCATTTTTTTCTGGCCCAGTGCTCTGAGGAGAGCAGCCATTTTAATTTCCCACAATACCCCTGGTGTAGCACCACTCTGGAACAATGCAGAGAATAAAAATGGTAGCCCCCACCCATCCATCGCTGCTTCTGGCCACTATCTCTGGCCGGTGAATTAGCCAGGGGGGTGCACTCAAACCTGCAGCACATCCCATGATGTTTTTGATGTTTTGTGAATATGTCATTTGACCTGTAGCTTATACCCTACTAAACACCTTTCCTGGGGAGTGCTTTCATTGGTTATTTTTCTCCCAGTAATGATGGCACAATGTGTCTGTTTTAACAGGCGGTGGGACGCCCTGGGCACCCGGGGTCGTCGTTGGAGCCCCACCTGGAAGTCCCTCAGCACTTACAAGTGAGCAAACACTTGCCGTCCTCAGTGGCAACGGATGAAGCCAATGATCTAGAGGAGCTCGAAAAATTTGCCAAGACTTTCAAACAGAGGCGAATCAAACTTGGGTTCACTCAGGTGAGGACAGTCTCCTTCAAACTCTAAATGGTTGTCTTCTAGTGCCACCTTGCCTGTGCCTTGAGACCTTCAGCCGATGCTCTTCTCTGAGAACCTTCACTGGGGAAGGTATTTCATGCAGCAAAGAGAAGCAGGGCCTCCTTTGTGGTAGTGCCCCACTGTGGAATGCCCTCTTGGTATGGTTGGACCAAAGCGCTGATCATCCCTGACCATATCTGATGGAACTTAGAGTCCAACAACACCCCATCCCTGCCATAGGAGAACAATGAGTGCTGATACTTTAATCCTTACTGTCTGGTTAAATCCTTTGCCAAGGCTTTTTGAACGCTGGTTGTGCTTGCTTGTTTTAACTCAGAAGTGGAGAATTTGTGGCCCTCCAGATGTTTTGAGGCTGCGACTGAGGCTGCCCAACCTCTAGCCATTGGGCATGCTGGCTGGGGCTGAAGGGAGCTGGAATCGAGAAACTTCTGGTTCTCTACCACTCCTCCAAAACCTGTTCTATGTTGGGGGGGGGTTCCAATAAGAAGATCCTGTTTTTTCCTTATCATTGTGTTATCAGTAGCAGTATTCTTAAGTTGGGTATGATTAGATCAGGCATCCCCAAACTTCAGCCCTCCAGATGTTTTGGACTACAATTCCCATCATCCCTGACCACTGGTCCTCTTAGCTAGGGATCATGGGAGTTGTAGGCCAAAACATCTGGAGGGCCGCAGTTTGGGGATGCCTGGATTAGATGGTTGTTGTCATTCTGTTAAATGTATTACCTGCCCTTCACCAGCAGGTTCCAGGGCAGTTTACAACAACACAAAGTTCAGAATTAATACAGTTTGAAATTGCAGGAATAGGGCAGGCCCTGAAACACACATCTGAGTGTCAAAGAGGAACATCTTCAGCATTTGCGGAAAGCTGTTTAGCAAATATGCCAGATCCGCCTCTGCGAGGAGGGAGCTCCCCAACTGCGGAACTGTCCCAGGGTTGGACTAGATGATGCTTTGGGTCCCTTGTAGCTATATGATTCCTCTCTTCTGCCTTTTCCCTTTCCTCACCTCTTTTGCCTCCTGCAGGGTGATGTGGGGCTGGCCATGGGGAAGCTCTACGGGAATGACTTCAGCCAAACCACCATTTCCCGCTTTGAGGCCCTCAATCTGAGCTTCAAGAATATGTGCAAGCTGAAACCACTGCTGGAGAAGTGGCTGAGCGATGCAGGTAGGCTGGTGTTTCAGTTCATCTTCTGCACACTTGCATTTGAATGAGCTCCCATTTCTCACAGGTTTGCTTAAAGGAAAAAAAAGAAAAAAGAAGATCTGTCCTGGTCTTGCTAGCTTTACTGTTTCAGCATGGGTTGAGGGGTGGAGAGCTATTCCTACTCCCCTCTCAGATTTTTGCACTTTGGCAGGATTGTAGGGTATAAATTGAGGCTGTGCTTGTTTTCCTTAAGGAAACAGGATCCCTCATGAATCATACACCATTGTCCCACTAGGGGGCAATAGAGGGTGCGATAGTCTCCCAAGACGGAGAGAGAATAAAGTGAGTGTAGGATCCACTAGGACAGGGGTCCCCAAACTACGGCCCCCGGGCCGGATGCGGCCCAATCGGCCTTCCAATCCGGCCCGCGACGACTCCCGCCGCCCGCTGCCGCCGCCCGCTCTCACGGCGCGCGGCGCAGCGACGATCTAAAAAATCGGCAAAAAATCGCCGAAAATCCTTTGTGCGCATGCGTATGGGCCTCTCCCGACCCGGAAGAGGTCATTTCTGGTGCACTTCCGGGTCGGGGGAGGCCCATACGCATGCGCACAAGCGTTTTTTGGCGATTTTTTCCCCGCCCGTGTGCGTGTGCGCATGCGCACGGGCGCGCACTCCCCCGCCCTCCGGCCCGCTGCGCGCGCACTCCTCTGCCCTCCGGCCCACCGCGCGGTCGGCGCGGCGGGCACCGGCCCGCCGCGCAGAAAGTCTGGGGACCCCTGCACTAGGAGAAGGGGACGACAGAGGATGAGATGGTTGGACAGTGTTCTTAAAGCTACCAACATGAGTTTGACCAAGCTGCGGGAAGCAGTGGAAGACAGAAGTGCCTGGCGTGCTCTGATCCATGGGGTCACGAAGAGTCGGACACGACTAAATGACTAAACAAAACAAAAAAGGATCCAAACAGAACATTGCAAAGTAAGACGCCAGCTTTCAAGTTCAACAGAACTCTACTTCAGCTTGGATGTTAAGCAGAACAAAAGCAGAAAGAGGGGTGTCTGAAAATATTTTTTATATAGCCCACCTTTTCTGCAAAGAGCACAAGGTGGTGTATATACTTCTCCCCCTCTCTATTGTATCCTCACAACAGCCCTGTGAGGTAGGCTAGGCTGAGAGGCAGTGACTGGCGCAAGATCACCCACTGAGCTTCCTGGCTGAGTGGAGATTTGAACCCGGGTCTCCTGGGTCCTAGTCCGACACGCTAACCACTACACCACACTCATGTCTCTGTGGGGCATGGTGGGAACCTCATCCCAACCTTTGGTAACAGTCTTGTGGCTGGTGCTTATGTGAGTTGCAGTCCAAGATGGGGGAGAGGACCTGAGGAACCTGTGACTAGATGTTTTGGACTCCAGTCCCTAGCAGCATCAGCCAGTGAAGCAAATTGTCAGTTTTCTGCCATAATCCTTGCACACATCAATGTATCGGCTTTGAATTAAATGGTTTGCCTATCTCCTTGCTCCCTGCTCCATAGAAGCTTCCCCGTTGGATTCTTCCGTGAGCACACCCAGTTCCTACCCATCTGTGAGCGAGATGTTTGGTCGCAAGAGAAAGAAACGCACCAGCATCGAGACCAACATTCGCTCCACGCTGGAGAAACGGTTCCAAGACGTAAGAGAAACAATCCACTTGCTGCTTTTAACCGTCAAGCATAATATGGGGAGGTATATAAGGCTGAAGGTTTGACAGGGCAAGTGGTGAGAAGCAAGAAGGGATGCCTTCCGTCACTTCATCCCACTGGTCCTTCTAGGTTTTCCTCCATCCTAAAATAGTGTTATAGGATTGGGGGGTCAGTCTAGATGACATCCATGGATTCCTTCCAGGAACATAGCTGCCAAGTACCCCGTTTTCCCCAGGAACCCCCCGTTTTCTCGTACCGTTTCCTGGCGGTCCCCCGTATCAGTTTGTCTCCCATTGTTTTCCCTTATTCCGCTCCTGCTGGCAGCCATTTTTTTTCCTGCTTTGCCCATCTATGGGCACCGAAAATGGCTGGCGCTGGCGCCGGAAGTCGCGTCTACGCATGTCCGGAAGTGAGTAGACGTGACTTCCGTTGCCAGCGCCAGCCATTTTTGGTGCCCATAGATGGGCAAAGCGACACCGGAAGTTGCGTCTACGTAAGCTCCGGTGTCACGCGGCTGCCGGTCCCGGATTCTGCAGTCGTGGACTTGGCAGGTATGTCCAGGAATGTGATCCTGTACACAGTGAGGTTAAGAATCTAGCAGGGGAGTCTGCTGAACCAACCAAACCAGTTCCTTTGTTAAGGTCTTGGCTAGCCAGTTAAGTACTTCCATCTGCGTGTCCAAAGAGGTTGCTCTGTTGCCATAGAGACAAATAGGTGGGCATTTTCCCACCTCACCTTGCTGGATGCCATGTCAGCCTAGGAGGGAGAACAAAGGGACAAGGGGTGCTGTTTGAGAGACAGTTTTTTGCTGCTGCTGATGATGATGGAAGCTGGAGATCCAGAGGCTGGACCCAAAGATGTGGCATTCGGCTTCCCTAGAAACCTAAAAGGAAGACAAGTTCTGATGGAGGGTAAATGCTATGAGCCCCTTCATCCTATGTTCAAGTCATCAACATGTGTAAATAAATCCATATGCTCTAAAGATATGGAGATTGCTCCATAGACCTTCATTCCCAGGAAACAGAACCCTGGGTAAGTGCAGGAGCCCCCAGAGTCTCTCACCACACAGAGGTTAGGTGCTTACAACACTATATGATCTAGGGCTGTGCACAGGATTCGACCGGTCCAAGTCCTGAACTAAATTGAGCCGATTTAGGGGAGTGGAGGATTGAGACAGCCCCTGATCACTGCAGGTCGAGCCACCCAGTGATCTGCTGCTGTCAGGCAGTCCTGTGAGCTGCAACATGACAACAGCCTTACCTTTCTATGTATATAGTAAGAAATAAAGTGTCCCTTACTGCTGTGGATGGTGTTGCTTATCTCAGCCTTTTTCTCTTCAGAACCCCAAGCCCAGCTCAGAGGAGATCTCCATGATTGCAGAACAGTTGTCCATGGAGAAGGAAGTGGTCCGGGTTTGGTTCTGCAACCGGCGCCAGAAAGAGAAGCGCATCAGCTGCCCGATGCCCTCCCCTATCAAATCACCCCTCTACAACTCCAGACTGGTAAGAGCTCCTTCACCAAAGGGGACTGATCACCACTGGGCATTGCTAGATAGTTGAAGGACTCGAGGCAAAAGCCCATAATGCACATTTCTTACATATTGGCATGTGCTAATTTATGGCGCTGTGGGTTAAACCACAGAGCCTAGGGCTTGCCGATCAGAAGGTCAGAGGTTCGGATCCCCACGACGGGGTGAGCTCCCGTTGCTCGGTTACCAGCTCCTGCCAACCTAGCAGTTCGAAAGCACGTCAAAGTGCAAGTAGATAAATAGGTACCGCTACAGTGGGAAGGTAAACGGTGTTTCCGTGCGCTGCTCTGGTTTGTCAGAAGCGGCTTAGTCATGCTGGCCACATGACCCGGAAGCTGTACGCCGGCTCCCTCAGCCAATAACATGAGATGAGCGCCGCAACCCCAGAGTCAGTCATGACTCGACCTAATAGTCAGGGGTCCCTTTACCTTTACCCCTGGGCAAATTTAGGTGGTAGAGCTCTTACTTTGTGCCCAGGAATTGTTGTTGTGCCCAGTACTAGTCCTACTGGCAGTGGCCCACTGAAGTTAATGGACATGACTAACTTAGGTTCATTACATATGCTCCAACATTTTCTGTCCCAAATCCAGGACACACACACCCATCATGCTGCCCCTGCCTCCACCCCTCACCCACCCACTCCGCCTTGACCCACCAGCACCACCCACAAGGATGCCCAGGCTCACTCAGCTCACCACTGCCTCCCACCACTCACTGCTGCCACCACTGCAAGGAGAAGGCTGCCTTCTCCCCCTCTGCAAGACCAACCAAGGCACTTTGGTGCATCCCTTTGAGACAGCCAGCACAGCTTCCCAGAAGGGTGCATCCCTGGGCAATGTCAAAGTGATCTCAGAAGGTGCTCTGTTGCTCGTCATTCCAGGATCCAAATCAGGCATCACCTCCGTCGAGCGCCTGAGGCCCACCGGCCCCTCCTCTGCCTCCTCCTGCTGTCCCGAGTGGCAACGGCCTCCTCCACCTCCCTGCTGTGGCGGAGTGACGCAGGGCGGCGGGGCGGGAGAGTGAGGGGCGGCGCGCTTACCTGAGGCACGCTGCGGGAGGCGACGGCAGAGGCCTCTTCCTTCTCCTCAGGAGAAGGGAGGTGGAGGAGGCCGTCGCCACTCGGGACAGCGGGAGGAGGCAGAGAAGGGGCCGGTCTCTGTGCTCCAAGTCTCTGCGTCCAATCCCTGTGTCCGTGGGGCACATGCGCAGTAGCGCGGACACAGGGACTGGACGCAGAGACACAGGGACTTTATTATATAGGATAGTCAGGAGTATCACACAAATACTGTGCTTTGAACATCATGTTCCATGTTGCCAACAGTGTGCTCCTGGTGTATCAGAGCCAACAGAGCACCTCTCCCTGTTGAAAACCGCTTTGCATGTGTCTGAATAGCTCCACGCAGCTGCTGCCTGCCTCTCTTTCTTTCTTACAACGCAATTTGAATTGCACATGAGCCTACATGAAGAAACGAGTGGAAGTGGGTTGTGTGAATGGCCAAAGAGTTGTTGCTGTTGGCATGAGCTGGATTCTGTGTGGTCCTCACCTTACGCTGGGCGAAGCATTAGTGTATAAACACACTTTGAAGTGGAATGCAGCTGTTGCTGGGGGTAGAGCATGCCAGCTCCTTCTAAAGGAATGGCTTGCCGTAGGGGATCAACACAGGAGAGCCAGGACAATATTATGGCTCATGATGAGTTGTCAGCCAAAAGGGCCTTGCTTCAGAAGTTTCTTGGCAGCCCTCAGTAAACTGCCATCTCCACACACACACACACACACACACACACACACACACAAGGCAGTATGGGAATAACAGCCTACCTTGCAAGATTGTTGTAAGCGTTACTGAGATGGGGTACAGGTATCATCTTAAAAGCTCTGTAGAAATGCTGCGAGGAGAAAGGCTGGGATCCAACTGAAACTGTGACGGAGAGTCTCAGTCGCCGGAATGTCAGCCAGCTTCCTGAGATGCTATCGCTCCAAATTAACAAGGCCCCCAGCAAATGGAAAGAGCACCTTTTTCCTGATTCACCAGGACTGACTCACAGAGGAGAGCACCCTCTGAGGATGACTCATTCACACAGCTTCCTGTAAGGCAGCTGCTTCTAGCTTAGCACAGGGTGCTCTCCATTTTCGGGTGGGATCCTCTCCTGTGTCAGCCAATCCAAGTTGTGCAATCGTTGTCGGCAGGAAGCTATTGCGCAACAAATACACCTCTCCCCACCCCCCTCAAAATAGACTTTTTGCTTTGAGATATATTAAAAAATAATTAAAACAATTGTCCAGTAGCACCTTAGAGACCAACTAAGTTTGTTCTTGGTATAAGCTTTCGTGTGCATGCACACTTATTCAGATACACTATGTCAGACCAACACGGCTACCTACCTGAATCTTTTTGCTTTGAGGAAAGGGATGGGGAAAATCACTAGACAATGTGGGGCAGAATGCTTGCCTGGACACAACATCCTCTAACCTCCCCTACATCAAATCAGAAGGCTCCTGAAATAGGCAGTGTCATCTTATCTGCCTACAAACCAATCAGAATTAATGCTTTTTTATTTAAAAAATTTTTAAAAGGTCATCTGGAAGCAACTATCATCTCTGGCTGTTGAACTATCTGAGCAAACTGTCATCTAAGTCCAGCAGCAAATGTAGAGTTGGAAGTGACCTTTGCCAAAATTTTATTAGGCATTACAAATATCAGCCATCATAAAACATCCATATATAAAATTTTAAAATATGTACAAATAAGCAGCCATGTAAAATATGCAATAATGAGGATTTTCATCGGAGATTCTTCCTGCTAAATAGTGCCATTCACCACACTAAGAGATACTATTGATTTAAAACTCGGCCACCCTTGCAGTTACTTCTGGGTTGATGTCAGACAGATAGAATCTGACATTTTCATTGTGCCATGATGTTAGACTATGCAAAAAAGGGGGGGATAGAACACTTTTGCATAGCTGGACCCTGAGGTTCATCTAGTCCAACCCCCTGCAATGTAGGAATCACAGCAAGAATGAAGTCAAGAGAGAAGGCAGATTGAGTGAAGTGGAACCGGTTCAGAGGAGGGCAACTAAGGTGGTCATGGGTAAAGAAAAGAAGTCCTAAGATGAAAGATTGGGATAAATGGGCATGTTTAGGCTGGGGTATGGAAGAATGAGAGTGGGGGACACATAGAAGATGACACTTAGAAGAGGACACTTTCTACCTGTTTGGGGGGGAGGGGGGAGAGAAGATTTGCTATCTGGTTAACTGGGAACAGATCCCCACTATACATTTAAAGCACATCTAACCACATTTAAATCTCATGGCTTCCCCCTAAACAATGCAAAATCCTCATAGAGCTACAATTCCCAGGATCCTTCTTTGGGGAAAGTTGTGTATTTTGTACGTATGCCGTGAATCTGCCTTGCGGCACATTTTAACCCATCCAAAACATTTTTAATTGGGACACCCATTTAATCCACTAATTTATTTTAATTAGGATGTATGTTTAATCCAAAAATAACCTTGAGTAACTGAACGATCAATTAAATATTGTAGCTGCATTTGCAAGTCACAATAAGTCTATGGCTTACTGCAATAGAGAAAAAGGAGGGATGGCTAAGTACCACCTGCATTATCACATTTAAAGCAGCATCACATTTCTATCACAGACGTACATCTCCCAGAGTTCCCTGTGAAGAGGGATTGCTTGTTAAACCACTCTGGGAATTGCAACTCTTTGAGGGGAACAGGGGTCTCCCGATGACTCTTACCCTTAAGAAACTACACTTCCAGGGATTCTTTGGTGGCGGGAGACACAGTCTATATTTTGACGTATTTCCTTTAAAATAGCTCAAAATTTATTTTTTTAAGATTTTGTGTCTTGATTTCCAACCCTGTTTAAATGTACAGTGCAGATGATGCAAAAAAAAATGAGCTTCCCATTGAACGAATTGAGTCTCCTTTAGCACAGCAGTTAAGTACTGCTTATTTGTTTTTGTTTTTCTAAGCACCAGCCATACGACTTGCAGTGGACAAACCAACCTAGGCCCATCTTTCAACCTGTCACCCCAAATGATCCTCTTTGGTTTGCTTTTTTTCTTCCAGGTTTCTACCTCAGGATCCTTGGGTCCCCTCTCTGTCACTCCTGTTCACAGCACCATGCATGGGGCAGGTATGTGGGGGTTTTCCCCTCCAGGAGAACATTTCTCTGTTTCTGTTTTTTCCTTCCATGATTCAGCCACTCCGATCTGCTTCTCTAGGTGAGATGGGATTGTGGAGGGAACATGGAACCAGCCGGTCTTTTTGCCTCAGGCCTTTGGCGCCCCAGGCCCTGCACGGATATTCCTCTGCACAGCTCAGACCTTGCCTAGGGGCATAGGCTGAGGAACACATATATATCGGCTTGAAGCAACCCTGCCAAATCTTTGGCCGCAGGCTTTCCATTGATACTGTGATGGGCAGTTGGGCTGTGAAAGCCCAACAGGGTAAAATGGGTGTGGTGACAGACAGGCCAGAGGGCAGGTTCTCGATCAGACAGACGTGAGATGAGGAAATCTGCATCATTACTCCACTGGACAAGCTACTCAGACTGAGGGGCTGGGAATCACAGAATCATGGAGTTACCTACTCCAGCTCCCTGCAATGCAGGAATCTCAACTAAAGCATCCATGACAGGTGGCCATCCAACCTCTACTTAAAAAGTCTCCAATGAAGGAGAACCGACAACATGCGGAGGGAGTCTGTTCCACTGTCAAACAACTCTTACTGTCAAGGAGAGGACCGTAACTCAGTGCCAGGCCATCTGCTTTGCATGCAGAAGGTCCCAGGTTCAATCCTTATCATCTCCAGGTTGGAAAGGGGAAACCCTGGAGAGAGACTGCCAGTCAGTGTAGACTCCCGATGTTGCTGAACTACAATTCCCATCAGCCCCAGCAAGCACGGCCAATGGCGATGGGAGTTGCAGTTCCACAACATCTGGCAGGCCAAAGATTCGTCATGCTGGTGCAGACAGCACTGAACTTCAGGGACCAATGGTCTGGCTTGGTCAAAGCCAGCTTCCTACATTCCTATGGCATGGCTTAGACTGAGCAACTGTTATATAGAGCCAGCCTATTGGATCTACAGGTCAGCTGATCTGGCTGGTCCAAAAAACAGCAGTACCATCTCTGGCCATTGTAGAGGTAGCACCACAGTACAGCAGAGGCAGGACTGAGAATTCCTTCCTTTGCCCGGTTGCATAAAGAGTAAGACGCCCAAGTCCCTGTTTCAATGCAGCCACCAACCACCAGCACCATACCTGTTTGACTTCTTGCTTACATCCAAACCAGGGTGGGGGGCAAGGGGACACTAGCTCTCAGCTTCCTCCTCCATAATCTCTGTGTTGCCACAGTGGAACTTGGCTGAGAGGAAGATAGGAGCGGGGTGGGGGGGGACAAAGTTAGAATTAGTTGAATCTGCCTGTCCTTGGCTCTGCTCCCACCTACCATTGGCCGCTCTGGATTCCGCCTTGCCAGGACCTTTTTGGTGATGGCTCCTTGGTTGTGGAAATGCCCTCCCTAGTGAGGTGTGCCTGTCCCCATCATCATTCATTTCTTGGAGGAATTAGAAAACATTCCTGTTTACCCAGGCAACTGGTGGCTGAACGATACTGTCCCCTGGCAACCCTGAGGTCATTTTGGGAAGGATGTTTTTAACTGTAGCTGCATTTAGATGTCTTTAATTGTCATTGTTTTCAGAATGCTTTTAGAATGTTTGTTGTTGTTTTTAGTTTTGTATCTATGTGCCACCTGGGCTCCAGGGGGAGCAAAGGCAGGATATAAATTCTATTATTATTAAAATAATAATTATAAGAATATATTATTATTATTATTATTATTATTATTATTATTATTATTATTATTATTAATATCCTGCCCATCTGGCTGGGTTTCCCCAGCCACTCTGGACAACTCTCAACAGAATTAATGATGATGATGATGATGATAATAATAAAGCAATAAAACATCAGACATTAAAAACTTCCCTAAAGAGGGCTGCCTTCAGATGTCTTCTAAAAGTCAGATAGTTGTTTATTTCATTGACATCTAATGGAAGGGCATTCCACAGAGTGGGTGCCACTACTGAGAATTTTATATATAATTAGTCCCAACACTGAATGGAGGGCCTAGGAAAGAAGGGTCAGAACAGTGAATAAGTGAAATGGGGAGAGGAACCAGGAACAAATCACTGTTAAGATGCAAAAGAAACCAGACCTATTTGCATGCACTGGAAGGCCTGAAGAATTTTTCTTTAAGGGTAGTTTTCTCTCTTGCACAGTGACATCATCATGCTCTCCGGGAAACTCCAGCCGGCCCTCGTCTCCTGGCACAGGACTCCACTCCAGCAGCCCCGGCATGTCCCAGAGCAACTCCAAAGCCGCCATCAACTCCTCCAGCTTCAACTCTTCTGGGTAATGCTATGTCGGGGGGAGCGGGGTGCAGTTAAAAGAATAATTGAATTGTAGAGTCGGAAGGGATCAGCACGGTCATCTAGTCCAACCCCCTGCAATGCAGGAATCTCAGATAAATTTTCCCCTGGGATCATGTGAATAAAAGGACGGTGAAAAAAGCCAGGAAGCAGGAGACAGCAGGATAGGATGCAGAGTCACCCGAGCATTCTGAAAGTCCCAATCTGGCCAGGTGTGACTGTGAGTTTTCCCTGGGTACTGAATTTCCACTCCTGGGAAATGGTTGTCTTCTGCTTTGAGGCTTGCAGCTGCACAGAAAAGTTCACAGTAGCAGAACTGCACCTGAAGTCAGACAAGGATGCCCACTGGAGACGTAATAGGTTGCTTTCATACTAGCCCCTGTGCTCTGGAATTGCTCTGCTTTGCATAACCACTTTTTACAGAGAATTTGGAAAGTGTCCTTGTCAGCTCACTGCAGTCTGTTGTTCTCTGTGTTAACCTCCTGTAACTTTTCAGACATGATTAGGGATTTTAAAAAATACGAAAGCAGCAAAAACCTGATAAGTGCAGACTTGGGAGGGGGGCACTGTGTCCTTAATTGAAAACTTCCTGTGTGCTAGTTCAACCTGTTTTATTGCTTTGGGGGGACAGTAATTAATTACCCCTTAATTTCTTATTAGGTAGTCAGCTGCTGATTCCTGGTGGAAGGGGTTAAATAGTGCCAAAAAAATCATAATGTCTTGCCTTCAGGGCAAATTTAGAATTGGAAAAATGGCACATGGTGAAACATGAAGAAGTGTGCATGCACACGAAAGCTCATACCAAAATAAAAACTTAGTTGGTCTTTAAGGTGCTACTGAAGGAATTTTTTTATTTTACATGGTGAAACAGTTGGTACAGAACCACACCGTATGTTTAAAGCACATATAACACACATTTAAAGCAAATAGCTACCCTAAAGAATCCTGGGAATTAGTGCTTGAGTTTGCCTTTTCTTCTCCCTTTCCCCTCCCCCTCCCCTTTCCTTTTCTGTCATGTCTTTATATTTAGGGTTGCCACATGGCCTCTTTTTCCAGGACACGTCCTCTTTTTCATGGGCAGAGTCATCACAGGGATCCATAGTTAAAAGTAGAAGTCGGCACAAATGTGTCCTCTTTTTTGCTCTTCAAGATATGGCCAAATATGTAATACATAACCACCCCTCCAAAGAATCCTGGGAACTTGGAATTGTAGCTCTGTGAGCAGTTAAGCAACACTTCTCAGGTTTCTCTGGGGGAGGGTGTGCTTTAAAATGTTCTTTATAAGAACAGTGTGGTTGTTACCTTAGTTCAGAGCTTTCCAAATTGTGCATCACGACACATTAGTGTGTTGGCTGCAGTGTGTACGTGTGTCTCGCGAATGCTCCCTGTAGCTCCTCCCGGGGCTTGAAAGGGGTTCGTTTAACCTCTGGCTTGCTAGTAAAACTGAATAACTGTGTCGCAAAATGATACATGTGTAAAAAGTGTGTTAACAACATGAAAAGTTTGGAAAGCTCTGCCTTAGTTCCTTGCCAACACCATTGCTTGCCCCTGTCTGAATTCTCACCATAGGAACAGACAAGAGATCTGATCATGCATGCCTTGACAGTTTGGCCCTTTGTTATACATTTAGGTTTTTTATAGTCTTTTTTTGCTCTCTTTTTTTATTAAATTAACAATGAATCGTACATAGATAAGCATAAAAATGTGCACCTCACCACCAAGACCATTCCATTATAACTCTCCAACCTCCCAGAATTTTGACACCTCTTGCGACGGTTTGACCCCTTTCTGTTTTAACAATACAAATTCTATGAACACCCTCCATATCTCTTCAAAATCATTTCTCCTACATATTCCCCATCTTTCCTTCATGGCACATGTTAATTTACCATTAATAGCTGTATCCCAAACGTCTTTGTACCATTCTTCCGTTTTATATTCTGTTTGCCCCTTCCACTTCCTAGCTATAATAATTCATGCAGCTGTCAATAAATTTGTGAGCAAGTCCTTCATAGCCTGTGAACCTTCCACCCCATCATAAATTGATAATAATGCTACCTCTGGACTTTTGGTCAGCTTTAACCCCGTGATTTCTGTTATCTCCTTAAACACCCTTCACCAAAAACAGTTGTACATATTTGTACAACACGTGTGAACATAATTCCCTGTTTCCTGGCATCCCCTCCAACAAAATATGCATCTAGTTTTTATAGACATGCATTCTCTCTCTCCCTCTCTCTCTCTCTCTCTGCAGAGAAAACAATTTCTAAAGTCTTGCCTTTGTGTCTTTTTTGTTCTGTTTATCCTTGCGAGCAGATCCTGGTACCGATGGAACCAGCCCACCTACCTCCACTGAAGCCCCATTCCCAAAGAGCAGCCAACTCCACCTTCTTCTTCTCTGCAGAAAAAAAAGAAATGGAGCCTGAACTTTTGTGCTATGGACCCACTTCTTAGGGAACAGTGGCTCAGTCAAACGCACGGCCCACATGCCACAACAGGTCTCCCTTCAACCTCACTTGATGGCAGCAACTTTGCAAGCAGAACTGTCATAGAGACTAAACCGGTGTCACGTGCCAATAGTGCGTGTGCATGGCATAAGCCCTTCACATCGTGTCGTCCTCAGGCGCTTCTGCATCCGGTTGCCTGAACCTTTTGCTCTGTAGCTGATGCCTGGCGATCTTCGACGGGGAAGTGGTTCTGTCTTCTCTCTCTAGTTTGTAAATGCTTTTTGTCGGGAGGCAACTGTGAAGACATATCCATTCTCCCATCCAAACCTAAAGATGCATCCGCGGAGGTTCCCCCTAAGCTAAGCCAAGGCTGCCAAATTAGATTTCCTGAAGGTTTCAATCAGGATTGGCATTTTCAATGTCCTGCAGGTGGTGCTCTGGAGCAAGGTAGCTGTGCTTGGATTGCCTGTGAGCGATGCATTCGAGGGCAACTACTCAAAATTGTGGGAACATTTAGGTGATCTGGGTGCATGCAGGTTTTGATCCCCAGACTCTTTGTGTTGGGGACCTGGAGACCCCATAGCTTCTGGGGAGCAAGATAGACATGGAATTGACATGCATCGAATTGTTCAAGAATGAGGCTGCCTGGGCCGACCCTATCGTTGGGCATAGTGAGGTTGTACACATTGTACCCCCTAAGCCAGGCATCCCCAAATTTCGGCCCTCCAGATGTTTTGGACTACAATTCCCATCATCCCTTACCACTGGTCCTGTTAGCTAGGGATCATGGGAGTTGTAGGCCAAAATATCTGGAGGGCCGCAGTTTGGGGATGCCTGCCCTAAGCTAACCACCTACCCTCAGCTGCAATGGAGGGTGATTGCTCCTTCATTGACATTGAAGCAAAACACAGCTACCAATCTGGTTGGCTTCTGTGAATGACATGGGGAGGGTACCACCCGGGCCTGCATCTCAGGTAGCAAAATATCTTGGGCCAACCTTGGATGGTATATTCACCAAATGGACACTTTGTCACCCAACTTGCCTATCTATAGACACTGGCTTCTCCAATATTTGGGAGGTTGTGCTTTAGAATTGTCAATGCCTGTGATAGATGTGTTATTTTTTTTAAAAAAATATTTTTAAATAGTCTCTCATGAGGATCTCTGATTAAACAAGTCAGGCATTTTTTTTCCACACATGGTGGTTCAAGCTATACCAGATTGGCCTAGGTGTCTACTGGACAAATGCCTTGATGAGTTAATACATTTCATCTTCACAAACTTAAAAATCTCAAGCAGTTTTGAAACCATTTTACAAGTTCTTTTTAAAAATAAAATAAGCACACATATCTAGTCATGTAGACACCTCCCTTTTTTGCCATTCAGGTGAAACATTTTGGTGGGGAGGATTGACTGGACAAAACCGCTTGGGAGCCAGTCTTAAGTCAATTCTACCACTCCCTTGATCTGAATGTGACTAGGAGGGGCAGCAGTAACTAGAAAACACGGAAATAGGTTGAATAGCCTCTAACCCCTGGAGTCTGGCTACACACACTCACATGCTAATTTGTTGGGATGGGGAAGAAATTTGATTCAGTTTGCATCCAAAGGCAAACCTACCTAACTGAACTTTCCAAAATGATGCACAAACTGAAGCACAGCCATCCTTCGAAATTCTCAGTTTCCAAATTTTCCAGTGCAGTTCTCCAGCCAAGCAATGTGTAGAGACTAGGGCAAAGCGTGCATAAAAATGCATATAGTCATGAAGATAACCTACAAAAATGCATTTTATTAGGAGAGATTCCTTTGCCAAAATGTGCCGATTAGGAGAATTTTGCAGTAAAAAAGCTGGTGAATTTTCACAATGACTTTTTAAAAGGGGGGGAAAGGGGGGGAACCACAAACCAATGTCAACATGGGGAGAACTTAACCTTGGGTTGGAAAAACAAGAAACTGACAGAACGTGAAACTGACAGACCTGCTCGTTCTTCACTAGCCATGCAAATCGGATCTCCATTCCCCTGTTTTGTTCAGTTTGTACAATTCCCAAGCTACCAGGACTGGGCGAGAGCTGCCGCTGGTAGCAATGAAAAGGATGAGTCGTTTCTTTTACCCGCCCCTGCCCCCGATAAATAATTGTGTGGCAGATGGGAGGGAGGAGGTCAGCAAAAGTCTGTTCCTGGGAAAAGAGACTGCCTAGGGTCCCATACTCAGAGCCTGATGGCTGGAAAAGCAGCTGGGTGGAGGCACCTCCCCCAGCTGCTTTCCATTAAATGTGCACACAGAAACTGTGATGCACATCTGCTATGTAATGACCAGCTTGGAAAAAGCCTCTGAAACCAGTTGACCTCTTGATCTGGAAGATTCCTCTTCTAGAGCAAGTTCTGTTTATTCACAACATATTTGCTGCTTAGACCAGCGGCCGGGAACCTCGGGGCTGGGGGGGGGGAGGAGGGGGTTATCCAGGCCTATCTGGCGCTCAGGACTCTCTCCCCCTACCACCCCCCCCCAGGTCACGTGCCTTCCCACCCCTCGCCAAGCCTGCTTTGCACACTCCTTAAATGTTTTCACCTGACCGGAATGTGTCCTTGGAGTCTCCCAATGCCTTTTGCTTTCCTGGAGAGGCAGGGGAGTGTGTGATCGTGTGCAGAAACCAGCCTGCTTGTAAAAAGGTAAAAACTGTGTTTGTTTCTCCAACTCACTTTTGCCTCTTGCCCCGCCCACTTCTGGCAAGTGGTCCCCGCCCAGCGGGAAATGTGGCCCTCAGGCTGAATAAGCTGCCCAACCCCTGCCTTGCACCGTAGATCTTTTTTTGCTATCACATTGATGGCAAGGAATGAATATAAAACTATTACCACTTTGATGGCTCCAAGCACATTAGAACTGTACTTCTCTGTTCTTTTATGTTTTGGGTTTAGTTTGTTTTTTAATTATTGTTATTAATAGTCTGTCCATTGGGTTTTTATATTAGCTCCCAGGCAAAAGAAACTTTGTCTATCACCGTGATTGCAATCGTGATGTTTGTTTAAGGGGGGGGGGAGATATTTTCTGTACTGTAAATAGTTTCTTTTCCTCCACCCTACATCTTCTGTGTCTTCCACTTTTCTCTCTTTGGGAGAACAGTTTGTATAACTCAGGTGTGAATTTTGAAGATTTTGTGTCTCTTTTTATGTGTGTGTGTTTGTGCATTGTTTTGATTTCATTAAAATTCCTTTTAAATGCTGGGAACCTCCTTATCAGATCAATGCAGAAAGTTGCATTTCTTTGTAGAACGAGGCTGTTTATATGTTATCTAGTTAAAGCCCATGACTTCCCCCAAAGAATCCTGGGAGCTGTAGTGCCCAGAATGGTAGCCCTGTGAGGAATAAACTTCAGTTCCCAAGATTCTTTGCGGGAAGCCATGATTGCTAAAGTGATATAAATAGGCTTTACAGGCAACCTTGTTTCAATGTCACCTCAATGACTTTTATTTAGGGAAGAAGGTGGCTTCCAAACTGGTCCTCGGTAGGTGGGCGGGCAAGACTGAATAAATCAGTGGTCTTATTACAGGCTGACCATTTCTCCCTCCAATCCGTACGTCAAGCGAACAGAGAACATGTGTCGGCATAACTTGCCCAGACTCTCTCGCTCTTCTTGGAGGACTACAGTGGAACCTCGGTTTATGAACACCTCGGTTTACGAATTTTCGGTTTACGAACACCGCAGACCCATCTGGAACGGATTAATTCACTTTCCATTACTTTCAATGGGAAAGTTTGCTTCAGTTTATGAACGCTTCAGTTTATGAACAGATTTCCGGAACCAATTACACCCATGCATCGGGTTAAGTACGCTTCAGGTTGAGTACTCCGCGGTTACTTTCAATGGGAAAGTTCGCTTCAGTTTATGAACGTTTCAGTTTATGAACAGACTTCTGGAACCAATTGTGTTCATAAACCGAGGTACCACTGTAGCTGTTGCAGATCAAGATTCTGCAGCTGTCTTCCAGCACAGTTCCTGGAATTGGCATTTGCCAACCAGAGGCGAAAGATTACACTGAAGGAAATGCTTCCCATAGGCTGAAAAAGTATCGCCACCCCTGCTCTGGAAGGCAACCAGTACTTTAAACTCCACTACCCAGTCTTGGGTGATGACATGCAATGTAACCATCAATCTTGTGACAAAGAGTGTCCTGGCTGGTGATCGTCATGCAACCTGCTGCTTTCCTAGAAATATGCCGAATGGTTTTGCTACGCTGTCATTCTCATATGTAGGTTTCACGGAGGCGAAAAGTGATCCCTTCTCAGGTGATTGCATCTGGCTGTACGCATTCCAGGGAGAATTAATCCCACGTCAATCCATAATTATGGGACATACATGAACAGTTAAACACATGTTGATTTCCATTGGGATTTGCAGTTGCCTAAATGTGTCAAATGTGAATAACCTGAACTGTGTATCAATACAAGAATATTGAGCGCAACATTCATCATCTCAAGAAACTCAGCTTTCATTTGATGTTTTCAAAGTGTCTCGTCCTTAAGGCTATTGGGGGTGTGAGCATATGTCCAATGCCTGGTGAGCTATCAGGCAAAAAGCGGGGCAGAAACGGCTTTTTGGAACCTCTGTGCACCTCTGCCCTAGGAGGCAAAGTCTTTTCTTAAGCAAAGGACGCCCTATAAGATGTGGAGACTAGGCTTGAAAGATGAAAGTCACCACTGGTTTATATGGCTTTAGTTAGGTTAATTTGTGGTCTGTCAATCCCTGTTAGTCATGGTAGCTCAGCGAAACCTCCATGTCCAAAGGCAGTCTACCTTGGGATACCAGCTACAGGGGAATTAATGTCGTAGGGTGGATATTGTCTTCACCCCCAAACTTCTGTGAGCTTCTCAGGAGCATCATCTAGCTGGCTGCTTCTGAGCTGAACGCTTGGCTAGATGGGCCTTTGGTATGGTCTTACATTTATTTGGTGACAGTGGCGATATCAGGGCAAAGGCTCTTCTTATTCCAGCAAAGGACTGCAGCACTAGGATGCCAGGCAGGTGAAGGGAGTTCTAGTCTAAAACAACTGGAGGGCAACAGGTTCAGGAAGGTGGCACAGGATGCTTTCCATAGCCGTCAGGACCTTACATAATGGCTTGAGATGCTGTCAGCCTATCAAGTCACTATGACAGGCATCCCTTCTATGTGGTTTGCTCATCTGCTGCTCCTCTCACAAGGGAGATGACACTCGGTTGTTGTTGTTCTCCTCCCTTATTTTGGATCCTGTTACACTGCAACCCCACCTTAATTTCCTGCCAGCAGTTGGTGCTTAATGATACAGACAGTGTCAGAACGTGGGCAATGACCTCTTCATCTACTGAGAAGTCCTAGTTATTTGGGGCACGTAGCATGTTGGGTTTAGGCAACAGGTTTCACGGGATGCTATAGACTGCTTTCTCCCCATCCAATAGTAAATTAAACAAAATGAAAACCTCCGAAGCAGCCGTCACTTCATATTTAGTAGGTAGAATGCATAATCATAAAGAGATGATTTGGGGGTGGGGGATGAGCTTGACAGCTACTTTTTCCTCTGGCAAGTATCTGTTACTCTTCTGGACAGGAATAAAGTTAGTTTGTATTTCAGCACCCAAGACGGGATGACCTAACTTCTGCTGTCTATGCTTGGGGGTGGCCTCCGAAGATGGTTTGGAAACTTCAGCTGGTGCAGAATTCAGCAGCCAGGTTTCTCACCCGGGCAACATAATACTACTACTACTTATTATTATTATTATTATTACTAGCTGACCCGGCCATGCGTTGCTGTGGTTCTTTCCTGTGACCCCCCGCTGTCACGATCCATGACGTATCCTGCCCCTCCTCCCTCCACCCCAGCTCATCCCTGTGTTTCCGTAGGATACCCTTCCCTCTGTTGTCCCTGGGGAGTGTTGGTCCCTCCCCCCTGTATCTCCATACCTTGGCCCCCACCCTCGAAAAGGAACTGTTAGGTTCTGGGTTCTATTTCCCAGCATGCACTTTTTTCTGAACCCTCTCTTGTTCCTGGGGAGTGTTGGCCCCTACCCCTGGTATCTTCGTACATTGGGCCCCATCCTTGGAGAAGGAGATGTCAGTTTCTGGGTTCCATTTCCCAGTATTTACTTTTGTCTGAGCCCTCTGTTGTCCCCTCCCCCCTGTATCTCCATACATTGGCCCTTGCGCATGCATCGTGAATATTTCTATATGTTTAGATTAAGGATCGGGGGTGATGATGTGCCCTGGGACCCAGAGAACTACTTAAAGAATCCCAACCCGGGGAGGGGGGGGTCAAATAGCGAAGCCGCATAGCCCCGTAGCAACAGACAGGCCCAGACAGAAGGAAGAGGGTCATATGGGGCACTTGGCGCGGGCCTCCGAATCTAAAGGGGGCCTTGGTCAGCATATTCACAATCAGTAAAATGAAAAAGGTAACTAAGGGGTTAAAAACAGGGACACATTATCTTATCTACCTGGGCCGGGCCTCTGTCTGGCCCTGCAAGGGCCTGGCAACAGAAGGCGCGTTCAGAAGTAACCGAGTTGTTCAGTTCCATAAAAAAATCCCAGGAAGTGGCAAGGGGAAGGTAGGGAATTGTAAATGGGGTGGGGGTGTGCACTGCAAATATCTGAGGACTTAAACTGGGGAGAGAAAGTGAATGGTTATTGTTTTTTTATAATAATAAAAAAGACACAGAGGCTTACAATCCGTTGTTTCTCCTAAAATAAGACATAACCATAAAATAAGTCATATTTATTTTTGTCTTGTGGATTTTTGGGGGGTAGTGGTGCCAAATTGTAAAGTAAAAACCCCTTGCAGTGTAGGGGCCTACATAAATCAAAGCCCATGCTGCGACCTGTGGCAAACCCCTCCTCCGGCAGGCCCCGACCTCCACTTGGCAATGTTGGTTCTTTGGTGGGGTTTTTTTGGGTGGGGGTAGTGTTGCTAAATGGTAAAGTAAAACCCCTTGCCGTGCTGGGGCCTACATAAATCAAAGGCCGTGCTGCGGTATGTGGCAACCCCCCCCCCAGGCAGGCCCCGACCTCCACTTGGCAATGTTGGTTCTTTGGTGGGTTTTTTGGGGGGTAGTGGTGCTAAATGGTAAAGTAAAACCCCTTGCCGTGTCCCCAAGTGTGTTGCTGTGGGTTATCCGCCTCCCCGGGCCTAGTGGAGGCCTGGCAGCCTGTCAGGGGCCTAAAACAAAGTCCTAGATAAAATGGCTGGCTTGGTGTGTTTCAGTTGCTTGGTTGATGATGATGTCATTCGGTTTGTGGGTGTGGCTTAGATTTCTCAGGAAGGGAGGGGGTGGAGGAGGGTACTACGCCACTTGAGGGCGCTGTTTGAGTTGGTGGAAAAGCAGGTCTGCACCTGGGCAGGTGTGCGATTTGAGGGATTTTTGCCCCCAACAACGCTCTAGGAGTGGCCTGGATCGTTGTGTCAAAATTTTAGGACGATCGGTCAAGCGGTTACGGAGAAAAGTGTCGAACGGAATTTCACGATTTTTACATATATATATATATATATATATATATATATATATATATATATTATTTATACATACATACATACATACCGTACAGTACATGTGGGACACGGGTGGCGCTGTGGGTTAAACCATAGAGCCTAGGGCTTGCCGATCAGAAGGTCGGCTGTTTGAATCCCCGCGATGGGGTGAGCTCCTGTTGCTCGGTCCCTGCTGCTGCCAACCTAGCAGTTCGAAAGCACGTCAAAGTGCAAGTAGATAAATAGGTACCACTCCGGTGGGAAGGTAAACGGCATTTCCGTGTGCTGCTTTGGTTCGCCAGAAGCGGCTTAGTCATGCTGGCCACATGACCTGGAAGCTGTACACCGGCTCCCTCGGCCAGTAAAGCGAGAAGAGCACTGCAACCCCAGAGTTGTCCGCGACTGGACCTAATGGTCAGGCGTCCCTTTATCTTTACTTTTTTACATACCGTATTTTTCGCTCCATAGGACGCACCTGACCATGGGACGCACCTAGTTTTTAGAGGAGGAAAACAATATATCCCGCCGATATATTATAAGAAGCTAGAGGAAGTACTTTCTTAACCCCTGAGGAAAATCATGAATAAAGCACAGTTAGATGGAGTAATGCCAGATTTATGGAGAGACAGTTACATTACAGTAATACCGAAACAAGGCAAAGATCAACAAGAAATAAGTAACTATCGACCCATAGCCCTCTTAAATAATGACTATAAATTATATGCATATATATTGGCAGAAAGAACAAAAAAAAAATTTTGAAAGAAATTATTCCTCCCCGGCAGACATATACAGAATAATACAAGGATAATCATTAATCTCTTTGAATATCTAGATTTAAGAATTGACAAACCGGCCACCTTAATGGCAGTAGATGCAGAAAAAGCCTTTGATAGGGTTTTGTGGAAATTTATGAAAGGCATATTAAACCAAATGGAGTTCGGGGAGCAGTATAACAATAGTATTCAAGCAATATACACCAAGCAAAATGCAAAAATCTTAATAAATGGAGCAATAACTCAAGAGTGTGAAATCAGAAAAGGAGTAAGACAAGGATGCCCCCTTTCACCGTTGATTTTTATATTGGTACTGGAAATCCTATGCAAAAAGATCAGAGGTGAAGAAAATATCAAAGGCATACAATTGGGAAATAACACATATAAAATGAGGTCATTCGCAGATGACCTCATTATAACAACGGAGCAACCGAAGGAGAGCCTAATTAAAGTAATAGAGATCATGCAGGACTACGGAAAGTTTCGGGATTTAAGTTAAATATAAATAAAACAAAATCATTGGTGAAAAATTTAACAACGACAGAGCAAGAAGAATTAGAGAAAGTAACAAACTTTAAAATATATTCAAAAATAAAGTATTTAGGAATCTGCCTTACACCAAAAAATATAAATTTGTATGAGGATAACTATATGAAAGTCTGGGGAGAAATAAAACGGGATATGGAAATGTGGAACAGGATGCATCTATCTTTTTTAGGTAGAATATCAACAGTAAAACTAAACATCCTACCCAAACTCCTCTTTTTGTTTCAAACCATACCAATTATAAGAAAAATGGACTCGACAGATAACTGGCAAAAGGAAATCTCAAAATTTATATGGTCAGGGAAACGACCTCGAATAAAACATAAAGTGCTGATCGATACCAAAGAAAAAGGAGGGTTCGGACTTCTGGACCTAAAGACATATTACGAAGCTGCATGCTTGTCCTGGTTAAAGGAATAGTTTCTCCTAAATAACACAGAACTATTGGATTTAGAAGGGCATGACACTCAATTTGGGTGGCATGCGTATTTAAATTATGGGAAGACTAAGGCCCAGAAAGGTTTTACCAACCATATAGTATTCAAGGGAAATGGTTTTTAGAACCCAAGGCGCCAAGATGGTTATCCCCTTTAGAAGCAATCACGGTTAAAAAAAAGAATATGAAAAGGAGTTGGACAACTTACAATAACTTATTAATGGAAGTTGACGGCCAAATAAGAATTAAGAAATATGAAGAGGTGAAAAATTATTTTTCAACCTGGTCGGAATACTATCAAATTCATGACATGTTCAAAGAAGATAAAAAAATAGGATTCGAAAAACAACCATCAAAATTGGAAACGGAATTAATAAATAATAAAACAAAAATAATATCGAAAATGTACAGGCTCCTCCTAGAATTTGAGGTGATGGAGGAAACGGTTAAAGTAAATATGATAAGATGGGCGCAAGATATCAGACGCCCCATAATGATGGCCGATTGGGAACACCTGTGGAAAATAAGTATGAACTTCACCGTGAGCTACCGTATAACATTAGAGAGAATATGCTAAAAATACAACATCGATGATACCTAACCCCCTCCAGACTCGCAAAGATATACAAAAAAATAGCAAATACATGCTGGAGGTGCGGAGGGAATAATGGTGATTTATACCACATGTGGTGGACTTGTGGGAAGATCAAAATATTTTGGGGTCTAATCTATGACGGGGGAAAAAATTAGGAATAACATTCCCCCCAAAACCAGAGGCGTTCTTATTAAGTATCGTTGGAAAAGAAGTACCTAATTCAAAAAAAGAAATATTTCTATACGCAACAGCTGCGGCAAGGTTATTGATTGCTAAAGGATGGAAAGAAACAGCGGCCCCTACAGTAACGGAGTGGCAAGGTAAATTGCAAGAATTGGCAGAAATGGCTTATCTAACAAATAATTCTAAACAAATCTAAACAAAAAGTTGCAGAAAATTGGGAAAGGTATAAAATATATGTTCAAAAGTATAGCAAAGGTGCACTGCCTATGTTCGTTTTCAATTGAATTTGAATAATATTGGAAAAAGATAAGATTTAGATTCGAAGTTTGGTACATTAGGAGGCAAGAATGTATTAGAAAATTGCTACAGAGATTTATCCTGTGTTATGTACTTTCATCTTTAAAACAAAAATATACATCAGGAATTGACAGGAAGTCTGTTAGGTGAATTAAAAATAAGTTTAGAGGACATTGAATAGACTCTCCTTATCCTCCTATTCTCACTGTAGATGAAAAAGTAAAAGAAAAAAAGACATTTAGATACAGTAAAAATATATTGTTTATTGCATTCAAATTATTGTTTAGTACATTTGTTATTATTGTTTTAAAGCATTTGGTTTAAATAGTATCAAAGGTGGAAAAAGTGAGAAAGGAAGAGAAGGGGGTTGGGGGGTTTAGGGGAGGGGAGGGAGGGGGACATAGGGTAGTTATAAGTTATAAGTTTGATGTAATTTATAAGTTGACTTTGTATCTCGGCTGGAAAGTTTTTGTATTTATATGTGTTGGAAAAAGGAAAAAGAAAAAAGAGAAAAAATCAATCAATCAATATACTTTATTCGACCGATAGTCAGAAACAAAAAACATTTCTCAATACAAAGATAAACATAAAACTGAAGGCATCAGAGGGATACATAAAAATATAAAAATATAAAACTGAAGGCATCAGAGGGATACATAAATGGGGAACGCAAATTTGTGAAGCGTTCCATATTTTTGACGAGAAAAAAATCACTTTCTTGAATTGTCCTAGGCATAGCAGCCAACTCCTAGAGGCCTTGGTGCCTTTGCCTCCCCCCATTAAATATTTGAGGAAGCTTCTTTTGCAAAGGGGGAAAGCTCCATTTTTGAGGATCAGCTCAAAGTTGTTGAGCTTACCTTGCAAAGGGAAAAAATCCTGTTTTTATGGGGTTCAACTCACAGTTCTGCAGCTTCTCTAGGAAAGAAAAGGGTCCCATTTCTACAGTTTCCAGACAGATAATCTAATCAGCCAGTCACATGTCGCTGGAGAAACAAACAGCCTCCCTCTGCAGACAACAATTGAGACCTAGGCAAGCTAGCTCCCTTATCTCCCTCCCTGATCTCTTGCAATCAGCTGCTGAGTGGGTTCCTTTCAACACTCTCTTTACCTCTTGTTAGCCTTTAGCTCTTTCTTAAAAAAAAAAGCATGGTCTGCCTTTCGCCTCCGAGCAATTCGGCTCCAGGGACCACGCATTCGCTCCATAAGATGCACAGACATTTCCTCTTAGTTTTTAGGAGGAAAAAAGTGTGTCTTATGGAGCAAAAAATACGGTACATACATACATACCGCACCCATCTGGCTGGGTTTCCCCAGCCACTCTGGGTGGCTCCCAACAGAATAATAATAATAATAATAATAATAATAATAATAATAATAATATCAAACTTTAAAAACTTCCCTAAACAGGGCTGCCTTCAGATGTCTTCTAAAAGTCAGGTAGTTGTTCATTTCCTTGACATCTGAAGGGAGGGTGTTCCACAGGGCAGGAGCCACAACCGAGAAGGCCCTCTGCCTGGTTCCCTGTAACCTCACTTCTCGCAGGGAGGGGACCACCAGAAAGGCTCTGTCAGCTGGATTCCATGTGCGGGCTGAACAATGAGGGTGGAGACGCTCCTTCAGGTATACTGGGCTGAGGTCGTTTAGGGTTTTAAAGGTCAGCACCAACACTTTGAATTGTGCTGGGAAATGAAATGGGAGCCCATGTAGACCTTTCAGGATGGTTTGGGCAAAAGCATTCCTCTTTTCCCAGTGTTTTTGTTTGTTGCTATGTTGTGTATTTCCATGGAGGGCTATGGAAATTTGAAGAACAAAGACAACTTAGCACAGATGAATGGAGGAAGCTTGTCCTTCCCTCCATAAAGGCATGTTTGGACTTGAAATCTGAAATGTGCTGTTGCACTCAGGTCTCGCTTGTGGGCTTCCCACTTGGGCACCCGGTCAACCCCTGTGAGAACAAGATACTGGTCTGTTACAGCAACTAGGCTCTTCCTATGTAGGACTCCTGACAACTCTAGAGGCAGGTGGTGTGGCTTGTGATTCTTTCTTTTTGGGGGGGAGAGAGTTCAGAGCAGGGGGTGGCTCTGAGGGGCAGCAAGAGGTCCCCCCCCAAAAAAAATCCCAAGGCCCCCATTTGCTCCCCTCTCTCATAACACTAGAATGTATTCACATCCAACGAAGCTAAATGTTGGCAGATTTGGGATAGGTAAAAGAAAGTACTTCTTCGCACGGCACAGAGTTAACTTATGGAACTCACTCCCGCAGGAGGCACTATTAGTCACCAAATTGGCTGGCTTTAAAAGAGGATTAGACACATTCATGGAGGCTATCAATGGTTACTAGCTATGATGGCTATGCTCTGCTTCCGCCTTCAGAGACTGTTCTGAAAACCAGTTGTTCAAAACCACAAGAGGGGAGAGTGTTCTTGTGCTCAGGTCCAGGGGCAGATCTGATATGAAACTAACTAGCTGGCCCGGCCACGCGTTGCTGTGGCTCATCCCTGTGTTTCCCCCCACCCTGTCCCGATCCATGACGTATCCCGTCTCCTCCCCCACTGGCTCATCCCTGTGATTTCCCCTACCCTATCCCGACCCATGACCTATTCCGTCCCCTCCTCCCCCCATCACCCACCCAGGCGAATCCCCACCTCCATTCAGCCTAGTCTGTAAAGGCAAGCCGAGGTGCTGTAGAGAGGGACGATTTTCTAGCTGCTGTACCAGTGTAGCCACTGATAGAGGGCGAAGGTTTTCTAGCTGCAGTACCAGTGTAGCCGCTGATAGAGGGTGCTGTTTTGCAACCTTTTCTGGCTTTTTTTTCCCAGCATGCACTTTTGGGTGAGTTGTGTGTTCTGAAACACGGGGTTTTAGGGGTTTTACCTTGTGCAGGTGTGACATCTGTCTACGCAAACGGTATATGCTTCCTCTCACAGTAGCATGGGACGTTGTGTGCAAATTTGAACGCAATCGGCCAAGCAGTTTCGGTGGAAAGTGGAAACACACTCACATGCCCTTTTTACATTTTTATATATATAGATGAAGTTTAAGCTTCAGGGACCCTAATCCCAGAGTGGCCCCAGAAGTGACTTTAATCCACATGGCTTTTAAAAAAGGGGCGGGGGGGGGGGTCTAGTGCTGCAGAAGCAATCTAGGTCACACAACTCAAATCGATTAACTTTTTGTCAAAAGTCTGACACTCAGCAGTACAAAATGTTATAACATAAACAACCTCCTTGAAGAAGATAACAGTGGTTACCCAGACCTCATTGCTGAATAATAATAATAATAATAATAATAATAATAATAATAATAATAATAATAATAATAAATTATTTATATGCCACCCATCCTACTGGGTTGTCCCAGCCACTCTGGGCAGCTTCAAACAAATTAAAACTTCAAACACAGTAAATCATGAAACATTAAAAACTTCCCTATACAGTTGTGCCTTGGTTGACGAACGCCTTAGCAGTCGAATGTTTTAGCTCCCAAATGCCGCAAACCCGGAAATGAGTGTTCTGGTTTGCGAACATTCTTTCGGAAATCAAACATCCAGCAGGGCTTCTGTGGCTTCCGATTGGCTGCAGGAAGCTCCTGCATCCAATTGGAAGCTGTGCCTTGGAAGTCAAATGTTTTGGAAGTTGAACAGACTTCTGGAATGAATTTCATTTGGCTTCCAAGGTACAGTACAACTGTACAGGGGAGCCTGCCCCCTAACAATTGTGAAGGGGTTCTAATAACTGTTCAAGCTTCATGGCCCCAAAAATGTAGGTTCACCACTGCTCATGTCCAAGGGGTTTTCCCCAAGCATCTGGACACTCACTGTGAGAACAGTCAAAGGTGACTATGGGGTTGTGGTGCTCATTTCACTTTCAGGCTGAGGGAGCTGGCATTTGTCCACAGACAAACTGGGTCATGTGGCCAGCAGGACTAAGCCGCTTCTGGTGCAACGGAACACCGTGACAGAAGCCGGAGGGCACAGAAACGCCATTTACCTTCCTGGCACAGTGATGCCTATTTATCTACTTACACTGGCATGCTTTCGAACTGCTAGGCTGGCATGCGCTTGGAGAGAGCAACAGGAGCTCAATCTGTCCCAGGGATTTGAACCGCTGACCTTCCACCCATTCTGGCACTGGATATATAGCCATTGTGACTAGTAGCCGCTGACACCCACCTTCCCATTGGGACAGCATCTGATCTGGGGCCACACCTGCAAAGCACACACAAAGCCATTTGGTAAGTGTAATGACCCTAATCTCATTCCAGATAGTCCAGAGAGGAGGAGGAGGAGGAGGAGGAGGAGGAGGAGGAGGAGGAGGAGGAGGAGGAGGAGGAGGAGGACTCTTCCTGACAGCCAATTGTCCTCACCAACCTGTACATTTTCACTCAGGTCCTTCTGAAGTATAATCACAAAAGAATCTGGTTTTACTTGCCCGGCAACAGACGTAGTAACCCTGTCATAAAAATGAAATGTGAAGGACCAGCAGTCATAATAAGCCAACCTGCCCTCAACTGGAAGGTTATAAGAGATTGGGGAGCCCAGTGACCCATAATGCACATGGGGGAATTTGCCTCCATGCTACTGGGACCGGAAAGTTAAAACTGATGCCTGAGTTTCTGTGTAAGAAAAAAGAGGGAAGATTCACTGCTCAGCGAGCCCTTTGAGACAAATACAGTCCTTTGTTCAGCAAGAAATTACAGAGGAGGCCACTGGCTGATTGCTGGACTGCTGGTGGAGTCACAGCCATTCCTGTTTCACAGAATTTGTTTGTGAGTACCTAGTGGGAATCGTGCCCCTGTAACTTTCATTTTGCTTGTAGGGGTGGTTAAATCACTAGGGGCTAAGTAGCAGAAGGAGGTGAGGAAAATAGTAGGGGGGAAATATCTGGAAAACACACAGATTATACGGAGCTGTCTGCTAGCTCATTGATCTTCATGTCCTGCCAGAGCTTGGTCTTATTTATGTGTAAAAGTTTTTACCGTGTTTCCCCCTTTTTAAGACACCGTCTTATAACTTTTCCCCCCTCAAAAAACACAGGGTGGCTTACTTTCGGTGGGATGTCTTATTTTTTTATTACCGGTACGGTTTTTACGGTTCAGGGCACTGGCTCAGGGCGCTGCTGGGCTGTCTTGAGTGCTCGGCGCTGCAGCAGCCCCCAGTTCCGGGTGGCGGGGTGGCAGGCGTCTTTGGCCGGGCCAGGCAGAGGCCGCTGGCTCATGCGCTCCGCCCGCCGCTGCAGGGCGCTCCAAGCTCCTTGGTCGGGCCAGGCAAGGAAGAAGCAGTGAGCCCAGCAGTGGCGGCAAGCACGGAAGTGGCAGGGATGGCGGTGGACGAGAAGGCAGAGCGCGGGGATGCAGCCAGCAAGGCGGGAGCACGATCAGCTGTTAAGCGGAGCTCTTGGAGCGCCTCATCATAGCTGATCGCACTCCTGCAGTGCTGGCTGCATGGAGTGACTCTGTGAGTGGAGGTGCCTGTGGAGGTTGGTTTCCGCGGCGCGGAAGTATGGCTTATTTTCGGGGTATGTCTTATATTTCTCAAATACTTAAAAACCCTGCCATGGCTTACTTTATGACTACGTATTAAAAAAGGGGAAACAGGGTATATACCACCTTCTCACAAAGCACAGCAAAATTACTGGGTTCTTCTTCTTTTTGTTTTTATTATGTATTTTGTGTTTTTATCGTGTGTTTTTATCTTGTGTTTTAACTGCCCTGAGACCTACGGGTATAGGCCAGTATACAAATTTTAGTGAGGATGACAATGATGATAAGCTTTTAAGAGCAATACAGAACCATCATTAAAACGACTGTCTACTCAAGAACATTTTAAACAAGTGCGTAGGCCTGTTGGCATTAAACAGGCTTCAAGAGAGACCTGGAAGTCAAAAGTGAGGGTGCCTGTCAAATCTCTGCTGCTAGAAACGTAGGGGACCAGAACCATTAAGTTTGTGTACACATTACTGGCTTAAAACCACTCAGGTGAGCGCCATTGCCATTCTAAGAGAACAAGGGAGAAGTTCATGGTGAGCTCTGGCACCTCTTTCTCTAGGAAACTAGCACTGCATACAGGGTAGATATGGATTGTGCCTAATGTCATGTTGACACACTGCATCCCAAACCAGCACTGAGAGTGCACTGGCGTGTGTACTCAGACGTCGTTCATAGAAACCCCTTTCCCAGCCCAAATTTGACAACTGTGATTACGAGGGTGAGCCACTAGATGGTGTCTGTTGCAGCTCCATCTACTGTATTTTGAAATTGTCAATGAGCAGAAGGCTCACTTGATCCCCTGGTTGGGGTCTTGCTTCCTTTGCTTATTCAGTTTTGCTCCAAGGTTGCAGTCCTCCCCACGCTCCGCCCACCTGGACGGTTAAGTCCAGTCACATTAGACTATGGGGTGTGGCACTCATCTCTGCTTTCAGACAACAAGGGAGCCAGCATTTGTCCACAGACAGCTTTTTCCAAGTCATGTGGCCAGCATGACTAAATCACTTCTGGCACACAGGACCCCATTATGAGTGCCAGAGAACATGGAAATGACATTTATCTTCCCACCACAGCAGTACCTATTTATCTACTTGCACTGGTATGCTTTTGAACTGCTAGGTTGGCAAGAGCTGGGACGGGGAGCTCACCCCGCTGAGCGGATTCGAACTGCTAACCTTACAATTGGCAAGCCCAAGAAACTCAGTGGTTTACACCACGGTGCCTCCCACGTCCCATATAAAAGAGTAATGAATGGGGCTGATCGCCTTGATAATGTTCACAGTGTAGGCTCTGAGTTTGCGCTTGTGTAACCCTGGTTAAAGGTGATGAGTGATGACACCAAGCAGCTGTTGGGGAGGGGAAGCAAAAGCTGGATTTAGTTTGCCCAGTCTCTCCTTCTTTCTCCAAACAGCTCCAGGAAACTTTTGCTCATATTCTAACAAGGATCGTGCACAGGAAACCAAGTCCTGGCAAAAATATGCAAGGAGTCCATCCTCTTGTCATTCTTCAGCTGACTAAAAAAACATTAAGGGATGTTTTTAAGTGGTGACCTAATTAAGTAACCACTTGAATGGCCGTCCCTGTACATATTGAAACAGGCCTTTGTTTTGTGGAACCTGTATAGCAAGTTTCCCTTGAGCAAGAGAGCAGTTGGGATTTCTTAAAGCACAGCAGATGCCCCCTGCCCCATACCTTACTTAAAGAGAAGAAGCCCACCTTTAAAATTTCCACCACATTTTTGAAGCAAATAATGTGGAAGGCAGGGGGATGTAGAAAAAGGGTCGGCCAGCCCAAGAGACAGACTGAAGCAGCTGCCTCGAGCGGCAGAATCCCACGAGGCAGTGCCCCCATGGACACCCCACCTCTCCTGCCGCAGGGGATCTCACGGGAAGCCACTGCCACTGCACAACCCTGGTAAGCTGAGCTTCCACTGAGAAGGGGCAGCACCTTCTCATTTTGTCTCAGGCAGCGAAGCAGCAGGACAGGCTGCCCCTGTTTGTGTGTCTCCAGAAAAAGGCAGCATTTGGTCCTGGAGGCAGTAATCAACACCTTGAGAATCCCAGCTTTAAAAAATCAGGGCAAGTTTCTAGCCCTTATGGCTGAGACAGAATGTGTCAAAATGCATGGTCAACTTTGGCTGAAATCTGGACATGGCAAGGTTTCCAGCAATCAGGGGACAGGTATCAGTGTCCTGAGTAACTACCACCCCCCTAACAAAATCAGAGTTGTGCAAAATAATATGAATCACATGATAACATGAAATGGAAGCATATTTGCATAACTTCTGTTAACTTGCATAATTCCTACAGCTCTCAGAATTCAGGTTACCGGCATTTGGTGCAGAATTTTCTGGGCAATGTGGGCCATCTGCTCACACAAGGCACTGATATTACTGGGATGAACACTGTGTTTTTCCTGCCTGAGCTCTACATTCTTTTGCTTGCGCAAATGACCAGGGTTTGTTTCCCAGGGCCAGTGACTTTCCAGATTTTAAAGCTAGGCTTTAAAAATAAAATAAAGGCAGAATAAAGTTTAACCAAGTCAAAGCCTGCAGCTAGGGATGCCACAAATATATGTGATTTTCCACGCCCACCATCATAGCTGCTTATTTGCTATTGCAAATAAGTGTCCTGAACAGGCAACAGCAGGTTTCAGCATTCAGAATATTATTGTTGCAATCATAGGAACGTTTGAAACTACTGTGTACCAAATCAATCCATCTAGCTCAATATTATCTACACTGACTGGCAGTGGCTTGCCTGGGTTTCCCCCCAGGCAGGGGTCTCTCCCAGCCCGCCAGGGATTGAACCTGAGACCTTCTGCAGGCAAAGCAGATGCTCTACCACTGAGCTACAGCCCTTCCCTTAAGACATAGGAACATAGGAAACTGCCTTATATACTGAGTCAAACTATTGGTCAATCCCAAAATTTGCAGGTTCGTCCAAGGTCACAATCAGAAATCATGCAAGCCAATATGCTTGGTATTCACTGTAATTGTTCTTTGTCTCTGAACTCTAATTATTTTCTGCACTGGTTCTGACATTTCCCCCATCAATTGAAATTAATCTTGAAATTAATTACATAAATTTCAACAATGGCAGATAGTGAGATGCATAATGTTGATTTTAGCAGAAGCCGAACTGTAGCAGAGTGGAAACAGCACTGATTGCAATGAAACTGCAACAGGACAGAAGTCGTCAGCTCCTTACGTCCCCAGTTGTAACTGACTTAATCCACACCTTTCTTTCCCCGCTCTTTTAGATTATGATCGTCATCATTCTGCAAGTGATCTGCAGCCTTGTGGTCTGGCTGTCACTCTATGGTGGCTTCTTGTACCGGAACAAGCATCGTAGCCCTGAATGGAGCTGTCGGCTGGTCACCCTTTTGCACGGGCTAATTGTCACCTTCTTCTCTGGCTACATCGCTCTAATTGACGGGCCCTGGCCTTTGACTCATGCAGGTATGCAGAGATGATTCACTCTCAAGGGGGTTGTCAGAGGTAACAGGGAGTCAAATGTGGGTGCAGTTGCTCCGCTCGCCCACCACTGCTAAACCTCTGCCTGCTGTGCCATCCCCATCCCAAAAGCACAGCTCTGCTGTGACATTATTCATCCACCCATCCATTCATTCCATTTACATCTCATCTTTCCTCCAAGGACCTCAAAGTGGCATACAGAGTTCTCCACCTCCTCATTTTATCCTCACAACAACCCTTTGAGAGGTAAGGTAGGCTGGGAGACTGTGACTGGCCCAAGGATGCCCTGATGAGCTTCATGAATGAGTGGGAATGAATGAATGAGTGAGTGAGTGATCTCCTAGGTCCTAGTCCAACCCTCTAACCACTACACCATTGGTTGAGAGTGTGATTTGCAGCCCTGATTGCTCCTAGAGATCTGAAGGCCCAGGAAAAATAGGGTGGATAATTCCATTTCCCTACCATTTTTCCAGTTTCTTCCCCAACTTCTTTTATTATGAACTTAGAGAAAATTGGGATATGGGACATTTTTTGATTTGGTTTTCTGCGGGGGGTGGGGGTGGGAGTGGGAGGTGGGTTCCGGGCATTCACATCTCTATTGTTCACCGAGTACAAATAATGCCATGTAGCACTTAAATAAAGCACTTTGGGATGTTCAAAGAGCTTCACTTGTAACTTGTACAATGACCCCGAAAGGTAGGTCTGTATCATCATCCTCATTTTATATCCGGGAGAAGCTGAGCTGCAGTTCAATGCTAGAGCATCTGCTTTGCACAGAGAAGGCCCCAGATTTAATCCCCAGTGGCATCACTGGGTAGGGCTGGGAATGTGCCCCTACCCAGGACCCTGGAGAGCTGTTGCTAGTCAGTGTAGACAATACTGAGCCACATGGACTAACAGTCTGACTCGGAATAAGTCATTTTCTGCGTTGACGGCAGTGGCTTGGCTAAGACATTCCAACTAGCATCTTCTTCATTTGTAGCTCAGACTCTTGATTCCCATTTATCCTTGCTTCCCCTAACCCAGGTTCCCACCATTCTGATCTCCACCTGATGTCTTACTCCTGCACTTTATCGTCTGCTCCCGGCTCCATCCACTTCGCCGCTTCCATTCCTGCCTCGTCTTCCAATCCAGCTCACTTGAGTCTTCTTGCCTTGCTCCTCTACGCTGCCATAATTGTTCTTTCCTCTGGTACACATAAACTTCCCAGTTTCGCTCCTCTGTCCCAGATCAGCTGATTGAAGGAGAACAGGAGACCATATTCCTAGGCTTTCTGCAACCTGGTGCCCTCCTCCAGCTCTTTTGGACTATACTGTAACTCCCATCAGCACCAGCCAGCGTGACTGTGCCAACATGGACTGGTGAGAGTTGTAGTCCAAAACATCTGGAAGGCACCTGGTCGTGGAAGGCTGATGGCCTGGGAGGAAACTTCATTGAACTTGTTGGGCCTTACTTCTGAGTAGACATGCCAAAGACTGGCCTGTAAATTCTGCAAAATGAACAAATGCATTGCCCCATTTATACCGTAGTTGCAGATTGCAGCATCCCCACCCCCACCCCCACCCCGCAGAATTTCTGCTTCCTACAACTCTCAGCTTTTGTTGCTGGGTTTTAATCTACCTCTTCTTCTTTTTAACAGCCAGATTCTAGTCCTTTTGAAATGATGTTTGAAATTATATAAATAACGTCTCCATAGAATGTGGGTTTGATCAATGCAGATGTTTTCCCCTTATTTGTTTCAAGCAGATAGTCCATGTTGCTGGATAGGGTCCATTATTTCATCCTCCGTGCCCACAATGATTCTCTACACTCCCTTACACAGCTAAACATGTACACTGGATTTATTTTGAACTATGACTTGCTAGTGCTCATCTTCAGAACTTGTCACAAGTTCGAGAATATGGAAGCGAATGAAAAAAAGAAAGTACCTCTGGTCATGTGCAGAGGGTCCCATCTCAGCACTGAGCCTCTCCACTTCTCTGGGAACAAACAGGGGATCAGAGTTTCTAAGTTGGAACGTTCTAACATCTTCCTTTAAAAACAAAACATTATTATGCCCCTACTTATATTTTTTCAGTCATTTGTTGCACTTTATACATTAATTACATGTCATTCCCATTCTCTCTGTTTCCCCCCTCACAACAATCCTGTGAGGTAGGTCAGACTGAGTGATAATGACTGACCCAAGATTGAGCTAACCAAGGATCTGAATGTGGGTCTCTGCCAAAATCCAGCAAACTGCTTGCTACCCTGCATGGCCACTGGTTACGCGGATTACCATAATGTCTGCATGGTCTGGGAACAAATCAGACTTGCCCTGTAATGACATCACAATCTTTGCAATTTCCGAAGCGTGGGTCCTTGATGGCAGTTCCTAAGATGCTTCAGGAAAGGTCAACTGTTATCCGAGACCTCCAGTTTATTTTTACTGGAGGTTCAGTGGCAAAAAAGGGGGGGGGTGAATTGCTAGCCTCAGAAATTATTGTTATTATTAAGACAGACAGACAGACAGACAGACAGACAAACAGATAATAAGCAAGGACAACAATGCCCAAGAACCTTATGCAGTATTATACCTGAAGGAGTGTCTCCACCCCCCATCATTCAGCCCAGACACTGAGGTCCAGCCCCAAGGGCCTTCTGGCGGTTCCCTCACTACGAGAAGTGAGGTTACAGGGAACCAGGCAGAGGGCCTTCTTGGTAATGGCGCCTGCCCTATGGAACGCCCTCCCATCAGTTGTCAACTATCTGATTTTTAGAAGACACCTGAAGGCAACCCTGTTTAGGGAAGTTTATAATGTCTGATGTTTTATCATGTTTTTAATGTTCTGTTGGGAATCGCCCAGAGTGGCTGGGGAAACCCAGCCAGACAGGCGGGGTATAAATATTTTATTATTATTATTATTATTTATTATTTATTATTATTATTATTATTATTATTATTATTATTATTATTATTATTATTAAGATATAATATCCTTGGTGGTGGTTGCAATTGCTTACTAGTCTTTAGCATATTAGTGCACACTCCCAACATGATTTGAAGCTTTCACCCAAAACAATGAGGACTAGAACATTAACAGTGACCCCCAAATGGTAGTGCTTCCACTACCCTGCTGTCAGATGACCCACAATCTTTTGCCGCTTTCCTTCTTTGCCCTTGCCTTTTGCTCCTCTGTTTCACTTGGAACGGATCCACGCCTGCCGCTCTGAACATCCTCTCCCCTTGCTGTGTCCTTGCAAGCCCTTGCTTGCATTTAGTTCAGCTCCTGATCGCCAGGATTAGGTCTTTATAACTGTTTCACGAGGCACCTGTCATCCTTGTGTGAGTGTCTAAAAATTCTACAGAGCAGGCTCTTACTCTAAGCCATTTGGCCGAGTGACATCTGAGCTACTGACACCAGCTGCAAATCCCCTTTTCTCCACTTGTATAATTACTGCTGGGGTGATCAGGGGGCCCAGGGCACCATCTGGGCAAAGGCACAAAATGGGCATCAAATATACTGCAGTGGAATCTGTTCCAGAAGTCCGTTCAACTTCCAAAACGTTCGGAAACCAGGGTGCGGCTTCCAATTGGCTGCAGGAAGCTCCTGCAGCCAATCAGAAGCTGCAGAAGCCCCATCAGATGTTCAGGTTCCAAAGAACGTTCGCAAACCGGAACACTCACTTCTGGGTTTGCGGCGTTTGGGAGCCAAAACGTTTGACTCTCAAGGCGTTTGGGAATGCAAGGTATGACTGCATTGTATAATAATGTTAACTGTGTTGATTTTTCAGTGTAGCGTAACCCGGCATGCTTTTGTACCTAATGAAAAGCCAGACACCAGCTTATTCCAAGGCTTAGTATGAACAGCAGGCCAAGTCAGAAGGGTAATGATGCAGCTTCTTATTAGTTCCCTGCCTATGGTGCAATGCTGAAAGAATTAAATGGAAAGAATTAAGTGAAGAATTAAATGAAGGGCGGGCAGCATCAGAGGCTGCACCAGTAGCAGACTTCCTGCAGAAGAGCTTCCAGGCAGGAGCAGTCTATCTGAGTAATGAGAATTCTCAGTTTCAGTGGCCTTGAAAACCCACAGCCATTTTTTATTTGCCCCAATGCCACTTCACAGGAACTTAGGAAACTGCCTCCCACAGATCTTTTGGTCCATCCTGTATTGTCTATTCTGATTGACAGCAGCTCTTCAAGAATTGAGACTCAGGGGTCTCTCTCAGCCCGGCCTGGAGATGCCACTGAATTATGACATTTCCCCCAGAGCATGTGGTAGAGAAGCAATTAAAAACTGGGAAGTTGTTCTGGGAATAGTTATGGAGCATCTCCCAGAACCAAGGCTTGAATTTTGCATGCATGCATGCAAAACACACACACACTTCAAAACCAGATTTCCTGTTTTAGAATCTGACCTTTGGATGCATAAACATGATATTTGATATCATTCCCAAATACTCTTTTCAGGGTAAGTTTCTCATTCGAGAGCTTGCGCAAATTTTGGTGATGGAGAGGATTGAGTTCAAAAAAAAAGCAGGGGAATAGGTCTGGGACATCAAATGGAAAAAGCATTGGATTTTCAGTGTGTAAAATGTGTTTTTTGTTACAGTCGTACCTCAGAAGTCGAACGGAGTCCGTTCCAGAAGTCTGTTCGACTTCCAAAACGTCCAGAAACCAAAGCTTGGCTTCTGATTGGCTGCAGGAAGCTCCTGCAGCCAATCAGAAGACACAGAAGCCCTGTCGGCCATTCGGCTTCCAAAGAACGTTCGCAAACCGGAACACTCACTTCTGGGTTTGCGGCGTTTGGGAGCCAAAACGTCTGAGTTTTAGGGTGTTCAACAACCAAGGTACAACTGTATTTTAAAGAGCAGTTTAGAAACCTATAAAGTGCAATGGTCATCATTTCAAGCAACATTAGATTTCCACCTAAATGCCCCCCCTGTGGTCCCATCCAACTCTGCAATTCTAGGATGCCAAACTCAGCCGACCCTTTTTTCCTTGTCTTTCCAGGCTACCCCAACACGGCTCTCCAGGTGTGCCTGATGTGCTTGTCGCTGGGATACTTCCTCTT
The DNA here is from genome assembly GCF_965207765.1 of Zootoca vivipara. NCBI lineage: Eukaryota > Metazoa > Chordata > Lepidosauria > Squamata > Lacertidae > Zootoca > Zootoca vivipara. Next base: position 22,598,855 of record NC_142597.1, read on the forward strand.
CGACTTGAGCTGGTGCATTTATTTCAAGAGCGAGGGCCACCTGATGCTCTCCCACCACATGCTCAGTGTCAGCGGCCTGGCTTTCGTGCTGATGATTGGCAAGTCTGCCACCGAGATCAACGCCATCGTCTTTGTGAGCGAGATCACCAACCCTCTCCTGCAGCTACGCTGGTTCCTACGGGAGATGGGACGCTATCACAACCTCCTCGGGGATGTGGTGGATTACCTTTTCGTATCTCTTTTCCTGGGGCTGCGCATCGCCGGGGGAGCATGGATTGTACAGTCGGTGGTGACTTCGCTCAACACCATCTGGATGCTAAAGGGTGGCGTCCTGGCAATGTATATGGTGTCCTGGGCATTTATGCTGGATATCATCAGTTTTGCCAGGAGGAAAGCAACGAAGAAATATTTTGCTTGGAAGAATGAAAAAATGAAAGGAAAGCATCCCAAGGAAAACGGACACCTGCCAAAATGCTGACTTTGACTTCCCAGTGGGCTGTTGCTCACTGATGGTTGCTGTTGTGCCTAATCGAGCAATAAGAAAACGGAACCTGGATAGCTCAGTTGGTTAGAGTGCGGTGCCAATGACGCCAAGGTTGCAGGTTCAATCCTCATATGGGACAGCTGCATATTCCTGCCTTGCAGGGGGTTGGACTAGATGACCCTCGGGGTCTCACCCAATTCTATGCTCTTATGAAGTAGGAAGCATCTTTTATGGACAGGGAATTGTCCAGGTGCTTCACATAACAAAAACTGGATTGGGAGGAACCAAGGAACCGCTGACCTCCAGAGCTCGTTCCAAAGATGAGGGATCTTTGGGGCCAGACATGAATCATGGTTTGAAAGATGGGTGGATATTCTCCTCGAAGGAAACTTGGCAGAAAATGACAGTGCTGGGGGAAGGACTAAACCACAAAGCCTGCAGGCCAGTGGAGGCTGGCTTGTAGGGGAAACGGGGCATTGCTCAACCAACCTCAATCTGACCTCAGCCGGCCCCCACTTGTCCTGCCTTTTTTCTTACAACCAATGCAGGAGCTGGCACTGGCTGTGGGTTCTTCATCCCTAGTCTCATTGGTGCCTTTGCAGAACTTATCAGAGAAGAGGATGGAGACAAAACCTGAATTACCTCTGCCTCTTACTAGCTTCAACTCTGCCCATCACTGACCTCCACGCCAAGGATGGTTGCAGCTTCTCTGAAGCAAGGATCTGGCTTCTTCCAGCTGCTCCACACTGCCAAAGCCCATCCAGCTGGATTTCACAGTCTACAACTTCCTTTCACAAAAGCCGGAGAGATTGAGATACTGGAGGCTTCTCCCTGGCTCCACCAACAAGATCTCCATACATGCTCCAAGCCTGTGGATCCTGACTGCCATGCAGGCCACTGACAGTCTCTGGGCTCGGCTGCCTAGGATATCTCAAGAGGAAATGGCGGACATCAAATCTGGTATCATCATGCAGTGGCGTAACATGGGTTGCCAGCACCCGGGGCCGTGCCCATGCGGAAGGGTGGGAGGGAGGGAGGGAAACGGATGGAGTACATATGTGCATTCAACTACTTAACAGTGTCCACATCACCTGAGAGATTGCAGCCATAGACTTAAGAAAAGAAGAGTTGTTCCATTGTCTGGAGAAGTCGCTTCCAGGTTCAACAGAGCCCAGCGATGGGAGTATGCAGCTTTAACACTGGGTGTTAAAATTTTGCACTCCTAACAATTTTGCACTCGGGGCAACTGCCCCGTGGCCCTCCCATGCTATGCTGCTGCCATTGTGCTTGCTGTGTACCCACACTCTTGGGAATAACTAGCACCAGACTGGATTTTTAAAAGCCTGCCAGCTTGATTACCAGAGATTTACCAGGAATATTTAGCTGTGATCTATGCTAGTATTGGCGAGGCCAGCATTGAAGCAGGAATAATTTGAAATTTGCCTGCATCTGAAAAAATGCCCATTTGCAGCTGAACTTATTTCCCAACCCAGAAGCAGCCCTTCCCTTCCCCTTGAAGCAGATATTCCCTTGTTGTAGTGCACTCAAAGTGGCCGTGGCAGATGTTTTATCTTGGCAATGCAAACCCAAGAGCTGCGACACTTGTGCAGACTCCTAAACGGGCATCAGCATGGGGTTGGAAGACTGCTCCAGCTGTCACAAGTGTTATTTTTTGCATCGCAGTTAAAAGCTGCTGCTTCCTCCCTGCGATGTCAAGGCAAACGCTGGTGCTTCTCATCACGGAAGTCGCTTGGGAATCTCCAAGCAACGATTTTCAGAAAGAACAGATAAAGAGGTTACAGGTTGCCCTGTCAGTTTCCACATGGTGCTTTTCACAGGAAGGGTTTTTATACCTTGCTGTGTCCTGAATCTGCCATCCAGAACTATCTCCGGTGCTCGGGGGGATAATTTGTGCTAATCTTCCTGAGCTCCAGAAAGCTGCCCTTGATCTCCCAGGGGCGGCGTCTCTCTGGCTACACAGGAGACTTGCCTGCAGCTCAGACTTCGGTGTGGCTGTGAAGCCTACTCACTTTTCAAGAAGTTGCTGAATGCCTGCTTTGGGTTTGTGAAATGGAGACACACACACACACACACACACACACACACACACACACACACACGTACCGTATGGACACATATGCATTCGTGTGTATAGAGAGAAGGCGAAAGTTGCAGTCTTGGGACGACTTAGCTGTAAGTGGAGATGAGGGATTAATCCAATTCTGTTTGCAACAATATGTCAAGCAAATCGCAGCCATCCTTCGAATTTTGGACTTCTCTGAATTTTGCAATGTAGCCTAGCTAAGTAAACTATATCCCCCCCCCCCAAATGCATATACCAGGATAAAGTGTGCATCAAAGCGCATCTATTGGTGAAAATAGCATACAGCATTGAACTATGTCAGGGGAAATGGTATTGCAAAAATGTGTAGGCAAAATTGCAAACAAAAATTTGGATATTCGGAGAAATCTGCACTAAAATGCTGCTGAATTTTCATGATTACTTTTTTTTAAAAAAATGTAAGCTGATATGGAAATGTGGAGGACAGAACTTAGGAATGGAAAAATGAGAAACTGAAACTGAAATACATTTGCCCATCCCTACTAATAAGTAAGCTCCACTGAACTGAATATGGGACTCCCTTCTGTATAGACATTATAGAATTGTATCGTAAGGAAATATCTACCTTGCCCTACAGGAGATTTACAGCACAAGGCTATGCACAAAGTAAACACCACCTAGTTTAATGGGACTTACTCCTTAGTGAGCAGGAACAGGATTGCAGCCATAAACTGATTTAATCATCATATTTATATGCTTATTTGATTAGCTTCTAATTCCCTCCCCCTCCCCCATTTGACACCTCTGGAGTGACACCACCACCAATAAACCATTTGGGTACAGTGATGAGATCTCATATACTGAAAAGTCTTCAAATTGTTGATTCAGACGGGCCATAAGGTTGAATCAACACTTGAATTCTTCACACACACACAAAATCAAGAGAAACTATACCACTAGTCAAACCCAACAAACACATGATATACCACTACCAAATCATCCCAAAGGAAATACTTATATGTAATGCTGAAAGCTGCTGAACTCCCTCGTATCAAACCTAAAAAATAAATGGTGGCTTATATAAAGGTAAAGGGTAAAGGGACCCCTGACAGTTAGGTCCAGTTGCGGACGACTCTGGGGTTACAGTGCTCATCTCGCTTTACTGGCCGAGGGAGCTGGCGTACAGCTTCCAGGTCATGTGGCCAGCATGAACAAGCCGCTTCTGGCAAACCAGAGCAGCACACAGAAACACTGTTTACCTTCCCGCTGGAGGAGTACCTATTTATCTACTTGCACTTTGACGTGCTTTCGAACTGCTAGGTTCGCAGGAGCAGGGACTGAGCAAAGGGAGCTCACCCCATCACGGGGATTCGAACCGCCGACCTTCTGATCGGCAAGCCCTAGGCTCTGTGGTTTAACCCACAGCGCCACCTGCATCCCATAGAATGCCACAACTCCCAGCCATGAGATCAGAGGACAATCTCAGCTTTCTTGAGTCCTGTCTTCCACCTCTAAGCTCCATTGGGGCTGGATCTGCTTCCTGGCTGGTGTGTCATTTACAAGCAACTATATATATGAAAACATTCCCCAGCCTGGGGGGCTCTAGGTGTTCTGGACTACAATTCCCATCAGCCCCAGGATTATCATACAGCCATGTTGGCCGATAGGAATTGTAGTCTTAAAATCTGGACAGCACCAAGTTGGAGAAAGCTGATACAGTATCTCCATTTTTATCCAACAATCAAATTTTTCATCTTGTCCCAAATATCCCCTTGAGTCTTCAGCTCAGTTTCACCACGTGTATAGCAGTAGTACTGGCTGACAATAGAAAACAGTTTAGGGAAAAAATCAGAACACTTCATATACAGTGGTACCTCAGTTTATGAACACAATTGGTTCCGGAAGTCTGTTCATAAACAGAAGCGTTCATAAACTGAAGCGACCTTTCCCATTGAAAGTAATGGAAAGTGAATTAATCCGTTCCAGATGGGTCCGCAGCGTTCGTAAACCGAAAATTCGTAAATCGAGGTGTTCATAAACCGAGGTTCCACTGTACTTTGTCTTGGACAATCCTGTAAAGTAGGCCAGTATTATATTCGCAAATTGCAGGTGGAGACTGAGAGGGCAATGGCTTTCCTTAAAGCCACCCAAAAATGTCCATGGGGAATCTGGGGTGGGGGTGGGGCTTTCCTAGTTTATAGCTCTCGGGCCGTGATTCTGAGCACACTTCCATGGGATAAAACAAGCCAAGGAGCTGACCGAAATGTAGCCTTCCTCATGGAGAGCAGTGCCTCTCTCGCGATGTAAAAATTAACGTTCTTTTTATGTATTTATTTATTTATTTTCGGAAAAAAATAAATTTTGTTGGATTTTTACATGTAATAATAAATGAGCAGCGTAACGCCAGCCCTAAAACAGGGATCAAGTTGTACATTAACATGAGCAATTGTTATCAATCCATGTCAATTATTCAAATGGTCGGTATTGTAATGTCTCAGGGACAGCACAAACATTGTTTTATCTGTTACAGGCAGTTGTTCCCCAGGAAAAATACTGCTTTGGAGAGTGCATCTTTAAAACTTAGTTTCATTTGTGTATTGAATAAATGGCCACGCTACTGCATAAAATTTGTCCGGTATTTATTATCGGGAGCATGGCGATATTATTATTATTATTATTATTATTATTATTATTATTATTATTATTATTTAGCTGGGTTTCCCCCACCACTCTGGGCGGCTTCCAACAAACACCAAAATACATTAAAATATCACAGATTAAAAACTTCCCTAAACAGGGCTGCCTTTAGGTGTTTTCTAAATGTCAGGTAGTTGTTCATCTCCCTGACCTCCGATGGGAGGGTGTACCACAGGGCGGGTGCCACTACCAAAAAGGCCCTCTGCCTGGTTGCAGTGAGGGAACCGCCAGAAGGCCCTCAGCGCTGGACCTCAGCTGAACGATGGGGGTGGAGACGCTCCTTCAGGTATACAGGACCGAGGCCGTTTAGGGCTTTAAAGGTCAGCACCAGCACTTTGAATTGTACTCGGAAACATACTGGGATAGAACTCCCTCCTAGCTGCAATTAGAGACACCTACTCTCTCTCGAGCTTCAGATCTTTCCTTTTCAGCAGACATTTTAAGGGTTTGTTTCCCTCATTTTTATGATTAATTCTAACTGATTTTAATCTTTCTACGCTTTTCGTCATTTTTGTGTACTCCGCTGATAGAGATGTCAGCAATTAAGCGGTATGCAACGACCTTCAATCAATGAATCAATCCCTTTTGACTTATCAGTTATTTTCTCAAAGGTGCTTCATAGAATTGTAGAGTTGGAAGGGATCACGAAGGTCATCTAGTCCAACCCCCTGTGATGCAGGGATCTTTTGCCGAACATGGGGCTTGAACCCACAACCCTGAGATTAAGAGTCTCTGGGCTCTACCAACAGAACCTCACCAAACATTTTAAAAACATGTCTAGGGATAGTCCTTATAAGGCCTTCCAGGTTTGAGCTATAGTTAGCCGAGCAGTTACTAAAAGAATAGTCAATAAATCCTTAGTCCTCGTATCAACACTTAGGCCTTTAAAGAGGGACAGTGAAAACAACTGGGGTGAGATATCTATGGTCCTTTGAATTGTTTTGGATACTTTGGGGGGCACCAGTCCCCCAAATACCTTTAATAATACTAATAAATGCATTTATTGATCTTTTCTGCTTAAAGCCATTTTGCAAATGATGGCTGCTCTCTTGAAGCAGTCTCCTCCTATACATGCCTACTCACACAGAATTCCGTGGGACTTGCTCCCAGTTAACATTTTATTTTTCTCTTTCATTTGAGAGCATTTAATAAGCATTGCACAATGTAAAAACCAAAACAATATCATTAGAATACCAGCAAAACTGTAGTATAAAAGCAGATGGAAACAAGTAAAATAGGATTTCGGGGGGTTCTAAAACATAAAACAGGGTCCTTAATCTCCCCACCCCCAATTATTCTCTACTGAAACTTTCCCATCATACAATAAAACACAAACTAATCTAAATAAAAGGGACGCAGGTGGCACTGTGGGTTAAACCACAGAGCCCAGGGCTTGCTGATCAGAAGGTCGGCGGTTCGAATCCCTGCGACGGGGTGAGCTCCCATTGCTTGATCTCAGCTCCTGCCAACCTAGCAGTTCGAAAGCACGTCAAAGTGCAAGTAGATGAATAGGAACCGCTACAGCGGGAAGGTAAACGGTGTTTCCATGTGCTGCTCTGGTTAGCCAGAAGGGGCTTTGTCATGCTGGCCACATGACCTGGAAGCTGTACGCCGGCTCCCTCGGCCAATAATGCGAGATGAGCATGCAACCCCAGAGTCGGTCACGACTCGACCTAATGGTCAGGGGTCCCTTTACCTTTACCTAATCTAAATAAAAACAAAAAAGAGTGAAGTAAATGCAAAGCCCTCTCTCAAAGGTATATCATAATCCTTGTCTCACCCAGAAGGGGGTGGGCCCTCCCAGTTTTCACTTGGGAGCTTCCCTTCCTTCTCTCAACCTCCCACCCTGGGAGATCTTCTCTTCCCAGCCTCTCATACAGGGTCCCTGATCTTATGGGTCAAGGAAAGCCTAGGCAAAAATAGAAGTCTTTGCAAGACCAGTTGCTGGAGACCACATGAGGGAAGTGCTCTTGTGTTCGAATCCTACCTGTGGGTTTTCTATAGGTATCTGGTTGGCCACTGTGAGAACACGATGCCAGACCAGGTGGACTAGGTCCAGCAGGGCTCTTCTTAAGACATCTGAAACCACTGATGGTTGCAGCCTCACCTGTACAGCCTCACAGTACAGGGGCAAGTGCAGAAAATGCACATTTTCAGGTCACACTGCTATTAGATTTGACAGTGTGTGGTGTCGTGAGCAGGATCCAGTTGATCCTTCATGTCTATACTGACAGGCAGTGAATGTGCTTAGATGTGCAGCCTCGAGAGGTGCTTTACTCTTTTTAAGAATATTCCTTGCTGCTTCTGGGAAACACCTTTACCTGCTTACTTTCCTTGCGCTGAGTTCCACATGGAGCTCTGTTGCTCACCAGAAGCCTGCAGAAAACAGGACTGAATTCCTTGCTGATACTTTCAGAAATCGTGCGCTGGCCTCTTGCCCCGGTGGGCTGGCTTTGACAGGTGGATGAGCTGCCCAGCTGTCAATCACCTGACATTATTATTGTATTGTGTCAGATGATTGGCATGCAGTGTTCAAAACTCCCATTGTTCTAGGCGCATTTTGAGACAGGGAATTTCATTAGCGCGAGCAGTTTCTGAGCTCTGGGTGCAGTACTGCACCTATGATTTTCGATTAAAACTGCAGAGTGGAAGGAAAGGACGACTTTTTTCTGCCTCCTCACTTCCAGCTACTCTCTGAATATTGGAGAGGAGGCCCTCTTAAGAATATTAGGGGGCTGGGCAGGGGAAGGACTAGACCATGTGAAAAAGGAACATTATATTTTAGCTGCAGTTCATTTATTTTTGGCTTTGTATTTTTGTTATAAAAAAAGAGCGCCTAGACATTATGTTGTTGCGCCCATAACCTAGGGTTAAGGTTCCATTTAGCTCCTAACTTTCATATCTCATTTTCTAATACTGGCGGGTGGTCCTACCCACTTGTCAAGTAGGCATGCGGGGTGGGGAGGAGATAAATATTTTGTGGGGAAATGCCATATCTGGAAATTAGTGAGGAAGAGGGAGAAAGGCCCAAATCACTCCCCTGCTCCACATGGCAAAGAGTGATATTTCTTGCAGCAAGCAATTAGCCATCCACTAAGTATGCAAATCTGCGAATACAGAGGCAGATCAAATTTAAGTGATTTGTCATGATTCATGGGTGGCTTAAACAACAGGAAGTCCTGGATGATATGCCTTAAGGACATTAATTGACAGTGAAGTAAATAATAGAGGAACTCTCAAAATCGAAGGCAATTAGGGATTCACAAAACTGGAATGACAAAGCTAGCAACAACAACCCAAGGTTACCACTGTTGCAAAAGCGGTGAGTAATAGCAGTGTTTATCACTAGTTAAGCTACATGTGGGGAGTTCACTTTTGTTGTAGGATATAATATGCATCTCCTTAGAGGAGTGCTGCTATTCAGGATTTCAGACACACACACATCACTTTCCCTGCAATCAACCAATATTTTCAGGAAAGGCTCAAGTGGACGAAAGCGTTGCTTATTTGCTTTGTTGGGTGTACAAAACAATCATGCACAAAAAAAGACTTAATTTATTTGTCTTCAGAAGGGCAATTGGTCATGTCAAAGATATGCACGACTGGGCCGTCAGGACTGGAGAGATCATCATCCGACCTGACTCACAGTGTGACAATTACTAGCCTAGGCAGAGCCATAAGCAAACATATAATCAACACATAATGAAAGCATAGGATTCAGAGGTCCATGGAACCAAAATGTTGTGTTTGATCGAAGAGCCTTCTGGGGCCATCAGCCCAGAAAAGACCTCCCCACCTCAATTACACTGTACCTTTGTTCCTAAATGACTTGCTGTGGGCTGGATGGAAACAAAGCTGCTTCATACAGTCAGTGTCAGAAGATTTTTTTCTACCTACCTACCCACTTTTCTACCAGTATTTTCTACTCTGCAGGTGGAAAATGTGGCATGGCGGTGTGGGAGAGAGACACTTGTAGGCTGCATACACACTATAACTTTAAATTTATTTACTTATTTATTTGCTTTATATTCCACCTTCCCCCCAGAAAGCATACATGGCTTTTCCTGTCTCCCCACTCTATCCTCACAACAACCCTGTGAGGTAGTTTAGGTGAAGAGACAGTGAAAGGCCCCAGGTCACCTAGTGAGCTTCACAGCTGAGTGGGGATTTGAACCCTGGTCTCCCAGATCCTAGTCTGGCACTCTAACCACTATGGCACACTGACGTATCTGTTGGTCCACCCCTTGTGGCTGGTGCTGATCGGAGTTGTAGTCCAAGAGTTCTGGGTGACACCAGATTAGGGAAGGGTGCCTGAGGTCAGAGCTGGGGAACTTGTGACCCTCCTGATGTTTTGGACTCCAGTTCCCATCAGCCTCAGCCAAAAAGGCAAATTGTCAGGGATGGTGGGAGCTGTAATCCAGCAACATCAGAAAGTCCAGAGATTCCCCGCTACTGTTCCCTGGTTCTATCTAGGTCAGGCGGCCCCAAACTGCGGCCCTCCAGATGTTTTGGCCTACAACTCCCATGATCTCTAGCTAACAGGACCAGTGGTCGGGGAAGATGGGAATTGTAGTTCAAAACATCTGGAGGGCCGAAGTTTGGGGATGCCTGATCTAGGCCAAGCATAGGCAAACTCTGGCCCGCCAGATATTTGGGACTACAATTACCATCATTCCTTGCTAACAGGTCCAGTGGTCAGGGATGATGGGAATTGTAGTCCCAAACATCTGGAGGGCTGGAGTTTGCCTATGCCTGATCTGGGCCAATACTCCAACCATGAAACCACTTTAAGCACCTTCCACACACTCTCCCTCAAAGGATTCTGGACACTGTGTATGCAAAGCGTTCCTGGGAACTCAAACTCTGTAAGCGGAAAAGTACAGTGCTCAGAATTCTTTGAGGGGAAGAATGTGCTTTAAAGGTGTGGTACTTTTATGTAGTCTGTACCTAGCCGTAGTCACTGATGCCTTCTCCTCCAAAAATTTCTCAGTGAGCCTGAGACAACCCGCTGTCAAAATGACGTTTTCAGCACGAGACGAAGGCGCACCTGCTGGAAACCTTCCTTGACGTGTGTACAAAGTCCCTCCTTGCTTAGGGAGGATTGGATAAGTCCAATCGAAGGGGTCGCGTCCAGCTCATCTGAGTGATCTCCTGCAACAGATTTTACTTGTTCCTCGCCGGGGCTCTCCGTTCCTGGAAGACCTGGCAAGAGGAACGGAAGCGTCTATCTACACACACACCCACACCCGAAATTATTGATAATCAGACACCCGCTCAGTTCCCTTCTTAAAACGCGCGCACCGACCAATTCCGATTGCGCCAGGAAACGGGTGGGTGTGTTCCCAGTTAAGATCTGCTAAGAGTAAACCGCTTGAAATGAATCTAAGTGGCTCGTGTCCATTAACTTCAAGGGCCTACTCTGAGCAGGACTGACATTGGTTGACTGATAACTGACAACCCTGGGACTGACAACCGTGAGTTGGGCGCACTTGTGGGGTTGACCCTCAGCTCGTCTAGAAGCGACCTTCGGAGAGGGTTTGTCGCTCGCCACCTTCCATCCTTTTTTCTTCCGCCGGACTTTCCCTTTCTCTCTCCTCCTTCCCCCGAATACGCCGAGGCGGTGGGCTGCTTCAGGCTCTCCCTTCCTTCCCGGCCCGGCCCTTTGTCCCCACCCCGTCCTCGGCGCTGCGATCTCTCCTCCCCACCAGCAGGTGACCCTAAGCCGGCTCCTCTCCGCCTCCCTCCCTCCCTCCCGCCCTCCCTCCCTGCCTGCCTGCCTGCCGCCGCCGTTGCCGCCTCCGGCTCGGCGATCTTCGTAAAGCGGAGACGCCTCGCCTGCCCGGGGGGCGGAGGAGCCGCGGGAGGGGGAGCTGCGCGGTGGCCCGGTCGGCGCTCCGGACCAGGTAACCTCTCCAAGGAGCGCGCAGGGGCTCCCCAAAGCGGGCAGGGCAGGAGAAGGTCTTTGGGGCCGGAGGGAAGAGACGGGGGCCGGATTCCCAGGCTGGGGACCTCCTGTTGCGCTCCATCTAGGCGGCGGAAGCCTCTTTAAGGGAGGGCGCGGAGAGAGAGCGCTTCCCGGGCATTTAGACGGGATTCCCAACGGGGTTTTAGCCCCGGATCTTCTTTCCAACGCCAGGGATGCCTCGGCCCTGAAGACGGACGAGGCATCCAATAAGAGAAGCTCGAAGCACGTGCAAAGGGTCTCGCGCCTCCTCCCCACAGATCTGGAGGAAAAGGGGAAAGGAAGGGACTTAAGAGCCCAGGTGCAAGGAGCTCGGTTTTCCTTTAAGAAATTGATGAAATGAAAAGCCCCTCCCACCTGTTGCACCTCCACTGAAATGACTCAGGTAGGAGGGGGGGGCGAATCTCAGTGCTTGAGTACTGTGCTTCACCTTTCCCATTTTAAGGCAGCATTTGCTGATCCCGAGGCTGTAAGTGGGGAAAGGCTTTTTCTATAGTTTTCCTTCCATAACAGTCTCCCCTTCTTCCTCTCCATCTTTCTATTTTGAATTTATCTGTTGTCATTCTAATAATAATAATAATAATACAGTGGTACCTCGGTTTAAGAACAGCCCTGTTTACGAGCTATTCGGTATAAGAACTCTGCAAAACCGGAAGTAGTGTTCCAGTTAGCGAACTTTACCTTGGTCTACGAATGGAAGCCGAAAGGTGGAAGGGCACCGGTGGCAGGAAACCTCATTAGGGAAAGGACTTCCGGAACGGATTAAGTTCGTAAACCGAGGTACCACTGCACATATATTTAAAAATACTAACCTTTGATCTCACTTTGTAATTTCCTTCTACACTTATTCTGGCCCTGCAGAGGAGAGAGAGCTTTATTCTTTTCTCCCTTCTGAATTTCTCTGTCTCCCGGCCACCTTTATTCACCATGCAACAACTTAGTCCATTGTAAGAGGCTATGGTGAGGCTAGGGGTTGGAGCAGGCAAGTGAGGAGGTACTGGGCAAGCTGTGGCATGTGAAAGTGGCCCCCAAAGCTCACTGGTAGGTCTGAGTCCACTATCTAAGAAACACTGCTAGTGGAAACAGATGCAACTGGTTAACCCTCCTTTTAAAAACCTAGTAAGTTTCCAGGCCTCACATAAGCTGCACAGCGTACAATTCGAATAGACGACACCTTGCCTTACACAGGCATGGAGAGGGTTTTTTTAAAAAAATTTTTTTTAAAAAAGATAGAGTACTGCTTAACACTTAGTGAAAAGTTATTGGAAATAAATAATTTGTGGAAATAAATTTCAGGCTCTTTGTGCTGTGCTAACCTTGGGGTTTTCCCAGAGAATGCCTCCCGTTTCTCAAAAGCTTCCGTCGCCTCTTTTTGACAACACCCACCATCCAAGATTGCTATTGAAAGCAGTGTTACAGAAACTAAGATATGGCCCCCTCAAAGCTAGGTTCAAATGGCACCTTGAACCTGGGATATGGTCGCCACAACGGAATGTCTATTCACCAGGTGGTTGGACTGGATGAGCATCAGGGTCCCTTCCAATGCTACAATTCTATGATCTTAACTACATTGCTTGACTCTTACAATAATTCACTTGCCCCAGTATGCAAGATGGAGAAACATACACAGTGGAAATGGAAATGGAATTAACTATGGACTGAGATTTTTAAACCATGGTTGTCAACCTGGCGCCCAGAAATCTCCACGTGGTCCCAGTTGGACCCACATCAGTAGCAAAATGAACCTGGCGCCTGGCTAATTTCTAATTGGCAGGAGTGATTGGTGGCTGTGTATTGTGGGGGGCTCCTGGTTGGTTGCAAGAATTGAGGGATTTAACTTCATCCCCTTCTTTCTGCCCTCTATCCCACCACAGGATGGTGGCTACCCTGGTCCTCCAGGTGACCTTCAGCCTGATTGGCTGGTTCTCCCTCTACACATGGTCTTGCCGTTGGTTCAAAGGTCGCACCTACGAGTGGAACTGCAGGCTGGTCGCTCTGACTCACGGGGTCCTGGCAACAGGCCTCTCCGGCTACATCAGCTTCATCCATGGCCCGTGGCCTATGTCTTACCCAGGTACGCTGCAACCGCCTCACCTTAGATCGGAAGTTGGCTCTACACTAGCTGAAAAACGACGTGGGGACAGCGGCAGAAGAAAAGTAGACATAAGGGGCTATTGGAAAGGGAATTGAAAATAGCTCAGGTGGTTCAGCGTGATGGGCACATGTCTAAAATGGTCACTGCCTGAACAGGTATCCTCCCCTGCTTAATGTGCAATCAACTTGTATGCAGCTACCAGTATGTACACATGCAGCACAGGGAAATAAATACATGGTTGAATTCCTACTGAGTTGGCGAGTCCTCGTGGCTCGTGAGGAGACCCTCCCTGGAGCCCAAAGAGGATGTCACTGAGGGCGGAGGAAGCCCTGCAGAGACTGGAGGAGATGAAGCGGGGCTTTGTTTAGGCTGCTCAGCCTCCCTGCCTAACAGCTGATATGCGGGGTAGCGCAGCAGCAGCCAGTTTCCCACACATCCTCCAGGCTTCTGCGGGCCCCAGAGCTTCAGTTCTAGTTGTGGATTTTTGGGGGATACAGCTTTTTTTTTTTTTTGCAAGGGTTGAAGAGAGAGCGGCAGAGAGGGTGTTTAAAGGATGCTCCCCACATTACATGATTCCACTTATGTGCATGGCGGGCCAGAACATAACCCCAGCATAAGTGGGGGGCGGCACCTGTGTTGTATAATCTTAGAAAGCTGTATAATCTTAGAAGGCTGTGAGTATCATGAAGACTTCTGAATTCGTCACTACACTACACTACACTACTGGCTAGATGGACTGGCTTGATATAAAACAGCTTCTTACAGGCTACATGCAGTCTGACCTAGAGCTGGGTGATAAGTTGTTTTCAACATTGTGATATACCAATACAGAACTACCTTGGTTCCCGAACTCAATCCGTTCTGGAAGTCTGTTCGACTTCAAAACGTTCGCAAAGCAAGGCATAGCTTCTGATTGGCTGATTGGCCCCAGAAACAATGCTGACAGCCGAAACAGATGTTCGGCTTCCAAAAAACATTAGCAAACTGGAACACTTCCGGGTTTGTGGCATTCAGGAACCGATTTTTTCGTCAACTAAGCCATTCGGGAACCAAGGTACCACCGTATATCACAAATGTCTAAAATAAGGATGGCGCTATGTACTGTAGAGGCATTGGCTGGCTTCACAGTTTTCCCCACATTGTGATTTTTGCACAGCACACATACACACATACATCATAAAAAAATTCCTTCAGTAGCACCTTAAAGACCAACTAAGTTTTTATTTTGGTATGAGCTTTCGTGTGCATGCACACTTCTTCATCTGAAGAAGTGTGCATGCACACGAAAGCTCATACCAAAATAAAAACTTAGTTGGTCTTTAAGGTGCTACTGAAGGAATTTTTTTATTTTACTTCGATCCAGACCAACACGGCTACCTACCTGTAACCACATACATCATAATTTGCAATACATTGCCAGGTCAAAAATTATGAAACTGATATAAGGATGTGGACTTCAAACCGGTTTTGGATGATATATTGATATATCGCCCAGCCTTAATCTGACCTTTTTTTGCCTTTCTTTTCAGGGTCACCTAACACCACTCTGCAGGTCCATGCGCTATGCATGAGCTTGGGTTATTTCCTCTTTGACCTTGGTTGGTGTGTCTACTTCCAGGCAGAAGGGGCTCTGGTGCTGGCCCATCACACCGTCTGCATCCTAGGCATCACCATCTCCCTCGCCCTGGGCGAGTCAGCCACAGAGGTCATCGGGGTCATCTTTGGCAGCGAGATCACCAACCCGCTGCTGCAGGCCCGTTGGTTCCTCCGGGAGAAGGGGCTCTACCACACACTTACAGGGGATGTGGTGGACTTCTTCTTTGTGGTGCTCTTCACAGGGGTGAGGATCGGGGTCGGGGCGTGGGTGATGTACTGCGTGTTGATGTCACCCAAGCCCAAGTGGTTCATCAAGGTCAGCGGGGTGATCATGTACACCATGTCTTGGGTCTTCATGGTAGGCATCTGCCGGTTCGCCCAGAGGAAGAGCATGAAGAAGTACCATGCCTGGAGGAGCCGGTGGAGCAAAGAGATGAACTTGAACACCAACGGGCACCTGAAGGACCATTGACACCCAATCTGGGTGTCAATGTTCATGATCTGGTTAGCATGGGGCGGGGCAAGTTTCCAAAGGTCTGGTTCGCAGGGCCATGTGTGCAAGACAGGTCACATTGGAATGAATACCCCGGGCTGTCTAGTAGATACGTAGAGTGCTGGATTAAGACTGGGGAGACCCTTGTTCCAAGACCTCCTTAGCCACGAAGCTCACTGGGTGACCTTTGCCAGCCACTTTCCTCTAAGCCCAACATACCTCACAGGGATTTTATGAGGAAAATAGGACAACTCCTGCCCTGGGTGTTTTGGAGGAAGGGCAGGATACAATCATGATCAGTTGATAGACCCACATCATGCTGGAGTAGGCTGGAATAGGTGTCAACTCCCGGGAAATTTGCACTATGGAAACATTGGCATATTGTGCTGCAGACGAGGTGTATTCAATGAGACGAAAACACTTGTGCACAACACGAAACCTGTTTGCACTCCCAAGGCTGTGACCACTAGGAATGCAATTAACCACAACCACCTCCAGCAATGTCACTACTGTACATGAGAACAGAGGATGCTCCTTTATCTTGAGTGGGATCATTGGCCCATGTCTACACTGTGCACTAACCGGCAGCTGATCCCTAGTTTTTTCAGGCAAGCCATGTTCCAGTCCCAACCCTATCTACAGATGTCTCGGGTTGAACCTCGAGAGGACTTGCTAAGAAGCACCAGTTCATTTTTATGAGACATTTCCCCAACATGCAATTCAGGGATCAGGATAGCTTGTCATTTGTAGCATCCAAAGACTCTGAAAAGTGGCACAGGAAGAGAAAGATTCCTATTGTTGCCACTTTTTGAATGTGTAATATGATGCTGAATTGGAACAAAGATTCACCCAGCCGGTATTTGTTTCTGGCAGGAAAGCCAGATGTCAAGCCTGAAGCTGGCAGCAGCCCTTCCATTCTGCCACCACTGCTGCCAATATTCGGGGGTATTCCACCTCTAAGTGTGGCAGTTTCACTTAGCAATCATACTTAAGGGAATGCTTCCAATTTCTCTGAAGACCAGGCTTGAAAATGGGAGAAGGTTGGGATACATCAACCCATCTTGTGGTGGAACCCAGGTAGACAAAACCATCTACCGCCTCCTGCCCCGGCTGCAACAAATCATGTCTCTCTGGCTTGACTTCACCCTCAAAGGCGCACCCCTCCATGGATGACAACCATCAACCCATCTTCTTAAACCACACACAAACGTATCTTTCAGGAATCGTTGCTCCAGTACGCCTGGGACTTCCCTGAACAGTAAATCGACGTTACTTTGCCCAGTGTTAATGAAATAATTGATTATTGTTGGTTTGAAGATAATGCCTGAAAGCAAATTTTAGAATTGGGGTGGGGGAGGGGGCCAATCCTTAAAGTGGTTCTTGTTTCCTGATAGCTTGCTGTTTTCTCTTAGGCACACTCTTCTGTATTTTGAGTGATAATAAGCGGAAGAACTAAAATCAGTGTTATGGCGCTGTTAGGGTGAGAGATGTTTGGGTTTGTCTCCCCTGTGGGCAATGCTGAGATCCTCTTATTCAGCCAGACCAGAGCTGCAACAAAAGTCCTATTGGTAGATTTGGGACGATCTGAACAGTGTCATGCTCACGGGACTGGACTGAAAGTTTGTAGGTATAGTTTCTAGCTGTTTCCTGGGCTGTGTGGTCTGGATGTTGGTAGAGTGAGTTAAAAGTCCCAGGTAGGCATTATATGCCAGGGTTGAAGTATCGAGGCACCTGACAGCTTCCATAGTATGAGCTGCAATGTGGCTGGGATTTATTTTGATTCGTACCTGGGATACTGGTTAAGCCGGCCCTAGGAGTTTGAACGAACTGATTCCCTCCCTACCCCTCAGGGTTGTGGAGGAAGAAGATGCCATCTCTTGCTCTTAAACCTCAGGAACGTAGGAAACTGCCTTGTACTGGGTCAGAACTTAGGTTCCTGTAACTCAATACTGTCTACACTGATTGGCAGTGGCTCTCCAGTGTTCAGGCATGGGCCACTCCCAGACCTGCAGAAGCCGGAGATTGAACCTGGGACCTTCTGCATGCAAGGCTAATGTACTACTGAGCAATGGTCCTCTCCATTGTGTGTGTGTTTTATATAAAAAACACACCACTGTTCATAAAATCAGAGTGGTTTACAGGCGGCCATTTTGCATGGGGTTTTTTTTCCGTTCCCAGCCCCCGTATGCATTGGCTGAGTGTGCACAAGTATGCCCCACCCCCATTCTGCCCTCTTCTGGGTCCAAAAGGACCTGTGTGTCGGCAATCGCACATCAATTAGACACACCTAAAATGATTGCTGCCTGTACAACAATCAATACAATAAAAACCATACAGAAAATTTTGAACTCAGAAATCAGCTTACTGTTATGGAAAAGTGGGTTCCTAATTTCCTGCATAAGTCTTGCATAATAGTTCTCACCAGGTGTTTAGAAGATGACAGATGACAGTAGGTGATTGCTGAATCTCCATCGACAAGAGTATTCCACAAGACTGAACTGACGGCACTAAAAGCTAGGTTCCTTGTTGCTGTCAAAGGAGCCCCACCAACTAGAGGAACAACTAGTGGTGCTCCTGCAGAAAATCCCAGTGATCAGTCTGGGGTATAAGGATTCAGGGCGTCTCTAAGGTCCCTCGGACCTAAGTCGCTCAAGGCCTTGTAAATTAAAAAAAGGGCCTTGAACCTGGCTTGGTACTAGATGGGCAGCCAGTGCAGGTGTTTTAACAATACTACCTCCATCAGCAGTCTGGCTGCCCTATTCTGCACCAGCTGGAGCTTCTGAACCAAGGGCAGCCCCACAAAAAGCACATTGCAGTAATCCAGCCTTGATGTTGTGCATGGGCAGCATGCCTGCCATTCATCACTGGATCTTGGAATCGATATGGCTTTGATAATACAATAGAGCAAATATATATATCCTCTGAGGATAAATCTGGTAGCTTCTGCTTCCTAAAAAATAATAGTGAAAGGAACAAGTTCCTTAGCCTGGGTTGTTGTGGATTTGTCCATTCACTAGTTTATCATTGTGGGGAGCTGGGGACAAGGGGCTACTTAGCATCTCAGCTTCAATCCTCGGCATCTCTAGGTAGGGCTGGGAGAGTCATTACTAGCCTGGGTGGACCAAGGAAGTTTCCTTTGTTCCTAGGCTTGGGAGCCCTGGACTACCCATTAATAATGTCCCTGCAGGGATCTCTATAATGGCACTGATGCTGCTGGGCCTCATTATATATATATACACATGAAACTCTCCCCTTTTGCCTGGTCAGTGGGATCTCTGTGCATTAGAGGCGTGCAGGATGGAGACAGACCTGTGCAAGAAAGAAAGCTGAGCCGAGTGCTTAACTTGGCATAATCGCCTTATCCGCTGGATAAGGAAGGTCACTCAAGCCACCCTGATGCTTTGGAGTGGCATCTGTGACGTACGGGAGCAACCGCTTCCTTGATAAGGTAGTCCAAGTATGGGCAGGTGCAAGAAACCGATCTTGCAAAAATCAAGGAAGCTGCGTTCGCTGCCATTGTTCTCTGAAGGGCAAACAGGCTCCAAATACAACACAAGAGTGTAGCCACGTGTCACAATAACCAAACCTCAAGATTAATGGGAGCTGAAACGTATGCAATCAGCAGGTTCATATCATAAAAAAGGGACTCAGCAATTCCACCAGTAACCAGGGCTCTGGACCCTAGAAGGATATGATCAAACACTAAATGATTATATATGCAAATAAATGAATGGCCAGATACAGACCTAGCACTGTTTAATTAAACATTTCTGCTTCTTCCTTCCTCAATAGCAGTTCTTGAGGCTTCAAATGAATGCTGGGAACCAAGGCAACAGTGTTAAGAGCACTCAAGATTGAAGGAGTTTGGCGTATGAAAGATAGTTTTGTTTTGTTTTTAAAGGAAACTTAAGCACCACATAGAAATGAAGAGTTCCAAGTGGGATCAGCAACAAAATGTTACAGTGCAGAATGTTCCTGTTCAGGTTGCCAGCCATGCCCTTTTTTTTTATTATATTTCATTCCATACTCGCCCTTGCAGTTTTCTGTCCCTCCCCGTCACATTAGGTAACCAGCATTCTGTGGTTACCTATCCATCTTCATTGGGCTGTTCTTGTGTTTCACCCCACATTTCCTCCCTAAGCACTTTTTGTACTTCTCCCAGGTCTTCAGATAGCTCTAACTTGTCTGTGGGTGGTGCTGTTTTGGCTACATAGGGACCTACACTCAGAAAAATGAGTTTTCCGTTACTATATAAGAAGAATATAGGATCATCCAGATAAGAGTTGGATCAGGTGGGTGTTAGATATAGCAGTTCCCCTTTAATGTTTCTGGATTTGATTATTGCTCTGTGTTGGGGACCACAGCTTCCATCATCCCTGACCATTGGTCATGGTGGCTGGGGCTGATGCAGTCCAACAGCATCTTGGGGTGGGGGGACAGGTTCCCCATTCCTGCCCTGTAAGTAACATTTCCAAGTCAGAGTGGCCATCAGAATTAAAATGTTTCGAAGGAGGTCGATTGAGCTTCTTTGCCAAGATTGCTGATGTGTGATTCCTCCAAAACCCATTTACAAAAGTCTGTTCTTGTGCTTGCATTCAGTTACGTAGATTACATTGTTAGACATGCAGGTGACATTCTATTTAACAAATAGGTCTTATCGCTTGTTCTGCTTTTTAAATATGAGTGTTTTTGCAAGGTAAGTGCAGGTGACTGGGTTCACCTGTCTGTGACTAGCATTTCAGGGAGAAGGCTGGATTCAAACATTACCTTGACATGCTAGATTTCCACAGGCAAAGACTTTTCCTTTGATATGGAAGAGTGTTCAAATATTTGATCTCCCACTGTTACCAGCCCCTGCATTCTGAAGTGGTACAGCTCAACACCAGGTGTGTCATGCCTTGATATTGTACCTCGGTTCCTACTGACTCATGAAAGGCTCTAGAATCGAGGATGGGTCTCCTTTTAAAGGGATGGGCAATGCTTAAAATAATTCGTGATTTCACTATTCAGAAGGGTTAGCCCAAGGTGTCCTGGCCCCAAGTGCGTACAAAGGACAGCATAAAAATACTAGCATAAAAGCACCATGTTTTGAATTTCTGTGTAATAATTATTTAATGTTCCACCAGTGATGGGTGTAGCAACTTTGTATTATATTTTATAAAAATAAAAGATTTTATGTGCGCAAGGCTTGACATAAAATGTGCATTCCTCTCCTTTTTCCTCAGGGACACAGATGAAATGGAAACTCAGTCAAGTTACTCTGTTCAAACTCCCTGGGGAGGCTATTCCGTAGATGAAGTGCTACTACCACAAAGGCTCTGTCCTTGGAAGGCACCTATCTAATTTCAGTTAGCATGGGTGGCTGGAGGACCTTAAGGGTCAGTTAAACATATGCAGGAGGGAGCATTCCTTCAGGAAACATGGTCCCCAGTTGGGTACTGGTCCCAGTTTGGCAAGAGGAATCAGGGGTAGGGTGGGGCTCCCTCTGGATCAGTCTCCCCATGTGCAAACTGAGTGTTGATGACTGAACACACACAGATCCCCCAGTCTTGCTCCCATAACCAGCACCCTGTGTTGTATAATTGGTAGGATGCAGTAGATGGTTATATATACTTTTAAAAACTCACATTTCGCCACAAATTAACTTCCACCAATCTTCCTTTTTGCCCCTCTCCTTTTGACAGGGTCCTTTGTATAGCTGTAATTTGTTACTTTATATACGTCCACGCTGTAAAGTTCAGAGCTTTCTTCTGAGCGGTTAAGAAACAGAGCTTCAGATCTGGGCCGTCTCGAGGAAAGCCAGCACCGTAAGCAAATCTGTTCCTTGGATCCAGAGATGAGAGGAGAACGTTTAAAAGTCTCATGAAAGCTCCAAACATGCTTAGACAGCTCCTAGGTAGCTTCTGTATTGCTTGGTTTGGGGTTGGGGTGAATTGCTGAAGATAGCTTCCATTTCCAAAGAACTCCTCCTTCAAACGCCCAAACAGTTTTCAGCAGACGTTTTTCATTTCTTTAAACCATGCCACTTTGATCTTTTCCGCCCAGACTGAAACGGATGTTTTGTCTCTCTCCGTGTGCATGGGGGTGCAAGAGATTGAGAGAGACTGCTCATTGGAATAAATCTGCAGGATAATGATCATTTGTGGGGACCCATGGCGCCATCCGGGTAGGACTTTGGGGCAAATATCTAGGGACCCACTCAGTAGAATTAGCAGGGAGGCCCCCAAATGCAACAAGGGTTGCTTGACACATTTTAAAGCAAAGTTGTACAAATTTCTATCTAAAGGAGGAGGCAGCCAGATGCACCATTAATTCCAGAGTCAAAAAAACTGATGGGTACAGGAATAATGTGGCTTGTGGGTCTTCCCCTATTTTGGTGGGTGGGGAGGGACTGTCAAGATTTTGCACTCTTAAGCTTGATGCCATTACCAGATATTGTGATGTTGTGAACTGCTTTGAGATCCATGGATCTAATAATAATAATAATAATAATAATAATAATAATAATAATAATAATAATAATAATAGATTGATCCACAGGTTAATTATGTGAAACAAGAAGAAGTACTTCTTTTGTCTGTCCAGAATCTACTGCCCAGTGGGTGACTCCAAGGTCTACTTTCCTCAGCATTTAGGATATTTGTGAATATTCCATGGTATCACAGCAGTTTGGCAAATTTGGGTGGAAGGCTAGGAGAGCCTCTGTGTGTTTATACGTTATGTAGGTTGCTAGCTCAGCCAAGTGCTGTGAATTAAGGAGCACTCCAATTTTTGGCAGCCATTGCTTAACCATGATAGATTTCCTGCATTACAGAATGAAAAAAAGGAGGCTGCCAATGGATTTTCTGGCAAGCTGAAATAAATGGAGCAGCCTCCCTTCCCAAACAGTTCCTGCTTCAGCCTATCAAGATGCTTTTCCCTGGAGGTGCTAGATTCAGAGAGATGCTGAAAAACTCAATAAAAAGAACTTTTGTATTCCTTTAATCCTAAGTAGGTTCCAATCCATTTATCAGGCTGTGTGTGTTGAATACGGCATTGTGTAGTTCATCTATTCTTCTCTCCTATGTCAATAAATTGAGTCCCACCCCCACCCCCCACATTTTGTTAGACATACAAGGATTAGTTCCACCACACCCACACCCCCAATCATGCACTCTCTTTGTGTCTAAAACTACTAAAGTCCAAACTGTTTCCAAGAGTTGATTGTTTCATTTTAAAATGCATCTCCCGTTGATCCACTGCCCTCTCTCCAGATAATCATCTATATATATAAAAATGTAAAAATCTTGAAATTGACGGCCGCTATGTTCTCCGTAACCGCTTGACCGATCGTCCTGAAATTTTGACACAGCGATCCAGGCCACTCCCCGAGGGTTGTAGGGGACATGAAAAACCTCAAATCACACACCTTGGCAGGATTTGACCCGCTTTTCCACCAAGTCAAACAGCGCCCTCAAGTGGAATTCCTCCCACAGTACACCCCCTCCCTTCCTGTGAAATCTAAGCCACACCCACAAATCAAATGACATCATCAACCAAGCAACTGAAAGTCGGCCATTATCAAACCCCTAGGCCCTGCCAGGCTGCTAGGCCTCCACTAGCCCCGGGGGGGGGGGTAAGATAACCCACAAACCCCGCCTCCGCCACGAGATCCTGTAAAACAGGAGGCCTTGGCTCCATTTTACAGGCTAGGCCTCAGCTCTACAGCCCTTTAAATACTATCCCGAATGGAGCCCTGGGTGGGAGGTGGGGGGGAGGAGAAGCCCAAACAGGACATGGGCTGACGTAGGGTAGGGGGAGCAACTGTCCAACAACCACCGAAACAGCCATTCCACCCAAAGCCTCTCCCGGCGGCTGCATTAATAAACGCCTGGCAGCATTAGGCAGCCGTTCATCATTTCTCCTAACACACACTTGGGGGGCACAGCGAGGGGTTTTCGCTTTATAATTTAGTGGGCGTTGTGTAATGCTTAGAAATCCTGCTATGGCTTATTTTATGGGTATGTCTTATTTTAGGAGAAACAACTGATTGTAAGCCTCTGTGTCTTTTTTTATTATTAAAAAAACAACAACCATGTACTTTCTCTCCTCAGTTTAAGTCCTCAGATATTTGCAGTGGCTACCCCCCACCCCATTTACAATATCTCCCCTCGGCTTTGCAGACTAGGCCGCTTTCCAGACTAGGCCAAGTGGAGGTGGGGGGGGAGCAATAGAGGGCAGGGATACGTAATGGGTCAGAAGGGGGGGGGAGAGACACAGGAATGAAACCTGCCCTCTCCACAGTGTCTCGCCTCGACTCAGGGGGACTCTGAGGCTCAGGGGGATCTGAAGGGGGACTATTACCCTCCATTTCATAGACTAACGCACAGCAACGCGTGCAGGGCCAGCTAGTAATAATATAATTTATTGGTTTGCTCATCTATCTATCTTTACAAGGCAGCAATGGGGGATTTCCTCCCAATGCAAACAGCACACCCGGAGGAGAGATTTTCCTCCAACCACAGCAGGGAACAAAATTGGGGGTGGATTTTCCACTCCACACCTGCTCGGATCTTGGTAATAATCACCCTTGTGACCCAGTTGCAGGAGTGGGCAACCTTTGGGGGAGCACATGTCAGTGGTGGATGGAACCAAATACAAAAGTGAGTAGAGTTGCCATACCCTCCCCCCCCAAAAAAGTTATGGGACTTTTTGGATTTTTCATTTATGTATTTATTTTTAAATATCTCCCTTGCCATAGGCCTGGGTTTTCCCAGACATTTTGCTGATTTTGCAAAAATCCACCCAGACGTCATTAGTCATTATGCTGCCTGATTCCAGGAAAATCTGGACATAATGGCAGCCCTAAAATTGGGTAGAGCAATGCTTGTGATCCTTATCTTTGCAGAGCACTTGAGCTATATTGTACTGCTGTGCAGAGGTTTTTGAGGGGCACAAGGATTTATCTATTTTATTTATATTTTATTTATTGAATTTATATACCGCCCTCTACCTGCAGGTCTCAGGGCAGTTCACGGGATAAAATCAGAAAATAAAAGCACAAAGTACATAATCAAAATAAAAACAACAACCCAATTCTTCTTATTTTTTGGTGATCACTTGTAGTTAAGTAGAACTGTCCTCCATGAACAGGGTCTTAACAGTGACTGTGAAGGCCAGTTCTGGATCCATACGTCCTTCCACAGTGGGGACATAGGTTTCCCGGCGGGAGTTGATCATGGTGAGGGTTTGCCAAATGTGCCTTCCTCTTAGCTAGTTTCTCCCTTTCGTCCTGAATTTGAGTGTCTTCAAAGTCCACAACACCTTTGGTAAAGGCTGTTCTCTAATTGGAGCGCTCGCAAGCCAGTGTTTCCCAATTGTTAGTGTTTATACTATGGTGTTTTTTTTAATTGCCTTGAGAGTCTTTAAACTTCTTTTGTTGACCACCAGCATTATGCTTTCCATTTTAAAGTTTGGAATAGAGTAGTTGCTTTGAAAGGCAATAATCATAGCTGTCAAGTTTTCCCTTTTCTCATGAGGAAGCTTATTCAGCATAAGGGAATTTCCCTTAAAATAAAGGGAGAACTTGACAGCTATGGTGATAATCAGGCATCCAAACAATATGAGCAGTCCAACGAAGCTGATGTTGAAGAATCATTGCTTCTTCCAGTACACTGGCATTAGTTCGCCAGTCTTCCCAAGTGATATGTAAAAAAAAATTCAGAGAAGCCATTGTTGGAATCTTTAGAGCAGTTGGAGATGATGTTTATACGGTAAGTGGTCCATGTTTCACAAGCATACGGTAAGGTTGGTAGTACAATAGCCGCCCAGAGTGGATGGGGAGACTCAGCCAGATGGGCGGGGTACAAATAATAATAATAATAATAATAATAATAATAATAATAGCTTTGTAAACAAGCATGTTGGTTTTCCTGCAAATGTCCCGGTCCTCAAACACTCTGCACTTCAATCAGGAGAAAGCTGCACTCACCGAGCTCAAGCAATGCTGGATTTTGGCATCAGTGTTAGCCCTTGTGGAAAGGTAACTGCCAGTGGCGTAGCAAGGCGCTGCGACACCTGGGGGCGTGGCATAGGATGTCAATCAAATCAACCAAAGGCCTGGTTAAAGAGGAATGTTTTTGCCTGGCACCGAAAGGTGTACAGTCATACCTCAGGTTACATTTGCTTCGCATTACGTATTTTCGGGTTGCGTACCCCGCAAACCCAGAAGTATTTTTTGCCACGCGTGCGGTCTGCGCATGCGCAGAAGCGACGTGCACGGTCAACGCATGCACAGAAGCATTCTGTGCAGTTCGCGCATGCGCACAAGTGCACTTTCGTGCTTGTTCGGGTTATGAACAGCACCCCGGAACGAATCGGGTATGTAACCCGAGGTACCACTGTATAATCAAGACAGATTAATTGGTTACTTCACAGAAAAATTGATGGCAGTGGAAAGTCTCCACTACTGAAGTTTTGAATGATACTTAGACCAGTTGCAGGGAACCAGGCAGAGGGCCTTCTCGGTGGTGGTGCCCACCCTGTGGAACATCCTCCCATCAGATGTCAAAGAGAAAAACAGCTACCAGATTTTTAGAAGACATCTGAAGGCAGCCCTGTTTAGGGAGGCTTTTAATGTTTAATAGATTATTTTATTTCATTTTTCTGTTGGAAGCCGCCCAGAGTGGCTGGGGAAACCCAGCCAGATGGATGGGGTATGTATAAATAAATAAATAAATAAATAAATAAATAAATAAATAAATAAATAACAACCACCTCCCTGGGGAAAGCTGGTATGGCCTGGGAAGGGGGTTGGGAAGAGTGCTGAGGGTGAGATACAGAGGCCCCAAGTGCCCCATTTGCCCCTGGGCCTGAAGCTTCTCACTCTTGCTCTACAGAAGGGGTCAGCAAACCTTTTCAGCAGGGGGCCAGTCCACTGTCCCTCAGACCTTGTGTGGGGCCGGACTATATTTTGAAAAAAACTATGACCGAATTCCTATGCCCCACAAATAACTCAGAGATGCATTTTTAAGAAAAGGACACATTCTACTCATGTAAAAACATGCTGATTCCTGGACCGTCTGTGGGCCAGATTGAGAAGGTGATTGGGCCGCATCCGGCCCCCGGGCCTTAGTTTTGGTACCCCTGCTCTACAGTCTACTCTGTGCTATTCAAAGTAGAGGCAAACAGGGTTTCTTTAGGAGGACTGGCCTCTGTCTTTCGTCTGCTATGCAGATACCGTAGTGATAATGGAAATTTGCAGTACTAAAATATTCCAGTAGATGGCAACATGTTGTAGAATGCACTCAGTCACTTCTGGCTCTCTTCAGAGGTGGGCAAATCTCACCCAACCAAAACTCTATTTTTAGGCTTCCTGGCGGTTCAGTATGCAAAACTGCTTGCTGTGTGCACTATTAAACGGGATTTCTTTATTTCTAATTTTACCTTTAGCTTTGCAGTTATGGTTTCCACCATTTAACTCCAAGGGAACAAAGGTAGACGAGCCAAAACGGTGCTCAAAGATGGCCATCTGCCCAGATCGTTCACCTGGGCTACCACCTGGTACACTACCCCAGGCATAGCAACATCATTGATTTTTTAAAAGGGTAACTTTCAGAACTCTCTGCCTATCAGGATTTCCTACTTGAATCATTAACATTTCCTCTTTTGGGTGAACTGGAGGGCTGTACTTCAGGGTGGCACACTCATGAGGCAAGACTGCCTTAGGTGGCAGGATCCACAGGGGCAGCAGACCCAACCTCCAAGGAATGCATCATGTGCACTAGAGTATCTGCACAGGGTTGGATTAAGACATGCAGAGGCCCCAAACCATGACAGCGTTTGCACTATACCTTTAAGGCACATTCGAGGCACAGTGGTGCCTCGCTTAACGAATGCCCTGCTTAACGGAATTTCCGCTTAAAGAAAGGATTTTTCAAACGGAGCTTGCCTCGCTAGACGAATGCGTTTTACGAAAAATTCATCTAGCGAATCGCGGTTTCCCATAGGAATGCATTGAAATTCAATTAATGCGTTCCTATGGGCAAAAAAAAAAAGCCGAAAAAAATTCAGTGCATTCCTATGGGATTCGCTAGACGAATTTTTCGCTGTAAGAAAAGACCCGTGGAACGAATTAATTTCGTCTAGCGAGGCACCACTTTCAATCTTTTCCTCAAAGAACTCTGGGCACTGTCGTTGGTTAGGTTGTTGGGAACTGTGCCTCTTTGAATTCTTTGGGGGAAAGAACGGGCTTGGAATGTGCTTTTCAGGCAGGGTGGATTTGATTTAAATCAAACTGATTTAAATCACGATTTAAATCACGATTTAAATCACTAGTCAGTAAGGCTTGATTTAAATCATAGTTGATTTAAATCATAAAGACTAATTCTTGCTGGTATAACTTTAATATGCAAGTAGATGAAGATTTTTAGAATAACAACTTTTCATATTAGTTTTTTTTATCCCCAGTTTAATAGGTTAATCATTCATATTTGGACAACTTTACTGTTGTACTTAGGAAGGAGAAAAATAATCATTACCTTAATAATAACAATTTAAATAGATTTATTCAACTGAAACAATAACATTTCAGCAAATGTTATTTGCTTAAACAAACATCCATGTTTGTTAACTAATTTGGCTAAACAAAAACAATATATATATATTTTAAGAAACTTAGACTGTCAGCCCAGCCTACACATGAAAAACTTAAATACTGTCCACTCCAAACAATCAGAAAAATATTGTTTCTATTCTATTCACTGAACTTCTTGAAACTTAGCACTGAAGGGGTTGCTTCTGTATTCATAGGTTTGTAGAACAATAGGATTAAGGTCTTTTTCTCAACTCTGTTCATGTTATAACATTTTTGCTGTGAAGAAGAGGCATGTGATCTCTGTTGAGTCAAATTCAGTTTTGAGAACTGCAAAAGTAAACCAAGCACCTGTGATAATATCTTGTAGGCAGAGAAACTGCCCAATAATCTTACAAAAACCTCTGGAAGAGCATGACATTGTGAATGGATTAATGGAATTTATTTACCCCCAAAATTAAACATATACAACCTTATACTACAAAATTAAAAAACTAATCTTTATTTCATGATGGAATAACCTTTGGATGGTAATATGTTTTCCTCAAAAAGCATTTTATTAAAAAAAATCCAATTTAAATCAAAAAAAATCGATTTAAATCAAAAAAATCTGATTTAAATCAAAAAAATCCGATTTTTTTGATTTTTTTTAAAAAAATCATTGATTTTTATCCACTCTGTTTTCAGGTATAGGGTGTACACAGCCTGTCAGGTTTAAGAAGCTCCACAGCAGGGGTCAGCAAACCTTTTCAGCAGGGGGCCGGTCCACTGTCCCTCAGACCTTGTGTGGGGCCGGACTATATTTTGAAAAAAATAATAATGAACAAATTCCTATGCCCCACAAATAACCCAGAGATGCATTTTAAATAAAAAGCACACATTCTACTCATATAAAAACACGCTGATTCCTGGACTGTCCGTGGGCCGGATTGAGAAGGTGATTGGGCCACATCCAGCCCCCGGGCCTTAGTTTGGGAACCCCTGCTCCACAGCATTATGGGGAGGGGAAACGCTATAAACCCAGTATGCAGGGCCGGATTTAGGTTTGATGAGGCCCTAAGCTACTGAAGGTAATGGGGCTCTTTACATGTCCAGCTGTCCTTTGTCAACAACAAATTGTCACTGTTTCTTGTGTTGAAGATATGCTATATAGTTATTTATGGACCTAATAGGTATCTAAAGCCATTTGCCACTGTTGCTGTATTTTTTATGTTATTTGTTTTCTATCTTATATTTTGGAAATGTATGTTTTTTCCTTTAAAAATTTTTTGGGGGCCCCCAAGAGAGTGGGGCCCTATGCGACAGCTTGTTTAGCTTATACATGAATCTGGCGCTGACAGTATGACAAATAATTGCCCAGACATTTAGTATCTTTTCATCACATCAAACAATAATGTCTGTTTTAGAGTCTGTTTTCCCTGTTTCCTTTATTATGTAAAACACAAAATTAAGTGGGTTTTTGTTTTTTTTAGTAT
Source organism: Zootoca vivipara (assembly GCF_965207765.1). Classification (NCBI taxonomy): domain Eukaryota; kingdom Metazoa; phylum Chordata; class Lepidosauria; order Squamata; family Lacertidae; genus Zootoca; species Zootoca vivipara. Next base: position 22,628,290 of record NC_142597.1, read on the forward strand.
TTAGGAACACTTCATAATCAAAGGCCCTAAGCTGTAGCCTACTTAGTTTGTGTGTTAATCTGCCACTGAATCTGCACCCAACAGAGGTTTAACTGTGAGGGAAATGAAACAGTACACAGGGCTGAACCCTGGCGAAGGAAAACTTGAGCAACTTACCTTAACAGCATTTTAATATGGCAAAACCTGGGACAAAATGGGGACAGAGATTGAACAAAGCTGGGTACCAGAAAGTGCAGAGTGTTTGAGGACCGGGACATTTGCAGGGAAACCAAAATGCTTGTTTACAAAGCTATTGTACTACCAACCTTACTACCGTGTTTCCCCTTTTTTAAGACACCGTCTTATAACTTTTTTTCCTCAAAAAAACACAAGGTGTCTTATTTTCAGGGGATGTCTTAATTTTTTATTACTATTTTTATTATGGACCCACCCTGGGGAGCAACTTCCTTTAAAAAGAGACAAGGAAAAAAGAGCAAAGGCAGCGGTGAGGGAGACACTTTGTGCATGCTCAGAGACCACCCCATCCCCAGCTATAAACCCACCCCGGTTTTCCAAGACGCCTTTTCCCCGGCACTGGACTGGCGGGGGGATGTGAAGGGGGTGTCTCTCTGTGCATGCTCAGAGGCAGCCTCGTCCCGGGCGCCGCTATGGGAGTGGAGGGCACTCACCTAACCATGACCCAGATCCCGGCCACGACGAGGCGCCGTGTGCCGGCAGCGGACTGAGCCGGAGCCCCTGGTGCAGGCCAGCGTTGAGCTCACTACCGGCCCCGCCGAGCACAGCCACGGGCCCATCGCCCAGCCCGCCCGCCTGCCTGCCTCCCGCTTCCCTGCCCACAAAATTCCGGCGGCGGGCCATGCAGCCCATGCCGCTCCAGCAGAGCGGAAGGGGCCAGCAGCGCTTCCGCCGCCGTCCGCACCCCGGCGCCACAGAAGGACCCGCGAGCCTCCCGCCACCGCTCTGCCTTGGGCCATGCGGCCCACAACATTCCGGCGGCGCGGATGGGGCCAGCAGGGCTCCCGCCGCCGCCCGTCACCCTGGCAGGGCCAGCGGGGCTCCTGCCGCCGCTCTGCCTTGGGCCATGCGGCCCACAACGTTCTGGCGGCGCGGATGGGGCCAGCAGGGCTCCCGCCGCCGCCCGTCACTCTGGCAGGGCTAGCGGGGCTCCCGCCGCCGCTCTGCCTCGGGCCATGCGGCCCACAACGTTCCGGTGGTGCAGAAGGTCCAACGGGCCTCCGGCCGCCGCTCTGCCTCGCCGCTCTGGCTGGGCACTCCGCCCGGTGCTGCTGGACGTTCCGAGCGCTCGGCGCTGCGGAGCGCTCCACTCTGCAGCCGCCTGTTCCGGCGGCGGGGCGGCAGGCCTCCTCGGCCGGGCCAGGAAGAGGCCAGGCCGCTGGCTGGGCGCTCCACCCGGCGCTGCTGGGCGCTCTGAGCGCTCGGCGCTGCAGAGCGCTCCACTCTGCAGCCGCCTGTTTCGGCAGGTGGCTCGCCGCTGCAGCAGCTGGTTCCAGGCCCCGCTGGCTGGCTGGGGCGCTTGGCGGTCTCGCTGTATATGGTATGAGAGGTATGTCTTATTTTCGGGGGGTGTCTTAGATATAGCAACTCCTAAAAAATGCTGCCATGGCTTACTTTATGGCTACGTATTAAAAAAGGGGAAACACGGTATATGCTTAGTTACAGGTAGGTAGCCGTGTTGGTCTGAGTCGAAGCAAAAAAAAAAAAAAATCCTTCAGTAGCACCTTAAAGACCAACTAAGTTTTTATTTTGGTATGAGATTTCGTGTGCATGCACACTTCTTCAGATTCGTATCTGAAGAAGTGTGCATGCACACCAAAGCTCATAACAAAATAAAAACTTAGTTGGTCTTTAACGTGCTACTGAAGGAATTTTACTATATGCTTGTGAAACATGGACCACTTATAAACGCCATCTCCAACTCCTCAAAAGATTCCATTAGCGGTGTCTCCGAAATTTTTTACACATCACTTGGGAAGACAGGCAAACTAATATCAGTGTACTGGAAGAAGCAAAGATCACCAGTGTCGAAGCAATGATTATTCAACATCAAATTCATTGGACTGGTTATGTTGTGCGGATGCCTGATGATCATCTTCCAAAGCAACTACTCTATTCCAAACTTAAAAATGGAAAGTGTAATGCTGGTGGTCAACAAAAGAGGTTTAAAGACTGTCTCAAGGCAAATCTTTAAAAATGTAGTATAAACACTGACAACTGGGAAACCATGGCCTGCGAGCGCTCCAGTTGGAGAACAGGCTTTACCAAAGGTGTCATGGGCTTTGAAGAAACTCGATCTCAGGACGCAATGGAGAAACATGGAGAAGCGTGCTAAGAGGAAGGTACGCTTGGCAAATCCAATGTCCCCACTGTGGAAGGACGTGTGGATCCAGAATTGGCCTCCACAGTCATTTACAGACCCATTGTTAAAACCGTGTTTATGGAAGACAATCTTACTCAGCTACGAGTGATCGCCAAAGAAGAAGACGACACTTGTATACTATGATACCAATAATAAATGCAAAATAATTAGTATAGATCCCACAAGTCTGAAGACTGCCCACTCCTGCACAGGTAGCAGGCAGGTTTCTGCTAGATTGAGGCCACATTCACACCATACATTCAAAGCAGTATCGTACTGCTTTCAATCGTTATGGCTTCCCTCAAAGGATTCTGGGAACTGCCGTTTGTTAAGTGTGCTGAGAGTTGCAAGGAGACCCCCCTATTGCCTTCCCAGAGCGGTTTAACAATCTCCCTTCCCGAGGCGTGGCAAGCCCAGGTGGTACCCAGTGTGGAATTTTTTTTTGTCACCCCCCGCCACGCCACTTTGCGGGCAAAGCTGTGCCCTCTTGGGAGCCACGGCTCCTGTCCGTTCCCCTCCCTCCCTCCCCAGCTCGCTGTAAAGCGGCAAAGTGGGAGCCGCTTACAGCGAGCGAGCGAGGGTGGGAGGGAGGCTGGGAGGATCCTCTACATGCGGCCACGCTCGTGCTGCCGTGGCGGGGCGCTGCCTTGTCACCCCTAGAGACATGCCACCGGGAGCACACCACCCCTCTGTTGTGATGCCACTGCTCTCTTCCCAGGGGACTCTGGGAATTGTAGTTCTGTAAGGGGAATAAGGATCTCCTAACTACTCTCAGCACTCTTAACAAACTACAGTTCCCAGAATTCTTTGGAGGAAGCCCGGACTGTTGAAAATGGTGTCCATAGTGCAATGGTGTGACTGTGACCTGAATGGCAAAAATGGCTACCTGCTGGAATCAAGGGTGCCACAAGTGGCTTAGCAGGATAAGTCCTGTTTGAAAGCCATCCAAGCTGGTGACCATCAATGTTCCATAGTTTAAACCAATGTTCCATAGTTTAACCAAATAAATACTTTGTTTGTCCTCAATCTTCCAATATGCAGCTTCATTGGATGTCAACGGCTGACAGAACAGCACCCAAACTTAGCATCAGGCAAAACAAAAGAACTTGGTAATGCAGATGGGGCATAGAAAAAGAGGAATAAATGGACTGCTGTTTAATCATGGGACGCGAGACTGCGTTTTGGGCAGTTCACATACCACCCATTTCAAGCATCTTCAACTGTACATTTAAAGCACATGACTTCTCCCTAAGAATCCTGGGAATTGCAGTTTTGTTAGGGTGCTGGCAACGATAGCTCTGAGAGGGGAAACTATGGTTCTCGGGATTACTTGGGGGCGGGGAAGCCATGTGCTTCAAATGGATACATATTGCTGCTGCTCTTCCCGAATAAGTCACCTTCTCCTGACATGAGGGACGTGAGCGACAGGAGGGTCAAAGGAAGATCTGCTAGGTGTGGCCTCGAACGGACTCCTTTCCTTCTCTCTCACTCCTCCCTCACCCCCCACCCTCCCGCCGCGGACTGTGGAGGCGGCGCGCTGTGTATGGCCGAAGAGCAGCGACGACGGAGATTCCAAAACGACGTGTGACGCGTCCCGGCGGAAGGATTCGAGGAATGGAACGGCGGGAGGAGGAGGAGACGAAGAGCGAGGCGGATCCCTGAAGTGAAGCGCTGTGTGTGTGTTGGTGGGGGGAAGAATGCATTAAGAAGTGGCGAGGGGAGGGGGGAAGAGGAGGAGGAGGGGGGACAAAATAGTCCCGGAACCGCCGGAAGAGGCCGAACAGAGCCGAGTGGAGTCGAACCTGGGCCTGCCCCAGCGAAGCCGGCGGTGAACGTCGGCCTGAGGAGAATCAAGCCCGAGCGAGCGAGCGCCGGCGGGAGCGGAGAAGCCGAGTCAGGCCCTCAGACGACGGCGGCGAGCAACGAGAGGAGGAGGAGACGCGGCCTGTGGAAAGGAGCCCACATTTCTTCCCCTCCCGCTCCGCTTTCTCCCCCTCACATTCCGGACTCGACGGCGGGAAGGAGCCGCTCCGGGAACGGCAGCCGCTTTCGCTGTTGTTTTAATCTTCTTCTTCTTCCTCTCCTCGTCCCAGCCGTCGACGGGAGAGGCTCGGGTGGGTTGCCTCCACCGGCGAAGCCTCGGCGGCGAAGCGGGCTCCCATACCGGACTCGAACCAGAGTCAAGCCGGTTCGACGCGGAGGGGCGAAAAGAAGTCGCATCTCTTCTCACACACCCCACCCCCACCCCGCGGCCGCCGCAACTGCTGCTACGAGGACTTCGGGGCGTCCGACCCCCCCCCCCCCCCACGCATCGACGAACTTAGTCCTGTCAGATGCTGGGGAAGAACCTCTTCGGGGCCTAGAAGGGGAGAGAGAGAGAGGCGGAGATAAAGGAAAAGGGCGGGTGGCGTCGAGAGAGGACCCCCACCCCCGGCCTGGCTCGTGTGTGTTTTCATACTCCCAACCCCCACCAAAGTAGGGAATATTATGCACCCTGCCCTGAGGGGAGGCTCCGAGGTGCGACCTCAGTTCATGCAAGACTAATTTTCTCTCTCCCTTTAATCAGCCCCAGAGCCTAATTTGGGGCCGGGGTGCGTGTAGATCTCATTTCCCCACCCCTTCGTAGAGGAGGGGGGCTGGCTTACTTTGCTGGTTTTTCCCCCTCCTAAAAGGCAGAGTTTCTCTTTACCCTCCATAGAAGGGCTAAGGGGGTTTCCTGCCTTCCTAACATCTCGCCACCCCCACCCCCACCCCCCTTGGTGGAAACAGCTCAAAAGTGGGACACCCCTACTAGCTTTTCTTGACAATCCTACAGAGAAAGGTCAGCAGGGCCATAACAGCTAGTGCTGCAAAAGGGGTTTCCCCGCCCCCCCCCTCAGGAAAGGAAAAAGAAAATCAAGTGCAGGAGAGAAGTGCCACCCCACACGGTCCCATAGAAGGTCATCAAAGGGTTCTTCAGTTTAGAAAGTGGTGGAGCCTGGAGAAGCAACTTTCAGCAGTGGGGAGTTGACCCCAAAGTGTATTAGATGAGGCGTTCCTGTCCTCCCATGGGGTAGTAAGGGTGGGAGGAGGCTAGTTGCTCCCCCACAAGGTTCCCTCACCCCTTCCTTTGGACAGGGATTGCTACACTATTTGACTACTTGTTGGTTTGCTGTGGCCTAATGACTTGAGAAGAGTTCTGGAACTGTGATGCCTGGACACAAGGCTTGGGAATAACTTGAAGCAGATGTGTCTGCGTCTGACAGTTACCATCTTGAGGCAACAGCAGGATTTTCAGAGGATTGAATCATGACTTTGAAGGCCTTCTCCCATACTACTTGGAGGATTTGGGGCAGAAAAGGTGCTTTGTGGCTTTTCCTGAGTGTGCTCTGATATGGATCTTTTGGGCAATCGTGAAGAACTGCATTGCTGTTGTTTTTAACTGACTTCACTAGTACTTCTCTGGAGCAAAGTTGGTGTGTGTATGGGAAATTGACAGTAATGTACTTAAATTATAACTAGTACAATGCAGATTGGCTAAAAAGTCGTCTCCTTGCCAAGGGCTCCAATGAGTGGCACACAGTCTGCAATCACGGACAGGTCAGTATGAATAGTGTTTCTGTGCACCCGTTACATTGACTGCTTGGAGTTTGGTCGGATTTTAAGTTTTAATATTGCAACAGTGGGAAAGGTGCAAAGGTTGACAGCCTTGAGTAAATGAGGTTGGAATTTACTTTTTGAGTTGGCAAGCCCAGCTTTGATCTGATGATGATCAAACTATCTGGGTTAGGTTCTAAATGGATTCAGATAATAGGGTTTTTAAAGCTGCTAGTCTGTTGGTCCAGATGTGCGTTCTGGTATACTCTCATAATAGGGTTACGTCTTGAAAGTATTTCCTATCTTCAGTGAAGGGGCTGTATAGAAGATTGCTCCATCTTGGGGGTGCAAATGTTTAGTGGGCAAGTCGTTCTGAGTGGAGCTGGAAAACACCACGTAATAACCTAACCTGTTTCCCAGTTGGCACGGTGGCATTCTTCAGTACCTGGCACCCACAGTATTTATTTGGAGCATTGTATTGTGTTTGGACTTATATTTTGTTCTTCAAAATGGGATGCTGAAGTGTCTGTCTTTACAGTAGATCTGCTGTAGTTGGCACATGAAAGCCTGCCCTCCCCCCTCTTCCTCTCCTCCTTCCCCTCTGACTCATGTTCCCTAGCTTCTCTTTGCATCCTATTAAACTGCAACCCCACCCCATTTCCTCCCAGCAATTGGTACTGGGTACTTAATGATACTGACAGTTCTGGAACCTAGGATATGCCCTCTTCATCTGCAGGGAAGTCCTAGTTATCTGGGACATGCAATATGTTGAGTTTAGATAAGAGGTTTCATATAGCGCTTTTATTATTAAAGTCTGCTTCCTCCTCATTAAGTACTAAATTAAAAAACAAAACTTTGGAATCAACCATCACTTTGTATTTTGGAGTTTGGATGCATAATCATAAAGAAAAGGATGCGGGGAATGAACTTGACAGCTGCTTTTTCTTTGGCAAGTATCTGTTACTCTTCTGGATAGGAATAGTGTTAGTTTGTACTTTATCACCCAATAACATAGGCATTACAAGAAGTGAAGTTTGGTCCAAATGTTTGGCCTTGTGACTGCTGCAGCAGCCCTGAAGAGTTTATTTTGTAGATGAGTCATGGAGTCAACAGGCACATAACCCAGCTCTGTTGATTATCTCAGACAATTTTCTGGGTTCCAGAGCTGGCTACAGAACTGCTAAACAGGCTGCTTATTTATGCTTCTAAAATGCTGAACCTTTTCTTTAAAAGCAGCAGCAGACTCAATTTAAATGCATAATTGGATTTTGAATGCATTTTCTTGTTTGAATCATTCTTCTATAAAAGTAGGAAGAATGCTTTGGATTTTCTTGTACAGAGCACAAGCTCTAATTATCTCCCTACAAATCTGTTTCGAGCTTAAAAAATAAGAGTGTAAGTGTTTTGTTTCGGTAGCTTACTGGAAGTTCTATTAGGCCATTCATTTATTTCATGTTATCAAACAGGTTTAAGTCAGCTAGTAACTGATCTGAATAGCAGAAAAATAGGCTGCGGGTGAGCAGTTATATAGTGGAGATTGTTGGTTGCTGAAACAAAGTATCCTTTTTATCATTGTATTAAAATAACCATTATAAAAATTGATATATATTGTCTTTTTATATTCCTTGTCTTTTTAATGTGCACATTCAACTTACAGAACAGTCATACCTTATGTTGTGTCCGCTGCGGGTTGCGTTTTTCCAGGTTACGAACGCAGCGGACCCAAAAGAGTTTACTTCCGGGTTTCGCCACGTGCACATGCGCAGAAGTACTCTATTGCGCTTTCGTGCACGTGCAAAAGCGCTGCTTGGGTTGCAGACTTTTTGGGGTGTGCTCAGCACCCCGGAACAGATCGGTCAGCAACCCGAGGTACCACTGTATTAGCAACTACTTGCTAATGGTGGTGAAAACTAGCTTTTTGTCTTCAGCCCAGGTGGGCTGTATGACAGGAATCTTAGACTTTTTATGCCACCCTGCTTGACCTCTGTTCTTGAGCAACTCCTTTTATAATGGTGATAAGGTAATTGTTTTCACATTCCCACACTCACTTTCCTAAGCTTTGACTCTGAACATGATGCTGCATGAATATATGTCTGCTCAGTAGTTTCCTCTGCTCAGAAAACACCAGATAAATAATGACTTGGTGACTGTCCTATGTTTTATTTTGGTAGGAGACAGATAAATGGTTCTCTCCCCCCCCCAGCTTTTTTATTATTATTTAAGAAAAAGAAATGAACAGTTCTGTTATTCCTAAACGTCAGCTTCATGTTTTTTGACTTGCAATGTATCCAACCTGGCCTTGGTTTGTCATGGACATCAGTCTTCACTCATAGACTAATTTCTTACCAATTACTCTTGAAGTGCTAGAGATGAACTGGTGAGAGAGGGCTACGGTAATTCCCCCATGTCTTGCTTATGGACTTCCTATAAGAACCTGGTTGGCCACTGTGGAAAAAGGATCCTGGAATAGATAGACTTTTGGCCTGAACTAGGAGGACTCTCATTCTGTTTGGAATTTATTTCTTACATACTGCTAATTTCTTCAGTCTGTGTTGGATTAAGCAGGATATAGCTTTTCTCTCTGCTTTTTTTTATTTAAAAAAACAGAGGTTATGCTTGCAGGACAGGTTGCAGATCAAGGTCTAGATCTGTATGTCAACAGTAACTTCTATTTCCTGTTGGCTTCAGATCTCTATTACCAGTGTTGATGCTCTTGTGACCAGAACGGAACCTGCCCATTCTTCTACTTGCAACTTTTCTAGATAATATCATTTATGGTATTGATTTTTGCTCTCATTTATGGTATTGATTTTATAATGATCATGCTTCCTATATGCTAAGATCATCCAAAGAGACTTCACTTAGGTCAGGTTTTTTGGTGTGTGTATGTGAAGCTGGGTAATCAGGACTTTCATTGAAGTAACACTTTTTTCAGAATTCTGTCTATAGGAATAGTTTTGTCATCATCTTCTGGAAAGTAGTTAAGAGTAAGACCTTTTAATTTCAGCAATATATTGCAAGGTGGAACCAATGCAATTTAGTCAAGTTGGGAATTAAACTACCCATAGGCTCTTTTTTTAAAAAAGTATAGCTTTACAGGCTCTGTTTTTATTAACTGAATTATTGTTGTTAAATCTTTGTGTTAATATTTATATATTATTAGCTGCCTCAAGGGCCTTCTTAAAACTACTGTATATGGGAGGGTTTGAAAAAAGTGTCTATATCTATATCTATATCTATATCTATCTACACCTAACAGTAGAGAGACTCATGGCAAATCTGTTCTCTTTGCCCTTTTATTTTATATATAGTAAAAAAAACTTGGGGGTAGGGGTTGAACTGTTTAGAATGTGTTTCAGAATGACTGCTTCACATTTTCAGTATTTAAACACATTTTCAGTTTTTAAATACTGTACAGTATCTGCTTAGAGCTTAGTCATTATTTTTTAATCACAGTATATATCAACGTACAGATTTTCATGGCCACGGTCTTGGCAGTTACATAACAAAGATAGAAAACAATATTTTTGGTCTCTGCTGTCTGAAACAGGCAAGTGTTGGCATTGAACATCCTCTGTTTGCAGTGGCAGGCGATATATGGCTGAGTGGGATAAAGTGTGTTTTTCCTTCATTGCTGAGCAATTAGAAAACGTTTAAGATGATCATGATGACTTGAGTGCTTGTGTTGCTACAACCTAGAAACATCTGGATGTGCCTGCTTCCCTTTTTTGTCAATCTACTTAACTGCATTTATTTCCATGCAGCATTGCCAGTCATTGCCTCACACACTGTGCACATTTTTTGAGTGTCATTAGAAGGTAGTGTGTCCCATGTTTAACAATTGATATCTTTTCCCCCAGCATGTTTTTGTTAAAGTGAATTCTTATAATAGCATCTAAAATCCCTGCTACCATGAGTGAAATAAGGGTTTATGGAGAATTTACACAATTACTTAAACAAGATTTCTTAATCATTGTTTTTCTTCATCACTAGATGCTAAAATTGACTCTTTCTAATTTGCCCTGTATTTCAGCGTATGCCTGCATAATAATAGTGACATCTAAATGGGTGGGAAATAAGAATTGTTCTGCTAAGCACAAGCATTTTCTATGAAATTCTTATCCTTTGTTGCAGTTGTTTAGCTGAAAAGTTGTAAGTATATAAAAGTTGTGCATACTTCTCATTTTGCTAATTTGTAGTGTTCAGACATTTAAACTACTGTATATTTGTAGCAGTCATTTTAGCCAAACATTTCCAGTCATCGGGTTATCTTTTTTTAAAACTTGTGTTGCCTATCACTGTAAAGTACCTATTCCCAGGTTATCTGGAAACACATTAAATGATAGCATATACAGCAGAATATAAAGAAATATATTCTGTTTCAATGTACAGTGATTATTCAGACTGTTAGTGCCACTGATTTTCTCTGAGAAGAAGAGACAAGTTATGACTTTTTGTCCTCCCACCTAGAACATTCTTATGCTGCTTTTTTAAGCACCACAGTCCACTGTGTCAAACTGCAAGCTGTGTGTTTGATCCATTGTCAGAAAGAGGTCTAAAGACTGCCATTTCAAGAGGCAACCTCTTGCGCTTCACAGACAGAGGGTCTGGCCAGTTCTGTTCCAACATTGTGTCAAGCAGTACAGAATGTGAGTATTTCATTAATGAGATACTCCCTTTCCCTCAGTGGAAGCTGGAAGTGAAGCAACCAGTAGTTCCACCCATGAAATAATGTAATACAAATAATACAAACTGCACTAGCTGGTGTGACCATATACTTAGTCTGAGCTTTCCTTTAGTTATTATTCCCCCCTTCAAGTTGGAAATTTTGATCATTGTTTTTGGTTAGAACTAGACAGTTTCTTCAGGCTTTTATTCTATCTCTAGCAAAAATTGGAGCTTGCTTTTCTGGTTTTGAAGAAAGCTGTGGGTGCCAAGGTAATTGCTTGGGTGGAGGCGGGATACTGCTGGCCAAATGGATGTAATCCTTTGGTTGCACTGAACTTACTATGACATAAATTAGTAATGCTGAAAGGTTCAAAGCGGTAATGGATACCAAGTTATTTTCATTCCATCCAGTACATCATATTTAAATCCTGCCAAAGCCTGAAAGAAGCCAATTAGGAGTACCTTATATTTCAAATTGGATAACAGTCGGATTGGGGATAAATGAGAACTTCACAATGACGGCCAATACACTGGAGGGGCAAATATTTCTACCAATTCTTGTATGTGAGAGCTGCTTCATTTCATCAGAATTCAGATAAAGCCTGTGGTGTTCCATGCAGGATTCTCTAAAGTGTGACTATTGATTCATATTGATTTATACACCAACTGACAACCTTGCATAGACAGTCAAACTTAGTCAAACTTCAACTCCTTCCTATATTTTGATCATCAAAAGTTGCTTTGGATCTGAAGTTGAAACCAGCTGGATGGGCAGTGGTGATTCCTTTGTTTAAACTGTGAGACACACTTTTTGTATAATCAAAACCTATAGTTGGTACTGCATGGGTATATATGAATGCTGCACTAAAAAGTATTGAGGCTTTTTCAGTATATGTGCCATATTTTAACAGTACAGTACTAGAAGAACTCAATGGGATACCATTTTCTAATGCAACCAAGGTGCTGGTTTTAACATTTAAAGCAGTGCACTGGGGCAGCCAGTTGGTACCTTCCAGATATTGTGGACTCCAGCTTCCATTATTCTTGGCCATTAACTGCATAGACTAAGACTAATGGGACTTGGAATCTACAGTATCTGCAGGGCACCACACAAAGGAAACATTCCCTCTTGTTTTGTGAGGAATAGTATGTGTGTAAACAGACAAGCAATTACGCATTTGTCACTTGTTTTGCAATAATGAGCTCTGGTTAAGGAAGGTGGAGATGCAAAGTTAAAAACAAAGCCCCACAACAAAACCTTTAAGATATTGCTTAATGTTATAAAAAAGAAAGAAAATTTATATGAAGGCACCCTGTTTAAAATTCAGTATTTTCTTAGTTATGAATACAAAGGTATAAGAAATGAAGATGGGAAATGGAAGTCTGTCTGATCTTAAGACATGCTTATTTTATTTTGCTTCCTTAGGGAACATCTAGCAAGTTTCTGGCACCATGTAAATAAATGAAATTTGTTCCAAAACACTTTAACTCTTGAGCCGCATGCATCTACCCTTTACTTGGTGCCATTTTCAGAGATACTTCATTTATTTATTGCTAGCGAACTCAGTTCTAGAGATGTGTGTGGGTTTTAATTAATTTATAGTCTACAGAAGTTCTGGAGAAAAAATGGGCCATTTTACAATCCTGATTTCTGGCCAGCAGAAACATGTATTGCATATGTTTAGAAATTAGAAAGGTAAGCAGCTACCATCTCTTGGCAAACACTTGCATATTTCCTATCCCAATGCTTGGTTGGACTTTCCACTCCCCTTAGCTTTGTGTTCTGTAGAACAACAAGAACTTCTACAATTAACTCAAAGCAGTAAATAAGCATAGAAATGCTTCCCAATGGATGGAATAGTTGTGTAAACTTTTCAAATTCCCAATCTGTACAGTTCATTCAAGTTCATACCTTGTTTCTGTGTAATTAATTTGCGTAAATCATAATCATGTTTGTCAGGTGCCCTTCAGCTACTGATGGCCAAAGTATTGCTGTCTCTGTTAGAAACACATTGTCCTCTTTAGGATTGCAACAGGATATACTTACTGACTCGGGAGATGCACTTTAAGCTTCTAAACTTGTTTAAACAGCTCAGTGAAATTATGGCTTCTCTGTTAATGATCTCATTGGGGGATGCAGCATGAAGTGCAAGGTGTGAATTAACCAGAAGGGCCTCTCAGTGTGGATAAAGAAATGGCATGTATAAACTGCCAAAGGGAGAACTGCCTATCTTTCTGCTTGTACTCACATGAATGAGGTGTGGCTTTACAAGGGCAGTACACTTGGAACAGTTTGATGCACTCCTGAACTAAATGTGTGATGCAAATAAATTTGACTTATTCAAGCAGTTTTTATTGTAGCGATGTGTCCTGGTCTGGCCAAATAGTTCCTGTTTGTGTAGGAAACTGATCTCAGACCCTCTCTATTCATAGTCTTGGTTTATCATGTCACATGGCATAGTGTTTGGATAACTTCCAATGTTGAAAAATTAAAGCTGATGGTAATCTGTGAGCAGTTTAGGCATGTTTTTGTGGAATTTCGAATGAGCCAGTATTCTAGAAGGTGCCTGGAGGAAGTGTTATTGGAATCCGGAGGCATGAAGAAGGGTCATTTGATTTTTGGCACCAGATGCAGAGAAAGGAGGGGGATACAAGTTTGGAGAGACTATATATAAGAATTGAAAGAAATTGCAGGATTACAAATTCATTCATATTTGGCTGTCAAAATTAAAACAAGCAGTAGGTCTTGGGAACATACAGATTTCTTTATACTCTGGTTGTGGTGCTAAGGACCAATTTATGCTCCCTGCATGTAGAAAAATAATGCCAGAGAGAAGAGTTTGACATATCCTTTTCACTGGTACATATTGATTTTCTGTACATGAGTATACAATATACAAACCCACTGCAACTGAAGTGTCACTTTACCACTTGAAGCTACTGATTCTATAAATTGTTACTCCATTTATTATAGCTATTATGCACATTTATCCTATTGAAGACTCCTTGTATAAGAGAGGGAGAGGAAGACTGAGGATGGGTATCATTTGCAAAAAATTATTCCAAGTATTTATTTGCTGCTGTTTAGCTATTTGCCAACTCATTTATGCTCTTTTTTTGCTAGGTAGGATACTGATGCTACCAGAAACTTGGAAAGGGTGATATTAGTCATTAACAATCCAACTGCATATAAGCAGTGATGAATAAGATACAGAAGGCTACAGAACTTGTAAAGAGTCAGAAATAAGGATTATTATTATTATTATTGATTAAATTTGTATACTGTCCTATACCTGCAGGATGGCTTCAGCTGCAGAATTTTTATGGTTTTTCTGTCTGGGTGATGTTATTGATCACTACAGAACAGCTGAATAGGAATATAATAGTAAACCTCAAGTCTGTATTACAGGACAGCGGGTAGAAAAGAGATGGAGTTATCTTCATATTGGGAAGTTCTATATAACATTTTGATTCAATTTGATTTGTGGCATAAAATGAACAATAATAGATCCATAAAATGAAGTGTAAAGGGAATTGATCTGCCTACTTCCTGGAAGTAAGCATGAATTCTGGGATAGAGGACAAAGGAATCTCCTTGGATATTATCATGGATAGCTGCACATTTCAAACTGGAGACCCACTGTAAGCTTCTGGGGGGAAAAGCTGTGGTTTGCCTTCTGCAGTCCTTGTGGTTTCAAAAGCGGAAGTGGCTCTTGTGGGTAATGATATGATCACATTTGGTACCACATGTGTTGTTTCTGTTTCTATTGGCTGGTTGAGAAACCAGCCCCATTACTCCAGGGTGGCTTTTATAGACTCGAGATGTTTTTCAGCCCATGTAGAATTGGTGCATTAAAGTATCCAGAGTTTTGTCAGTGAAGCTGAAATTGTTGCTGAAGTCATACATGATACAAATAAATGTCACAGTCCTGAGTAGACATGAGAGTGATTGGATGAGATACAGAAAGTTGTGTAGAGTTCTGGGATAAAAGGAAAATGTTTTATTGTTGTCTTGTTGTAACAGCAGCAAAGGGTAAGCTAACAAACTATTGAGATTGCAATCTTTACATCTTTGCAATATAACATGGAGGTAAAAATGCCTCTGTATTCACATAAAACTACTTTAGTGTGCAAGGCAATGCTCTGGTGTGAACATTTATTTTTAGTTACAGGGAATATATTATAAGAGCTGTCCCCTCTCCCACCCCTACGTGGTGTAAGTCTTATTTGCCATAAGAAAATGTTTTCTTGGTTTACCTGTTTCAGGGGCTATCATATCCCTTGCAAGATACTCTCCTGCACTCCATTCCCTGCTTTTATTGTTGGGGAGAACAAGCATTTTACTTGTAGCAAGATCTTACTCCCATGGAACTCTCAGAAAATCTTGTACTGTAGAGGAGTAATAACATTTTTTTGTCTGGCTTTGAAAATAAGTTCACAAAAGTTGTTAGCCCATTTTAAATTTGTTTTTATTAGGTGGCCCATACACTTTGTGACACCGAGTAGCCTGCTGAAAACAACAAGAAAAATATCTCCCAAGTTTTAGCTATAGATTATAAATTCTAAGTGTTTTCCTTTGTCTCATACTTGAGGGTTATTAGTTAATAAGGAAACATACCTACTTGATGATTTCCCTATATGGCCTTTCACATCCCCTGAAATTCTATGTGCTCTTTGGGAAAATCAGAAAACAATATCTCAACTTTTGCGAATAGGAAGCTGGCAAAATATAGAGGAGCTTCTAGCTGTGGTGTCTCAGCTCTCCCATTGAGTGTGGAAAGCTTTTTGGAGCTGTTTGACTTTTCTGCAGGCTGACATCCTTTAGCAGTTGTGCTTAGTGGGTTGGTGTTGAACAAAGGTTCAGAAATAGATATGATGTGAAAATGTCCCTTCTAGAAGTGTTCCTTATTCACTAATAAAATAGTAGATAATTAAGCTTTGAGGATGAAAACTAACCTTGCAACAAGTTGCTGTGAGTCACAAGCAGTTTGATGTTCTCTGCTGTATTTTGGAATACAGCCAGTTGACAAGAATCCCATTTTTTATATCAATTGTTCCATAGCTGCTGGAAGTTCTTTGTTTATTTACTCCATTGACAAGAACATCAGGATGACTGAGACACACTTCTAAAATCTTCCCTCTCCCTATCATTTGTTTGCATTGCAGGGAAATGGTTCCTTCTGATCTGCACTGTGTTTCCTGAGATACTGGAACTGTGCTTAGTCTCCAGGCCAGCTGCTGAGTGAATTGTACTGGAAAGTTCATAGAAGCTTACATCAATGTGAAAACATGCCTTTTGCCTGTCTGTCCTGGCAGTGTAGAGCAGGCAGCTTTTGTAGAAACCCTTCTTGCTTTATCTTGGTTCTGAATTCCAGTAGTGAACAAGGTAGACTTCTTATTTAAATCACCACTTGGATCAGATTAATCAGAAATAAGAAAGAAAGAAAAACAGCAAAGCTAGCTGTTAGTGAGGTAAAATGACCACGGAGACGACTGGGCTTCTGGTGTTTGTCGTCAAAGCAGGACTGTTCTTTTCAGGGATTTTCCTAGGTAGAAATCTGCCCCCAATTTGTTGTAAATGCCACTAATGGGACCAATAGTCATTTTCATTTTGCTGGGAGATGCATAGCAACATAATCTGTGTATGGTAATACCATTGGCAGCTGGAATTTCTCAGAGTTGGTAGTATGTCTGTATCAATCCATATACAGTGGTACCTCTACTTACGAATGTTTCTACTTACGAATGGAGCTCCGTCCGCCATCTTGGATGTGGTTTAGATAGGATTTTTTCTACTTACGAATTTTTAGATAGGGTTGCTTCTACTTACGAATTTTTTCTTCCAATGCATTCCTATGGGATTCGACTTACAATTTTTTTCGACTTGCAAATGTGCGTTCGGAACGCATTAAATTTGTAAGTAGAGGTACCACTGTACTGGATTGTGTGTGCCTGAGTGCACATTGGGGGGTGGTGGTATTGTTGTAACTGTTAAGCAGATTGGTAGGGAAAGGTGGAGATAATGGTAATGTACAGTTTATAACATATATACAAGTATGTTATAGGAAAGTGGAAATTTATAATCGATCAGTATATGTACAAGATGAGAACACTGCAGACATTGGGAATAGTGAGGAGACGACTGTGTAAATGACTAATTATTCAGGTACTCTTTGGTCTAAATTAACAGTATGTCAGGGCTGATTTGGTTACTGGTAGAGATGCATGACTTTTCTCCCCAAGTTCACATGAGAGTGGCTTGGAAACTAAGCCAAGCGAGTTTTACTCCGTTTTCTTTATGGAAGAGTTACCCTGTGGAGGAGAGCTTCAGCTATGGGAAAAATAAGAAGAGGGAGATGTGTTCTTTTTCTCTTCCTTCCTTTCTTTCTTCCTTTCCAGTACATGGAGGAAGGCAGACCCTGGTGGACCTTGCAAAACTTATTGCAGAGGTGGATTTAGGGCAGTGTGACCAGTTCCCCTGCACAGGGTGCTGAGCTGAGAGGGTACCTTCCTGCCTCCTTCCCAAAACCTAGTAAGTGCTGGGCTTTGGGAAGGAGAAGTGAGGCCTCTGCAAGGTCCTAGAATCCTCCTTATTCCTTCGTAAAGTTTAGTTAGCGCTTGCCCAGCTTTGGGAAGGAGGCGGGAGGGCTCTAGGACCCTGTCAGAGCCTCATGCCTCCTTCCCAAAGCCTGGTGCCTTGCTTAGCCAGCTTTGGGAAGGGAGTATGTTGGCTGGGGGTGGGCAGCAAATGTTGGCCTCGCACAGGACACCATATTACCAATGTCCGTGCCTGGCAGTGGGTGCCAGGACCTGTCTTCCTGTTGGGTTCCAGCTGCACTAGAAAGGGGACGAGGGCACAGGGATTGGTTCTCCCTATTTTGACAGCTTGTTATCCTTGCTACTGTTGTTGGATGCCTTTTTTTAAAGGGGTGGGAGGGGCTCTAGTCTGAACTAGAGGAGGACTAGAGAAGGACTAGAATAGTCCATTTAGATAGTATTTTAATGAATATTTTGGATTTTCCTTTCTGTAAAGTGCTTAGAGGTATTTTTAAAAGAGTAAGTGTTATGCACATTTTGGGTAGTGATGCACAGCCCATCTTTTTTTCACAATTTTTCTACACGTGGCCTCCTTTAGTAAGTTGAATGTTCATATGGTGATCAGCGATGTATAGTTAACACTCTTTAGCTCTTCACATCAAAAGAATTCCAATAATTAATTTTTAAATTATAATCAGTTCAGTGGCAGAGAATTGCTTAATTTTAATTAACTATCCTTTGGACCATGCAGGTTCTTGGTTCCATTATTAGGTAAGCAATCAGACTAAATTCAAGAGTCTCAATGAAAACAAACATATTTAAAAGAAGAAATGGAGTAATGACAAAAAGTTAACCACTATGATTGTTGAAACATCCCTCCCCCCCCCCGTTTGCAAAGCATTATTTTGAGTAGCAGTGCATGTTACTGTTAAACATAAATTTGGGAAGGAACACCAGAAGGCCTGGAAAAAAGACTATTGATCATTTATTGGCTTGGAGGGGAAGGGAGTGAAATTATCAGTGTGGAAAAAAGTCAATAGCTTTATCAGTGACAAAAGAAATGATTAATGTGTGGTGAGTGGGAATCAGAAGGTCTGTTGTGAGCCTCTTATATACTTTCTGGGCTTAAAGTTGCTCATTGGTCTCCAACATTGAAATCTGAGTATCTGAAGCTGTTTTAGGCAATGGATCTTTGTGTTTTCAGAGGTTGGGAAAATGAAAATAGGTACTGTTGTTTTTGATTCTGTATCCATCCTATTGCTTTCTGATATTGGGTATGTGCAGTTCTAGACTTATAAGTACCCAGATGTATAGATTTCAAATAGATTTGGGCATGTTACAGTCCATATAGTTGTGGCTTGCAGTGTTCTGGGCTAGTGCTGAAGATAGCATGAGATTGCCTGTGGGCCTTCTAAAATATTTTTTTTGCCAGTGCAGGTATCCCCTGCCAATTGTTCCAGAACTATTGGTAAGTACTGAATGAATATATACTTTACGAGTACCTTGATAATCTTCTTGCTTCCTGTTTTTTTCCAAATACTGTAGATTGCTATTGTGATATAGAAGAAATCGAGATCTTGGTCTGTAGTTGTTGTTTTATTGCTTGTTATTTCCTTAGGAGTTATTTACAAATATTCAAGGATTGAATTACGGTAAGCAAGGAGCAGGC
Source organism: Zootoca vivipara (assembly GCF_965207765.1). Classification (NCBI taxonomy): domain Eukaryota; kingdom Metazoa; phylum Chordata; class Lepidosauria; order Squamata; family Lacertidae; genus Zootoca; species Zootoca vivipara. The sequence goes on from NC_142597.1 coordinate 22,647,117, forward strand.
AATGCTGTTATGCTTTTAGTTCTCAGCTCAGCAGCCTGTCTGGAAGAGCCTTGCTTAGCATGCTTGTTCTTTAGATAAATGAAAGTTAACTTTATTGGTGCATTTTCTTTATTTTCACTCACCTTTCCTTTCCCATCAGCCCAAAGAGCTGTTCAGCCTCAGTGAAATTGCTGCATCACGTTCCTTTCGTGGGCCCACTTCAGCTCTGATCTTTATAATTTTAACTTGTTCTTTATTATACACACTGTTGTTGCCTTAATAGTTAGCTATTTATTTATTTTTGTAGTTTTTAATTGGCACTCATAAAGTTGCCTCTAAGATTCATCACATTTGAGCTGCTGCCTTCTTTCTTTCTTTCTTTCTTTCTTTCTTTCTTTCTTTCTTTCTTTCTTAATCTGAAGTTTCTCTCTGTTAATACTATACAGAGATCATGAACAGCATATGATGTGTGCATTCTCAGGTGGTTTAATATATGAAAAAGAAAACCATAGCACTGTACGATAACTTGAAGGGAATGTTAGAATGCTTCAAGTAGCAAGCACAGCATGGTTTCATAATGTGCAACAGTCTAGACTGGATTAATATCATTTGGTACAGTGGTACTTCGACTTACAAACGACTCGACAACCGAATTTTTCGACTTACGAATGGGGCTAATGGCCGCACGCTTACGAATGTCTCGGCATCCGAAAGGAAACCACGGCGGTTTTAGATAGGGATTTTTCGACTTATGAATTTTTCTGTTTCCAATGCATTCCTATGGGAAATCATGTTTCCAATGGCGTTTTTCGGCTTACAATTTTTTTGACCTATGAAGGTGCCTTCGGAACGGATTAAATTCGTAAGTCGAGGCACCACTGTAGTTCAATATTCAAATTTGAAAATTGCTGAGAGTCTAAGTGGGCCACTTAATAATCTTTTCCTCACTTTTACATTGTGTATATACATTGTGTATATAATAATAGAAAAAATCTTCAGCACTGACTTCTTCCAGTGCAACTGGTGTTTTAATTGTAAAATTAGTAGATTGTAATATGAAAATCAAAGGCTCTAAACCAGGGTGTTAGCAGCCTGCTTGATAAAGTAATTTGGCCTTGTGACATTGTGTGGAAACAACTTGACATGAAGGACTGAAACCACTGTAACACCATGCTTCCCAGCCCCGTTCTAACCTGCTGATTCAGGAAGATACTATGGTCAATGGTATTGATTTCCCAAGCATCTCTTGATGGTGTTCAGCAGGGTCACGTTCCCTTTTCACCTCCCACTTTAGGTCATCCCACCAACGTTTCATTACTAGACACAACCAGAAAGAAGTTTGGAATTGTTCTAAATCAGGGGTAGCTTATGTTGTACCTTCCAGATTTTTTGGACTACAACTCCACTGGCTTGGGTTGATGGAAGTTATAGTCCAAAATATTTGGTAGCCATCCAGTTGGCTACCTCAGTTCTAAATAATCAACTCCCAAAGATGAATACTAAGGTAACTCATGTTTTTTCCTCTCATCAGTGTCAAAAGACTGAACTTTTTTTACATTGAGCATTATGGGTTTTGAAAGCTTGCATGAATTAAAAGAAACTATTCAACTTTTCCACATGTTCATTTATTCCGTGACAGATGTTTCTTTTTTAATGCAGAAGATGGAGGAATCTGAGGCTAGTGAGAAGCAAGAGGAGTTGGAGGCTGTGTTGTCTAAAATACCTTGCCATTGCTTGGTAGACACCTAGCTTGGCCAAAATATATCTTAAGATGCTCTGCATTCTACAACATTTGAAATTAGTCTTCTTAAATGAAATGTGAGAGTTTTTAGTTTAGTAATGTAGACTGATGTAGTAACAGTTCTCTCGTGAGTTTTGCAGATTCTCTCCCCTCCTCCAATTTTGTTTTAAAAAACTGGAGAAAATTGAGAGGCAGAGACCCCCCAACACCCCCCCAAACACACACACGACCTTCTTGCCTCTACTCTTAAGATGCAGGAAGTGGCTGGTATGAAATTCAGGCACGTCCAACAGGTAGATCGTGATCTACCGGTGGATCACTGGACGTCTGTGGTAGATCTGATAGATAACTGTTTTGCCCCAAAGAAGCTCAATAACTTCGGCTCCCCTAAAGAAGCTCAACATTTTAGCCCTGCACCCCCCAAAACGGTGCTTTATTTCCACCTCCCTAAAAAAGCTCAACAACTATGACCTGAACCCCTAAAAATGGACCCAACTTTGACCTGAAACCCCCCCCCCCAAGGAGGTAGATCACTGCTAGTTTTTAACTCTGTGAGTAGATCGCAGTCTCTTGGGAGTTGGCCACCCCTTAATATCGTTTCCCTTCTTGCTAGCCCTTTCCACCTCAGTTTGTTGGACTGATTGCTGATGTGTTGAGAGGCTGAACTTATCAAAGACCGCTTGACAATCTGTGGCTGTGCATACTGTTGAACTGATACAAATCTTTGCAGAAGGGAAACCAGAGACTTTTTAGTATGACCCAGCGCTGTAGTCAGTGCACTTCATCTTCCATTGGTGATAAAGCTTCCGTTCCTCGGGGACGCCTCCATATCCGCTGTGTAGAGCTCTGGGAAGCTGCTCATTTCCCATGCCTGGCTCCTTATTTGGGGTAAAGGTCTGTGAATTCTGCATAAATATTTACCATATCTTGTTCTGAGCAGCAGGAGAGCTTCTTGTGTTGTTTTTTCAAGAAGCTCCAATTTGCTTGGTTTGTTCTTGCAGGGGATCATGCCTTTAGTACCGGTAATCTAAAACAGGAAGGAGTTCCTTTATTAGCAAAGGCCAAATTGAAAATGAAAAGACCTTATAACAGGAACAGCAGAAAGATAAGCAAGGTATCAGTCTGATTTTTAATTATATTTCCCAGGATGAGAAGTTGGTTTAACTTATGTCCCCTAAGACCAGTGCTTGTAGTATAGTGGAACCTGCTCTTTGAAATGCATTCCCAATTCAGTGTTTGTCAGACAGACACCTACAGTATAGCACTTACGGTAGATACCTCTGTAGAACTAATCTTTTCACCCTTGCTTTCCCTGAGGGCATGATTCAGTTATGTTTTAAGCTGATCTACTGATTAGTTATGTATTTTGTAGTAGTTTTATAAATGTAATTTTATTGTTTATTTTATCTTGTTTGCCATGATAATTATTTCTTAATGTTCGTGGTATATAAATATATGCTGAATAAATATTCCAGAAAAGCATTCTTATTTTAAGGCAACTCATGTTGCATGAAAGATGAGGCATTTAAAGAATGTAAGCGACTTACACACTTCTTTTGATCTGATAATCCATATGTAATCTATTTTTAACTTGCTAAATTGCAAATGTATACCAAATAAAATACAGCCTTTTCCCTCTGAGGAAGGTATCATAAAACACAAAACAATGCTATCTTTGTCATGTATGTTTTCCCTGTCAGTATTTTCCACTTAATAGGCCTACCTTTCCTCTCTATTAGCTCTGTGAACATTTTTTTTTGAATGATCATATATCTGCAATATTTCTCTGTAAAGGGTAAAGGGACCCCTGACCATTAGGTCCAGTCGAGACCGACTCTAGGGTTGTGGCACTCCTCTCGCTTTATTGGCCCAGGGAGCCGGTGTACAGCTTCCAGGTCATGTGGCCAGCGTGACTAAGCCACTTCTGGCGAACCAGAGCAGCGCACGGAAACGCCGTTTACCTTCCCGCCGGAGCAGTACCTATTTATCTACTTGCACTTTGACGTGCTTTCGAACTGCTAGGTTGGCAGGAGCAGGGACCAAGCAACGGGAACTCACCCCGTCGCGGCGATGCGAACTGCTGACTTCTGATCGGCAAGCCCTAGGCTCTGTGGTTTAACCCACAGCGCCACCCGCGTCCCATATTTCTCCTTACAGTGTGGTAAATGTCTTTGTTATTTTACTCTTGCTGAAAATCACATTCTCACAATGTCTTACAACCTGGTAATGTATGAAGGTGCCAGAGATTGAGCATGGGACCCTTTGAATGCAACGCATGTACTATACCACTGGATTATAGCCCTTCTTATATATGTTGGTAGAATGTATAGTAGGGTCAGCATTTCATAGGATCTGAAACTGCAGTAATGGATCTGTAAAATCTTTTAAAATAACTTGTCACTGGGATTGTTTATTCCCAGCTAATGATGATTTGATGGTTCAGTTAGTAAATGGGAGTGGTGTTTTGAGAGCTTTTCACTTTTCTGAAGGATATTATTTAAAGCACTGCTTGCTTTACATCTTTCTGCATTATAACCTTGCACAAATCGTGACAATTGGAACATTAACCTAAAATAACAATAATCATAAAAAACCCAACAACAACAAATTGGTTAATACCAATGGTTAACAGAGAGCTTGATGATATATGAGTGTCTAGGTGGGCTTTTGATTTGATTTTTCCTTTAATGCTGACTTTGATGTTTTGATTACTTGTCATATTGCCTCTTTCTCTGGCTTTAAATTGTTTTAGTTTTTTGGTGGTGCATTTTTGTGGACGTTAGCTACCTTGGACATTATTAAGGCAAGATATCATTTATCTTAGTATGTAATAAATATGGATTTATTTATTTTTTACATCACCAAAAATCAAGACATACTAATATTGGCAAGAGTTCCATTTAATCCTCAGATTGAACAAAAGTAAGTAACATTATACCTGTTTACAGCTAAGGGAACTGGAGTGATCTAGTTACTCAGTACATGAGAGTAAAAGAATGAGGAACAGAATTGGTTTAGTTTTTTGTTCCTCATCACAGTATCTGTGACATATATGGGAATATGCATGAAATATGGACAGTTGAAAGTTCTAGGAATGAGGAAGTTTCAACCTCCTGTCAGCCGTGTGCTAAGGATACCACTTAATGAAGTTCTCAAAGGCAGGCTGATAGAGGCTTAGTGAGAGAGGCTGCGGCCTAGGGCATCTGGCTTACAACTGAACTGTCATTTAAACCCGTTTCCTAGATCAGATTTCCAGCACCATAAAAAAGTCATATTGGTTATACAGAGAGATGTTTGCATTTTCAGTGTATGCAGGGCAGTGTTGGAGCAGTAGCTGAGCAAGTGAGCTGGACATTTAAGCAGCCCAGTATAGAGCTTTTAATCCAGTAAGTGTCCAGAGGAGACAGAGAAGTATTAAGACTGTGAGCCTCTCCTCTTCCTGGTCATCTGCTTGGTGTTTGAGGCTGGTTCTCCTCTCTCCTCTGAAGTAAACCGTTTTTCCTGAGGACTCCCCTGGTGACAGAGCGTTTGAGCAGCCAAATGGTCACTTGTATGGTGACTCTGGACAGCCCACGAGGTCCACTGCTAATTTCACTCTTGAGGCCCATGGGGCAAAAGGGAAAAATCAAGGATCAAGGCAGGGCTTGTGATGTTGCCATTGGCATAGTGGGGGCAGTAGAGCCACCAATGAAGTGGGGGAGCTTCAGGCTGTCTTCTGACTTCAGGTTCCTCCGGGTTCTCAGTTGCACTATGGTTCTCCATGAGGTCTCAAGACAATCTCATAAAAAATATCCCGGAGTCTGGACAGTGTCAGGTCCTGACACCATGGTAACAGGACAAAATTTGGACTTTGGATTAGCATCTACTCTTTTGACCAAATCCTAGGAGTCTGCATCAAATTCCTACGTAGCATAGTAAATGTTTTGCATGTGAGGGTTTTTTTTTTTTTTGAGGAATTTTTGCTAAACTCTTCAGTCTTTTATCTTGGTTGCGACTCATGCATTGCCTGTAATGTGGAAATCAATGACTTTGCTGTATTTCATCACATCAGTTTTTTTTTTTTAATCTTAAATCGATCCAGACTGCAGGTGATGTGATGCCTGTCTTGTAAGCTATAGGAAAAGTGTAAAGAAATGTTGTTGCTTCCTTTCCAGATTTGCTATTCCACGCAGTTCTTTGGTTTCCAACCCTGATAATGTGAGAATGAAGTGATATCACAGACAGTAGATTATTTTAGGGGAAATTCTTGAGGATTCCCCCTCTACTACTACCATCTTTGTGTTTTCTTTCTGTTGTATTCAGCTGCATGGATGCTTGTTAACAGAGCTTCAGCCATCATGTTGCCTGAGGCATGGTTAGTGCCTTGGGAAGATTTACATTAATCAAACACAAACAGACAGTGTAGCGTGAAGAAATTTCTCTCCCGCCAGCACTGCTCACAATCCTAATTATGTTTATTGGGGCAGAAAAAGAAAACAGCCCTTCCATCCTTGCCCTCCTTCCCCTGGGCTGAATTGGTTATGTCTCCGGAAGAGAAGTGAGCTGACTGCTCTCTGCACTGACCTGCTGACCTCCATTCTCCCTTGTGGGAGGAAGGGATAGGATTCCTGAATGTTGGTGCTATTTTTATAGTTGCCAGGTGTAAACTTCTGGAAGTCCTTGCAGAATTAGAACTCTAATGAGCAAATGAATTCTGCATATGGAAGTGTTCTGGTCTGGCACACCACATAAAAGTTGCCAACAGGTCTATATGAGAGAGAAGTGCCAAAGAAAGACAGGATTGAGAACCAGTAAAACCATCTAGTTGAACACAAAGTAGAATTGGAAGTGTGGCCAAAAGTGACCAGGCAGTAAAGGGCAGGGATTGGACAGTGAGCTGGACTGGTAGGCAAGCTAGGAGATTTATCGGTATAGTTACGTAGGGGAGTCCTAAAAAGAGTGGGCCAGAGGTCTTCTTGCAAAAAGAATAAACCTCTTGATTGGTGGAAAATCTGCATATTTAGAGTTTTTGGGGGAAGGTACAGCTTCTTAGAACGGAGGATGCAGATTCAAGGCTTTTTTTCTCCCTTGCCCCTCATCCCTCCAAGGTGCACTTCTCTGCTTAAAGCAGTGAGAGTCAAGATTGCTTTAGGTGGGGGATCTCAAGTACTTGGCTTTATCTTCTAGTTGCCGTTCTTACTCCTACACAATTACAAGCTCACCAGGCATCATTTTTAACTACATGCACCCCCGTTTTTTTTTAGCAAGGGCATAGCTCAGTACCACAACAGCTGCTGTATACATAAGATCTCAAAATCAACCCCCAGCATATCCAGCTACGGTTGAAAATGCTCTGCCTGTAAATGTGGAGAGCCACTGCCAATTAGTGTAGGTAGGCAGTAGGAGCTAGGTCAGGGGTTGTCAACCTGGTCCCTACCGCCCACTAGTGGGCTTTTCAGGATTCTAGCAGGGTGGTAGGGGGTTCTATGGCACAAGCTGAATCCTCCTTCCATCGAGCACTGGTGGGCGGTAAGGAAATTTTACCATCAAGAAAGATGTATTAGTGGGCAGTAGGTATAAAAAGGTTGACTACCCCTGAGCTAGATGGACCAGTGATCTGACTATGCATAGGTCAGCCTGTGTGTTCCTATGTTTGTATTAGAATATATAGATACCATTTATTCTGTGAAGCGTTTAGAATAAACCTATATTGAGTTGCGAACACCACAAAAAAGAACTCTAACCCAATTTGTGGCTGTAGTATCAGTGATTTTTTTACTCCCCACACACTGCTATTGTAATTATATTTTTATTTTTTGTCTCTAAGATAGCTAAACACTCAGTCCTAAGTTGTTCTTTCTACTGGTTGAAGTCCTTTCCCGAAGATCTATGTAGATGCTGTTTTCTTCCTCTCCATTAGCAGCATTGAGTCTTCTCTGCGATAATAGCTAAGAGGGAGGTATGAAGAAACTCCACCTCTTTTTGCCTATCCCAAGTGGACTGACCAAATGCCTTTTCAGGAATTCCAGATGAGCATTTCTAAGGAGCCATCAAAATCAGATGGGGTGGCTGGGTTTCTTAAACCATTTGACCTTCATCAGAAATAGTATTGCTGGCTAATTTCTCTGGTCCCTTTCAATCCAGGTAATCTCTGTAAGTCTTTGTTTCCTTGTTCTGATGTGTGATGTGGGAAGAGGGATAGAAAACAGCTTATCTTGGTACAGAATAATAAAAGGTGAAAAATTCTTCTTTATGGAAAACTATGTGTTTAAACAGAGAAAATAATATTGTACACAACTGTGTTGTGTTTTGTGGTCTAGCTCCTACTTTTTAGAAAGCATATTTCAAAAAATCTGAGCTCAGCCTCGGTTTGAGAACAAAGGTTTGACAGCCAGGAAAAATGTCTCACACAGAAGAGGCAGACAGCAACACTGTCTCCGCTATGCAGAATCCTCAGCTGAATCCTTATGCTACTTTGCTGGAACCACACGACCTGCTTTTGTGATTTAACTGTATGTTAATCTGTTTCATATTCATTTAGTAGTTACTGTTAGGTGTATGCTAGATGATCTCTTATCTCTGTTGTAGTCCTGAATATAGCATATCTCATTCTTATTCTTACCAGAAAAAGCAAAAAGACTGCTTTTTAACCAAAGGATGTAAATTAATAGGAGTAAATAAGAATTGTATTTATTTTCCCTTCATTTTTATGGTCTATGGTTCATTTAATAAATTTGACATATGCTTCTAAAGCAGACTAATAGATCTTTGTCATAAGACACTCAAAAGCACAACTGCTGACAGGATCTCTGTGCTGAATTACTATTGCTTTTTTAAAAAAATGGGATGAGGGAGTTAAATTGGTAGTTTGTTTTCTGCAGAACATTGCTGGATAACAAACAGAAAACATTCTGAAGATTTGGTTGTATTATCAGCAACACACCATGTGTGGTGAAGCTGCTGTGTGGGTTTCTGACAGCACGGCGAGTGTTATGGTATCCATCATGCCTATTAATGCATGGATGTTAGATTAGATGTGATGGGCGGAGGATGTTGTGAAACCATTTCCTTGAGGGGAAACTGCTTCAAAGGAAGCAGTATTTTTTTCATAGGAGGCAGTTTTCTAGTTACTCCTGTTCTAGGGCACAGCTGTGTAAAAAGGGATGTGCTTGACTAGACAAGGCATTGTGAGCTTTCACCTTTCTCTGAACTTAGTGAGAATTGTCTACTCTTTGTGCTGAATAGAATTGGACATTTTAGTTTTCAGAGCTGGTTTTGTTAGCAACGGTTCAGCAGAAATATCTGGAAGGAAAGGCTTTGGATTACGTACAGTATTTGCATCTCTATCGTCTAACCCTAGTGATCTCTCTATCTCTCAGTCTCTTCTTTAAATGGGCATGTTTTATGAAGATGATCCAGGACAGATAGAGAATGGTTAAAGCTTAGTGGTAGGGCATATGTTTTGCATGCAGTTCAGTCCTTGGCATCTTGAGGCAGGAGTGGGTGTGACTCTTGACTGAAAATCTGAATAGCCATTGCCAGTTAGTGTAGACAACACTGAGATTTGATGTTTTGCATGTTCCTAGATAATATCTTACAGTATCATTCTCCTTTTATTTTTGAGACAGGTATGTCTCATCTATTCTCTATCAAAAAAACCTTCCTTTTAAATATTTGCATGCACAATAGCCATTTCAATATATGTGATCAAATACAGTATAACAGTAAACCAGGGTGGATAAAAATCAGTGATTAAAATTTTTTTTAAAAAAAATCGGATTTTTTTTATTTAAATCGGATTTTTTTAAAAAATAAAATGCTTTTTGAGGAAAATATATTACCATCCAAAGGTTATTCCATCATGAAATAAAGATTAGTTTTTTAATTATGTAGAATAAGGTTGTATATGTTTAATTTTTTGGGTAAATAAATTCCATTAATCCATTCACAATGTCATGCTCTTCCAGAGGTTTTTGTAAGATTATTGGGCAGTTTCTCTGCCTACAAGATATTATCACAGATGCTTGGTTTACTTTTGCAGTTCTCAAAACTGAATTTGACTCAACAGAGATCACATGCCTCTTCTTCACAGCAAAAATGTTATAACATGAACAGAGTTGAGAAAAAGACCTTAATCCTATTGTTCTACAAGCCTATGAATACAGAAACAACCCCTTCAGTGCTAAGTTTCAAGAAGTTTCAAGAAGTTCAGTGAATAGAATAGAAACAATATTTTTCTGATTGTTTGGAGTGGACAGTATTTAAGTTTTTCATGTGTAGGCTGGGCTGACAGTCTAAGTTTCTTAAAATATATATTTTTTGTTTTTGTTTAGCCAAATTAGTTAACAAAAATGGATGTTTGTTTAAGCAAATAACATATGCTGTAATGTTATTGTTTCAGTTGAACAAATCTATTTAAATTGTTATTGAATTGTTAAATTCAACTTTTCCTTAAATTGTCACTTTTGATGATACAACTAAATAATAGACTAGACAGAATTTCTTTACCTAAAAATACATACATACTCCAGATAGAGGAAAATAACTTGCATAACTTATAATTTTAATTATTTATTTCATATCACTTGATTGTAAAAATCCTCAAAGCAGTTTACAAAAAGATAAAACAAGAAACTCAACAAAAATTCACAACCATACTTTAAAACATACAGCAGTTAAAATACTGAAATAGATTAAAATTACCTCAAACTGCTAAGCATCAAGCAACATATATACAGTATACCCTTTGGCTCACAGGTATTTTGGGACAATAGCCAGATGATTCATAGGGAAGCATAGTTTGGAATCTCACTAATGTATCGGTTCTGTCTGGTGAGAAGAATATCAAAATGCTCAGATTTGTGAGATCTTAATAAAACTGCTATATAATGGGCAGTCCATGGAATCTAAGATGTGGAAACATCTTAGTATTCCTGTTTAGGTACTTACTGGTATGCTGTGTAACTTACTGGGGAAGAATGATTTCACTTACTCCTTAGATTTTTTTTCTTTTCCCATTTTGGAGAGCTAGTAACTCTTCCTAACATGCCTGTTGGAATCATCACTATGCTAGATCTCAGAGTTGCACAGGATGTGGCATCAATGCACTCCACTAGGACTGCTGAGCATAAATGTGGAATGAGTTGCTACTTAAATCTCAAAACCAAATGCTCTGCATAAGTGTGGAATATGCATGATGAGTTGTGAGGGGTAGAATTTATACCATGTTTGGAGTATCCTGATTGCAATCTTCTCCCAATATGCTTAAATTAAGGGATGACTTCCTTCATTTTAATTCCTGTTGGTAGTATCAGACGATGGCTGTACTGTATTTCTGCGCAGTGAAAATATGGTCTTTAGAAACCTCTGAGATGGGAAAATTTGGTGTCACGGCACTTACCAATACTGTACTGTCTTGTGAGTACCTTGCCAAATGTAAACTAGTTTTGTTCCACAGGTTCAGTGGGCCTAAAATACTTAGGGCATTAGATGTAGAATGAACTGCCCCATGAGAAGTACAGTATTCAGTGCTGGAAATGTTTGATTGTAAAACACCCTTCTTTCTAAACAGGCATAATTTCTGCAGCAACTAAAACCAATCTGCAAGGCTCTGCTCTGGCTGCAGCTACAGAGCAGCACAATGACCACATTGAGAGCAGCTGGGGAAGCCCTCCTTCCTTGCTGGCTCTGTAAATGCAGTTCTTTCTCTGTGAAAAGCCCTGACATCAGCTCTTGGAAAAAATTAGAGGACTTGTGTCATGGAACAGTGCTGAGGAACTTGCTTGACCAGGGTCTGAATGGCTGGACTGTGGCTGAAACTTAAGAAGCAAGACTTTTACACTTCCACCCCCTCTATCTTCAGCCTTTCTCTAACCCTCTTGCTGAAACAGATATTAATCTATATGCTTGAAGCCTTGCTTGGAACAAGAGCAGCACTGTACTTTGTTACTGGCAATATATGTAAAATAAAAATGCACCTTGCTGTTTGAGGCTGCTGAGAAGCTTTGGAATCTCTTAAGTGTTTTAGTGGGTTGCAGAGGAATTGGGTGGGAATGTGAGAAGCAGACTTTGAACACAGCATCCAGAGTTGCACCATGGTGGCTCTGGCTTTTAGTTTTTCCTGAAGTGGCACAGTCTCATCGTGGGATGCACATATAGGGCAGAAACAGTAGCCTGATGCATTGATTTGCCAATCGAGCTTAAAGCTCATACAGTGATGCCTCGCAAGACGAAATTAATTCGTTCCGCGAGTCGCTTCATCTTGTGATAATTTCGTCTTGCGAAACGCGGTTTGCCGCGGCAAAACAAACAAACAAACAACCCGCAAAAAAAATTGTCTTGCAAAGCATGGCCATAGAAAACTTGGTGTTGCGAGTCACCAAAAACATCGCAAAACGCTTTTGTCTTGCGAGCTTTTCGTTGTGCGAGGCATTCGTCTTGCGAGGCATAACTGTACTTAGATTGAGTAGGCACAGTAACCTCTTAAAACAATGGCTACTCTTAACTTTCTCTATCAATCTTAGATATTGCATGTTGCCAATAAGCCCACAGGGCAGTTGCATCAACTAATTAAAATACATTGAAAACAATTTCATAACTCTTAAGACATATTAGGAAAAGGCAGCATTAAATTATTTTTCGCTTCCATATGAATCCCAACCGTGTGAGATCAGCTATCAAATCTTTACCCCACCCTTCCTCCAAAAGCCTGCAAAAAGCAATGTTTCTTAACCTGTTTTCTGAAATAAATAAATAAATAATGAAGAGGCTGGGTACATCTCAGTGGGGAGGAAGTTGCACAGATGTGGAACCACCACAAAAAATGCCTTTTTCTAGGGGCCTGTACTACATACTTTGTACTGTGCATGGACCACCATGTCGGTCTCTTCTGCAGATCCAAAGGCACAGGCAGGTTATATGAAAACAGGTGTTCTCTTAGATATTTGGGGCCCAGGCTTTTAAGGGATTTATGCAAGTGTAAGCACCTTGGACCCAGAACACAATTGGCAACCAACAGAGCTGGTGTAAAATGCGGTTTATGTGTGTTTGACCTTCTGTTACCATCATGATCCTAGCTGCCGCATATTGCATCCTTGCATTTTCTGGATTGTTTCCATGGGCAGCCCCATGTACTGCATATTGCAACAGTTCAACCTGGAGTTTACCAGAGCATGGTGACTAGCCAGGCTGCCCTGTCCAGAAATTTTCACTGTAGCATATAGATGGAAAAATATTATGAAATATTATTTTAAAAACTAAGCCACATTGGCCACATGTCTCTTATCATTCAAATTAAAAATGAATAGTACATACAAAAGCATTCTTAACACATTTACTATATTTAGACATGCCTACTACTGAATTTGATAACACTGTGAAATCTGAAATTGGATGTTATAACTTGCCTCAAGTTCTGAGTTCCTTAAATCATGAAGCTTTAATGTTATTGCATTGAAGGTGGAGACTTGAAGTGTTTGTAGAACAGCCAGAAATCTAAAACAAATAATACCATGCATCATTTTCTCATTAGTCACTTTTTGGCTGTGTCTGCTGTCCTATTCTTCTACTAAAAATGTTTTTGTTGGTTTATGTACATGAAATTTGGGAACAACTCTGGCAGTGTATATCAGCTGGTCATTCTCCTAGGCCAGAGCTTTTCAAACTTTTCATTTTTAACATGCATCATTTTGTGACACATTAAATCAGTTTTACTAGCAAACCAGAGGTTGAACTAACCAATTTCCAGCCCTGTGAGGAGAGCAGGGAGCATTCACACGACACACCTACACACTGCAGCTGACACACTAATGTGTTGTGACATAATTTGGAAAGCTCTGTCCTAGGCTGATGGGTTTTCTCCAGTCTGTGTCACACGAATCCTGTTGTCATCATTGGAACTGTAGCATAGTGGTGTCTTTAAGAGTTGTGTTTCTCTCACCTAAACACAAAGCAATGCTTTAGTGAGAGCAAGAAGTATGAAACTGACTAGCTGCTTTATATGTTGTATCTGGAGAAACAGCAGAGGTGTAATCACTGGATGTGAATGTAAATCTAAAAAACCCTCAAACCTAAATTGAATCTCATCGCTGTAGTCTACACCAGTACTATACACAGTTCTGCCTAAATCATCCACATGGGGTTGATATAATAGTAAAAATGAATGTCTTCAGCAGACTGGCATGTGCTGTGAATGTTATATAAGTGGACTGAGAAGAAGAAATTCTTTGCGTAACTAAATCTTTCTATTTTGTTTAATCGACATATTAAAATCATATTTGGTTTAATATGCTTTGTTCTATGCTTTGTGGAATATCTCAGAGATTACTGAATGATCTTTTTTAAGGAAGGTGGTCAGAGTCTAGTTTGACTATTTTCTTTAAGTGAGCACTAAATAAAAGAATTTTATACTAGAAGGAAGAAATGAGACCTTATTAGATTCTACTTTTCAGACTTGCTTGCTACCCTGCCTCCATATCCCTTTCTTCCATTTCTCTCTCCCCCCCCCCTCTCTGTGTGTGTGTAGAGCGAGAGACTGGGAAAACTGGCCTGCAGCCCAGGAGCTTCCGGGAATCTATCACAGAATCCCTTTGGAACAGTTCTCCCCTTGACATATGCAACATTGTTTTGTGACTGGCATTCTCATGTAAGAAAGACTGAGGCCATGGGAGATAAGCTTGGAGTTTATTCTCCCAGAACTGCATTATGGAGTGTTTACATCCTCAGGCTTCTGAACAAATCTGCCCTGGTTAACGGCAGATGCTCTGCTGCAGCATGGGGGTGGGGATATTATAGAGAAATGTTAACAGTTTAAAACAGCTGCTTCACTGTGCAGTAATATTGTATAGCTTGAAACCACCTTTATGGAGGTAGATGCATATAGAATGAAGTGAGTTGCCCTACAGATTTACTTGGTGTGCCACAAGTACTTACGTACACACCTTTCTAACTCGTGTTTTTAATAGTAGCAGTCAAAATATGGAGTTGCTAAAAGTAATTATGCCAAACTCTTTGGCATAATTTGGTTACTTTGAGGTTTGTGTGTGGAGAGAAGCAACAAAGAAATGATAGAGCTATGCTAGAATTCTTATTCTTGTGATTCTTAAATGTCTAACTATTCTACACTAATTTTTATTTTTATGTTTCAGGTTTCCCCTCAAAAAACCTACAAGGTGAGTGTTTGAGAATTTGACTACCTACATACTACCTACAATATTATCTTCATAATCAAGATAATATTGGCAAATTACCATACTTGTGCAGACAAGTGAGCTCTTGGATCCAGCTCGGTGCTTCTGTGTGCTTAAGAGTTTCAAGGGTGTAGGGTTATTTACCTATCAGAGATGGATCTGCAACTGCTTGAAGTTGGCTTTTCTTAGGCACACATTACCTCCCTACATACAGGCAACTCCCCATTTTTGTGCAATCTACTTGCACGTGACCGTGGTGATGTTGGGGACCTGGAAATGGGGAGCATCCTAGAGACTCCTAGTGACTTGCAAGAAGGCACTCACCAGAACCCGAAGAGGATGTTCTATTTGGTCTACTTGTGAGCTGGAAGCACAGCAGGGATTTATTGAGGTTGCAATGCTCAGCCTTCCCACCTAACAGCTGATGTGTGGGGTAGTGCAGCGGCCACTACTGTTTCCCTGAACATCAGCTGAGAAAGCCCCGCTTCCCCTCTGGTTTGTGCAGGGGTGTGTGTCTCTGCATGAGCTGGAGGGGCAGCAGGGCTTTGCTGAGCTGTTAGGTGGAAATGTTGAATAGCCTCAACAGATCTCCACTGCCCCTCCAACTCGCCAGGAGACCTTGCCTGGGCTCCGGGGGGGGGGCGGTCTCCTCACAAGCTACTAGGATTCTCCAGAGTGTCCCCCATTTATGCACATTTCACTGTGGAAGGACGGAACGTACCCCCAGCGTAAATGGAGAGTTGGTTGTATCAGTAATGTGGAGAGCCCAGCACTTGTTAGTGTAGGGCTAGGAATCAATCAGAGTTTTTCCATGCAGAAAACATGGGCACAAAATTGACACCCTCCCCCACCCCATCCAAGTTTATCTTCAGGTTTGTGTCTCCTGTGACTTCTTGCACTGGAAGGCAGGAATCAGGCACGTCTTCCCTGTCTTTAGGTGCTGTAGAACAAAAGTGGCTGAGATTACTATAGCTGTGACCATTTACAGAAGATAAACTTGAATTTGAGACGCAACTTCCAGTGTCGCTTTGCCCATCTATGGGCACCGAAAATGGCCGCCGACGACACCGGAAGTTGCGCCTACGCACTTCCGGACATGCGTAGATGCAACTTCCAGCGCCGGCCATTTTCAGTGCCCATAGATGGGCAAAGCAGAAAAAAAAGGCCGCCGACAGGAGCGGAATAAGGGAGAATAACGGGAGACGAAGTGATACGGGGGACCGCCGGGAAACGGTACGAGAAAACGGGGGTTTCCCGGGGAAAACGGGATACTTGGCAGCTATGGGTGGTGGTGGTCAACTTCATACCCTCAGTTGGGTATTGCAACTTCACAGCCTGTGAAGTTAGGATAGCTTCAGCTCAGCTTTATATATAAAACACTTGAATTTTTTAAAAATAATATTCTCTGCAGATTTAGACAGCAGAATAGAAGTAGCAGCAAAATTTTACTGGATACATGGGAGGAGCTGTGCAGATTTCTTAAATTCTGCAGGGTCATTTCATGTTGATGATTTTATAGTATCTGTTGTCTTGGTTGATCGTCCATCTTTGCTTCTTTTTGTTTTGCTTCAGACATGGCAGCATTCTGAGCAGAGAGTCTCCAGCAGACAAGAAGCAGAAGGTTGAACGCTGCGTCAGTGCCCAGGACTTTGACCCTACAGGTAGACTCCTCAGCCTCCCGCACAACTCACTGCTTCACAACAAAGAGCTTTTAGAGTGAAAAAGTCATCTAACTTTTTCCATAGTGTAACATTAAGAAGCTACTGCTGCCTTTCTTTTTCACAGTGATTGCATAATTTTAGATACCCCCTTTTCACAAGTTGAATTCCCCAATGTATTAACTGTTGTGTTCTTCAGTTATGTAGATAATGACTCCAGTAGTGATAGGTGGGGCGAGTGGTGGTGGCAGAATCTCTGGCAAAAGCAAATATGATGGACTTCTGTTGTTACCTGTTTGATTCGATTTCTTTTATTTTAAGCCTATTTGGAGAGAAAGGGCTATTGGTGGAGCACACATATTCTGGTGGAAGAGGTGTTTCGAAACCCTGGAACCAAGCTATTTGAACTATGTGTTGGATCTCCAAACATTTCTCTTTTTGAATAAGTCTTCTGTGGCTGCATTTTTAATTGGACCAGTGGTCTCCTCCAGCACTCCTTCTATACTCAAAATTGTGGCTGCGTTTTGGAAACATTAGAAGATCTAGTTGCACATCCTATGTCATTTATCCCTATGGCTCTAGGAAACAATTATTTAAAGCAGCTGCAGCCCTTAACTATGCAGGTGCCAGTCTTGCTGATTTGGCACAATGGCAAACTGCATGGGGATTATGCTGATCTGCATGCATATTTCTGCAACGCAAAGGAGCAGACCATATGACTAGCAATCATCGAAAATGGGTATTACTGAGGGTTTTGTTGTACAAATTCCTGCACGACTTTGCATCTCTTATCCTACTTCACGTATTTTTAGGACAACATTATTAAACCACCAGTATTTGGGGACCTCCCTTTGGTAGGTTTCATAGCTACTGTGTTTTTAATAATCTAAAGCTGACTGTAGCACATTATTGGTCTAGATAAATTATTAAGGCTACTCTTTGTCTGTGAAGCGAATTTTAAACATCACCTGGCTTCATCACCCTTCTGAGTGATACCCGTCCTCACCCTTTCTCTATATATAAGCATCTGGGGACGTCTGTTTCAGTGTATCTGAAGAAGTGTGCATGCACACGAAAGCTCATACCAAAATAAAAAACTTAGTTGGTCTTTAAGGTGCTGCTGGAAGGAATTTTTTTATTTTGTATCACCTGGCTTTGTGAACCGAAGAACTTCATTTCAGTCTCCTGAGTGAAGTTGTACTTTCTCATTTTGTATTTTTATAAACCTTTAACTGGACATGGCTATTCACTTTCTTTCTTTTTCCCTATACTTGTAGACCATCTATGTTGCATTCAGAGTCTATTGCTGTCTTGGAAATTAGTCTGCATGTGGAGGTTCCACCCACCCCAACCTACTAACCCAGTGACTGCTGTGTGCTCCTAACTGTATGACTGGCTTGCGGGTGAGCCTCTTGGCCCCATGTGTTGTGTTGCTTTTTGTGTGTGCACCATACTGTTTAGTCTGTTATTTCCCCAAATCATGCAGCAGGTAAGAGGTGACTCTGAAGGTTGCAGAATGTGATATGCAAAGATAGGTCAATCAGGTATTTATACTACATCTTAATACTGGCTGGGTTCAAGCATGTTGGGCTTGAATTTTGGAGAGCAGGATTCAGTGTCTAGTTAAGCTGTGGTCTATGCTGAGTTATTATAATTATAATTATTATATATTTATTTATATAATTACTTATTTCCCCTTTTGTGAAAATTGAAACAGTTGCAACCTATTTCACTGTTTGTTTATGAGGGTGAGTGAAAATAGAAATTTCTATCCATTACTTCATTTGCCCCTGCTTAAAACTACTTATTTGTCACAGGAAGGACGTACTGCTCATTTTTATGTTACAAGCTCAACCCATTTCTAAGAGTGAGGGCTGGTACCAGTTCTTTTTTGTGAAAGTAAGAGTATGTAAATTTTCAGCCACAACATTCTGATCGTAGGTGTTCAGGATTCTTTCACCTTTGTATCCTAAGTTGTAGTGATGATCTGTTCCGACTGCCATGAAACATGTGATTCTAGCTTAAATAGGGAACTTAAATAGGGCTGGAACAAAACTATTTCACAGACAGCTAGATTCAAAACTTGCTGCCATTCCCCAGAGTGGTGGGAGCAGCCCATTTTTTATATGGTGCTTTTATAGAGTAGGGCCTGCATGTTGATCATATTAAATGCAATCCAGTTGTTGATATAGGGAGCTGGATTGTGTTAACATTTTCTTCCTTAAAAAAACCTTACAGTGTGATCTTACCTGTATTGTTCAAACCTCTGGTATTCACATTCTGATTTCAAAATGTTATCACCTCTGTGTTGTTCATACCTTGTTTGTGTTTTGCATGAATTAACCCAATTATACAAATCATTCTGACTTTTATGAATTTTTTTCCATGTTGGTCTCCATATTTCCTATATCTTTTTCTCCTGCTTTCGTGCAGATAGCTCCTCCAGGAAGACAAAGTGTAGCTCGGAGGAGAGTAGATCCGAGACGTATGGTAAGCTGAAGCAGCCACTGCAGCCTTGTGCCTTTGTTCAGTGTGCTCTGTGCTGTTGTTCTGTGTGCCCAAGGCCTCTGCCCTTTACCTGCCATGCATGGCTTATTCTGCAGCAGGGAAAAGGACTGAGCTTTTTAATGTGGCTGCTATGTGCAAGCTTTTGGCAGATGGAAACTAACTCGTGTAGTAAAAGCCAGATGTCTTTTATTTTGTCTTCCATTTCCTAATAAGAAACCTTTTTAAGGGTTGGAATATTTAGGAATCAGTGTCAGCTAATAGCAGCTTAGGGACGCGGGTTGCGCTGTGATCTAAACCACTGAGCCTTGGGCTTGCCGATCAAAAGGGCAGTGATTTGAATCCCCACGACGGGGTGAGCTCCTTTTGCTCGGTCCCTGCTCCTGCCAACCTAGCAGTTCAAAAGCACCCCAAAAAGTGCAAGTAGATTAATAGGTACCGCTCCGGCGGGAAGGTAAACGGCGTCTCCGTGCGCTGCTTTGTTGTCGGTGTTCCATTGCGCCAGAAGCGGCTTAGTCATGCTGGCCACATGACCCAGAAAAACTGCGGAGCGGACAAATGCCAGCTCCCTTGGCCTGTAAAGCGAGATGAAGCGCTGCAACCCTAGAGTCATTCACGACTGGACATAACTGTCAGGGGTCCCTTTACCTTTACCTAATAGCAGCTTAAAGGTTTGTGAATAGGTTGAGTTATAGACCGTACAGGATATGGATATATTTGCATTTTGTTTGAAGGAAATTACAGTCATTTCACTTTCCAACTGGGCATCTCTTGCTGAGTTTTCCTTAGAGAAATTGATATCCTTACTATACCTAAGATTGACAGCTACCGTACTTGCATAGAACCATTAGAACAGCATGGGTAGTTTTGTAATTGAAAATATTAAAATTTCAGTTAACTGTATAATAGGCATGCTCCACATCAGGTATGATTTCTACCCCATAATTTCTGTTCTGCTACTTGTCTTGTGAATGATCAGACCTTTTTAAAATGGGTAAATCCAGAACTGTAAGATTATTTAATATCAGTGTTCCTACCGCTTTCCTTGCATCCTCCCAGTAGTGAAATACATTTTTATCAAGGAATAACAAATGGCCCTATAGGACAAATACCTGCCTTCCTCTTGTTTTGATTCCACCACCTCCTTATATGTATGTTGGCACAAAACCTTCTGATACTAATCTCAACTTGAATTTGGTATAATCACTTGTTACCCTGTGTGTTGTTTTTTAGCACTTGAATTCTTTTCAAAACAATTTCTTTCTAGATAAGTTGTTTCAGTTTCTAGCTTTAATGCACTTTGGAAGAAATCCCATGCTTTCTCTAGAAAAATAACAAATTAAAGGGTCCAGTCTTGTTAAGATTTATGTACTGGTTTGCTGAACTAATTGTTCCCTGCTGCAGAATCATCTTCATCAGTTTTGCTATGCTGAACTGCTCTGTGGGATGGAATGGACAGTGAGGTGTGGTTTTTGCTATTTGTTCCAAACAATGCATATGGAAACTCTCCACAGCTAATTCATTCTTGTGTGGTTCCTTAAAAAGGAATTTAAGTAGCAGCCATAGTGGTAGCTGCTGAACCCTCTAAAGCAGTGATTCCCAATTTGCTATGTACTGTGGACCCCCTGTTTTTCAAAATCCAAGCCAAGGACCCCCTACTTTTGAAAATTCTGATATCTCTATTGTAGTTTTTGGTATGTGAATGATGCCACAGACCCCTTGGGTAGATAGTGCAGACCCCCTGGGTTCACATACCCCCATTTGGAAACCACTGCTCTAAAGCAACCTTGGCCAACCTGGTGCCCTCCAGAGTTTTGGACTGCAATTTGCGTTGGCCTTAGCCAACATGGTCCTAACAAATAGTTTGTACTTTGAAGTAGAAGAGTTGACTATATTGATGTAATCCCCTTTGGGAGAGGAGTTTCCCCTCCCCTGCAGCTATTTGCATATCCTTCTGCTATGTACAAAATGGAGGAATGACAATATTGCTACCTTAGAGGTCAGAAGAAATCCCAGTGCTAGTTGTATTGAATACTGGTCTAAGTATCATTCAGAACTTCAGTATGGTAGTGCAAACTTTCCACTGCCATCAGTTTTTCTGTGAAGTAACCAATTAATCTGTCTTGATTACAGGAATTGTGCTGTGTGCCTTTTGGGATCAATCTTAAATTTTGTTTCCCCTGCCTTTACTGTGTGCCTTGGCTTTTCATGAATGTAGAGTGAAACATGATTTCCTAACCCAAGCCTTTCTGCTTCCTCTCATACTTCCTGCAGAAACTTTGTCTTTGGTTAGGATTTATCTGTGTGACTCCCATTCCTTTCCTTTATTTTGCTGTGCTGGCTCTCTTCCTCCCCTCCTCCCTCTTCCTACTGGTGCTGTTATTTGTGTGGAAAAGTTTGTAGTATTTGTTTTGGATGGGGTCAAGCTATTTAAGAGCCTGCAAGTGGAGAATGCTATGCTTTTTATGACTGCAGCCTCTTTTGCTTGTCTTTGGATATTACTGAGGGAAATGTCTTGAACAGGTAAAATTGATTAGAAGTGTTGCAGTTACCCTTTTAAGGTGAGAGCTGTTGAGATGCCTGTTTTGAATGAGAGAGAAGTTCACACTCCTTGATTGCTTATGATATGAGATATAACATAAAACATAAACAGGGACTGTGGTTTTAAACTCCTGGATAATACAAGGTGTCTTTTGCATTCTTCTTTTTAAACATTGCCAGTTTCTCTTATATTCAGCCGACAAAGACTAAACATTTCCCCCCCTCCCCCCTGTTTTAGAGAAATAGCTCCATAGCAGAGTTTGATACCTACACATTGAATCTGTGTTGTGGTGAATATTGCTGTGGTCTGTTTCTCAATACCTGTAATTTCAGACATTTAAGAGGTTCAAGGAATGGTTTTGAAATCAGGTTCTTGGCATAAATTGTAGTTTTTGTTCCAGAAAAGCTTAGCCACCTCATGTTCATGGCAGATAATTTGGGGGTTGAGGATGACTCGATTAGACTTTGTTGACCCTCCCCTCAACAGTTTTCTTTATTCAGCTTTATTTTTGCAAAGCATTTGTGTTACATAAAGACTAAATCTGAGATTCTTAGTCCTAAACTCTTTTTCTATATTTTTTTTTTGGGGGGGGGAGTTTACATGTCTATATTTTATAATGCCATTTTTTTCTGTTGCCTAAATGAATGCTAAAGGAGTCTATATATTTTGTACTGCCCCTTTCCCTCATTTTACGCCTCCTACATCCTTGCAATATGTAGCAAGAACAAGGAGCAAAATTATCGTGGGGATTCGAACCGCCAACCTTCTGATCAGCAAGCCCTAGGCTCAGTGGTTTAACCTACAGCGCCACCTGGGTCCCCTATACCTATTTTAGGTATAAATAAATAAATAAATAAATAAGTAAGTTGAGCACTGGACAAATGGAATTGATTGAGTTCTACAAGTAGTGTGTGAGCTATTGCTACTGTAATAATAAGCTCACAAATAATAGTTCAGAATGCTGCACTGTAATACTGTTGAGTTGTTGCTTCTATACAGGGCTATGCTTTTGGTTTTGCTTCTTCTCACCTTTCCCATGTGTCATTGTACAAATAGCCCATGGTACTGATAGAAATACAGCTATTCTTTTACTGAATACTTGAATATTGATTTATTGTTACATGATTCTTTTGTCAAGCCAGTTGGCCAATTACCTGAAAGAGAATTTTACCTCAGGATTTTTATTCCCCCCACCCCCGCTGCAAGGAAATAGCTGGACTAATGGCCTGACTTGGTTATAGGGCTGCTTCCTACATGTACTGCAGCATTTAAAAGACAAGCAACAAATATCAAAGGAAAAAGCAATCTGTAAAAGTAGTACTTTATTTTTTAAAATTATTTTCATTTATAAACATTACAATTATTCAACAAACATTCTAACATTTCAAACTTTGACTCCCTTCCCCCTCTGTCTGTGGTTCTTTGCATTTATTTTTGTCATTTCCTGCATACTCCAAATTGTCTTAATTTATTCTTTTATTCATCTATCCTCATAAATATCTCATATACATTTTTGAAACTGCAGGTTGTAAAAGCAATATTTAAGAGGGGTTGGGAAGATGAGTAAAGGATTTTCTACAAGGCAAAGCTTCAATGTTGCTTGCTACTTGCTTGTGCAATCCACTTTTGATTGGAAAGCAATGGCAAACTCTCAGTTGATTCTGATAAATCTGGATTGCATCCAGTATGATTAAAGTTTTATACTGAACTTCAGATGTATAACCAGAAAGATTAAAAATCTGTGTGACTAGAGAATGTGTTGCTAGCCCATTCATTTACTTGCATGGAATTCCTAGTCACCTATGGAGATCAGGTGAATCGTGAAATACAATACTGTATTCAGTGCCACCACTTGACAGACATTCATTCTGGCCTTCATTTGTCAAACTGTTTGGGCAGAAGGCGGTTTTTAAAACTGGTTTGCTGTGAGGCCAGTAGCCTGTGTTTCCTATTGGCTGGAGAAGAGGGGAACCTCTCCCCACCCTCTGCAATCAGCCTAGAAATGGAGACTATGGTAATTACAGATAGACAAGTCAGTGAGTTCTTTGGCTTTATTTAAAAGCTTAATTTTACATTACAGCTTTTAATACTTTACCAGGTTATTTCTGTT
The DNA here is from genome assembly GCF_965207765.1 of Zootoca vivipara. Lineage (NCBI taxonomy): Eukaryota > Metazoa > Chordata > Lepidosauria > Squamata > Lacertidae > Zootoca > Zootoca vivipara. Next base: position 22,670,818 of record NC_142597.1, read on the forward strand.
TAAAAAGGGTACGCTTTTAGTGTGTGGTTTGTTCAGCCCATCTGAATATCTGGAGTGGGGTTATCCATTTTGGTTTTCTCCAGATGTTGTGAATTACAGATCCCATCAGCCTAAACCAGCATGGCCAACGGTCAAGGTTGTTGAAAGTCATACCCTCCATATGTTTTGGACTCCCACTCCCACTGCATATCAAATTTGGTAGCTTTTTGGTGGCCATTTCCCTGATATTGGGATGCTCTCCTTGAAATGTACAACTACAAACCTGAGGATGGTGAGCCTGTGCACAGCTTTAGCAAGGGAAGCAGTTTTTATGGGAACTGTAGGTGCTTTGTAGAAAACATTGGAAAGAGAGCAAATGTGCAGTATCATTAAGGAGCCCGTTAACTTGGAAATGCAGGGGAAAACAGTATAAATGTAAGAAAGAGGGGGAGGGAAGTCAAAATATGATGTGGAATAATTCAAATTTAGGTTTTGTGTTTGTTGTAAAATGAAAAGTATAATTTATTTATTTTCATAAAAAGAATCATTAAGTTGCCCTCTTCTCCAAAGGTTATTGTTAGTTGATGATGTGGCTGATGTGCCTGTGTACTTTACCTTTCTTTACTATAGCTTTGTGTCATGTGATCAATGTTGTAAGCATGGCCAACCTTCTGTAGTAATTACCTTGCTTATGGACTGATCTCCCATTGTTGGTTTTTTTTCCCTCCTTCCATGTCCACCCTGCAGCTTCCCTTTGCGCACATTCTGTAGGTTGCAATTATTGCTAACCAAAATGAGGTTTTGGCTTGATGCCTATATTGTGTCTCTTTTTCATTTCCCCCTTATGCAGGTCTTGTCCAGCGTTGTGTTATTATCCAGCGGGATGAAAATGGATTTGGGCTGACCGTCAGTGGAGACAATCCTGTCTTTGTACAGTCCGTCAAAGAAGGTGAGGGTGCTCGTTCAGGGCAATTCCATGTATTACAGTTGTAGTGAATACATGTGTGTCTGCTTGTACCTTGCAGTGTGAAACTTGAATATGCATGTTTCACATTACAATGCATTCAGAAACATGGCAAAGAAAGCTTCCATTGACCCTTATTGTTAGCAGTATATTTATGTAGCATACAGGTAAAATGAACATGATTGTTTTGTTTCACATTACAGATGTGCAAATAGGTTGAATATTGTAATGTGTTTCCACTAAAATTCTAACATGCAAAAGGGCACTAAGTCTTTCATATGAATTTTTGTGTTTGAAGAACAATACCCATGTAGAAAATAGCATTCTGTGTATTTCGGTTGTGAATTCTGTATGTATATATATTTTAAAGGGACAAGCATAGAAAAAGAGGATTTCCACATTTGACATGCAATACATAGAATTTGTATTTGGGTATTCTGCCAAGTATATAAATCTCTTATGAAGTGATCATAAGTATGCTAGAGACAAAAATTAATCTGTAGTCGATAGAGGCCTACATGAGGAAAAAGCCTTGCTTTATTGCATATTGGGAGAATAGTGCAACTCTAGAGACTGAAATAAAAGAAGTGCTTTATTGTCTTTGCTATGAAGGAAACTAATTAGTTATGGTTCTACTTGCAATTCAATAAATTCAGTAAACTTTATTTGTATAGCCAACAGCCATAGCAACAAAATACATGCAATATAGAATTAAAAACAACAAGGATAAAAAGATCATATGACTATGGTTGACGTTTAAAAGGTAGCCCTTAGTCTCATTGCACCCTCGATAAATTTGGCAACTGTTGTTGTTCTCAGGTCATTTTGATCTGATAGAAGATCAGATTGCAACCAATCATCAATTTCCTAGAATATATAGGCTCTTGGAATTGTAGGTGGCAAAGGTCTTCTTTCTGTAAGGCAGAATGAAGGCTTGGATGCAGCTGCATGATAACCTTCCACATTGTATATTTTGGCCCAAAACAGAAGCAGGTAGGCAGGTAGACAAGTGGACTGTCCTTTTTATGAAATCCAGCAAAGCAGGTTTTGTGGCTCATGCTGGTGATGGTCTGGCATGGTCTGCAGTTGGGGACAATCTGTGCCATTGGAACAGCATACATAGTCTTTACAGGGTGTGGGCCTTGCATAGCAAGAAAGGGAAAGGTGTGTTTGGCTTGGACACGAGAGTAGAAGAACACTGGGAACAAAAATGTGTTGAGTTCTAAATGGCTGATTTTTCCCTTTAGATGGAGCAGCCATGCGGGCTGGGGTTCAAACTGGTGACCGAATTATTAAGGTGAGAACATTTAGTGTCATTAGAAGAGTAAATTGCTGCTGGAGAGTGACAAGAATGCTTCCGTGGTCGTCATCACAGTGTTTTGCCAAAATCTACCGCCCAGGAACATTTGAGACACTGTGTGTTTTTCTATATTTAGAATTGGCAATGAGCAAGAGGTATTTTTGGGGGAGATGCTTTTTTTTGTACAGCACTCTAGTTTCATAACCTTGCTTTATAAGCTGATGTAAATTGCACAAGGCTTCAATTTCATGTCTACAAAAAGGTCTTTAAGCATAGAGTTGGTGTTTGTACGTGTGTGTAGAAGAGGGCAGAGCCAGAATTCACTTCAGTTTCTCAGTTTCTCATTCCCATTAAAAATCACAAGAAAGTGAATATTTGGTTCTAAAACAATCTAAGAGTATAACTCCAAAGGTTTTATCTGTTGTTAAATTGTCTCTCTGATGCCTGTGGTGAAAATCTTTTACTGTTTTAGTTAGATATTTCAGGGCATTCTTGTCTATCATGCTGTTGGAGCATAGTTCCTGTTAAAAGGCATGAAGGAAGTGAAATCAGTTCAGTTTTGTAGCATGGAAGACCCATGTTATGTACAATTGAAAATGCAAATTCACACAGCTATTACCTCTTCCTAGGTGAATGGGACTCTGGTAACTCACTCCAACCATTTGGAGGTGGTGAAGCTGATAAAGTGTGAGTAAACTAAGGACAAACTGCTATTGTTCTCCCTGGGCTTAATCATGGAGGTTGAACTGTCCCAGTTGAGCCAGGGGGCAGTTTGTAACGGGATTTTAGCCATGATACTGCTCTATTACTGTCTGAAGGCATTGGGGTGCATTTCAGGATCATAGTATTAAATGGAATCTTGCATAATTTGGAAAATTATGAACCTGTGGGTATGAACCTTGAGACCTGTGGGTATAGGGCAGTAAAAAAATTAATATATAATAATAAATATTTTTTTTAAAAACCCTCAAGGTCTATGAGACAGTTAAACCTATTTGACTAGCAGATGACTTCCGCTGCTTATTTTGTTAAAAGCTAGGGGAAAAGTTGCTTATCTGACAGTCCCTCACATTTAATTCTTCTTGTTGTCAACATTATTAAGTTGATTTTAAACCTGTGCTTGTCATGCTTAGTTGTCCTGATTCCCTGCACTATAGCTGAAGCAGGTGGAATGATCTTCTGACCAACTTCTTTAAACAGGGATTATTTGGCCCAGGACAACCCTGTGCTTCCTCTGCTCCTGTGGTACTGCACACATTGTTTGGTGCTCCAGTGCCATAAGTATACATGTGGTGGGTGCTTGAGGAAACAGAAGGAATCTGCTTCCCTCTTGTTGCACCTTTGTAATGTACACAATACCCTGACAAGCATCACACTTTAGGAATCCTGGGTTGATACTTAATAACTAAAGTGGGCTTTGCTTGCTTGCATGTGTTCTCTCAGTTGGTAGTAGTGGCAGGTATCTTAGCATGAGAAGTTGGTTTTCTGAATGGATAGACTTTTTCCTCTCTGGTCACAAGAACAAAAATAAATGGAATTTTGTCCTTTCTCTGCAGCGGGTTCCTATGTAGCACTCACTGTGCAAGGGCGCCCACCTGGGTCGCCCCAGATTCCACTGGCTGATTCTGAGATGGATCCAGTAGCATTTGGACATATGTCTCCCATCATGACATCTCCACACTCACCTGGAACATCTGGAAACACAGAGAGAATTACCAGCCCAGTGTTGATGGGGGTAAGATCTAGCAGGTTTGGGGAGAAGTGGGTTAGACTATGTGGTATGAAAATGTCCTTTGTCCTGCCCCAACCACTCTAATGGTACCGTAATAAAGTCTTAAGTCCTGAGATGCATCTGATTAGTCTGTTACAATATATATTTCTCTGCCTAGCCACATTGCCACAGAACTCAAATTGTTGTATTTATATGGAGGCATGAGACAGAGGCAGAATTGGGATAGCAGTGGGTGGCACTGCTGTTGATCTGTTATGCTGCTGCTTGAAATAGTATTTTCTCCAGCCCATCTGTCATCCATAAATTTGATTCTCTGCTGAAGGCAAGGAGAGAGGATCACATGATAATGAAAATGCAACATTGCAACAAACATGCCCCTTCTAAGAAATAAAATTAGCCCAGTGATTGTGTTGTCTTAAATACAAAAATAAGTATGGATAACTTATAATGTGTTTTAACATACTGTGAGCAATTTAGAATACTTTGTAGAAGATCTGTTTGAGAAGAGTTGAACTTGCCTTGTAATTATGTTTTGCCTTCTCTTCTTATCAGGAGGAAAATAATATTGTTCATAGCCAGAAGGTGGAGATTTTGAGGAAGATGCTTCAGAAGGAGCAGGAGAGGCTACAGGTACCAAAGAGGAATCTTTTGGAGAAAAAAAGAATGCTGCTTCCTAAATTGGCCATTTAACCTGGTTTAACACCTGAATCCCAAGCACAATGCATGAATGATTGTACATTTGAAAGCTCTAAGATTAAGTCTGCATTGAATGTTTCTCAGGCAGGCATCTTCATGTTACCTTAGCAGGGGCCAACAACCTAAGGCCCATGGGCTACAAGCGGCCCACGGGGGTCGTTTAACCGGCCCATGAACCGCCCCCGAACTGAGCCACCCACTTGGCGAGTCCCTGCGCGCTGTCAGCATGTCCAGGAGGGTGCCTACTCAAGAGTAAGGCCATGGCAGAGACACATACCCAACTGGCATGCTCCCTCCCTCCTGGGAGATCGTTCGGGAGCTTCTTGAGCGTTCTTCAGCCCGAACGTCACAGTGACCGGTGATGTGAAGCACCAGCACACTTTAGGGATCCGCAGAGGTTTGCACAGTTGCGTGACAGACTCAGCAGCACAGCATTCTGGCTAAGCTAGTTTATCTACATATAAACAGACTCGGAGCTCTTCATTATGGCTCCCTCTCTCTAGCATCACAGGCAGTAAAGAGAGTGAACAAAGGAACAACAGTTCCACTTCAGGAACACGTAAGACAAACATCCTGTCTACGTCACTTCCACACTGTGGAATGAAAACACATACAGTCATATGATACACAATAAACCTATGGCTGCAGATGGGCACAGCGCGGCGTGGGGACTCGCTTCCGCGGTGCCAAAAATTGTGTCTGCGCAAATGCCAGAAATCGCGGGGCCATGCACGTGCATGATCCAGCCCACGGAGGGATCTCCACTGGAGTGAACCGGCCCAGGCGAGGTAAACCTTGCCGACCCCTGCCTTAGAGAAACAAAAAGTCACAGGATCTCTGGAAGTGAATATTAGTGCAGTTTACTATTCTTAGGCAATGTTTCAAGTTAATTTATTTTCAGATTTGGGAGGCACATTGCCTCCTTATCCCAGCCATTACATTAACTTGAATCATTGGTTGCTAATATGGAGGGAAAGGGGACAAATGGCTATATAAACCTGTATAGAGCTGTTTTTAGTCTTCAGTGTGATTGCAGAATTATGTCCGTATATATACAACTTTTAGTCATTTTATATCTGGCACATTTTTGTATACTACAGAGCACTTCACCAATTCAAACTAATTTATCTTTACAAGGCTGAGGAGTCCTTGTCTGTGGCCTCCCAGTGACCTTCAGCCCTTTTTGTCTCCGAAATTATCTCACTGAACTTGACTGCATTAGTAGGAATAGTATTTATTTATTTTTATTTCTTACAATTTAACATTCAATATTAAAAAACAGTGTAAAACAAATTAGTCACAAGAATAGGGTGGGTGCTGAAAACGTGGCTTAATTTGTATTTGAAACTTGGCCTATAAATACAACCAGGGGATCATAATGATGGAATGATTCTCCAAATCTTTAAATTGTTTTAGTCCTTGCAAGAAGATTACGGCCGCACTCCCACTCCAAAACTTCTCAAGGAGATCCAGGAAGCCAAGAAGCACATCCCTCAGCTACAGGAACAGTTGTCCAAGGCAACAGGCTCCATTCAGGTAATGGGAATGCTTGCAGTCTTGATCAGACTATCCTAGAAGGGAATGTTGTGTGGGAGGAGGAAACTGTTCCCAGCTCTGTCTGTGCCAGTTTGCACAAGCTTGTAGTGTTCTCTGAGTGCAGTAAATTAAAGTACACACAAGTTAAAGCTTGGTCTCATTTCTGATTGAGCGCATAGAAACTGATGATTGATGAGGGGATCATTATGCAGAGGATTTAAAGCCTTTTTATGAGTAATTACACACATTCCTTGTTCAAATGGTTTAGTAGGGTTAAATATAGCTGTATTTATGCCTGGCCCTTTTTGGGGATCCCTTAAATTAGAGGCCGAGATGTGTTTTGCAGAGTTCTCATCAGGGACCTGCAAAATTTTACATGCCCCTCTTCTGATATAGCTCACTCTTGTAAAATTTTTGTTAAAGCATCACTGCATGGGGTGCTTGCTGTTTCTTACCCATGTCTGTCTATTTACAGGATGGAGTTTTATCTTCCAAGTCTGTGACAGAGTCTTTGCAGATCAGTGAGGTAGAGACTGAGAGCGGGGATGGGCTGAACAAAGGAGACTGCAGTTTTGGTGATGGCTCCCAGTTAAATAGTGACACAGCTGAGGTGAGCACTTTGCTTGAAGCAACATGTGACTTGATTAGTGAGGATTGTCTCAGCCAGTATCTTGTATTTGTAAGGCAACCAATCCCCTGTTCTGATAGAAGCAAGTGAGGCCCAGTTTGAAAGAGTTGTGGTGGTTTTAGTGTCCACTGTCACTTGACAACCCCCTTAAAATTGCTGTTTCTATCCTGTTTCTCCTGCCTTCCTCCATAAATGTGCCAGGTGACTTTCTGTGCAAAAAGATCTTATGAGATGTGTTTGACGGAGTGAGTGACTTGACCAAGATGACCCTGTGAGCCTCCTGGCCTAGCAGGAATTTGAACCCACCTTTCAAGCCCAGTTTTGATCCTACAAATAATTCCTGCTTCTGTATTCTTCCTGTTGTCTCTCCTACCTTTCAAATGGTTAAGCTGTTAGTCTGCATACTCTTCTTAGAAAGAACAGTATGAGGACAGAACCCATTGTTGTGTGGAAGCCTGCTGTGCGAGTCTTCATTGGCAGCCTGGAGAAGGAGTGCCATGTTTTTCAAGCCCAGGGTTTCCTGGCACGCACCCAGTTGCTGTGCAGAGAACAGCAATGCTGGCCTCTCCTAGTGAACCAAGGGGGATAACAGTACCTTTAAGAACATGTTAGAAGCCATTTTGTGGTTAGAATGACTCAAACTTGTAGGGGCAGGAGTGTTAAAGGGAGGGGGCAGGAGCTTGATTCCTACCACAGACAGCTGAGTCCCTTTCCAACTGTTTTTTTGTGAATTTAAATATTTGGGTAGGGCTCAGGGCAACCTAAACCATTCCATACTAGCCTAGGTTAATATATCTCCAGGTTTAAAGCAAGAGAACTAAATGGTATTTTCCCTTGGGTAGTGACTGTCTTACGTCACCTCACTCCCCTCCCCTCTATCACCTAACTTTTAAAAATCTGTGACACTATTGTAAACTTGATAGTTTTAATTAAAGGTAAAGGTAAAGTGACCCCTGACCATTAGGTCCAGTCGTGACCGACTCTGGGGTTGCGCGCTCATCTCGCATTATTGGCCGAGGGAGCCGGCGTATAGCTTCCAGGTCATGTGGCCAGCATGACAAAGCCGCTTCTGGCGAACCAGAGCAGCACATGGAAACGCCGTTTACCTTCCCGCTGTAGCGGTTCCTATTTATCTACTTGCATTTTGACGTGCTTTCGAAGTGCTAGGTTGGCAGGAGCTGGGACCAAGCAACGGGAGCTCACCCCGTCACAGGGATTCGAACCGTTAATTACTGGCATGTTTATGAATGGTACCACACAGATGTGAATTTGTGACAGCATATACTTCTAACACTAGATTCCTAGCCTGGCAGAAGCAAGTACTTTGAAGCTATACACTTGGAATGCTTTCAGAGAGGAGTTTTTTGTGGAGTCACAGCTGAATTGCTGCTATTTGTACATCCAGTCCCCCCCCCCCCAGCATTCTTACAATGCCATCATCACAGCATTCAATCCCGATTTCCCTTTTCTGCAGAGAATCTGATAAGCAAAAATAGCCTTAATCATCTGCAGTCATTGCTGCTGTGGAAGTTCATTAGTGCATTATGGGGACAGTGGGTTGCTTGCCACATTTGTGGAATTTCAGTGGGTGGTCTCTTATCACCACACCTCTATTTCATTTTTTTCCTCACCTGAGCAGAACAGAGTGATTTTTTCCCTGACACCCCACTGCCAAGCAAAATACACTTATTACGATTGATTGCCACATGCTGTGAAGGCACACAGCAAACCATTTTGAATGAGCTATCCCTCAAGATCTTCACACGGTAAATGTGGAAGATTGTCTCTGAGGCAGCAATCAAAGTACATATATCAGTCTTTAACAAATGCAGAGGTTTTTAAATTATTTTTGTAAATGCATTATTATACATGCATACAAATAGGACAATACTTGATATACACACAAATGCACTTTTCATGTTAGGCTGTACATACATTATTCTGCCATGATTTTCTTTTGTACATGTTACAAATAGGAAATGCTATTTGTATGACTTCTACAAAGTTCATAAGCAGGAAGTAATTGGTGGTGGTGGAATCTAAAACTTAGAATTCTGTACCGGCTGTTTTGGGGAGGAGGGTGATGTTTCCTTTTCATTTGCTTTTGAAACATGATTGCTATTAAGTGACATTTTGGTAGCCTTCATATCACTGGGCATTTTCAGGTTAAAGAATGAAGACTCAATTCAGGACCATAATCCAGCTTTAAAAATGACTGCAATTTGGAATTTACCAGAAATGGAGGCTCTTCTCTTTACTCTAAGAAAGTAGTTGAACAGTTATTTACCTAAACTTTCAAGTAAGTGTGTGTGCACGTGCATGCACACAATTTTAGTAAATATAATTTTGAGAGAAAAACGAGGATTTATTAAAAAGTGGGATGAGGATCCTAGGCATAAAAAACAACCACAGCATAGCTAAATTCTTAGAGAGATTTGCATAAAATTTCTTGTAGGCTTCTCATGGTTAAGATGAAGTATTAGCATTGTATAAATAATTACAGTTAAATAGTGGATCATTTGGCAACTTTGATTATCTTTTTAATACTGAGGTGCATTTTAGGCCACAATTGCTATACAGTGGTACCTCCGGTTGCGGACAGGATCCGTTCCGGAGGTCCGGTTGGATCCCAAGGTTTCCACAACCTGAGGACCACTTCTGCGCATGTGCAGACCTCTTCTGCACATGTGTGCACGGCGAAACCCGGTAAAAGTACTTCTGGGTTTGCCAAGCGCACATCCCGAAGTTTACGTAACCAGGGTTACGTAAACGGAGGTACGACTGTACTCACTGGGAATAAGTCCAGCAAAACTAGGTGGATGTTACATCTTGGTAGTCATGTGCAAGATTGTGTTGCCAGCGGGATTTTTTTTGAAAACAGTGTTTAAAAAGAGGAGCAAGCCAGAAATCACGAAGGCTTTATGTCTAAAATTAAGTTTGTTTCTCTTTCATGTCCCAATGAGATTTTAAGGCCAAATGATTTTGAGATAACAGTATCTCGGAGAGGATACTATACCATTCTTTAGCATCCTCAGTATGCTGCTTTAACAAGTTCTGCTCTATTGCAGAAGAATATAGAACTTGGTTATTCATATACACTATATGATGCTGGTGGTGCCCATTAATGTTGTTTTAGCTCTAATGTATACTTTACAACTGTATGATTGCAGGAGTCATGGGACCATCCTTTCTTGTTTGTTCCCATTTTTTGATACTGCAAGCACTGAGAAGAAAACTTTCTCTCTTTGTTTTTCCCAGAGTCCCCGGGGTGGCCTGAAGGAACGGATCTATCTGGATGAGAGCCCAGAGAAGAGTGAGACACAAGATACTGTGAGTGTATGATAAAGATTTTGGGTGTATGGGGTGTTAGGGGAGGGGTAGTATATATAGTGTGGGACATGCTCCTTCTGGGGTTGTTTGTCCACTTTTGGTTCCCACCCTGCACTCAGCTCTCACCAGTGACTCCTAGAAGCTGTCAGCATGTGACAGTGGCCACGCCCTGGGAAACTGCTATGACTGGCCAGCTAAATCAGGTGAGTTAGGAACTTCTGTTACATGCAAAGACAGGCAATGGTGGATTGAGTGGACAAGACCAATAGTGGGTCCAACAGTCAAGAAGGTTTTTGCATGTGCTGTAGAAGGAAGTGAGGGGCAAGTGGGGCTCGTCAACTTCGGAAAGTAACCTATCTAGGAGAAGGACAAGTCTTATCCTTAACCTCTGCTGCCGTGCGGAATATATTTGAGAGAAGAAAAGGCTGAGGAGTAAAATAAGAGATTTTATTCATTTATTTTATTGTCTTTTGTTGAATGCTTCCTAATGTGCCAGCCAGGATTTTGTATTTATCAGAGCAACTCTCTTGTTGTAATCAATTGAGAATTGCCACTCAGTGCAAGCCTGAAGGGAGGGGTTAATAGGTCTGTGCCAGAGCACAGGCAGACATTCCTAGGTTCATTCCTCAGCATTTTCATTTACAAGGGTCTGAGAAAGCAGGGCTTCCTCATGAGAGAGCTGCCAATTCCTTGATAGTGCTGGGTTAGATAGATTAATGGTCTGACTCAGCTATTGGTTTGTGCATTGAACAGCAGCTATGGGCCCATGTATTTGTCTTATGTGTACTTAGTTAGAAGGATTATATAACTTAATGAGCAAGGATTGCAGCATGTGGGTTTGAAGTGTTTTGTTCTTTTCTTTGAGTGCCCTTGAACTTGAGGGGCAAACTCTAGCAGTGCTTGGGTTACTTCTGCCTTGCCATTAAAGAAGATAATTTGTGTTTTCCTTCTATGTTTATACCCCACTTTTTTACTGCAGTTCTCAAAGTGGTTGACAACATTTTATAAACATACTAGTCATTCATTCATTTATATCACAACCATTTATATAGTGCTTAACAATGTAGTATCTAAGCAGTGGTATAAGGCTACAAAAGAGATACTATGTAGCTGAAACCAGTTAAAATTAGACAAACTTGGATTACTTGAAATGCTTGCTGAAATAAAAATAAACAATAACAAAATTTCTTCATCAAACACCAGAAGTTCAGCAGTGAGGGGGGCTGATCTGAGCCAGGATGGAGTTACTGAGCTGGTAGATAAATGTTGGCTGGTAGCACCATGCATTGAAGTCATAGGCCACTAACAGTGACTTCTCCAAAGACTTCTGTGATTGGGCAAGGATGTAAGGCATATCATTGCATCAAGAACAGCTCACTTAAAATGAAAACAAAACAAATCCTGCAAACAACCAGCTCTGCTGAAGCAAGAATTAACACTTTCTGTTCTGACCCGTTGGGCAGTTGTTGTAAGATGTCCTATTGGTTTGAGAGGAGTCAATCCAGGTGGAACAGAAGCAGGATACTGATGATGTCTTGTCCCTCACACATATTTCCCATATATTTCACTGTAGTTCTTTACAATGGTCTATAATTCTCCATGTACCACATATACAGTGTTTTGCTACATGTATAAATATGGGTAATAACTCAAATACCTTTTCTTGAGGATAAATCACACATGCCATTTTCCATAACTGTACTACATAATTCTGACTGCTGAATTTCAGTGGATTCACTGCAGTGTAATTTTAGGAAGACCCTTGCAGCATACATGATGCTGGATAAATTAAGTAGTGTTATTATAACAAACAAGCATCACCGGGTCTTGTTTTTATCCTAAACTAATCAGCTGAATAAAAATACTAAACAGAACACCCTTGTTTTATCCACATTTGTCAAAAGAGCAGTTGCTTTGATTATTATTTATTTCTTCCTTTGTCAATGCTAGGACTCTCAATCCAGTATTGGAAGTCCCTCCAGTCGTATTGCACCTCCAATCATAGGAGCAGAAGATGACGACTTTTATGGTGAACAGGAGCAGGTGAAGTTTAAACTATTCTCTTCTCATTGTAAAAGGCTGGTTGTGGTGTGATTGCTTTCCTATGGTTAAGTGACAGGTTTGTTCATGCAGGAATTTGTTTTGGTGGTGGTAGGAGCCCCTCTTGGGAAAATTCTGTTAAACTTGTTAGATTCATTGATAGGTTGACCTATCAGCCAGCAGTAATTGTTTGGGATTTTTTGTTTTAAAATATATGGGCTGGGAGCCATTTTTTCTATCCTAATTTGTAAATATGCTTAAGTTATTGGCATTACTGAATTTTCTAATCCTGGTACAGAAGAGGGGGGGGACTTGGGGTTGTCACGTCTAACCCTGCTTCCCTTCCATAGGAAAGTGGCCTTTGATTTTCCTGGTCATCAGGACCTTGATAATAGTAAAAAATGTAATATTGCTTTGCAGAACTTACCAGTTATAATGGTCTACACCTTTAGAATGAAACTGGCAGTAAAGCAAAATAATTCTTTGGCCCTGTTGGGGAATGCCTTGGATGGAGGAGGATATTCTTCCTTTTTTGTTTCGTTCTGGCTGCTTTAGTTCCGGAAATTATATATTTGAATGTTTCCGCTGTTGATATTTATTGATTTCAATGATTTTATGTATAATGTGAACCATATTAATATTTGTAATCATATGAATGAAAAGTAGCATTTACATTAAAATAAATAAATAAGCCAATCTCTTCCTAAGTATTTTGACTGACTGGAGATTTATAAGGAGGTTAAATGTGTGTGTTTAAAAACTATGTTAAAATGCAGGGTGGTGTGAAAGGAAAAGGAAGCAAGCTTATGCCAAGTTTTTCTGAATCAACAAAATGAGGGGGGAGGAGGCAGATGTCTTGGAGATGCTGGTTCTGATATTGTCTTATCTGTATGTACAGATCAATGGGCAGTGTAGCTGTTTCCAGAATATAGAGCTGTTGAAATCTCGCCCTGCTCACCTTTCTGTCTTCCTGCATCATGTCGTGTCCCAGTTTGACCCTGCTTCATTGGTAAGATGCCATTCTAGTTTCATGTTGTGGATCTAATGGGTTTTGAATTTCTATTTAACCTATTTCCATGCAGTCTTAGCCTTTTGGGTTCAGGAAGGAAAACCCTTATTTATTTTCAGATTTTAAATTTATTTCAGAAATGAAGTTAATGCTCAAAGCAACTCAGCTGCTGGTGTTAGTGTTGATCTGGTGTTTCTCAAAGGAAATTGTAACTCCTTTAGAATATCCTTTTAAAAAAAATCCTTTTCTTTCCTCATAGCTTTGCTATCTTTTTGCGGACCTGTACAAACAAACAAACTCCAAAGAGACTCGGCGTGTCTTTAGTGAGTTTAACCAGTTCTTCTTGGATCGAGCTGCAGTAAGTTCCAAAGCATGCATACCATTCTTCCTGTATGTATTACTAATTGCAACTAATTTTGCTTTACTGATCTTTGATTTGATGGTATCAGGGAGCAAGTTTTAACTTTAAATCATCATAATTGCTCTGTAACTAAATGTTCACATTGAGGCAGTGTAGGCAGGGTCCCCTACATTTCCAAGGCAGATTAATATTTAGATGTGGTTCTTTGTTGTTGTTGTTGTTTAGTCGTTTAGTCGTGTCCGACTCTTCGTGACCCCATGGACCATAGCACGCCAGGCACTCCTGTCTTCCACTGCCTCCCGCAGTTTGGTCAAACTCATGTTCGTAGCTTCGAGAACACTGTCCAACCATCTCGTCCTCTGTCGTCCCCTTCTCCTAGTGCCCTCAATCTTTCCCAACATCAGGGTCTTTTCCAAGGATTCTTCTCTTCTCATGAGGTGGCCAAAGTATTGGAGCCTCAGCTTCACGATCTGTCCTTCCAGGGAGCACTCAGGGCTGATTTCCTTAAGAATGGATAGGTTTGATCTTCTAGCAGTCCATGGGACTCTCAAGAGTCTCCAACTAATTAATTTTTAGATGTGGATCTTTGCTCAGCTTACATATCACATTAAACCAAAGTTTAAAACATAGTATGGTTTAATGTGAACAAGTTTCCACGGTGCTCCCCCTCTCCTCCTGCAGCTGTCATGCCACAGTTGAAATGTGTCAGAATCTGGCTTGTTGTTTATTTGGAAAATGCAGGCCTTGGTTTGTTTGGTCTGCAGCCCAGAAGCAGTAGAAGGGAAGGCACTTCACAATAACTGCTTATTCACATTAAACCATAGTTTAATGTGAATTTAAAACTAATGTGACATGTGAACCAGTTCATAACAGTCATGATCAAGGGAACCAACACAGTAAAAGATTGTATGCCTCATGCTCTGTGTGTGTGTGTGTGTGTGTGTGTGTGTGTGTGTGTGTGTGTGTACACCCTGAGATGATGTGGAGACAGAGGACATCTCTGAGGATGTGAAGGTGCCTAGACTGATTGATTGATTTCACTTGTACCTTTTTATTGTTGCAGAATCTGAAAGTCCCAGTCCCAGAAGAAATTTCTGCAGATCTAGGTAAGGTTATTTTAAATCTTGCATTGAGAATGCTTTCTGATAAGTACCTATACTGAAGGGGTTTCGTGTCCTCACAATACTCTCTGTGATATCAAAGAGCTGAATTTGGAAGACAGAAAAAAATTGCTAAATCCTTTGGTAACTGGGCAGGAAGATAATCCATGCTGCAGGACCCAAGGAAAAAAATATCACAGAGAAGTCTTTCATTCTGAGTGAAACAGATTGACATTTCTTCCTTTTACCTGCAGAAAAGAGAAGGCTAGACTTGATTCCTGAAGAATTGCACCGCCACTATATTCAAACTATGCAAGATAAAGTTTTTCCTGAAGTCCAGAGGCACCTCGAAGATTTTAGGTAAATTTTGATTCAGTATGGCTTTCTGCTGGCCTCAAAGAGTAATTCTGCATCTTATTTCCAACCTTCTGGCGTGGTCCCAGTATGGGATGATTGGAGCATAGGCCAAAGCAGTGGAGTCTTTTAGAGAGAGTTTGGCTTCTGCCCTTCCACAGCAGCAGCAGAAGTAGCAGCAGTAGGAAGGGTTGCGGCCTCAGCCTTTCCTGTTTAGCTCTTTTCAGCTGCCCTGCCAAGCAGCTGACCTCCATAGAGTCAGTCCTTTCTTGGAAGAGAAAATCACTTTCCAGTGAAATTGATCACTGTAAAATTATTATTATTATTAAAAAATCCTCTTCAAAATTCAGAACTTCTTTTCGCCTAGATAGATTCTGTGTATGGAAAACTTCTTGTGGTTTCCAGAGTCCAAAAAACTCATTACTGTGACATTAAAGAAAGATAGGTAGTTATTGTTGCTGTTTCATGAGCAGGTCTTAGAACCTGGTATTAATATTCTGTGCATGCCTGACAGGGAAACCAACTGGATGGCACAGGCGTAGCAACTGACTTCACACTGACCCAGCAGTTCCTGTGCTCACCAAAGGTTTTTTACAGCAGTACTGCATTCTGCTTGTTGGTCACTGTGTGTAAAAATCAGTGCTTCATGTTAAGGTTGCTGCACTGCAAGCTTACAACTTTGAAGTACGGTACTTGTTAGCTTCACCTTCTGCAGTCTGAAGTACAGTCTATTGGAAGCAGATTGCTCAAGGGTACAAGCTTGATAGTGGCATGACTGGCTACAATGCCCTGAGGGCATGTGTTAGCTGCCCTGAGTGATGGGTGTAAATTTCTTCAGTTCTGCTTCCCACTCCACAGTAATTTTATTCAGGCTGCTGTTCCCCTATGTATTCAGACAGAAACGCAGCATGGGGCTGACCATGGCAGAAGGAGAGCTAGCCAAGCTGGATGCAGAACGTTTTCGTGACCGGAGCACACTGGAGAAGGAGAGAGCATGTGCAGAGCAGATCATTACTAAAATTGAAGAAGTGCTGTAAGTTGTGTGTGTGTTGGATGTGGTATCTCTGACTCCCATAAGCAGGGAAGGTAATTTGATGATGATGTCTGTCACAGCTGCATTTAGTTGTAATAAGGCTCATCTCTAGTCCTAACCAGGACTCAATTTTTTAAAGGACCTACAGAACCTCAAAAAGAATTCCATTCTGTAAAAGTTTGGTCTGATAGGTAATTCAGAATTTGTCAGACAGAATTAGAGAGAACAGGATGATGATGCAACTGCTAATTGGCTTCTTCTGCCACTTTCCTTTGCAGGATGACATCTCAACCCATTGAAGAAGAGAAGAGGCAAGCAAATAGTTTTGTAGCTGTTGTTTTTAGTAGTGCCTTTGTCACAATCCTGCTCAGTGTTGTCTGTGTTGTGGCCAGGTAGAGAGAGCCCTCTGCTGGCTGTGTGGGGATATTTAACTTCTAAGTTCTAAGCGGTACACAGTAAACTCAGTACTCTATCTTTCTGTAGTGTGAAAAGCCCCCCCCCCCCCCCGTTCCTCTTTGCTTTCTGGCAGCATTCAGTAAATTTGCAAATCGGGTATATTTTGGTTTCAATAACTTCTAGTTCACTTTCTACATGATTATGCAAACTTCTCCATGTCTCAGCAGTAGAGTACATACTTTGCATGCAAAAGGTCCTAGGTTCAGTTCCCAGCATTTTTAGGTAGGGCTTGAAATGTCCCCTCTCTGCAACCCCAGTGAGCTGCGTGTGGGCAATGCTAATCTAACTGGACCAAGGGTCTTACTCAGTGTATGGCAGCTTCCTGTGTTCTTTCAATTTCCAACTGCATAAACAGGTTTTAGTACCATATTGGCCTGAATATAAGCCGCACCTGCATGCAGTGGTACCTCTGGTTGCAAATGGGATCCGTTCTGGAGGCCCCTTTCGCAACCTGAAAAGGTTGCATCCTGAAGCGCTGCGTCTGCGCAGGCGCGTGACATAATTCAGCACTTCTGCACAGGCGCAAAGCGCGATTTAGCACTTCTGCACATGCGTGTGCACCGAACCCGGAAGTAACCCGTTCCGGGACTTCCGGGTTTGGCGCATCCGTATGCCGAAAAGATCCCGTATCCTGAAGCGGACGTAACATGAGGTATGACTGTATAAGCTGCACCCTTAAAATTCAAGGCTTATCTGTGGGTGTGGCCACCAAGCCGGTGCTGACGCTTGGTGCCCCGCTCCCCAAGCTGGTGCCAGCTGCCCCCGTTCAGGGCGGTAGTGCTGGGAGGCGGTGAGCAGAGTGCCGGCACTGGCTTGGGGAGCTGGGTCCCCGCCTCCCAGCTGGTTGGCGGTGCCCACGCTCCCTAGCTGGTTAGCGGTGGGGTGTGTGTGGCATGCCCGCCTGCCAGCTGGTTGGCGGTGCGTGCGCTCCCTAGCTAGTTGGCCCGCGCATGCTCCCCACCACCACCAACCAGCTGGGAGGTGGGCACGCCACTCCCCCCCCCACTGCCATGCTCCCCAGCCGCTTTCAGCAGCATATGGCAAAAAGTCGCGAATATAAGTTGTACTTTAACTTTTCAGGGTCTGAAATTGGAAAAAAAAAGTGCGGCTTATATTTGGGCCAATACGGTAGTAGTCGTCAGGCTTATTATTTCTTTAGAAGCAGAATAGATATGCTGGCCATTAATAAGGGTATCAGTGTGTGGTGCAGAAGCAGTACAAGCTGATGCTCCAATGCCAGACAAGTCCTTAAGTGGAGAGAAAACAATTTGCTACTCTCTCATTTCCCCATTGCTTAATTCAAGCAACCTGATACTACTACTTATGTGGCTTAAATATATTTTATATTTCTGTTTGACCTTACCTACAGTTCAAGTATACAATATGTGGTTCTCACCTACATGAAACATCTTGGTGTGAGAGTCAAAGAGCCCCGGGGGCTAGATCAGAAGCGACGGATTGGGTTCCTGCCAAAAATAAAGGTAACAGTGGCACATATTTGGTTAGAATTTCTATCCAGCTAAGTTTGGCAGGCAGGCAGACTAATGAAAAGCAATAGTTGACCTTAATAGAACCTTGGTCTTAACTGTTACTAAATACTTCTGCTGTCTCCTAGAGCATACTTCATTAGAAGCTACTTGCACTTCTTGATGGGCAATATAGGATCTAATTGAGAACACCGAAATCCTCTTTAGCCTGCAAAAGCATTTTGCCTCACTGGAAATCAGTTGCAACATCCTTGTTAGTTCAGAATTATTTTCCACTGTGCAAGACCATTCACCTGTGTCCATGGTTCTGAACAGCTAATGAAAATTTCTTTTTAAACTGGTGCATGTGGGAAGGCTGCCTCAATGAATGTTCTCTTTGACTTCCTTTCAACAACAGCAGAGTATAAAGAAAGACAAGGAAGGAGATGAAAAGAAGAGGCGAGTCTTCCCCAATATTCTGGGACCCCCAAGGAGGCCAAGCCGCCATGACAGCTATGCAAGTATGTAAGATGAAGAAATATATTCTTTTTCTAGCATCCCGACTGGATTGTCCCAAAGCTGAACATTGCTTGTGTGGGGTGGATTATTTGGGTGAAAATACAATATCTCTGCAGCTGATTGCCTCTTCTCTATCCAGTAGGCAGAGCCATGGAAATTCAAAAGCAGCGCCATCCAAAGCACTTACCCACACCTTCCTCCATCAGTCCAGAGCCACAAGACTCAGCCAAGATGCGCCAGAGTGGGTCTAGTGATGGCACAGATGCAACCTACCCACCTGCTAACCTCATGTCTCCACAAGCTGCTGGAACTTTTCTTTCCCAGGAAGGGAGCAAGGATAGTGAAACAGGTGAAAAGAAAATAAGATTAAAAACAATGTGCTTTCTGCGCTCTTCCCAGATTCAAGAAAATGAATGTTAAACTGCCACCAGAATTTCACCAACATGTAGGCTGCAGTCCTTTTGGGGTTGCTGTAGGTCCCTAACTGCTGAAGACTCAGTTACTTCTTGCTTGGTGATGGCGGTGCAGATAAATAAGGTGGAGACGCTGAAGTCTTTTTGAAATGGATGTGATTGATCAAAGTTTGAGAGAGAAAACCCTCTTATTATTTTTAGGGTCAAAGCAAGTTGGAGAAACTCCATCGTCTAGTGACTCTCTGGATGGTACACCTCGTACACCTAATACCGTCTTTGATTTCCCATCTCCACCACTTGACCATTTGCAGGAAGAGGAAGGAGAGTTTGACAGGCAAGTCTTAGCTTTGAGGATAAGTCATCATTGCCCAGCCTTTGTTCTGGGTGTGGGTGAGAGGAAAATGGGGCACCAAACTACTTAGAAACCTAGAAAGGCAATGGTATTCTAAATTTCCAACCTATTCCCTCACTCTACATCTAGCATAACACACTCCTAGATGGTATGGAACCTTTATGCGCAACCTAGAACTTTTGTTTTAGACCATGCTATAAGATTTGTGGCTGACTGCCTTGCTCCATCAATCAGTGTTTGATAAATAATTATTTCCCTTCTAGGTTAGCAGAATCAGGAACACCAAAATCTTTCCGCAAGTGAGTACAAATGTGAAAGCAGATTTTGTCAGTGACACCTGAATTAGGCAGAGTTTGCTAGAATAAATATCTGCTTGTGCTGCCTTCTGGTTAGGGAGGGCTTCAGGTCTTTAGAGGTGTTTTTAATATTCTGTTGGGAGCTGCCCAGAGTGGCTGGGGAAACCCAGCCAGATGGGTGGGGTATAAATATATTATTTTTATTTTATTTTATTATTCAGATTCAAATACATTAATATAAAGTTCTGTTTGGATACCTAGACACAATGCAGGGCTGCTTGATATAAGGATAAGGTGTCAATAAAGAAATGTTGCTTGAAAACTTGCAGATTTTAATACCGGAATGTTTTCAGGAGAGACATTTCCACCCCTTTGCATTGATCTACAATGTTACTTTAGTTAAATCACTTGGTTTCTGGCTGCAGCTTTTATCTGCAGAGGGCATCTACACATTCCATTTCTCTAACCACAAGACAGGCTTTTTGATCAAGTCCCTGGGGTGTTTTATTATTAGCTTGCATTTCTTATTCTTCCTAACCCACAAAGTCCGTTCCCAAATTTAAAATATTGTACTGAAACTTCCCTTCTCACAGGATGGACAGTGTGGGTGCTGTGGATAATCAGAGTGAAGATGAGCTCTTTGATTTTGACATGGAGACAGACCCTCCCAACTGGCAGCAGCTTGTGAGCCGTGAGGTGCTGCTTGGCCTGAAACCCTCTGAGATTAAACGGCAGGAAGTGATTAATGGTAAGTTTTTATTTTGCATTGATCAGATTTACTTTAGATTGTCCAACCCTCCACATGCCAGTACCACCTCTGTCTTCATTTAGATTACTCTGAGTAGGAATTGTTCTTTTTCACAAACTTCAGCTTTAGAAATCCAGGTACACAGATGTTGAAGGACGGATGGAGGCGATCCTGGTTCACCACCTAAGGTCAGGATCTAGCCAAGATAGATTGATAGGTGGTGGAACAGCTCAAAGGGCTGCCTGAAGGCTTTTCAGACTTCTACAAAAGGCAGTCTAATATTTTTGAAAGGCATGATCTGAACATAAATCTAGTGCTTTCTGGAATATTTCTTAATCTCAGTGCATGCACATGCCTTTTTGACCAGAAGGACCAAATGCAATCATTAACACATCTTCTTTCTTGCATATTCAGTTTTACTTCTTGGGAGCCCTAAAAAAAAAGCAGAGTTTCCTTGCAGATTTA
Source organism: Zootoca vivipara (assembly GCF_965207765.1). Taxonomy (NCBI): domain Eukaryota; kingdom Metazoa; phylum Chordata; class Lepidosauria; order Squamata; family Lacertidae; genus Zootoca; species Zootoca vivipara. Next base: position 22,691,595 of record NC_142597.1, read on the forward strand.
ACCTGCTGACTATGCAAGATGATCTGTTCCCTGAAATTGCTTAAATCTGATTCTCCAGCTCCTGATTTTAAACTGTTTAATTTCTTCCCATCCTTTTCAGTTTTTCCATGCAAAGGCCATTTCACCTTTCTTGTCTCTTTATTTATTTCTAGAGTTATTTTACACTGAGCGTGCTCATGTCCGAACACTGAAGGTTCTTGATCAGGTCTTCTATCAGCGTGTGTCCCGTGAAGGGATTTTACCTCACTCTGACTTGCGGAAAATATTTTCAAATGTGGAAGATATCCTCCAGCTCCATGGTGAGTGAGGACATCTAACTGTTTTCAACCCTGCTTTAAAACAGTACTGGCAATATGCTCATGCTCCTAGTGTGGCCGTGTTGAAGTAAGAGCAACCCTGAGGTAACAGACGACTGTGTGCAACTTAATCAACAGGGAGACCTTACAGAACAGTAATTGAATATGTGATATTTACAAAATACTGTTTTTGGATTTCCAATTTTCTATAATATCTGAAGCCTTTCTTTCTTGATACGAAGCTCCACAAGTTTCTGGTGTGCATATGGCTTTCTGTCACAAACAAGGACTTTTGACTCACCTCACGTTGAAGGGACAGCACAGTGAGGGTTAACTCTGAACTGGTTGGCCAATGTTTGCCTAAACATGGAAACTCTTTATTGATCTCACATCGGGCGTCATTGGATTGAAGCAATTGCATCAATAGTTTGAAATTGGTTGGTAATTTCCTCTTCTTTTTCTTGGTTATTTAGCTGGATTGAATGAGCAGATGAAAGCAGTGAGGAAAAGGAATGAAACATCAGTTATTGATCAAATTGGAGAGGACTTGTTAACTTGGGTAAACTGAATTCTGTTTGCTTCCCCCCTCCCCCTTTCCTTCTGAAAACTGAAATGTTTTGAGAAACCAAAGATTGAAGTAGCAAATAGAGTCGGAGGTCAACCTTGGCAATTTGTCTAGTCTGAGAACCCATTATCAGGAATTCTTCACTTCTGAAAGAATAGCATTGATCTGGGGGAGTCAGAGTTGTGCAAGATGAAGGGAGTTCAGTATGGTGTACGTGTTTCATTTCTCTTACAGTGTATCCATCTATCTGAGCACTTCTTTTATTCAATTAACAATAAATGAATGAGTCATTTAGCTTAAAGGTGACCTACAAAACGGGGGAGGACTTGTTTATCTCTCTAAAAGTTGCCTGTGAAGTTCAGATAGCATAAAACTTGGATTTGATACTGGAAATGAACTACTGTAGAAACATTCAAGTTATAAATTCCTTCATCAGTTTTGCGGATTAACCCCCCTTTTATTCCAAGAAGAATCAAGAACTTATTTGGCTTATTAAAACTATTGTCAGTCTACATTCCTGAGACAAGACTTTTATAATAGAAATCCTAGGTAGGCATGTACTAGTAATGGCATTCAGCAAGCTATAGTTACACTAACTCCACCATGATACCACCCAAAAATAAGTGGCACCCATATCTACTTCGCATTAATTTACTTTCTATATCACCATTAATTAAGTTTTACATGGGCGATTCTTCACAAGAATCCAAAACTTAAACCACAACATGAATTCCTTCTTCCATTTTTTTTAAAAAGGCGGACCAATGGTGAGAACTGGGAATAGGGGCTATAGGAGGCTGTTCTTCTGAGGTACAGTGGTACCTCAGTTTACAACCACAATTGGTTCCGGAAGTCTGTACTTAAACTGAAGCGTACTTAACCTGAAGCGAACTTTCCCATTGAAAGTAATGGAAAGTGGATTAATCTGTTCCAGATGATGAAAAACACCCCCTAAAACAGCAATTTAACACGAATTTTACTGTCTAATGAGGCCATTGATCCATAAAATGAAGGCATTAATCAATGTACTGTACTATAAAATAAATCAGACAGTATTTTAGGTGAAAAAAATTTAACATCGCCCGCACCTTCCTGCCTCGTTCCTGGAGGCACCAGCTTGTTGTGGCTCCAAGGCCAAAATATTACCCCGGGGCTTGCACACAGCTCCTGACGGGCCTAAAACCTCCTGCCTCCGCCGAGGGGTCCCCTGAGGGGAGGCGGAGGAGGGAGAAGGGCCGGTACTGAGCCTCCCTTCCCGACAGGTGCCCACCCCACAAGGCGGCCAGGTTTGTCCTGTCAATGAAGGGAGAAGGAGGCAGCCGGTCGGTCCCCTGCCTCAGGGCTGCGCCGGCATTGCCGCCGCTTCTCCCTTCCTTCCCCTCAGGCGACCCACCCCCCACTCGGCCCACTTAGCGCTCACCTGCGTCCGCCGCAGTCCTGGCGCTTCACATTGGTCTCCCCCCCCCCCGGCCCCACAGTAATGACAACCTCACAGCAGTAACAGCGGCAGCTGCTTGCGGCGGCGGCAGCAGCAGTTGCGGCAGGTTCCGCGTTTGTTCAAAATCATGCGCCCAGCGCCATTCCGCTGCCGCTGCATCCCATAATAGCTCGGGCAGCGACACCCTGGCAACCAGCGCCGCGTCACCTGCTCCAAACAACCAACCAACCCATAAGCCCGCTCTTTCTCGCGCCGCGCTGGTTTTTCCCGCTTGTGGGGTGGGCGCCTGTCAGGAAGGGAGGCTCAAAGCGCGGTCCACTTGCCTCCGCGGATGCCCCGGGCCTTCGGCCCAGTCTTCAGGCCTTCGTGGAGGCCTCCATAGGCCTCGGACACCTCGGGTTACTTACTTCCGGGTTACAATAGTTTGTAAACCGAAAATTTGTAAACCGAGGTGTTCATAAACCAAGGTTCCACTGTACTACCCAGCCCTATTTTGGATACATTTTTGACAACATCTCCTTTGTTAACAGAATAACAGTGCATGCTAGTCTTTATGTCATAATATGACCTTTCTTGCTTTGTGCTTTGCTACATTTGGTTCCCTTGGTTTCTTGTCTCAGTTCAGCGGAGCAGGGGAGGAGAAAATGAAACAAGCCACTGGCACTTTCTGTAGCAACCAGCCCTTTGCTCTGGAGGTGATCAAGTCACGGCAGAAAAAGGACTCTCGCTTCCAGACTTTTGTCCAGGTAATCTTGATTGGTATAAATCTAGCTTATACCTGCTAGAGGACTTGGCTTATTAAACATTGTAGATTAGGATAATGGGGATTGGTTTTTTTTTACTACCATCTTTGGTAGAAGAATCTTAATCATAAATGCTGTGCGGAATACGTCATTCTCTGATTTCAGACCAAAAGGGAGTTGGTCTATACAGTACAGTGAACTAGAAGATATCCAAGACATTCCTTTAGGAGCTCAGCAAGTCAGAAGATGTGCTACCCAGCTTGCACTGCTCCACGTCAAGCATGTGCGATGGCAAGACCCTTTTTAGATGGACCTGAAGATTGTCCACACATCTAGTCTGCAGGCACTTAAGTTCTCAGTTCCCAAAGTAGGACTTCACAAGAAGTTCTTAGAAGTGTGAAATGTTAGTTATCTTAAACTAGAGTAAGTGCAGCACTCCTTGTTGTGCAATGAGGGGAGATGTGGGGTTTATGCCATCCATTACTGAGGAAGAGCTTTTTCACATTGGTTGTAATGTCTGGCAATTTGGAAGCAGTGGGAGTTCTGAAAAATGTGTAGTGCATTTTCTCCATGGCTCTAAAGACTAAGATGACTCCTCTTTAAGCCGGTGACCGAGATTGATTGCTGATGATATCAGGTCTATATGAAGTAATGAGGGAAGGAAGCCACCGCCAGTTTTTGTGATGAGCCTTTCCTTTATATAATTGCCCACTACAACAGGGCTGTGTTGCCTGTCTGATAAATCTTAGCGTTCCTTGACTTGTATTTAATTGCCAAAAATGTGAGCCAGCAAGACATTTATATGATGAATAGACTGTACACATTCAGGTAATTATGGCCTTAATAAAAATGACAAATGCTGTTATTATGCTGTTTAAATTTAGGATGCTGAGAGCAATCCGCTCTGTCGCCGACTGCAGCTGAAAGATATAATTCCCACTGAGATGCAGAGGCTGACCAAATATCCCCTTCTGCTGGATAACATTGCAAAGTACTCAGGTACTATATAGCTCTTTCAGTTAGTGAGTGGTTCGGACTTCAGCAGTTGCAAAAGAACAATTTGGGTTTCAAAAGGAACCTGACTTCCATGACTCACTCTATTCAGTACCGTCAGTCCCTGCCCCTAACTTATTGCCACATTTCCTCTTTCAGGTGCCAATGTCTTTCTCTGAATTGGGGAGATAAACTACTTTCCCTTGGTCAATAAAAATGTAATGCAAAAATTTTTAAATTCTGCTGAAATAATTGTAAAGCATCCATGTGAGTTTACTGGGGATGGTAGAACTATGAGTGCTTTGTTTTGTCATTGCTGCTGGTGCCTTTCTATATTCTTAATTGCTGTAGCATGCATGCAACAGAAGCTTGCTAAATTTTGGTTAAAAGTGCATCTGTTTAATACTCTGTAATACTTTTATAGGGGCTTGTCAACCTGGAAAGTTAGCCCATCTTAGGAGAAGAAAAACTGATCCTAAATCTCTGCTGCCTTGCAGCTATACTCATTTATGAGAACGGCTTCAGAAGTTATGGTTTGAGTTCACCCCCAGAGTTGCACTCCTTTTCTCATGCCAACAACAGATGATGTGTGTTGTTCACAGCTTGTCCTAATAGCAGGGTTGAGATTCTAGAGAGTGAGCTATACTGTATACAGCTCTCATTTGACGCCAACAGTGTACATGACGTGTGCTAATGATATGTTAGGAAACACAACAGTGACTTTTTGTCACACTTCTAGATCTTTTAAGTTGTAACATGAAAAGGAGGCATAGTAATGAGAGACTATTATATACACACACAGCGTAATGCTCTTTTTTGTATTGCTAATTGAGTCAAGTAGAATGTGACAATTTCTACCTGTACATTTGTGGGCTATTCTCTGGAGACAACGGTCTTGATCACTGTTTCATTTTTAGAACAACCTGAGGAGAAAGAGAAAGTGAAGAAAGCAGCAGATCACTGTCGGCAGATCCTCAATTATGTGAACCAAGCTGTCAAAGAAGCAGAAAATAAGCAGGTGAGAGGAAGGGGGAGGTCCATGGGTCTGGGTCTGGAGAAGCTAAGAGGGAGGGGCTGCCGCCGCGGTGTGTAATATCCATAGCAAAAGGATAGAGACAACATATGTGCAACTGTCCTCCTAAAGGGATCCCAAATTGATATCAAGCTCTTCACGGTGCTGTTGCCTGGGTGCAGCCAGTTAGTCACTGCCAATGTAATTGGCTTAATTCTCTCTCATGTATAGCATTTGGAAGACTACCAGCGCCGTCTTGATTTGTCCTACTTGAAGCAGTTGGAGGGTCCTATGCTGGATGAATTCAGGGTGAGTGGAAACATTGTGCCAATTTCATCAGCCTTTAATATCTTGTTCTTAGATCCTTTTGCCACCAGCTCCACCTCCAATGTTGCCACATACAATATTTGTAGCCTACGGGGTGTACTGGTGGTGGTGCTTGCATCCTGCATGAAGCTGCATATTCCCTGGAATTATTAGAGTGGTACCTACACAAACACAATTGGTTCCGGAAGTCTGTACTTAACTTGAAGCGTACTTAACCTGAAGCGAACTTTACCATTGAAAGTAATGGAAAGTGGATTAATCTGTTCCAGAGGGGTCCGCGGAGTACTCAACCTGAAGCGTACTTAACCCGAGGTATGGGTGTAATTGGTTCCGGAAGTCCGTACTTAACCTGAAGCATACTTAACCTGAAGTGAACTTTCCCATTGAAAGTAATGGAAAGTGGATTAATCCGTTCCAGACAGGTCCGCGGAGTACTTAAACTGAAAATACTCAAACTGAGGTGTACTTAAACCGAGGTATGACTGTACTTGCTATTGTTTTTTTCCTGTAAAGTCTTTAGACTTTCAGCTTCTGTTGCTCCTCATTTTGTAAGCTCTATTAGACTTCCATATTTTATTATTTTATTTTATTTATTTATTATTAAATTTCTATCCCACCTTTCTTTCCAAAGGAGCATAGAGTTTTCATGTTAGCTGACAATAGTTGATTGTTGACATTTATTACCTGCCCAATATGGAATCTCTTAGTGAAGAGTAGGGAAGGGGATATATTTAATATCAGTCAGTGCTACAAAGCCCGCCAGTAGTTTGGAACTTTAAAAAACAGAGATCTGTTAGGTTTTGCTATGCATTGTATTGACAAAAATAAAGGCATGAAGTTTCATCTGATCAAGTGCCTTTTTCTAACCCATAAAAAACCAGCAGCACTTTAATGAATTAAGTAACTTTTAAGCCAGTCAGCTGACTTGCACTGTGGGATATACATGTGCAGGCATGCACATGCACCAAGCCTGCCTTTATAAAAATTCCTATAAGTACTCTCCAGGAATATGTTTATTTAATTGTGCATTTCTAAGAATCTCGGAATTACTTTAGGTTCATGCATGTCATGAAATTCAGAGTCTATCATTCAGTAGCTTGTAATACCACGAAGTTTAAAATTCTACCAGAAAAGTACTACAAACTGTAAACTGTGATATAAAGAATTCAAGGTGATCGTGAAATGTTAAGTTTGTGATGGCAGTGCTTGAAAGGTCAGAAAGGAAGGGCTCATAAAAATTCTATTTTACATGCATAACGTCTCAGTATTGGATACTTTCAGGTGCATGAGAGGCATTGAGAACTTACATGACCTTGCAAGTACTGTACCTATATATTTGTAACTCCTGTTGGTTTGTCATATTCATAGGACCAAGGGTGGGCTATGGAAGTTTGGTGAATCAGCAGTTTAATTTGCAGGTTTGTGATATGAGGATAGATGATAGGGCCCCCAAATAGATGGTTCTACTGACGGTCCTTTGTTTGTTATGAAAATGACTAGAGCAGAGCCTTGGGTTCATGTCCTTCCCTCCCCTCTTTGGGCATAAATGGAGAAGATTAGAAACTTATACTTCTAGTTTATGGTGAACCATAGTTTGCTGCATATACTTCTAGTTTATGACAAACCATACTTTGCTGTATATGGCCAAAAGAACAAATTATGGTTCTCCATAAGCTAGAAGCAAACACTTCTAATTCTCTCGCTTCATGTTATGTTATGTAATGTAATGGAAGGGAAGGAGGAAATGTGCAAGCCCAGTGGTTGCAACTGCTTCTGTAACTGAAAGTCATGGTTTGTCATTTTTGGTGAATGGAGCCTTTGTACAGACTACAGGGAACCTTTCCACTCCATTCGTTATACTAAAATTTTATAGGTAGGCATAGGAATTCTAAACGTTAACTATCTGATATCAAAATATTCAAGTCTTCCTGCATCTGGCAAAGTGAACTCTAGCTCATGAAGGCTCTTGTTACAATTTATTTGAATAGTCTTTGAGGTGCCCCAGGGTTTAGAGTTGCTTGGGGCTATACTTAAGGTGAAATTGGCCCCTCCAGCCTTTTAATTAAGTACTGCTTTCCGTTTTCACACCATTAATGTTCAACTGTCATAGTCTGAAAAATTTCTAATATGGCATTCTCCGGTCAGTATTGGTGAACCTCCTGTGAATGCTGCTTTTTTGCTCTGTATTATGTTGACAGAATTTGGATTTAACCAAGAAGAAGATGATCCATGAAGGGCCTCTGACCTGGAAGGTGAATCGGGACAAGACAATTGGTAATCCTGTACATTATGTTGCCTGGTTTTTTGTGAGATTTTTAAGCAGAAGGGGAAAATTAGGAGGTGCATCTGCACAAGTTAGCTACTAACAATAAAGCTTGTAGGTTTCTTGAAGTTGATTAAGCTATTTCTGGGCATTTTGGAATGGGCTGGAGGATCATTAAGATTATGCAAGGACACAGCAGTGATAATGCAAGATGATTCAATCAATGGCTCTGTAGTTCCGAGGTGAATTATTTGCATGCCTTGCGGAGAGAGCACACTGCTGATTATTGTCTCTGCGTAGAATGCCTTCTGTGTACCACAAAAAGTGATCAGTAACCCATTCCTGACTGCCCTTATAACCCACTGCAGATCTCTACACACTGCTGTTGGAGGATATTCTGGTGCTTTTACAGAAGCAAGATGATAGACTGGTGCTGAGATGTCACAGCAAGATCCTGGCTTCCGCTGCAGAGTGCAAGCATATATTCAGCCCTGTCATCAAACTGAATACGGTGCTGGTTCGCCAGGTGGCCACAGGTTAGTGCAGCTCCGAGGGCCAGATGGTGGAAGAAGAAATATGGTTTCAGGGAGATGGTTTTGTCTAACAGAGCCATTGCTCAGGTGGAAAAAATGAGTCCACACTGAACTGGAGCTGATTACAGTCTGCTTATACATCCTTGTAACTGGATCAAGCCTGAATGACGCAGGAAAATTGTATGAGAACCCCCCCCCCCCCCCAACTCTGTGTTCCCCACAATCAGTGCCTTGAAGCAAGGTTGTGTCTGTTGGGAAGAGCCTAATGTTATCTCATTCTGCTTTTGAAACTTTGCCAGAGTATGCCTGCCTAAGCTTGGAACAGCTTTGCTGTTAGCTACAGTGTTGTATCATTTAGGTAGCTCTGACATTTACTTCCCAAAGCACTCCTTTAGTTTTCTGTCCTCACAGTAATGATGTGAGTAGGTCACTGGTATTCCCATTTTATTATTTTCCAAGGCCACATAATGAGTCCATGGTAAATATCAGACTTAAAGCTCATTCTTCCAGGTGCAAGTCCAACTTACTGTCCAGTTTACCATACTTTCTAGAAACTTGACACCCCTGGGTCCTAGATTCACTTGTTAATTGCATTAATTTAGGGTACACGACTGCAACTTATATGTGCTTATTATTGTTCATCACTTGGTTTGAGTGTGTCTGTTTTGTTCATACTAGGAGGAACAGTCTCTGTTCAAATGGAATGACTTTGTATTGTTTCTGAAAGTATGGCCAGCCAACACTATGGTCTTAAATGTTTTTGTTGGAAATAACATAGCTGGATTAAACACCAGTGTGCACTCAGTGTATAACCACCCTGCAGATTTGAACAGAGCAAACACTCCAGTAATATTTCTTCTTGGGTAATTCAAGAAGTCAATATGGGGAGCAGTAACCTTGCTCTACCATCAATTTTTGAGCACTAGAAATGAAATCCCATCCTGTATTCTTGCAGTTCTTTGTGAGAGTTCTCCTCCCCTGATTTCTAGGTAAAAATGCCTCCTGATTTCTAGGTAAAACAAAACAAGACAAGACACCATCAGATTTAACTTGTTCTGTATTTCCCCCCAGATAACAAAGCCTTCTTTGTCATCTCCATGTCAGAGAATGGAGCCCAGATATATGAATTGGTGGCACAGACGGTTTCTGAAAAGACTGTGTAAGTGAGCTTGGCAGTCATCGCCAATGCAGTGTGCTTATCATTTTCTAAGGAGATAAATCTTGTGTTCCAGATCTATGAAGCAGCTTCCCACTCAAAGTAGTATACTGTAGTTGCTTTTAGAATTTTAGATTTCCCCCTCTTTACAGCCTCTGGGTTAATGCTCTAAACTCCTCTCCAGCTAGGAAGCATGGGACATATACTTAGAGGGATTCAACTGGTCTACAGTATTGGACCCTACATAGCTTACCCATATGTAGAGCTGGTCTTGGTTGTAAGCTTAAGTAAGCAACACCTCCAAACTTAGATGGATGAAGACCTTGTAGCTGGTAGCATTTAGCAATGATTCAAATAGAGAGATAAGATGCTTGCTTTCAGTGAGACATAATGTTGGACGACCTGTTTCTTTTTTCCTAAAAGAAATGAGCTAGTATAAATGCCATCTTCTTGCTTTGTGGTCTTCTAGGATTTCTGTCATTGACTCAAAAGCAGGGTGCAGGGTGCACTCTTTGAGCTAGAAGACTTGATGAAACTTCCCCATTTGCTGTTTCTGCTGCATTTTATGCCCTGCAGTAAATTATGCAAGGTTAACAGGAACAGCTTTTTTTTTCTGGGCAAAAGTGGTCTAGGCTGCTTATAGAAATTTTGAAGTCTTGGCATGTCCCCACCTTTTCTTTAAAACTGCTACAGCTAAGAGAGACTCTTAGGAAAATTGTCAGCTCCAGGGAGTTGGCAGTGATCCAAACCTCTTGCTGTTTGTTTTAGTAGTCCTCAAATCTTGCATAGCAGAAAATTGTCATTTCCTCCTCCTCCATGGTGTTTTAATTAAGAGTTTGTTTAGAAGGTCAGAGATTCCATAAGTGGCTATGCCATACTGACTTAAACACACACACACACACACTGCCTTAAGACATGGGGAATTTGAGGGCATCTCATTCATTTTGCTCCTCGTCTTTGGTTATTCCCTGGTCATTGTTTGCTTTGAGTGAATTATATACTCTCCCCTTATTTTACTGTAATCTTCTCAGAAGAATCCATTATATTACAGTACAATTTTCCAAGAGCATGTTTATATACATTTAAAAAGCCTAACTCTGTTATTATCAAATATATTTCCTGAAGCAAATTTAAGTAACTAAAATCACCACCATGTATTGAATGCTATGTCAGTTATGTTCCATCCGCCTAACAGTACCATACAAAGCAGCTTATAATGTGGTTGGGGTGGGTGAGTGGGAGGTCGCTGCCAGCTTCTCTAATTGAATACTTTCCCATACTTTCTGTTTCTGAACTCACCTCTATGTAGCATGAGAGATGATAGCTTGGCTGTTATTTACAAGGCTCCTTTCTCCTGACTCAAATCCTGTTTTCACAGAGGACTGCTCTTTCAGCCACTAATTAACACCTTTGAAGCAAATCCCAAGGGTGGAGGGGGAACTAACATTGCTGAACAGTTATGTCAACAGGCCACAGCTTTGCTTTCAGAATTTTCTTTCCCATGTTACTTGTTTTATTATTATTTCTTTGATTTTTATCCTGCCCTTCCTCCTGGACAAGCCCAGGGCAGCAGAAGCAATGGCAAAACATTACAAAAATCAAAAGCTGACGTTCGGGGTTGGTGGTCGTACAATAGCACCCAGAGTGAAACAAGGACTGAGAGATTGCCGTGGGGGGGGGGGATGTGGGGCTTGTTGAATCTCACTGTAAACAAGTGGTACAGCGACAATAAAGTATTTATTATTAACAAACCCTACTACTAAACACAATTTAAAAACATTTTTAACTAGTGATCTCAGGGGTGCCAAGAACAGTGTGTTTCAGCTGCCAAATGTTTGGGCAAAGAGGAATATTTTATATTTTCTCCTGAAAGTCAGTAATGAAGGAAGCAGACACATTTCACTAGGGAGGGCATTCCACAAGTGGAGAACTGCTGCTAAAAAGTTCCTCTCAGGGGTCACTGCCAACTGAGTAACCCACCAACAAAGCCTCGCATGCTGATCATTTGGTCCAAGAAGATGGTTAGTACTTTCCCCAATATTTTAGGTATTTTGCAGTGTTCAAAACTCCCATTGTTTTAGGCACGTTGTGTGACAGGGAATTTCATTAATGCGAGTAGTTTCTGTGCTCTGGGTGCAGTACTGTGTCTAAGATTTCAGATTAAAACTGCCACTGCTGGAAGATAAGGACCTTTTTTAGCCTCCCAACTTCCAGCCGCTTTCTGTAGACTGGAGAAGGGACCCTCATAAGAATATTAGGGGGGCGGGCAGGAGAAGTATGTCTTTCTTCTTCTTTTTTGCAGTCTTCAGATGAGGACTAGACTATGTGAAAAATGAACATAAGATTTTAGCTGCAACTCATTCATTTTCAGCTTTGTATTCTTGTTATAAAAAAGTGTGCCTAGACACTCTGTTGCAGTGCCCATAATCTAAGTTTAAGGTGCTATTTAGCTCCTAGCTTTCATAACTCAGTTTCTAACATTGGTCGCCAGCCATTTAGGGATTTTTATGCTATGAATAACATCTTGAATTTGGCCCAGTAGCTCACTTGCAGCCAGTGCAGAACTTTCAGAACTGGTGACACATGGTCCATCAGGCTACCCACTTACCAGCCTAGTAGCTACATTCTAAATTTGCTGCTCCCATTGGACTGTCTTCAAGGGCAGCCCCACACACAGGTTTTTACTGTAGTCGAAGTGGGAAGGCACCAGAGAATGGACAACAGAGGGCAGGTTATCCAGATCTAGGCAAAACTGCAGCTGGCAAATACGTCTAAGCTCTCCTAGCCACAGAAGGCCATTAAGTGACAAATGACAAGTTGGAATCCAGGGGTGCTGAAAGGTTATGAAGCTGTTCCTTCCGGGTGTGTGTGTGTGTGTGTGTGCATCTTCTCTCAGGACAGGTTGTACACCTAATTCACGCACAGGAACCACCCACCTATATCACATCCATCTTACCAGAATTCAGCCTCAGTTTATAAGCTACCACCCAGCCATTCACTGCCTTCAGACCCTGGTCCAACACCTGCACAGCCTCTCTTGATTCAGATGGGATGGAGAGATAGAGCTGTGTGTCATCAGCATACCAATCACATTGTGCTCTAAATCCCCAGATGACAACTTTCAGTGGTTTCATTATAGATGCCAAATAGGATAGGAGACAGAATGGACCCACAGCCCAAAAGCCAGGAAGCCAAGCAACAAACTCCTAGTACTGTACCCCTTTCTCATAGTGACCCTGCATATAGGAGTGGTAGAACCACTATAATGAATTACCTCCAACTCCTGCGTCCCTGAGTCACTCCAGAAGAATACAATGAACAGTGGCGTCAAAAGCTGTTGAGCTGCCAAGGGGACCAGCAGGGTTGCACTCCCCCATCTCTCCTTATAGAAGTCATACAGGTTATGCCAGAGATTAAAATTATTCATGCAAGAGGCCCAAATGGGCCTTTTGTGCTGTGTGTCTTGGGATGTGCCTTGAATTTCTTTCCCTAATTGATAACGTTTCTTCCCACTCAATAGTTAATCCTGAAGGGCATATTTAGCAGTTGCTCTTGCACACTAGACATATTTGGTGACTGTAACAGAGGATTTAGAGTTTAGAAGGCACTATCTGCAGCATCTTCCTGTGCACACTGCATATGTTCTGAAAAGGTGTGAGGAGCATTAATTATAATTTGAAAAGTTTGCTGCAGAAAGCGAAATCTTCAAGTCTGTCTTTCCTACAGGCAATGTGCAATTAAAATGACTTCTGTGTACCTAAAGATCTCAGCAGCCTGACAAGTTTTGTATGTGTGTTTTTGTTCACCTACTTGGAATCTCAAATAGGCTATTAAGCTCTAAGTGCAGGAGTTAGAGGTGTATGTTTGGGGATAGTTTCTGCAGTGATTCTCTGCATATTTTTAATAGGTTGCAATGTTTTCTGGTGTTCAGCATAAACTCTTTATTCATCAGTTGCCAAATAATCTGACTAGTTTTTCTCAGTAAAATGATACATTGCTGGAAGTAGTCTGCATTTTCCAAGCAGACTGTACATTGTGGAGCTTCTCTTTAGCCAGCATGGAAGCAGTGGTTGTTAGCATCTTAGCAGATTATATTTTTAAAAAATGTAAATGGGATGCTGAAGGTGGGACAGAACAACTTATTTCTCCTTTGCCAGGGGTTGCCTTTCCTGACTTTTCTTTCTTCTGTCTTTCCTTCTTTTTCTTTCTTTTTCTTTCTCCCATTGCTGCATTTGTACATTTTTTAGGGCTTTGGTGTTTGGTTTCTGGATGTCCACTGATAGATGTGGCAGGATCAGTTAGTTTTTATGCATTTTTTGTCATTGCGTGTACCTTAAACATTTAGGGAAACCAGAATAGCTACATGTCATGCTTTGTCACCATGTCCCCCTTTTTCAGTGCTCTGCTGCTGGGATTTCTCACATCAGCTTCCCTCCCTGCTCCCTTCAGCACTCATCCAGTTGCCACTTTTTCCTTTTTGACGACTGAGTGCATGTACAGCAAAGCAGCATGTGCTCCAGCAATAAAGACTTTCCTTTCGTGGCTTTGTGTGATTGTGACGGAGACCCTGTGCAATCTTAGCTACTTGGCCATCGCAGAGACAAGGCTTCTTGTTTCTAAGCTGTTTTTCTTCTCTCCCTACGGAAAGAAATGTATGCAAGGAACTGGCAAAGGTAAATTTAGGGAGACAGGGGCAAAGTGAAATGATAGGTTGGAAGAGTCGTGAGCAGCACGTAAACCTCTTGTCCCTGTGTATTAGAAAGAGGTGAGGAAGAAGTGCAGGAAGAATCATTTAGCAGTTTTGCTAAAACTCAGCACACTTCTTTTTCTTGAGCATCATGTTTTACACTAGTTCTTTTTTTACTTATCTACAGGTGGCAGGACCTCATAGCACGGATGGCAGGAACAGTGAAAGTTGGAAGAGGTAGAAGCGTAATTCCATTTCCGCCATCTGGGCCATGCGAGTAAGTTGTGTATTTGCTTTTGTGTTTGCTTGTGTACATACACACAGGCACAAACACTCTGGTTTTTGTATTGCTTTTCAAACTTCATACATTATAACTGGGCAGGTTCGAAAAGAAAAGGGAAGGGAAGGGAAAAGGAAAAGGAAAGAAGTTGTGATACCACCTGTTATGTGGTTGATTTGTTTTCTCTCTTTGGCTTGCAGGGAAGATCATGAGGAGGAAGACCAGCAGAAATTGAAGGAAGAACAAGCTACTCCTGATAGCAGCATGCAGAGTCCAGGTAAAAGTTACATGCTTGGTACTGCGTCCCACCACTGTGGCGTGAGTTAGTTACCTTTATACTGTTAATGGTTTCTGGCAAATCCAAGGTTTTCTTTATTGTGAATTGTGTTTCAAGTGTTAGATGCACACATGACACAAAAGTCACTTTTGAGCCATGGTCCATTTATTCCTTCCAGGTTTGTGTCTCTTAATAGCCAAATGTACTGTATACCGTGTTTCTCACATTTTAAGACATGTCTTATATTTATTTTTACTCAAGAAAATAAGCCTATGGCTTATTTTCGGGGGGTGTCTTATTTTATTTCTTTTACTAACCGGTAAGTTGCTGCTGCTGCTCAAGCACCGACAAAGCGCCCAGCAGCGTGCGCCGCATGGAGCCCCGAGCCAGCGGGACCCGCTGAAGCGCCGACAAAGCTCCCGGCAGCGCTGCGCAGAGCGCCCTGAGCCGCAGGAGGAGCACCGTGGCTCTCGGCCTCTCCGCCGTCCCGTTCCTGTTTCCGCCGCAGGCGCCGCCTCCTCCTGCTCCCTCCCGGGGCGTCCCAGGCTTCGCCCGCTCGGCAGTGCTCCATGCAAAGCCAGGGGCGAGCGCAATTCCACAGGAGGTTCCTCCGCGGCACCCGTAGAGACCATAGAGGAAAGGCGCGCGGCAGACACACCACTTCCGACTTCCGTTACCCTCACCCACTCCTGCTGCGGCTCGGGGCGCTCTGCGCAGCGCTGCCGGGAGCTTTGTCGGCACTTCAGTGGGTCCCGTGCCAAGGGGAAAGGAAGGGAGGAGGGGAGAGAGAGCGGGCAGAAAGGGAGGAGGGGAATAATCGCTGACGCTACACGGCGAAAGAGAAAGGCAAGTTATGGCTCCAGGTGGAGCGACTGTCCTGAGATAATTGGAAAACAATCCTGCACTGTGTGAGCGTTTCTGCAGACCACGAGGCGCTGCTTGGCCCTTCCAGTTTGCTGCTGCTGCACGCCACAAACAGCGGAGGGTGAAAGGAGCAGCGCCGGGTAGCCAGAGTAACCTCCACAACCCCACAGCCACGACGTTTCCCAGCACAGGATGATTGAGGCTTTGTCGGCGCTTCAGCTGGGTCCCGCTGGCTCGGGGCTCCACACGGCGCGCGCTGCTGGGTATTTTGGCGAGGTCCTCCAGAACTGCACTTACGGTAGCACTACAGCTTATTTTCGGGGTATGTCTTATATTTTTTCAAAGCATGAAAATCGTGCCATGGCTTATTTTATAGGGACGCCTTAAAATATGAGAAACACGGTATGTTTATACTTTACTGTCTTTTGTCCCCATCCCCAGGACTAGAAGCATGCATACATTCAGCATATTTAATAGCAATTATTGCATTTTGTTATAGCCTTCCTAAACCTATAGGCTAATAGTGATAGGAATTTAACTAAAGGTATTTAAAGCAGTTTTGAATTCGCATTGATTTTGGTGGTTTGTTTGTTAGATAAAGATTTGGGACTGGAGTCTCCTCTGATGGCGAAGGTTCAGTCTCCTTCAGCAGCAATGTCTGAGCAGCTGGAAGAGGAGGAGCTCCTGGAGGCTGACAGGCAGTTTGGAGAAAAACCAGCAGCAGAATTGCTGATCAAAGAGTCCTCTGAGCACTACAGCCACACAAGTCCAGAGCACTTGTTCCAAAGTTCAGAAGAGCGATGGGCATTGGATGCACTAAGAAATTGTAAGTAGCTGAGGATGTGTGGGGCTCAAGAGTAAGTGAATGGTGGATTTGATGGTACTCAACTGTTATCCATTGCCTCTTGAGCTAAATGAGCATTACCTACCCTTTTTGGTAGAAGCATCATACGAGAGAGAGCCAAATATGACCCAAAAGAGCTAGGTGCCGGCTGGTTGTGTGTTTTTGTAAAATACCTTTTAAAATGAAATGGTTCTTCAATACCATCATTAGGTTGGTGAATTGGTGATGTTTATCATAATTAATATAATAACAGTTATATTAATTTATACAGTTTGTCTTACAGCATGTCTAAAAACATAATGAAAACATCAAACATTAAAAGCCTCCTGGGCTGCCTTCAGATGTCTTCTAAAAGTTGTGTAATTCTTTATCTCCTTGACATCTGAAGGGAGGGCATTCTGCAGGGAGAGCACTCCCTATTTAAAAAAGCTTTGTATTCTTTGAAAGCACCAGGTAATTTTTTCCACTTCCTAGATAGCCAGTTGGTCAAGATATACACACAGAGAAGTGATGGGTTGATAAAATATTTTGCCTTATGTCTTAGGTGTCAGGAAGGTGAGGCTCAACCACCAAAATGTGCTTTCTGATTAAACCAGGCCTAGAGCATGAGAACAAATGAAAGGCAAGGGATATGCCTGCAGTGCTCCAGGTGTCTCAGAAAAGTACCACTCTACCTAGGCTGGGAAATGGGATGAGATTTGTGGAGGAGCTGACAGCTGTTGCCTTGACATAGAGATGCACAGGGCTGCATTCAGATAACATGCCAGTCTTTGGATTATTGTCTCCTGACATGTCTTATATCTTTCACCTTCTCTAAAAAGAGAAAAGGAGCTGGCTGCTGAGTTCATGCCTTCTCAAGAGCACCAGTCTTTAACATAACATTTATGTGCACAGGTTAATTTTGGTCACAGGAGATGACCTGCAAGATCTGTGATGATTTTATGTTCCCTTTCAGTGGGCTTATTGAAGAAATTGCTAATGGAGCAGCTGGGCATGTCTGAAAAGGAGTCTCCTGAAGGCTGGCAGTGTATTGCCAGGCATAGGACAATTTGTCAGAGGACCCAAGTGGAGAGTTGTGTCCAGAGAGGACTACAGTACTCAGACAATGACAAGACATCCCTTTCCGGGGCCAGTAGGACACCCTCTGGCATGGGAACAAATAATTTTGGACCTTGTCGCAGTCATCGGACTTCAAGCGAATTAATGCAACCAGGGGACACTGTGTCAAACACCAGTCAGTTAATGTACCCCTTGAGCACAAACCCAGATACCCCAACCACCGAGCCTGAGGTGATAGGTTCTGAGGATGGTGGAGAGCACTTTTTTGATGCTCCTGAAGCCCACAGCGATGAGAACCAATCAGAGGGTGAAGTGGCGGAAAGGAAGGAGGAAGAAGAAGAGGTGCAGTTGCGGATCTCAGGTGAGTAAATCCCACAGATGTGTAAGGCTGAAATGAAATATTGCTATAATTTGAGCAGAGCTCTTAAAACATCAGTTCTGATGGCACATATCATTGTGAAGGAAGATGTGCGCATCCACTGTATCTCACTGGTTGTGAGAATGCATAACCTAAAAATCCCATGGGAAGACACCTCCAAGTACATCAGTTCTTTTGGGGGGGGAGGGGGGACACCATTAACCATTCAAGGGCAGTGTTCCATGGAAGAAATTTGTAAGGTGGCAGGTGTATGAGCACCTCTACCTACCTTCACAAAACATGAAATGATATGTTCTTGACTGCAAATACTGACTTTAGCAGAAGAATTCTGCAGAGGGTTCATATTCACAATCCAGGTTCATGTCAGGAGCCACAGGAGAGAAGGGGTAGCTTTCTTACTACGAATTCCTGTTTCACCACAGCTGAACCCAAAGCACCTGATATTAGGGAGAATAACCTCCAGAGAGGCTTGAGTCCAGTCACGTACTGAATGCATCTTGACATTTTTTGCTAAGGTTACACCAATTTCATACTTGCATGCCATGCACAGGTGTTAGGGGCAGGCACATACAGTATTGTTGCTGCCATCTTAGATGAGCTGCTCTTATCTGGAAGTGTTAGTGTTAAGATGTTGTCTTCACAGGAAATTATTTGATCCTTGACGGATATGGCACAGTACAGGAGAGTTCCACAGATGAGGAGGTAACTTCGTTGGTTCTACAGTGCACTGCAGGCAACAGCACAATGGACTCTGCCCACCAACCACCACCATCACTGCAAGACACCCGGACAGATGGAGGAAGCTTGGCATTTGCAGAGGAATTAATGGCCTCCCACTGGGAAGCTGCTAAGGAATCCTGCTCAGATGCACTAAGGTCTCCCTTCTCTGTGGAGTCTTGTGCCCTGATAATGCATTACATCCAGAAGATAGAAGCCAACCTTGAACACTTAAAGGTACAGTGTGTTCTTGTGTAAATTAGGCTGCATTTCTTTTTTCTAAAAACATGTGTAGAAAGTGGGGAATTGGGAATGAAAAAGCTTCCTGGGGAACAAGGCATGCTGAGGATTTGTATATGTTTTATTTTATTCACTGATTTTCACTGTAGCTTTTCAAATTGAGATTGGTGGTGAGTTTTGTACCCTAAGTTCCAAGACTAGGAGAATTCAGTTCAGTTGAGTTTTTCAAAGGGAAAGAAATAAAAACCTTAAGGTAATCCTGGAGAAAGAGAAGCTTCATGTGGGGAATGTGAATGAAGGGAAAGAGTGGTTTTAGGATCCAGTATTGTGAGGGATCATTCAAAAGCTCAGGCAGCAAGGAGGCGGGGGGTAGAGCAGAAAATCTAGAGGCTAAGATCAGTTTCCATTTCCTGAAACGATTGTGTCAAAAGCCACAGTTTCAGGTGAGAACTTCTCCGTGTCTTAGAGGCTGAAAGAGAGACAGGGACACTTTAGATCTAAAGTTGGCAAGCTGGGGATTTGGCCACAGTGAAATGAAAGTACAGGAATCAAAGTAGGGGAAAAGATGTGAAGACAATGCAGCGAAGGGCTGGTTGTTACATGACAGAACCAGGGCTAGGGCAATGGTGTCAGAGGCAGGCCAGTTCCTTACAACTAACTGGATGGCTCTTGCAACTTTTTAACAGTCCCAAGAAACCAAAGAGTACGGTATTGTACATCATGTGCTAGTCTAATATGAAGCACATTTTTCTTTGTAAATCGCTTTGAGATATTTTTTTTTATAATCAAGCGGTATATACATATTATGAAATAAATAAGAGTTTAAGGACTTATTCTCTACAATCTATTTTTTATCCTGGCACCAACCTGAATAAAGACAAAACATTGCAAGATAGAGTCCAGTGATGAGGGAATTCAGCCTTTGCTTCATCATAGGCTTGGCTTCCTGCTGCACCACAGATCGATAAGGTGGAGCAATTAATATGTTTCATTTTTTCCAGGCACAGGATTGCTCCTGTGAGTGATGCCATGGGCATAGGATGTACACATTTATTTATAAGTGAGACTTCCTTCCTTGTCCTTTGCACTGTGGCTCAGAGATACTCTGCTCACAGATTACTAGAAATATGGTCCTTCTGAATAAGACAGGGATTTTCATGGAGTGTGAGGTGGAGATGTGAAAATGCAACATGGGATTTGATTTGAGAGTCCTCCTGTGTCTCTTCTCCATCTGGGAAATGTGCTCAGTGACTTTTCACCTTCAAGATGCTAGAAAGTGCAGACTTTTGCTAGCACAGTAATGATTGTGTGAGTGTTTCTTCAGGAAGATATACAGAAGGCAGACAGGCCAATGCCAAAGAGATGCTTAATTGGGATGAGTGGTGTAAAAATTGTGTTGCTCGCTTCTGAGGCATTGCCCTTCTGTCCTTGATGGGCTGCTGTTTTCAGCTGCTGCCAAACCTGCAAGACTTTCCCCATATCTGGAGAGAAAACAAGTAATAGCTTGAAAGAATAGGAGAGTTTCTCTCATCACTGGAGTTCGCAGTGATGGAGGACTGAGTCTGTTCCAGAACTTGGCCAGTCACAGTTTCAGTGAGTCTGATCTGATTGCCTTTCTGCAAGTGAGCCACAGATCAAATGTGTGATGGGTTGTATCTTCCAGGAAGTGGAGGAGAACTATGCTACTCTTCTTCAACAAAGGCTGGCTGGAACAGCCCCCACAGATGAGCACTCAGGTATGCCTTCCCCATTCCCTGGGCACTTTCTAAACAGAAATATATAAGAAGGGGAAACCGTTGTTAATCTTTCTTGCAAAAGTTTTTAGAACTTTCCCTGCAGCTCCTGAATTTTCAGAAAACGTTGCTGGCTATAAAACATTCTGGGTTTGCTGACATTGTGCACCTTTCTCTGAGTGGATTGTATGGTATAGGAGGTCCTCCCTTCCTTGCTGCTCAGCACTCAGTCCACTGATAATGTGATAATTCTAAGGGGCCAACAGAAGATTAGCTGATAGCTTGTTTCAGAGTTATTTTTCCATGTTCCAATGGTCATAATTTGCAAGCTGACCTGCCCTGCCCAGTGTAATTTGTTCTTTCTTAAGACATTTTTGTAGCCTCCTATTTGTAGATATGAGATCTCTTAAGAAGCATACAATTCTATAGGTACTTTTACCTCTCTCCTGTACTGTATTAGCGTTAGTTAATACAGTGGATGTAGCTTCCATCTCAATACCTCATGTTCTTTTTGCAGCTTCAGGGAGCAGACAAATGGAAATAATTGTTTGTGTTTTGTCTTCGGCTCACATATAACTGTTTAGTGCAAAGATGCATCTCTGTAAAGCACCAGAGCAGTCTCCCTAGGATAAGGTTACAAGCTGAGACATGGAGTTGCTTTGGATTGCGCACCTGCGGTAGAAACACCTGTGCATAAGATCTGTAGTGCTCAGCTGCCACTTTATAATATTGTGTTCTACTTCTTTCTTTCTCTTTAGATAAAAGTTAGTCAAGCTTCTTGGAGGTTGGATGGAAACATCAACCTTGCATTGGCACCTGTCGGCTTCTGCCTGGACTCTTGCAGCATGAGGGCTCTTTCCGTGGACCATCCAAGTGCAGCAGAGTGGGAACTGGGGGGGTTGGGGTGGAGGATGGTTTCCTTTTAGGCCTCTGCACTAGCTTGTCAGGGAGAGGTGGTGATTTTTTTCTCTCCTCCTTTGCTACCAGTAATTCTTTTTGATTCCAAACAAGAGGAAAGAGAGGAACAAAAAGAAGAAACCAAATGTATAAAGCTTTGGGTGTAGGATATATAAAAAATGTATTTAGACATATACAAAAAAAAATCAATGTATTTATTTGACTTCATTCCATGTACTGAAAGCACACTTTAATTTGTATTTTATTAGGCCCCAACATCCCTATGCTCCTGGACCCACATTCAGGGCTGCTTGTGTGTGAGAGTGTGTTTTGACTTTTCACTGGATTGGATTCTGCCAGCAACCAGTCCACTGCTCAAAAGAGCTTCGCCTGCAATGGTCCCCACCCCCTGTGCAGTGACGGTATGCCATGCTGTACACAACCAGGCACTTGAAAGGTTGGCAGCCTTTGGGCTCTCCTTGCAGTGGCACATGGTGCTTTGACAAGGAGACGAAAGGCTTGGGGTTTTTACCTTGGCTTTGAAAGCAGTGAGGTGGGGCAAAGAATGTGCCTGCTAAGTCACTCCTGGTTTGAGCATCTTCTACCACTGGAGTTAGCCACAGGTACTTCTGCGTAAAATCCCAGGTATGTTCGACACCCAGAGGTGTGCTTTGTTGGCCATTGCATGTGCAGGGAGAACGGGATTGGTTTGGGGTGGTGGGTTTTTGTTTTGTTTGTTTTGCACTGTTTGTGCCAAAGTGCTCTGAAATCACACTGGTTAGCTCAGAAGCCTCCATGGGAGCAGCTCTGCAGTATTTTTCCTAATAGGAATTCTGACATCCTTGTGTTTTGAAACTGAACCCTGTCTCAGAATGGAAATTGAAGGCTCACAGCACATACGTAAAAACACTGGACATTCCAGACTGGTTACCGGAAGTGGTACAAGACTGGGTGCTACCTCCATGAGACAGACCGTTCAGGATGCAGCTTCTTCCTTTCACTGCACCAGGTCACCAGGTTCCCAAATCCTGGCCTTTTTTGGGGGGGGGAGGGGACACAACTCAGATCTAAATGTGCCGAACTCTAGAAATCCCCGTAACTTGTGTTCCTCATGTTGAATGTGCTGCGAAGTGTGGAGAATTTTTCTTTTTCTTTTGTTTTCTCCCCCTCCTTCCAGCGTGAAGGTCATACGGTCTGCTCCATTAACACAGAGACACATTTTCCCTGTAGCTATAATGGCAGAGAATCAAAACGCTGGTTGTTTCCCAGTCATGCGAAACACAAACCTCTTCTTCCCTTAGCAGGAGGAATAGTAGTACTAAAAATGGGCAGGCTGTGCAAGGACAAATTTTAAAAACCTCCCCTTCCCTCCAACCTCCAACAATTTGAAACCATGAACTGATGTCTGTCAAGATGGGGAGATAAGATTTTCCAGAAGCAAGTTGTATGAATCGCCATCCCTCTTCAGTGGCATAAATTGCCCCAAAACCAAAGGGTCTCCTTCCATATCTGCACAAGCTTCCTTTTATCAGTGCCGTTCTGAGTTCCTCGTGGATCTGCTTGTTCCCATTTCATAACTGCTTGATTATATAATTTCACTTTGTTTTCCATGTAAAACTTCTATTTTGCCACCTCTTGGCATTAGGAAAACTAGGTGTGCCTGAGTAAGGAAGATAAACATGGACCTTTTCAGATTTTAAATAGCCCCTGTTTTTTTTACCTTTTAGCTATGTAACATCATGCCAGCAGCACTTTTACGTTCCCTTTCCACAGCCCATGTCTAGGACGATCAAGAAATCACGCTCACAACATGGACCTCTCCCTAGCATGAGTAGCTTTTGAGCAGTGGAGATTTCCACCCCAGATTGTTGTTGCTAGTCTCTTCGCTGCATTCTGTGGCAGGAGTCCCAAGATCATTGTCTGCTGTAGCACTTCCACTATAGATTTGACCTGCAGAGGTGTCTGGCAAGATATTGCTTCAGCATCTTTACAATATGCCTCTGGGTCAGGTTGCCAAAATCTCCTGAGAATCAACCTGAGAAAGGAGAGCATGCAAGGTGAATGCAGGTTTCGTGGCAAAGCCTGAAGGGTTCTTGGCCATCCTTAGAGGATGTGGCCATCTCTTTCCCTCCACCCTGGGAAGTGAAACAGTACTGTGCTCCTGTCCTTTTGGTGGTGTTTGGTTTTTGTGTGTTTTTCAGGCTTGTTCTTATGCCATATTATGCAATCTCCTGTTAAGGGCATTATTCAGCTTATAAGAAAGAGAAGGTGGTGAGAAATGGGGATTGTCCATTGCTCCCAACACAGTATCCTAAAATCACTGGGGATGTCTTAACTCCCTAGCGTGTCTACTGTACAACAGACCCCAGGCACAGATCCATTTTTGTGAAGAGGGTCAACACTAAAATGCACTTTGCGGGGATTCCCATTGGTTTTGGGTGTGTGTGGTCCCCCCCCTTTTTTAAATGTACTAGAATAGCCATGAAAAATTCCAACCAAAGAATCCTTTCCTGTCCTTCATGTCTGGCTGTGAACATTCCCTTCTTTAGACAGGACAATAGTATGGAACAGCCTTTCCTCTCTCCTTTCCTCCCCCCTTGCAAAATGAAAAACAAAACAAAACCACAGGCTGAAAAAAGAAGTAATGGAATATTTCATGGACAAGATAACATTATGTTGGCTCCACTATACTTATTAGTGTTTAACCTGGATTTATAGAACAAGATTATTGCAGGGGGTGGGGGGTTCAAAAGGCAAGGCCTCGATCCAGATGTCAACTTCCTGCACAGCCTGTTTTTATATCATTTGGACCTGGTCTACACATGAAGCAGAATGAGTTGGTAGAATGCCAAGAGTGGTAGACTGGACTGTTTGTTAATTTCTTTGGGTTAATTTTTTTCCTTCTGGGCACAAGCAGCGCAAAGCTTTAGATGAAAGTTGGGATTTCTTTAAACATTCAGGTACACATTTTCCAGTAAAAACAGAAGGGCCAAAACAGTTGTCTCTGTTTACAGCGCTTTTGCTTTTATCTGCTTTTAGTAACATTAACTCCAATTCTTGTGATAAATCAACTCTTAACAGCCACGTCTGAGGGCCTGGTAGACAGTTTCTCTCTCTCTCTCTCTCTGTGTGTGTGTGTGTGTGGATATTTTTAATGTTTTCTCCGAGGCACTACCTATGCCTGTACCTTGTTGAGTTTATTTTTTAAAACTCGCAGACCATTCTTTCTTTGCACTGTAGGTGGGTGGGATATTGTAAAATATGGTCCCCGGTCCAATTTGGCACTTTGCCTGCAGCAATACAGATCATGCTGCCATCCCAGGGCTCTGCTTCCTCATCCTCCCCTCATTCTGCTTGGTGTGTAGATCAAACCTCACTGTGTAAATGCTGTAGTAAGGGAGGAGGAAACAGTACTGAGTTTTCTGTGCATAATTTTTAGCACAGCAGTCCTAGGCCCAGTTGTCTGGTTTGACGCTGCCACCTGCTGTTGACCTACCATTTAAACATGCAAGGAATGGGGTTGCTAGGTGGCACTTGCGGACATCGGGCATACATTACTTGTGTGACCAATTCCTGGAGTGGGGGTGGGGGTGGGGAGGTAATTCCTGGGCAATAGGGACCCTTGATTCTTGACAACCAAAGCTTGAGAACAGCTGTGGCCCTGGCTTCTCGAACTCTTCCATGGTTGTCGAAGCATAAATGTTCCAACTTGATAGAAAGCTCTTTTTGAGGTAGAGGAAGTTGTTGGTGTTTGTTCCTTGCGTTGTTGTCATCTGGAATATTGGTGCATCTTGCATCTGATCGATGGATTTGACCCCTTGCTGTCCCCATTTCAAAGAGATCCTTCAGTCCTCCTCTTCCCTCCGTCCCCAGATGCCAGCTGATAAGCCAATGGTCTCCAAAAGGGATACTGCAGCCAGAACACTACACTGCTCTTTAAGAATTAAAAAAACACAAAAAAAGTTGTTTTGAAACTTCCTTCCTACTAAAAATGTATTTTATTTGTTCACTATACAATCATGTACTCCTTTTAACCGGTTTTACTTTTATGGAACACAGGAACAATCTGGAATTTGAAAAGCAAAATGCAGAAAAAGAAAAAGAAAAAAAGAAATCCTCTTAATACCTTGTATTTTTAACTGATCATGTTTGAATGTTTAAGAAAAAAAGAATTTATTGTTCTAATTATCCAGATGTATTGTATGTTTGTAAAATAGCTCTTATTAATTAGCTGATAAGGTGGTATGTTTCTGGAACAAAATATTGCTCATTTTAAAAAAAGAGGTTTTGTTGGGTTTGTTTGTTTGTTTTGGAATCTGGGAAATAGAAAATTAAAGCATTCAAATGCCAGTAAATAAGCTTAAAGGAACCCAAACATTTGACTATGGTATTTTGTTGAATCCAGCAGATTCAAGTTCACACTCCTGGAGTAGACAAATAGCCTGGTGGACCAGTGATCTTGTCTGTCTGCACTGATTTGGCAATTCCATGATAAAGAACACCCCTTTCTGACATCTGAGGCTATCAGATCTATTCTCAGCTTATAGAGAGCACGCAACAGTCACAAAAGAATGCAACATTTCTGACTTGTCTTTTGCTTCTCAGGCACAGAACACCCCCCCCTGAAAACACAGGACTCTTCTGCCAGTTCCATGAGATTCAGTGTACAGTGGAAACTCTGCTTACAACCATAATCCATTCCAGAGGTCCTGTCATAACTAGAAACGTACATAACTAGAGGCACACTTTTCCATAGAAAGTAATGGAAAAGTGAATTGATCCGTTCTAGACGATGAAAAACACCCCCTAAAACAGCAATTGAACACGGATTTTACTGTCTAACAAGACCATAGAGCCATAAAATGAAGGCAATAATCAATGTACTGTACTATAAAATAAATAAGACAGTATTGTAGATTTTAAAAAATAACATTTTTTTTCTTACAAGCACTGAGGGTAGGTGGGCTTACCTAGCTACAAGCTGGGGGTGGGGAAGGGTCAGTAAAGAGCTGATTCACTTTGGCCAGGGTCACTTTTTTTTCTTGCCAGGCCAGGTTCTTCTATGGACTTCCTCAGGTTAGTTCTTGGCAGGGTTTGGGGCTACAGTGTGCCCTGCTGTGCCTCTTGCAAGCGGCACCTCTTCCACAGCTTTGGGGGTGGGATGGGGGCCCTCTCCCGGCAGTGGAGGCCTCTACCCTGGCTACACAGTTGTAACAACATTTTATGTAAGATAAACATGCAGGTGCTGCTATCTGGGTTTTCCTGAAGCCGGGCTTCCTAAACTAAGACAGGATTGCTTTGAAGAAAAGCTTAACTTGTTAATTTGGAGGTTATCTCGTCACAGGGCCTATGGCCGTTCATTCAGGGCCCCTCCCTGGATGCTCCCTGGATGCTCCCTGGATGTGGTGTTGGGGAGTCCATGGATTATCTAGTGTCAAATACTTCAAATGGATTTGTATTTTTCTCTCTATTAAGACACAACTTGGCTGGTGCTCAGACAGTGGGGCATTGGCTAGCAAAGAGTCTGTGCACTGCAGATACACTTTTGTTGGTGCAGCTTCCATAAGAAAAAGCAAACACATAGCTGCCAATTTTTCCCTTTTCTCGCGAGGAAGCCTATTCAGCATAAGGGAAAATCCCTTTAAAAAAGGGATAACTTGGCAGCTATGCAAACACTTGAGAAGTTTGGACAAGGACTAAAGAGCAGAGGGGTAGGGGGGAACAGGGAAGATAGCTTGGTTCTGAAAACCATACACGTGTTAGGAAGCTAGATGGGCAGGAAAGTTGGGAGATAGAGGAAGTGAAAGATGACAGACTCAAAAGGCAGTGAACTGAGAAGCGAGACCCGCAGGGGAAAATTACATTTGGACAGCTGGAATAATACTTGGGATTCTAAACAGTTTATGCTCAGTACCTTTTAAAGGGCAACTTGTATTCTCAAAGCTATGCAAAAGCTATTCTTTGTAACATTCTCTGACCCAGCTATATCAGTTTCAAAACTGGTAATTTGTAGTGCAGTTAAAGAGCACAGGTGGGGAGCTATATTTCTCTGTTTTCCCATGTTCCCAGCATTATTTTGTGTTATGCAGGGTACAGATATCTCTATCTTCTCATGTTGAGGTGCTGAAAAATGATTGCTTCATTGGATTTTGTCATTAGTATAAGGGGACACTGGGAAGGTCCGGTAACATGTTACATTGCCCTAGAAGCAGATAATTTCAAGATACAGTAGCTGTCATTCATGGTGGCTAGTGAGTTTTCTGGGCCACTTTTGCTGCCGATGAAACCACATGCTTTCCACTTTATAAAGAAATTGATAGTATTTTTAAAAAATGATGAGGGCCTGTCTACAGTTCCCCAGAATGACAAATGACTTTCCTTACATATTAATGATAGTTACTCAGTTACTCAGCTGGTGCTTGATAGGGGGAGGAGCAAGCTGCTCTGAGTTGATTTTTCTCTTTTCTTTTTATACATTTTCAAAATTGTTTATTTGTTTAGATAAGTAGATGCCATGTTGAAGAAACAGATCCAGCTTTGAGTGTCCCAATTTTTTAAAAGGCTAATAGATGTACAGGGAAAACTGTCCAAAAGAATAAAGAATAGAGGGAGGGGAGGCAACCACAACTCTTCATTTTGCTGTTGGCAGACTTGAGGCTTCAGCAGTGGGTGGAAAACAGAGGAGACTGGCAATAAGGAGACTTATTGAGCCACTCAGTTTTTGTTGTTTGTTGTTATACTTTATTAATTTATTTGGTTTCTTACCTGCCCTTCACCATAAGGACCCCATAAGGATGATTTACAGAGACTTAAAATTCAATATTAGAAGCAGTGTAAAACAAATTGCCTTTGCAGGGATACGGTAAATCTTGAAAACGTGTTTCCATTACAGTTGACCAGGGTACAGAGGTGTGTCTTCAGAATACAATGAAAAGCATGGGTTGTATCTAACTTCTGCTCAGACTTGAGCCGTTGAAACTGATGGACCTAGGTTAGGCATGCCTAATAATTTCAGCGGGCCTATTCTGAGTAGGACTAGGAGACGATCCTATACAGAGGTACCTCAGGTTAAGAACTTAATTCGTTCTGGAGGTCCCTTCTTAACCTGAAACTGTTATTAACCTGAGGTACCACTTTAGCTAATGGGGCTTCCCACTGCCGCCGCATGATTTCTGTTTTCATCCTCAAGCAAAGTTCTTAACCTGAGGTACTATTTCTGGGTTACCGGAGTCTGTAACTTGAAGTGTCTGTAACCTGAAGCATCTGTAACCCAAGGTACCACTGTATCTTGGTGCCAGGCACACCTCTATGAGAAGGGAATTCCACATCGTAGGAACTGCCACAGGGAATGCAGTCTCCTGGATCACCTCCGCCCCAAACTCCTGAGGGTGATGGAACTACCAAGAGTTTTCCTGTTGGCAAGCTTCTCTGGTCCTTCGGACTCACTGATCCAGACCCATTTTTGCTCTGGAACCGACAACCTCCCAACAGCACGGTTACGCTATCTGTGAAGTTCCATTGTACGTAACAAAACTTGCACACCATTCTCTTGAAGTTGAAGCACTTCGTGTTTTCAGTGTTCTTAAATGCTTGGTTTTGGAGCACAGAGAACAACTCATCAGTGTTCTTCTCACACGCTTTCTGCAGAGTGATCCTAATTGCCAGTCCTCGGTGGCTGACTAACCTCCTTTCACTCTGACTGTCTCCAGTCCGCACAAAAGGTGAGAAGACTTCCCAGTGGCTCAAAAGCTTCCCTTTCATGCTGACTGGGCAGCTCTAAGATACTGGAGACAAGGACCCTGCTGCAGAAATAGTAATGGGCCTTTACCCACCCACCCACTGTGAGATATTTACAATGCAGTCAAACAATGCAAGTTTGCTAGATATGCACATGATAGGAGCTGAAGCTCCAAGAGTTTTCCTGTTAAGTTTGCTAGAGAGAACTCTCAGCCATTCGGTCCTGTATCCATACATATAATCTCATCACCTGGCTGAGCACGACCTCTTTGACATTTGACCTCATTCCAGCAATGTGAGAACATCTGCATGTCTGAGCTCCAAGCTCAGACTACATTTTAAGCTAGACTTGAGTATGCCTTTGTAACTGGATTGCCATTTTAAACCTGCTTGAACAAAGCTGTGGCATCTGTTGCTTTTCAACAAGTATTCTCTGAGTGACAGGTAGGTAGCCGTGTTGGTCTGAGTCGAAGCAAAATAAAAAAATTCCTTCAGTAGCACCTTAAAGACCAACTAAGTTTATATTTTGGTATGAGCTTTCGTGTGCATGCATCTGAAGAAGTGTATGTATCTGTGCATGTATCGTGTGCATGTATCTGAAGAAGTGTGCATGCACACGAAAGCTCATACCAAAATATAAACTTAGTTGGTCTTTAAGGTGCTACTGAAGGAATTTTTTTATTTTGCTTCGACTCAGACCAATACGGCTACCTACCTGTAACTAGAACTATGGAAGGCACCACATTGAGCCGCATGAAATGGAAGTCCATCAACCTCTGGTATCTGAAGAAGTGTGCATGCACACGAAAGCTCATACCAAAATATAAACTTAGTTGGTCTTTAAGGTGCTACTGAAGGAATTTTTTTTTTATTCTGAGTGAGTAAATGTTATTTTTACCTTTTACAAGATTGCGAGGAGGAAAGGGGAAACACCAGGAGAATCCACTAACTATGCCTTATGCATCTTGGGTTAATTACACTACAAGGCTAAAACTTGCCTTTTAAGCTGCAAAGGGATGGCACCCTGCTGAACTCACAAACGTGAGGAAGGAAGGGTAGTATCTAATATATCCTCTCCTAGCATCTTTACACATCCCTACACCCACTGCCCCACACCTGAACCACGACACAATTACCACTGTAGCATTTCTGAGCCATGAAGAAATCAAGTGTTAAAATAAGCCAGCAAATGGGCACAAGGCCAGTTTTGAAGTTCTCACCTCTTCCATTTCCAAATGATCTTTAAATACCCAGAGTTCCTTTTTGGAGACCTGTGAAATACCACGGCTGCTCCTGGTCCTACTCCTGACCTGTACCTAACGGAGCCTGGCTTTGTCCTTGGCCTCTTCTACTGCACCAATAAAATGAAGCAATAAACTCTCTTCTAGCCCAAGAGCTTCTGTTTAGTTCTCTCTCCCCCCCCCCTCCAGCCTTAAGCAGCTGGGATTTTTACAGCTGCAAAAAATCAGCCATGCTTTCGGATATATAAAACACTCCTAAAACCACTCCAATTGTTTCTCTCTTTTTTGCTAGTTTGTTTCCAGATGCCTGCAGTTTATTCAGTATAAAGTATTACTCCTCTCCAGCTCCTCATCAATGTTTTAAGCAAACATCAACAAGGAAGTTAAGCAGGTCTCCCTGGAGCAGGGTGCAAATCTACATTTCTGTCAGCTGCTGGGTTGACTATCAGATCATTCATATCTGAGGGTGTTTTTCAGGTCAGTGCTAAGAAAGATGGGCAGGATCTTTCCTTTGGCTAGCATATCTTCTGCTTTCCAAAAGCGTTGTCTATTTGTCAAAACTACATGCGTACAAAAATGTCTGTACATTATGAGTAATTAGCACTAAAAAAGTTGATGAATTTTCATGAGGATTTATTATTATTATTATTAATTGCACAGTGCTTCAGAAATGTGAATAACTTAATTTAATTTTGGGGAAATGAGAAGCTGGGAGAACCAGAACTGTCAGATTCATTCATCCCTGCCCATAACTCAGATGAAGCACATGCAGCCCAAACAGCTGCGCATTCTTTCCCTGTTTGCCCCTTCATCTCTTGTTCCCCCTGTGCCAAATTTTAGATTGGAGGCTCCTCTGGGCAGGGACCTGTGCTCTTGTACTTTGAAAAGTGCTAAGCACACTGATGCCACTACCTAAATAAAATTGCAGTGATCCTAAATTGTATGCTGTGCATGAAAGAGGCTCCAGTTTTCAAGAACAACTGAATAGCTCAGCTGGTTGAGCATGAGACTCATAATCTCAGGATTGTGGGTTTGAGCCCCAGATTGGGTGAAAGGTTCCTGCATTGCAGGGGGTTGGACTAGATGATCCTCAGGGTACCTTCCAACTCTACAATTCTATGGAAATGTTAAGGTCCTCTGCACTTCAACAAATAGGTTTGTGTGTGAAAACTGTATCAGGCTACAGTAACTAACTCAAGGCTGCATTGTGCAAGCAGTGTAAATTATACTAATTCATGCCTAGTGCATAATTAGCTCCTGCTGAACATGAGAATGGACAAAGAGTTATAGGCACCAAATAATCCTTGTCTCCAGCACGAATGGAAATCTTCATAAACCATCTTGGACAAAATCCTATTCCAAGTAATAGGATTTTACACAGAAGTAAACTAATAGCATAGTGACATAGTCCATCCATGCTAGAGCATCATCAGCTGCACAATGTACCCCAGTTTCAGTCAGCTATTGTTTACCTATTTGTTTCTACAAACAAAAAGCACCCAGGACATCTACTATCCCAAGAAATTAAATTAGTTCTGCCATTTTAGGTTGCTTTTTTGTCCCAACCAATGTAACATTTTAAGGTAAATGAAAAAAATCCCCACTGAAGTTGGTCTAGGGAAGCAGATGGAAGGATCTGAATAGAGTTTTCTTTCTAAAAATGAATATGAGCTCTGGACTTAAAATATCAGAAGAGAAATCTGTTGATTTTTGCCCTTTTAGGATGATTTTTTTGTTCCAGTCAAAGGAAAATGTTTTTAGAAGGGGGAGTCTCACACACACACACCCCCAAAAAAACACCACCTGATACAAGAAAGCAGATTTGTTTGGGGAGATTTCACTTCAAATCAGATTTTGGTTTAGGGCAGTACAATACCATTTGTGCAAGTTTTTCTTTGTGCCTGTTAAATTCTCCAGCTTCTGATACTTTACTACAGGTTGCAATCCCCCCCCCCCCTGAAAACCATTTTTCACACTTAATACATTGAAAGCTGATGCAGAACTCTGCATCCCACCCAAATTTTGTGCTTCCACGGAGATGTAAAATGCCTTTTTCTAAACTGTTTTTGCTTTGTTTCTCTGTACATTTGTTCACACACACACACACACTTCCAATTTCTTGTGTGCATTTCAAAGAGGCTTTTAAAAATGACAGTTTTTATTTCTTCTCATTACATAAACGAGGCAGACAGAAGTAAACATCTTTTGATGACAGTAATTACAAGGCCGCCAGCACCAAAATCAGAAAGATTAGTACAGATGTCAGCTGGAGGGGGGGGGAGATACATTGCAGCCAGCCATCTGAAAAAAAATAAGTGTGTGTGTGTGTGTGTGTGTGTGTGTGTGAGAGAGAGAGAGAGAGAGAGAGAGAGAGAGAGAGAGAGAGAGAGAGAGAGACTTTGCCTGGACCTTCAAACTGTGTTAAAAGCCTGGAGCCTAGACTGCTGATTTCCTCTGTGATTTTAGGTAGTCCCTTAATAGCTCCATATCAATTTCTTGGCTGTAGGTGGGAGATGGTAAAAGTTTAATCACCTTGTTCTCTCCCTCCCCACCCCCCTGTGCAGAGGTGGTAAATTGTTCCCAGACTGTACAACTTCAGGTCGTAGGCACGAGAGTCCCACAGTCACACAAATATAAAAGCACTCCCTATACATACAGCCCTACAGTGGATAGGAGCCTCGTGCATTGATAGGAAAATAGGGTTGTCACCTTTGGTTGGGCAAAATATGGGACAGGTCGGGGGGGGGCTGGGGATTGACACCAAATCCTCATGACACCAAATCCTCTCTCACTTTGTGGAGGGGGGCGGTTTCTTGCATTTGACTTTCCTCCTCGCTCACCACCCTGGTCCCACTCTTCCCCTCCACTCAAGTAGATGAGCAGAGGCCAGGGATAGATGGCTGGCTCTCAAGGGCAACTTGAGCCACAACTCTAGCCTCCTGCCCGTACTGGTACTGGAAGAGACTTGAGCGCAGAGGAAGAGGAGGGAGGAGGCCTCCAGCAAGGGAGAACCTGACACCCCTCTATTTAGTTAATTTCATTGTCCCAATTAATCTATATTGCTACGTTCCTGAAATTTACCCTTCTGTAACTTAAGACTGTTAGACCTAGTCTTGCTTTCTGGAGTGGCAAAGAACAATTTGCTCTCTTCTCCATGATAGCCCTGCAGGCAGAAAGCTAGCATGTAAGGAGGGGACACTGTATTCTGCTGTTTGCATTGTGAAAGGAGCTTTTAATAGATTTGTACAAAGAAATAGGGAGCAATGTTAGAGCAGGAGAAAGAGGCTGTTCAGAAAGCTGGAGGTGTCCCACTTTATCTGTCCTAACCCGAACACAGACCCTTCCAAGCAAGCTGAGTTGCCCCATAACTTTCCAACACCCTTTTCCTATTATTTTATTTGATTGGCTGTATTTCTGCAACCCTCAGGGTTTTTCAGAGCTTGCTGTTATCGTGGTGAAATATGCAACGACACTCACCCCTGAACTTTAGAAATAGAGGGAGCAATTATTATTTATTTTAAAAAAATCTGTCTGATTTCTTTAGGTGTACTTTTTAAAGTAACTTTTTTAAAAGTCCAATTGATTAATCTGTTAAATATCACAACACTAGAAATAATGAGTTGTGTTAACATCCAGAGCAGCTAGCAAGGGCTCCAAACAGTGGTGAGTTCTAGTGCTGGTTAGGGAGATTAAAAGCTCCCCCACATCTCCTTTGATAACCGTGAAAAAGAAACGTATACAGTGGTACCTCGGGTTACAGATGCTTCAGTTTACAGACTCCGCTAACCCAGGAATAGTACCTCGGGTTAAGAATTTTGCTTCAGAATGAGAACAGAAATCACACGGCGGCGGCGGCACGGCGGCAGCGGGAGGCCCCATTAGCTAAAGTGGTACTTCAGGTTAACAGTTTCAGGTTAAGAACGGACCTCCAAAACGAATTAAGTTCTTAACCCAAGGTACTACTGTACAAGCTTACAGCAGTGCTCTGTACCATCCCAGACTTGCCTATTTTTGCCGTGGTTCTGTAAAAGAGGGACAGTTAACATGGTGCTCATCAGACATTGCTGAGCTACAGTTTCCATCATCCCTGACATTGGCTTTGGTAAGCAAAACTGATAGGAGTCACAGAATCATAGAATCATAGAGCTGGATGGGACCCCAAGGGTCATCTCCTCCAACCCCCTGCAATGCAGGAATCTCAGCTACAGCATCCATGACAGATGGCCATCCAACCTCTGCTTAAAAATCTCCAAGGACAGAGAGTCTTGGTCTAACTATCTAGAGTCCACCACATTGGCTTTTCCTGCTGCAAAACTTGAATGATCTTTCCTTTTTGCTCCCTGCCCTGCAGTGGAAACCACGAAGGCATTTCCCTGAAAAGATCTCTGTGTGTTTGGTCCTTCTAATTCATCCAAGCTTGCTAGCACCACTCCAAGAAATACACATAATTAGGCAGTAGGAGGTGGGTGGGGGAATGAGAGAGAATGGTTTACAATGCCTATTAATTATGTACTTCACTGCACCACAATTGTTCCCTCAAATCTGTTCCTGCCTATAAAAGCATGCCATTTGGATATGCTAGCAAGAAATCGCCATGAACATTGGTGGGCAGGCAGGGAAGAAAGATTCCAAAAGGCCATTGCTGCAGCTTGTATACAGTTAGGTATCAATTCACGTGGCTGCATTATCCTGGCCCATGTTTCTTCATTTGCCTTCTCTACCAAAGCCTCACTGAAGTAAGAGAGGGCAATTTGCAGGCATTGCATTTTTAAGTAGATGTGCAGATTACCAAAATAGGTGCCTTCCCATTTCCTTTTGAGACATGGGAAGGAGTGGGAAAACTTGCATGCTATCTGGGCTCCCACTCTCAGACACTGTACTCAGATTCCCGCCTTGATTATTCCCAAAGGTTTTATTCCAAAAATTCAGGTCTCTATGGGTCTCATGAGATATATCAAATGTGAGGCAGAGGGAGTAGATGGTAAGGAGAGGCCATCTTGAATGTTTTCTCCTTTTTTCATCTCAGTAGCATGTTGTAAGTTCTACAGTGCATTTGTTTCTGTTTTTAAAAAAATTTCATTGGTAGATGCAATACTCACAAACACAAAACAAAACAAAACAAAACACAGAACGAACTTATTATACATACAACTCCTTAATTCCTACAAAAGAAAACAATTAAACATACATTAACCAAAAGAAGCATCAACTTAAATTACAAAAGAAACTAAACATAAAAATATAAATCTTGACTTCCCTCCACCCATGTGTGACTTCCTTTATTTCTTTTCTTCTTTTCACTGTTATCAATATTATTTTTAATTGTCTCATCTTATACCAATTTCTTCTTAGTCTTTTACTCTATAAATATCATTCATTGCATATTGATATATTTATTTATAGATTGCATATTGATATATTTATGCAATATACATTGCATATTGATATATATTGATATATATATTTATACCATTCATTGCATATTGATATATTGATATATATTTTCATGTATTCCTTCACTCCTCTATCAGTTTTTGATCTGATTGACCTCTTACCACTGCTGTAAGTCTTGCTGATTCTACGTATTCACAAAATATTATTTGCCATTCTCTTATTGAGCGAGTTTGTTCTCCCTTCCAATTTTTTGCTATAATCATTCTGGCCGCAGTAGTTGCATATAAGAAAACTTTCCCCCTACCGGCAGGAATGTCAGTCGATACAATTCCCAAGAGGAACGCCTGTGGTTTTTACTCCGAGCCAGGTAAGCAGAGCCAGCCCTACCATTAGCCATAGTTAGGCAGCCACCTTGGATGGCAATGCTAAGGTGACTTGCAGGGGGAGGACCATAGCATGTTGCATGCTGAAGGTTACATATGCAAGCCCTGGTATCTCCAAGCAGAGCTAGGATCGCACCTGGTTCGAAATCCTGAGGAGCTGCTGCCAGCCAGTGGAGACAGTACCAAGCTTAATGGAGCAGTGGTCTGACTTAACATGATGAGACACCTTCCTAGGACCCTCATCTCCTGTGCTTGCCTGCTGCTTGAGGGTACCGTGGAGGGTATACTGTCCCATCGCCAGTATTGAAGAAATGCAGAATTTATTTTTTTGCCCTTCATCTGAGGATCACAGCATCCAGATTGCCTGGGTGCAGGATGATAATTTCACATATCTATAGATACAGACTAAAACACCTTAACTTTAAGGAGATGATTAGTGTGCCTGGAAGCTAATAGATGCATGTAAGACATTGTTGGGTGCAAATATGAGAAGAGCGTTTTGAAAGAAGCAATTCACTTTAGCTGTTGCCACAAGGACAGAACTGGGGAAAAGGGCAGATGCTCTGAAGCTGCTCCTAGCCCTGTTTCCCGAGGATCTTCTGAGAAACATTTGTGTTTCTGCAGCAGAGGCAAGAGTCCTTCTCGCACCTCCCTTTTTCCTCTTGTGTCTCTGGAGGCTGCCGCCACGTCTTCCTGGCAGGAGGGAGCTCACGTAGTAACGCAGCTCATTTCTGTTAATGCAGGAGTCCAGTTAATTGAAGGTTTAAAAGCTTTACTTTTCTCGCTGTTAAAATTGAGAGAGACTACAATAGCCTGTGGCAATGCTCCAAAGCACTATATCTTTCAGAGGCGTACAGAAAGCTGGACTTAACCAAAGGGAGGGGAATGCCTCCGTTGGAAAGGCCCACATCGTCGCCACATCTTCTGACAAGTAAATCACGGGTTGCTGGGATCTGGCAAGTAATAGCTACAGTCAATGAATTAGCTAGTCAATTCTAATGAGGTGTGTCAGTTGCCCCTTTTCTTGTAAAGCTCCATTGCCTTTAATAGCAACAACCTGGCTAGCATCAATTCAACAGATGAAGCTCTGCCTATCTTTGCATCTTCACGTCAGGGGAAAGATGCACTAGAACCCGCCCACCTAATTGTAAATCAATGTGAGCAAGCTCAGCCCAGATAGCTCAGTTGGTTAGAGGACGCTGCTGATATTGCCAAGGTTGCAGGTTCGATCCCTGTATGGGACAGCTGCATTTTGGAGATCTAGAGAAGAGGCCCCATAGAAAATCCCCCGGCAGTGGCTTCAAGAAACACAGAAGAAGTCACTGGAGTGTTCCAGAAATATGTGCAATTGTCACCTGGAGAGGTGGGGCAGAGAGTTGAGAGAGGGCACCGGAATTCAGATCAGCCCCCCCCCCTTTTTGCTTGCTTGTTTATTTCAGGTTTGAGAGCAAAGAGGAAGGGGTTACAATGTGAGGAGCAAGAATGCAATATACATACCAGCAATCATTCCGTGGACTCTTTGATAACCAAACATATGCTGATTTGAAATATTGAGGTTCTTTATTAGATTATAAATGGCTGTTTTCAAAATGTGCTGGATACAGCTGGGCAGCTTGCAGATTTGTATATGAAGCTTTAATCGAACGACAGGGCTTGCTGATTCCATAAATTGGTTTCATGCACGTTATGTAACCTATTATTATTTTAATGAATAACAGCATAATTCTATATATTCAGTGGAGCTTACTCCCAGGTAGGTGGGTATCAAACTGAGGCTGCAATCCGTGTATATGAGTACAATTAAAAATATAAGTTTTTATTGTCTTCGTACTTTGATTTTCTATTATTTTGGCCTGCTTTAACTGCTGCACTTTTATTGACTGAGCTGGAATGTGTTATTACTATGTCATGTTGAATTTTGTAGACCACACTTATGTGAGCACACACTGTGTCCTGTCCCCCCGCCTCCAAGTTGGTGAATGTATTCTCCTTCTCAGATCTATCTATCATCTATCTATCTATCTATCTATCTATCTATCTATCTATCCATCCATCCATCCATCCATCTATCTATCTATCTATCCAGATCTGGACCTTCTCCTGTGTTTTGCTGCTTTGTTTTCATGAATGGGAAAAAATACAAATATTCAAAACAGAGAGAGATTTAGAAAGAAAGAATAAACATCATGATTGAAAACTCTCAAGGAACTGCTTTTGAACTGTGTTAAAATACTGTGCTTATAACATTGACAAACGTTTTATATTTCATCTCACCCCACCCTGGCACTTACTGCTCCAAAATAATAAATGGACCAAACGTCTCCTGTGTTCTGAAAAAGCCACCACATTCTTGCAGCCTTTTCCAATCTGCTGTCCTCTAGATGTTTCTGGGCAACAGCTCCCAACATCCCTGACCATTGGCCAAGCCAGCTAGAGCTGATGGGAGCCCAGCCACATCTGGAGTGAACCAAGCTGGGGAAGGCTGCATTATTGTGACCTGCCTGTCCCTTTAAGACTGCAGATGCTTTTGATACCACCCTTCGTACATCAGATTTTCCTGCCATGGTATAAAGTTGGTGGCAGCTTTGGGAGTGAGTGCCTCATTTCCTGGTGACTAAAACCTGTGCTCTTAATAGCAGCAATATATATGGTCACATGAAGCCTTTCGGCCACTTACATCCATGTCAGGAGCAGCACCTTCCTGGAAGCTAAGTTTCTTGGGGTCAGAGTACTGAGCATGGCTGGTACAGAAACTGGCAAGAGGAAGGGGGCCCATCATGACTTCCACAAGCATCACTTTTATTTCCCCTTTAAGGTGCACTGCCGTGTATTTGGGTCAGGAAAAGCTCCCTGGCTATAGTACACAGGTGCCTAACTTGTGACCCTCCAGCTGTTGCCAGGCTGCTGGACTCCTAACAGCTCAGGCCAGTACAGCTAATGACCAGAAATGATGGATGTTGTAGTCCAAAACAGCAGAGTTGGGCACCAACTTGGGGAAAGCTGATCAACACTCTCTAGGACAGGCACAGGCAAACTTGGCCCTCTAGATGTTTTGGGACACTCCCACCATCCCTGACCACTGGTCCTGTTAGCTAGGGATGATGGGAGTTGTAGTCCCAAAACATCCGGAGCGCCGAGTTTGCCTATGCCTGCTCTAGGGTATCAAACCTGAGTCTCTCCCATCCCTCTGTGGACATCTTGCATGCTGTGGCAATTTCACAGTCTTCTTTATATTTTATAAGTGGAGAACCGGCTTTGATTTGCCACAGCTGATGCCCTTTCTGGCCGCTGGCACAAAATGTCTGTACTGTAGTTGCTCACCAACATCTTTAACTACAACCCAGCAGCTGTGGTATTTTAGACGTGTCACAAAGCCAGATAGACACACTTTCTCCATTAAAGCAGTAAGATATTCTTTCAGTATTATAAATATAAGAAAGGTAAAAAACTTGACTTGCTGACTAAGGTCTTACCTACATTTGCTGTAATAAGGTTTTTGCATATTTAAACGACAGTGATGAAGGTTTACAAAAGGCTAAAGTCAAGTTCCTAACCCTATTTAACTCCAATGCCAATTAACCTGTAGTCCCTCTTCCCTGGACAAATCTCACCGCCAGGGACTGCAGTTTTCAGCTGGTTTCCTTTGAGCCAGGGTTACAGACAGTTTTCGCTCTGGTCACCTCCGTAAGCTGCTTGCTGAATTCTCCTCACTGCTCAATACCCTTATTTGGCCTCACTGCTAATCCTTGGCTTAAGCCTGTGGTTTGGGTGTTTTGGAGCAAACTACACAACCAGGTTTCCCCTAGCCTGAAATAGCCTCTTGCTCATCTTCTTCCAGCCTCTGTCTTCCTCTTCTTCGTCCTTGTCTTCCCCTCCAAATTGTAGAATAGGCCTATTCATGTTTCAGGCAGACTACCCTTCAGTCAATCAGATTTGAGTGGAATAGGAGTCTCCCCCTCTGCAGACCACTTTCGCCACTAAATGTATGACCAAGAATTTCTACCTAGTCAGCCAATCAGAAGTGTAATTTTCTCATTATCTAAAAGAACCCAGTTCCCCACTATTAGATGATACTAGTAGTACACATTTAACCCTTTACATGGCTCCACATCCACACGCATTGCTTCTAAACAATACCCTGTTCTAGTAAACACATTTTCTTCATGCATACACACAGGTGATTTCTTTACACGTGAACATAGTTTTTGCATTGACAACACCTGCATTTCCACTGAGCTTAAAACAAGTTGTGCCCTCTTAACCATCTGCTCTTTTCTATAGAAGTCGTTTTCTAAATGAATATAGGTCTCCAAGGCTTTAGCAGGTCACGGGTGTGTGTGTGCATGGAGCATGCTAAATTATACTCTTTGGGGTGTTTAGATGCAGAGATATCCATGGCACACAAACTGGCCACAATTGCAGTCTTTAATTGGCTTTATGCAGAGCCCGACATCACTAAGTGCTGCACATCATCAGCTAGAAAGTGTACAGATTTGCTGTAGAAGTAATGGCCTATGTGCACACATTTCCTAATTGGGTAGATGAAGGAATGTTGGTATGTCATTAGGGGTGACAGAGAAATTTCCTCTCCTAGACAACTAGGGATGAGCAGAAACGCTGTTCTTCTGTAAGACATTGTAAAGAGTGGAAACCAATGTGCAAAACCCTAGTACTACTCAACCAATTTGGTCTGTGGAACAGACACTGTGTAGGTGCCATACAATACCTATTTTGCTTCTCTAAGAAACCAGCCTTTTAGTGTGCAACACTTTAGAACTCTCTGCCTAGCACCCCTCTTCACTGTATCCCTGCCAAGAATTGTTCTTGTTTGTTCAAGCCTACCCAGATATGTAGAATGCTGACCCGTGTTTTGATCTGTTTTTAGCTCATTGTTGATTTTAATTATTTTTTGAACATTTAAAATAGTTTTTAACTGTTTTTGTTCACAGTGTTGTTTTATTCTTTCTGTACACGGCTTCGATGTTTTGCTTTGTTTTTGTTTGTTTTACAATCAAGTGGCATATACATTTTATGAAATAAATAAAAGAATACCTGGTCTTTCAGGGCTAAGCAACCTGCGGCCCTCCAGATATTGCTGCACAACAACTCCCATCACCCATGACTTTTGGCCATGCTGGATGTGGCAGGTGAAAGTTGGAGTCCAGCAACATCCCTCCCCCCCATCCCCGCTCAAGGTGTTTCCCCCTCTTCATCTAGGGCCGGCCCACTCATGAGGTGACCACCTCAGGTGGCAGGATCCACAGGGGCAGCAGATCCCCATGTAAATCTTTTTTTCCATCCTTGTATATCTTCATC
This sequence comes from Zootoca vivipara, assembly GCF_965207765.1. Classification (NCBI taxonomy): domain Eukaryota; kingdom Metazoa; phylum Chordata; class Lepidosauria; order Squamata; family Lacertidae; genus Zootoca; species Zootoca vivipara. The sequence goes on from NC_142597.1 coordinate 22,732,969, forward strand.
CATTCTTTCCTGCTGGTGAGGAGAGGTGCCCTTCTGTGGTTCTCGTCAGGTGCCAAATTGTCTTGGGCTGGCCCTGCCTGCATCCCATTCCATCCTTCATCATCATTAGAAAAACTTTCTTTCTGACCAGCAGGGGGCACCCACAGGCTGCTCATCTTCCTCATATTTCCTGGAGGGGTGACTGAACGCTGAATGCAGTGCAAAGGGGCAGCTGGGGGTTCGGATGCCTCTCTTGCTGGTTGCCCTCCCAAGGGGCTGCTATGTCCACAATGGGGGGGGGGTGTCACGAGGTGGAATCTCCTCTCCTTCACAATGAATGACAGAAGAAATATCTCTTTTTCTCCATTTCACAACTGACCTCTTCAAATTTCAATTCCTTCCCTCTCCTTGTCACTTTCCTTGACAGAACCTTACTTCCCATCCCCAACCATAGCACTTTTAAGAGCACCACAACAGGCAGAAATTCGGCAGGACATTTTCTCCACCACTCCATCATGCTGTATGAAAGCGACACTGGCTGCATTTTTGCTCCGCATGGCATGTTCCCCGGTAAAGACACAGAAGTCCTTAAAAAAGCGTGGCAGTCCTATAGGAACGCAGGCATCTGCGTTATATTGTGTTAGGTGCTCTACTGCCGTATGTCGTTTCTCTGCGGCATAACATTTATGGGAAGAGGCCTTCGGGTTAATTCCTCTCTTTTACAATGTAGCGTTTTCAAGGCAGAGACACCAACACTCTCGAATCCCAACACCCCCGCTTTGCTTCTCTTCTGCCCATTACTGCTTCCACACTGCCCCCTTCCCCCCCATCACGATTGCCACATTTCCCCGTCGCTCCAGCTCCTCTGCTTATCACAACAACCAGAAGCTTAGCAGGAGGATGCTCCTCGCTCCTTTTATCTCCCTCGTTCTCTCTGTGTGAGGCTGCAGGACAAATCCCAGAAGCCAGGGACTCTAAATAGAGGTATGGGCTTCATCCTGCATTGGGTGCCTCCGCCTCCCCCCCAAAACATTTTCCCTCTTCTGCTAGCAACCTTATTGGCAGCTGACTTGGGACTCATGTTTCACCCCAGTAATAGGCCCCATGACATGTCTAATAAAACACACACACACACATTATTTCGATTCCGCAAATCTCTTTATCCACCCCAGCCCATCACCCCAATATTCAGGGTTTGCACCCCTATCTCTCCCTTCTTGTTCCCCATATATCTCACCCCAATTGATATCTCTCTGCAGAAAGATCCTCTTATCTCTCTGCATTACACTCCAATAATATTACTGGGCCCTGTGCTCCAGAAATTATTGTGGTTAAGGCTGTGCTGATCTTTCTTTCTAAAGATGTTTGCAGCAGTGGTGGCTGGTGCCCATTGAGGCTGCTGGGGCGGAAGGCAGAGCGCCCAACAGTAGGTGGAGCCAGATCTAGTGACAGGCAAGAGACAGAGCCAATGGCAGGCAGAGGAAACTAGTTCTTGTTTTGCAGCCACTCGCCTCCTTGCTGAGCTCTACAAGGGGAAACACCACAGCTGTGTGCAAACTCTGCTTTCCTCTGCACCCAGTGCGCTGCGCTCCCACCGCTGGTTTGGGATCCGGTGTGTGCATATGATGGTTGCCACAATCCGTATGTATCCTGTCTCTGTTCTAGAGGTTTAGCGGTTTTTTAAAAGATAAAATACTGCATTTCTATTGGCTTTCCCCCTGCCTATGCCACCCTCCATCCAAGTTGAGAAAAACACACAACCTCGCTGAGTTTTAAGCCGGTGACATGTACACAACCAGGGAGTAAGGAGGAGGAGGAGGAACTGACAGCCCGGGTCACCCTCAGGACTGGCTGGAAGTGAAAAGGCTGGCAGGTGGGAGCCGGCTAACAGCAGACTGGGGTGGGGTGGGGCGGTGCCCCAGCAAGCCTCCACTGGTTTGCCCTGCTTCCATCCTGTTATTACCCCCCCCCCTTTACTGAGCGCAGTTTGACATCATTACGCATTTCGTTCGGCAACCGAACACATGATGTCATAATTCGAACGTGCTGCTTTGCTTTGGCTGCATAATTTTATTTTAGAAATCTGGCACCATATTTCTAACCACACACATACGCACACAAACACTTGCACCCTAACCTCTCTCCCCGCCACGTTCGAACATCCCGCACCCGGGATTTTTCTGGCACCCTGCGCTTCCTCCGCTCGCCACCCGGGGGCGCCCTTGGTCTCGTTCTCTCCTTGGACCAGGTTTCGCCGCCGCCGCCTCCGGATCGCAGCGCGTCGCTTCTGCGAGCCCCAGCAGCTGCAACAAGCCGCCTCATCACCCCGGCTGCAGCGAGTGCGTGTGTCGCGGGAAGCAAAACCTGAGCCGGCCAGCCTGCAGATCCCAGCCCGGGAGAGCCACTCAGGTAGGAGAAGCCTGCACTGCTGCTCCTGCTACGGTAGAAGCGCCCCGCCTCCGGTTCAGCTGCAGCCCGGCGCCCGCCGAGCTCGGCTTCCCCCCTGGCCAGAGAGAGAGAGAGCCGCGGCAACCGCTTCTCTCTGGACCCGCCGCAAGCGAAGCCAACTGGGTAGAGCCTGCTGCGTTTCCGTCTTGCACCTCCAGGGGTAACAAGAGGGGGTTGGGGGTTGGGGTGGCTTGGTTCCTTTCGCTCCCCCAGCCCTCTTATCCTCGGACTCCTGGGTCCTATCTATTCAGGAGAGAGACCTCCCCCCCCCCGCCAATCCGGGATGCTTCATCCCTCCCCCTTAAAGAAAGGATGCCACAGGACCCCCTTTCCCTCTGAGAGGTCTAAACCGTGCCGTCCTTTCTTGGGGGAAGCCTGGAAGGCGCCGACTAGCTCTCATCTTCCAGGACCCACAGGGACCCGGGCTTTTTTTTGGGGGGGGGGTAGCCTCACCTCTTTCGGGGCGCCCTCTGCAATCCAGGACTCTACCGCTGCTCCCCTCCTCCCCGCCCCATGCGCCCAGATAAGGATGCCAGCTGGTCCTCAGTTTCCTAAACTTAGTTTCCCCCAACCCATCTCGAGGTGCCCTTCAGCGTCTTGGGCTCCCGTGCCCCCCAGGAATAAGGGCTCGTGCTCTCCTTCTAAGCCTCTGGTCTGTTACAGTGGGAGACTCAAATTTCCCCCTCCTTCCCTTATTCATTGGTCCTTGCCCTTCCTCCTTGGCCAGAATGCCCACTTCGCTATATTGGGTCCCAGTCTCCTTTTGGGGGGGGGGGGCGAAGAAGATTCCCCCATTCCTCTCTCTCCCAGCATTGTGACACCCCTTTTCTGATTCCCATCAAACTCTGCTTCCATGCTTCTGGGGGCTCAGGTCCCCAGAAGAGCTTCGGTGCTGCTGGTGATTAAATCTCCTCATCGGGAGGGAGCGAGGAACTCAACATCACACTTGTGTGTATATCAACAAAATGGTTGTGTAGCGTGGTGGCTGGCGGAGGCGGGGGTTGGGTGGGTAAGAGAACTCCAGAGACCGTCATGTGTGGAGGTTGCTGTGATCCTCCGTTTTGAAAGGCTGGGGAGGCGAAGAAGCAGCTCAGGAACGCCAAGGGTGGGTCTCTGGGGTGTATAAAATGACTAAGATCGTTCTTTGTGTGCGTGAGAGAGAAAGTGAGATAATGCACCTGTTTGTAAGGGGAAACGGAATAGGCGCCGTGGATTGTTGTTACTTCCTAGAGGGGGAGAAAGTGGTGAAAGGGGAAAGTAGTTGCCGTGGCATGGAAAGTAAAATGTGGGGAGAGGGAGAGGAAGGAAGGAAGGAAGGAAGGAAGGAAGGAAGGAAGGAAGGAAGGAAGGAAGGAAGGAAGGAAGGAAGGAAGGAAGGAAGGAAGGAAGGAAGGAAGGAAGGAAGGAAGGAAGGAGCGGTGAGACGATGGATGCTTTGCAGTGGGTGTCAATGCTTGGGAGGGGTAGGTGTTTGGGAGCGATAGCTAGTGCAAGAGGGTGGAAGGGGGGGCAGTGGGGAGGTGTTTGAGGGGCGCTTGGAGGGGGGGAACGAGTGATGGATACCTTGAAGGAACAGGATGGAGCACAGTGGTGGCAGGTGGGTGGAGAAGGAGATGACAGCCTGGGAGATGGATGGGCAGCTTAAGGGAGGAGGGATGGATGGATTGCTTAGATAAGTTATGTTCAATTTCTCAAAACATGCCTTAAATGACTTCTAAGCATTTTGTTCTTGGCGGGGGAAGTGGGGGGAGCTCATGAGATCTCCCAGGTCCCTGGGAGCTGTTTCCTTCTCCTGCGATGCTTTCAAGAGCAGGCCTTGGGGGGGGGGGGAGAGAGAATGTCACCTTGTCCTCATTCAGGCTTCCAAGGAGAGGCTGGCTGAATGGGAGACGGGGGCATCTTTTCTCACCGAACCACAGTGTTGTCTGCGCAGAAGCGTAACCCATTCATCATTTGAATCATGTTGCATTTTTCTGTTTAACGTTTGCAAATGTTGTCACTGCATCTGTTACCGTAGTTCTTGCTGAAGATTTCATCCAGTTCCCTCAAGATGCTATGCTTGGGTCTGCTGTCCGACTGGAAAGAAATCGGGTCCTTGTTTGCCAGGGTCAAAACTCGAGGGAAGAGAATAGTGGCTACATGGGCAGCTCAAAGAGTGAGGTTATTACTTCAAAGTATGCATTTCTTTTCACAAAGTTGTCTTGCAATATGTACTGTATCTAGGATGGGCAGAAAGGCAACATTCAGTCTGGATGGGATGGTTGTGCTGCCAAGGTGCAATCAAAACTCAGAAGAATGCATGGGCAGTTGTTTTAGTACTCTCAGATGGTGCTACGTGTCCTTTTTATTCAGAAAGAATTAGTCATGAGTATGAAACCCAAGTTATCACATTACTGGGAGGCTTAGTAAGGGCAGCAGGCTAGATGGATGAGTTACACAGCTTCTTATTGGCTTGCAGCCTAACACAGTAAAGCACATCAGACGCCAAACATTGTTGGGGAGGAAGGAGAAGAAAATCTTAACCACAAGGCTCTCCTTTTGTTACTACCGGTAGCTGCTGCTCAAAGGAATAAGTACTGTACTCCCCAAACTAATCATTTTGGAGCATCTCTCTCTCCCCGCCCGTCCCACCCGAAACCCTGCCTGACTTATGCATAGAAATGACTAGTGATGCCAGACACTTGCAAATCACCTGGGAACATGAGTTTGCATAGAGTAGGAAATAGAATTAAGCTAGGAGTCAACTGGGTGTACATAGTTCTTTTTTAATCAATGAATGAGGCTGTTCTGTGTATATGTGATATGTTATCAGAGCCTGTTCATACAATCAGAACAGAAACATCCCTGGTTGCTTTCCAGGACTGAGCTGATGATGGTAGAACTAATGCCCCAAACTGGGGTCCAGTTTCACTGGGATAATCCCAGATAATGTTACCTATCTATATATTGGTTTTTCTCCAAAGAGCTCAAGGTATGGTTCTCTCCCCCCTTTCCATTTTAGCCTCAAAACAACCCTGTGAGGTAGGCTAGGCTGGGGAAGAGTAACTCTCCCAATGTTGCCTAGTGAGGAGCACTGGGGTGGGGGTGGGGAATGCAAGAGAGAGAAAAGACCTTTTAATTGTTTTTGTTTCAGAAGGGGCTTGAAGTGCCCAGTGCGTTCTGGGGTTGATCCAGCGTTGGACTTTAGGGTTCTCAAATTTCTGTGGCCTCACTCCACCTCTCATGTTCCATTCTAAGTCATAGTTGTGCCATCCCAGGCAGCACCCCTGAGACTCCGCACCCAGTGAGAGTTTTTTTTTGGGGGGGGGGATTTGATATCCCGCTTTATCACTACCCGCAGGAGTCTCAAAGCGGCTAACAATCTCCTTTCCCTTCCTCCCCCACAACAGACACTCTGTGAGGTGGGTGGGGCTGAGAGACTTCAAATAAGTGTGACTAGCCCAAGGTCACCCAGCAGCTGCATGTGGAGGAGCGGAGACACGAACCCGGTTCCCCAGATTACGAGTCTACCGCTCTTAACCACTACACCACACTGGCAATTCAGTGCAACTGAATTGGTCCTATTCCCCTAAATCTGCCCCTGTCTGATTTCAGCACTAGTTTCTTTGCTCAGGGGCTTCAGTCTCCCACCTGGAATTTTTGAGCATCCCTTACCACCACATTGACTGGGCACTGCATGCCAAAGGTCAATCTTTGCCCAAATTGCAAGATGGGAACAACAGGCTGGTCATCTGCCCGGATCAACTACCCACCTCTGGTATGTGTTGCCCATCAACCTGTCCCTGCCCATGGCCAACCACATGCCCCTGGGAATAATGCCACACTCAGGCCAGGAAGAGGAGGACCATTCCATCCCCTGCTTTGCATGCACAGCACCTGGAACTAGCTCACAAGTAGACAGCTCCTGAATGCAGAGGCTCCATTCGGCATTGTGAACAGTAAAGGTCTAGTGTCCCCCATGAACAATTTCTGTAGAGCATTTCAGGTGTTCAAATCACTTTCATGCACCTATCAGTAAATCGCCACAACAGTCCTGTGAGGCGCCCCTAAGGTCAAGTACAGAGCTGAGATTTGAATCGAGAGCCTCGTTGATTCTTTACTGCAAGTACTTTGCATTTCCTCCTCATCCATCGGCTTTATTGTTTCCCCAAACTGGGCAGCAGGATTTGTCCTCCAAGGTTGTGACCCTTGAGAAAGTTAATCTCATATGCACATGTTACACAGCTGAGCCTTTGTTGGATTCCCACTCTTTTCTTCAGTTCGTGCAGAGAAGGTAGTTCAGTTGCCAGACGGAGACCTGGAGCTGCCTCCCAGCTGTTGGCAGGAGATGGCAGGCATTTGCCCGCTGCCTCTCTCATCTGCGAAATGATGGTGGGAGACCAGCATTTGAATGCAACTTTCTGGGGTGAAGCCCTGGCGAGTGGCGTCTGGGATTAAGCTCTGCTTGCAGAGCTCAGCCATCATTTCAAAAGATGCTCTGAAGAGGTGTTTTGTCTAAGACAAAGTTGGTCCATCTAGCTCTGTAGGGTTAACACTGTCTGGCAGCAGTCTCTCTCAGCCCTCCCTCAAGATGCCGAGGATTGAATTGGAGGCCTTTTCCATGCAAAGCTGATGCTCTTCCTATAAGCTACAACCCTTCCCTTAAGATATGGGAAACTGTCCAAACAATCCCAATACTTAATGACACATGATGTCTAAAAGATTGGTGAAAAGACCTATCTAAGTCTTTAGATAGGAGAGGGAAGAAACCTAGGGTAAAGCATAAGGTTCTCATTGATATAAAAGACAGAGGATGTTTTGCATGCCCAGATTTGGAATTGTATTTTGAAGCTGCCTGCATGTGTTGGATAAAAGACTGGATAGTGCTAGAAAATACACAGTTGCTAGATTTGCAGGCTCATGATGTCAAGCATACCTGGAATGCCTGTATTTGGTATGGCAAAGCGGGAATATGTAAAAGCTTCACCAACCATGTCATTAGAAAAAAAATAATTAAGATATGGGAAAAAATACAAATATTTATTAGAAAACAAAACACCCATGTGGTTATCCTCAATAGAAGCTGAAAAAAGGAAAAAAATAATAATATGAGTGATAACTGGGGGTACCTATAATGAATTGTTAGACTTTTCAGAAGGAGAGCCAAAAATGAGAAAAATTGAAGAGATTAAAGAATATGTATCGTATTTGTGAGGGACAGGGGCTACAGACAAGCCCCTCCCATCCTGAGAACCAGCTCTTCCCCGAGTACCAGCGGCAGCACAGAGGGGGAAGACTCCAGTGGGGAAGCAGGAAGTAGAGGACATGGCTCTGGCAGGGTCGCAGAGCCACGGCTCCGCTTGGGAGAGGAAGGAAGGGAGAGGGAAAGGGGGAGGAAGGAAAAGACGGCAAGAAGACCTCTCCCTCCAGTTCCGGAATTGCGCCGAAAGAAACGGGGGAGGAGATTTGCGATTCCCAGATTGCTTTGTTGGAAAAAAACGCGGGAATCTCCATTGCAGGGTTCTGACTCCAACTGAGAACATGTACCTTGTACAGCTCCAGCACTGTAAATAGTTTGCACACAATAAAAGCATGAAAAGGCAAATGTCTGGAGAGTCGTTACTCTAGAGTAGCTGCAACGCACCTCCCTGTGACAGTATTGGTTAAAATATCATCAAATCAATTCAAAATTTAAGGTAGATAAGAAATTGGGATTTGCAGAAAAACCATCACTATTCAAAAAAGAAATACTATGATCCAGAGCTAAACTTTTATCTAAAATGTATAGGATTGGAAAATGAAAGAAGAATTCGTAAAATCATCTATGATCAAATGGGTGCAAGATATGGGTCATAATATTGATTTAAACTGGTGGGAGCATTTGTGGAAAACAAATTTTAAATTCACTGCTAGTTACACATTAAAAGAGAACTGTTTAAAAATGTTCCAGAGGTGGTAACGGTAAAGGTAAAGGGACCCCTGACCATTAGGTCCAGTCACGGATGACTCTGGGGTTGCGGCACTCATCTTGCTTTACTGGGCGAGGGAGCCGGCATACAGCTTCCGGGTCATGTGGCTAGCATGACTAACCAGAGCAGCGCACGGAAACGCCGTTTACTACTTGACTCCAAATAAACCAGCTAAAATGTTTAGATATAAAAGTGCCCTATGTTGGTAATGTAAAGAAGCAATTGGCAGATCTTATTATTCATGGTGGTCTTGCAGAATAATAAAAGAATTCTGGGAGATGGTTTATAATGGACTGAAGAAAATGTTTAAAAGGACGTTTCCTAAAAACCCAGAAGCTTTCCTTCTGGGAATAATAACAACAGAAATCCCCCCAAATCACACTACATTATGGATGTATGTGACTGCAGCAGCCCGAACTCTAGTAGCAGAAAAGCACAGATGCAGTACCATCAAGAGAAGAACAGCACCTTAAAATATTAGAATATATAGAACTTGCCAGCATGACAAATAGATTAAGAAACAAAGATGATAAAAATTTAAAAGAAGACTGGACATTACGCATAGATTACATATATGGAAAATATTACATCAAGAAAATAAGTGTAACAGACTGAAAAAAATACTCAGCAGTAGATGTGACAAAGTGGGATAATGTATGGTAATGAAAACAATTTAGTTGAGTAAGAAAACACAGTTTGAAAAGAAATCAGGTAGGAAACCAGGCAAAGAGTGGAAGGGGAGTTAAAGTCAAGGTATTTAAGAGTGGAGGAACAAATTATGTTACAATATGTGTTGTGTTTAAGTTTTATTATTATTACCTTGTGTTTGACTGCAACTCAGTATGCATTGCTCATATGATTAACATAAAAGCCAAAAGAAGATATGGGAAACTGCTTTATACTGAGGCAGGCCATTCTCCCATCTAACTCAGTATTGTCTACACTGACTGGCAGCAGCTCTCCAGGGTTTCAGGTAGCTGAGCTGGGTGCCCTCTGTTCAGACCTAATTCATAGACTTACAGAATTGTAGTGTTGAAAAGGACCCTGAGGGGCCATCTAGACCAAGCCCCTCCAATGCAGGAATGTCAACATTGCCCCATCCATTTTGAAACCGTACCAGACACTGCTTAGCCTTGCTAATGTGCTAGCCTGTTTTATTGCTGTACCACTAGGAGGGCCAATTGGGGGCCAAAATTTCTCGCTCTTGCCACCCACCTTTCACACCGCTAGTAACAACAGTGCACTGGCCAGCCTTGGTAAATAGATAGCTGTCCTGGGATTACAGAGGTGAAAGGGACACCAAAGGTCATCTGGTTCAACCCTTTGCCATCCCCGATAGATAACTTGTTAGGGAGTCTGGAGTGGCCTCTGCTCCACTTGTGCCATTAGGAATATATTCTGTTTTTCTTTGTTCACTGCACAGATATCCCACTTTTTCCTCCAAGGAGCTCAAGGTGACATGCAAGGCTCACCCTTCCTCTTTTAACCCCCACAACAACCCTGGGAGGTAGGTTCAGCTGTGACAGGCAGTGACTGGCCCAACGTCACCCAGTGCATTTCATGGCTGAGGTAGGATTTGAACCCTGGTCTCCCAGGTCTTCTTCTTCATAATAATAATAATAATAATAATAATAATAATAATAATAATATTTATACCCCGCCCATCTGACTGAATTTCCCTAACCACTCTGGGCAGCTCCCAATCAAATATTTAAAACAATACAGCATTAAATATTAAAAGCTTCCCCAAACAAGGCTGCCTTCAGATGTCTTTTAAAAGTAGGATAGTTGCTTATTTCCTTGACATCTGATGGGAGGGCGTTCCACAGGGCAGGTGCCACTACTGAGAAGGCCCTCTGCCTGGTTCCCTGTTAGAGTGTCTTAGTCCAACACTCTAACCACTAAACCACACTGGCTTCCTGACCCTCAGTCACAATCTCCTTTCCTGTAATTTGAACCCATCAGTTCAGGTCTGGTGCAACAGAGGAGACTTTTGCTCCATCATCTGCATGACAGTCTTTCAGAAATGTGAAGACGGTTCTTCTCATAATGCCTCTTAACCATCTAGTCTCCAGACTAAACATACTCAACTCTTTCAGCCTTTCCTTATAGATATCTAGGCATCTGACAATCTTTGTTGCTCTCTTCCAAATATATTCTAATTTGTTCCCAAGTACCCAGAAGTGAATGTGGAACTGTCTTATACTGACTCAAACCGTTGGTCCAGGCATAGGCAAACTCGGCCCTCCAGATGTTTTGGGACTACAACTCCCATCATCCCTGACCACTGGTCCTGTTAGCTAGGGGTGATAAGAGTTGTAGTCTCAAAACATCTGGAGGGCCGAGTTTGCCTATGCCTGTGTTGGTCCATCCAGCTCAATATTTCCTGCACTGGCTGGCAGCAGCTCTTCGGGGTTTTAGGCAGGGTCTGCCCTAGCCCTACCTGGAGATGCTGGGGATTGAACCAGGGATTTTTTGCATTTTCTGCATACAAGGCAGGTATCATGAGGTATGCCCCTCCACAGAACTCCAGGTGAGGTCTGACTAAGGCGGAATAAACTGGTACCCTTGCTTCTCATGTTCTCATCATCCCTCCGGTCCCTTCCAAATCTATAATTCTGTGATTCAAAAATTCTATGATCTGGCCTCTATAGTTCTGTTGATACTGCCTAGTAATGCATTAGCCTTTTGAGGATGACTCATCCTTGGAAAAGGTCTATATTTGCTTAGTGATATGAGTATAATGGCACCAAAGTTTCCCCCGTCCAGATCAAAATTCCAGTCCGCCCCAGATGACATAATCTAGAATAAATATGTCTGTTCTGGTCCTGTTTTCCCTATTACTCATCCCTTTGCATTTCAGCCTTGTTCTCAAAGCAAATGAATTTAGATTGAATGTTAACAATTGTGCCGTCTTTAAGAATCCCAATGTCACCCAGAACCTGGCTGGATTAATGATGATGATGATGATGATGATGTCACCCGTATGGCTGGGTTACCCCAGCCACTCTGGACAGCTTCCAACAAATTAAAACACAGTAAGACGTCAAACATTAAAATATTTCCAATACAGGGCTGCCTTCAGGTGTCTTCTAAAAGTCAGTTGTTTATTTCATTGACATCTGATGGGAGAGAATTCCACTGGGCGGGCACAACAATTGGACCCAAATAGATGCTTGGCAGATCAGTCCAGGATGGCAGGGTAGACAATATGGAGCCCTCCGTTACATGCTGTTGGACTACAGCTCCCTTCATCCCTCAGCATTGGCCTTGCTGGCTGGGACTGATGGGAGTTGGAGTCCAACAGCATCTGAAAAGCACCGTGTCTTGGTGGAAAGGTAAGGGCTTTCAATTAGCCAGGAAAGTACTCGGGAGACAAGACTCCCACGATTTCTTGCAATGTAAGAAACTTGGCTAAAAGTGGATAGTTTGGGTTTTTTTTTTTTAAAAAAATATGAAATGAATTAAGCATATTTGCATATATTTAATTAGCTCTTTCCTTCTGCTTCCATGATTCTACAGCTCTTGTGCAACTGATAAAATATTTTTTGGCAAGGGAACGGAATGACAGAAAAGGGCAGGGAGGTGTCCGCAAGTTCTTCTTCTGCATGAATCAACTTGGAGCGTTTTTGAAACCTGTGTTTAAAAACAAAACGGAACCTTGTCACTTCCCTCCCTGGGTTACCTGGGTTGCATCCAGTGATTGCCGTATGCAAGAGTAGACCATTTGAAATGAATAGACGTGGCTTATTTAGGCTGGGGGTGGGCGGAGGCAAGGTAGAGGACTGCAACTTTTTACAAAGGTGAAATTTGTTGTTGCCACTACCTCTGTTGTTAACGGAGCAGTGGAAAGTCTGACTTTGGATTCCAGAGTGGTCAGGAACAATGGGAGCATCATATGTGGGACTGGAGTTTACCCACCTCCCAATTCAATCTCTCTGGTTGAAGCAATTTTATCCTGCTAAATTTGGATTTCCAACCAGGGCCGTAGCGAGGGGGTGATGAGGTGGGGCCCCACCAGGGGTGCAGGTGATGCTCCCCCCGCCGCAAAATCGGCTAAAAATATGTCCATAAATAATAATAATAATAATAATAATAATAATAATAATAATAATAATAATAAATTTATACCCCGCCCACCTGGCTGGGTTTCCCCAGCCACTCTGGGCGGCTTCCAACAGAAAAATAAAACACATTAAAAGCCTCCCTGAACAGGGCTGCCTTCAGAGGTCTTCTAAAAGTCTGGTAGTTGTTTTCCTCTTTGACATCTGTTGGGAGGGCATTCCACAGGGCAGGCGCCACCACCGAGAAGGCCCTCTGCCTGTTTCCCTGCAACTTGGCTTCTCGCAATGAGGGAACCGCCAGAAGGCCCTCGGTGCTGGACCTCAGTGTCCGGGCAGAATGATAGAGGTGGAGACGCTCTTTCAGGTATACTGGACCGAGGCCATTTAGGGCTTTGAAGGTCAGCACCAACACTTTGAATTGTGCTCAGAAACGTACTGGGAGCCAATGTTGGTCTTTCAAGACCGGTGTTATGTGGTCTCAGCGGCCGCTCCCAGTCACCAGTCTAGCTGCTGCATTCTGGATTAGTTGTAGTTTCCGAGTCACCTTCAAAGGTAGCCCCACGTGGAGTGCATTGCAGTAGTCCAAGCGGGAGATAACTAGAGCATGCACCACTCTGGCTAGACAGCCTGCAGGCAGGTAGGGTCTCAGCCTGCGTAGACAGCTGCCCTGGACACAGAATTGACCTACGCCTCCATGGACAGCTGTGAGTCCAAAATGACTCCCAGGCTGCGCACAATAACAATAATAATATATTTATATTCTGCCCATCTGGCTGGGTTTCCCCAGCCACTCTGGGCGGCTTCCAACAAAGATTAAAATACATTAAAACACCAGTCATTAAAAACTTCCCTAAACAGGGCTGTGGTCCACATAGGAAGCTGTCTTATACAGAACCAGAACAATGGTCCATGTAGCACAGTATTGTCTACACTGGCTGGCAGCAGCTCTTCACATTTTCAGGCAGCGGTCTCTCCAGTGCATGTGTTTATGCCTGGGGCCTTCTGCATGCAAGGCAGATGCTCTATCACTGAACTGCAGCCCTTCCCTAAGAATTAGATCTCAACAACTCCATACGTCATTATTAAAATCCTGTTTCTTTCTTCCCTCCAACCTGCCTCTGAAATGCCATGTTGACCCCTGGTCCACAACTCTCTTCTCAGTCCTTCCCTCCCCACTCCCTGTTTGGAGAGATCAGAGGCAAGTTTAAAAGAAGATTGAAAGCCCCTCCTAAAATAACAAGCCTCAGGCTGAAATCTGATTGACGTGATTCACAGCTGCTTGTGCAGAGGGAGGAACAAGAGAGAGATGATGCTGAATGAGCAAATGAGATTTATGCCTCAAGTTCTCCCTCTTCTGTATCACCCATAAACAGTCTTTGTGGCTGGGAGGAGATTCTATTGCCCCAGCTTGCAGGCATGGTGAAGTGTTGGTCCACTGGCTTGTGAAGTGGCAAGCCTTTTAGGTGGGCTCTGTGAGCCAGCCTAGTGCTTTCCAGGGGAGTTGGGAAAGGCTTTTCATAGTGCTGTGTCCCCTTACCCCCTGACCAAGTTGGCCTGTGATGGGAGGCTGGGCAAAATAGTTCCCTGTCCCTGGGGGTAGGCTCTGAAACAGCTAGTAGAATCATATAATTGTAGAGTTGGAAAAGTTCCCAAGGATCATCTAGCCCAGCCCCCCTGCAATGCAGGAATCTCAGCTAGAGAGATACAGGTGGCCATCCAACCTCTGCTTAAAAACCTCCAAGGAAGGAGAGCTGTTCCACTACTGAACTGTTCTTACTGTCAGAAAGTTCTTCCTGATGTTTAGTCAGAATCTCCTTTCTTATATCTTGAAGCCATTGGTTCAGGTCCTACCCTCCAGAGCAGGAGAAAACAAACTTGCTCCTGGTCCGTCTTCCATGTGACAGCCCTTGAACTATTTAAGGATGGCTGTCATATCTCCTTTCAGTCTCCTCTTTTCCAAGCTAAATATACCCAGCTTCTTCAACCGTTCCTCATGAGGCCATCATATCGGTCACCCTCCTCTGCACATGTTCCAGCTTGTGTTCCACTTAACTTGCAGACTGCACTCCCAGGCAAGTCACGTGACCTGCATGAGATCGCGGTCCCCACCCCCCCAAAAAAAATTGGGGTGAGATTGCAGTGCCCCAAATAGCCACCGTGCTGTTGTGCAAAAAAGGGGGATGTCCTGGTTTTCCTGGGACAGTTGAGGGATGTGCCAGATGTTTTGGGCTACAATTCCCATCATCCATGACTCTTAGCTGTGCTGGCGGGTGTTGGAGTACCATGACATTGGGAGGACCACAGATCCCTCACTCCTGTTCTGAAACAAAGAGCTTATCTGTTCTCTGAGTTTTGGACTGGTGAGACCACTGGAGGAAAGGGGGAACAGACAGCTTATTGTCTGTGGTGACGTAAGTGACCTGGAAGGATGTTTTCTCCTGTTGATGAAACGTAAGGGATGCAGGAAGAACTTGAAAGCATGGAAGCAGAGTCAGTGCAAAGTGATGGAGGCGCCCAAGTCCTGGAGAGGAGTAAATACATGTTTGGAATTAGTGCTAAAGGCTTAAGCAAAGAAGATAATTTAATGGGAGTGGAAATCAATAAGGGAGGACGGACCGTTTAAAATTTAGGGGAAGGCGCCACCAGGCTAGCAGTTAATAAGAGAGTTTAAATAATACAGCTGGCTATTGAACGAGATGCTGAAGCTCACCGAGTCACTATGGGCTAGATCCTGGCCTTGCACTTGCAGTAAAGCCATTTCTTGCAGTTTGGTTCACTGGACTGTTCACACTGTGGTTTACAGTTCACCCAAGTGGATGCTTAATGCAAAAGGAAGACTTACAGGTTCTCTTGCAAGGGTGTTCCCGTGCGGCAGACAAGACCACGGAGTCCAATTTATTTGGTTATAAATCCTGCCTAATGAAAATATTGTCCTAATTGTGGGAGTTCAGCAAGGGGCTCTGGACCATGCCTAAGGAAGCTGGCGTCTTACGAGATTATTAGAGGAGTTGCAAAATCTGCTTGCTTATAATGACCCTCTTTTAACTGCCCTGATATTAACTTGCTCTATGGTACGCTGGGCATGGATTGAAGGAGCAATTTATGGCATTAATAAGAGCTTCTCTTTTTTCAGGAGGGCTTTTCTTTGGTGCCTACCGAGCAGTTGGTAGCTCTAGATTTAGTGGTCTGGAAAAAAGTGAGGGAGGTTGCATGCAGAGCAGACGTGCTGGTCTAAAACAGTTGCAAGAGCTGCTGGGGGACAGGCCAGCTGAATCTGTCAGCCCAAAGCAACTCATGGCGGTTGCAGAGTTTAGAGACTATGAGCTTTTATAATGCTCCTGTTGGATGTGCAGCAGTGGGGATCATTCGGTTTGTAACACAAGGGTTAATTCTGGAAGGGTTAAAGTTAACTAGGCAAGATGGTGAGTGGGTGGAGATGTTGCTTAGCAACCTGGCAGAGTGGAATGATCTTAACTGAGGCGACATGTGCTCTGATTGGTTGTGTAGTGTGGAGGGAGTTTTCCTCTGTGTGCTAGGTTGAATGTTTCCCTGCTGCATACAAAACCTGGACTAAGAGAGACAAAAACCTCTCTGTTCCTTTCTCCTCAAATCATGCACTCTCTCTCTCTCTCTCTCTCTCTCTCTCTCTCTCTCTCTCTCTCTCTCTCTCTCTCCCCCCCCCCCCCAGTTCAGGAAAGCGTAATCAGGATGCTTTTCCCATGGACTCGATTTGTGTCAACCTAAGTTTTTTGCTAACAGCTCCAAGGAGGCTTGTATGAACATCCCAGGAACATCACCCATGACGTAGCTCAGTGATGGCCAAACTTGGCCCTCCAGCTGTTTGGGACTACAACTCCCATCATCCCTAGCTAACAGGACCAGTGGTCAGGGATGATGGGAATCGTAGTCCCAAAACAGCTGGAGGGACAAGTCTGGCCATCACTGAGTAGCTGACGCCTTCCTGGATGTCCCTCCATGCATCAGTATGCTGTCACTGGGTGGGGTGGGGTGGGGTGGACTCCATGCCAACTTTAGACCTCACACCAGTGCTAAACAACTTCTTCCTTTTGACAGTGAGCTTAAAAAGCTGGATGAATGGCAGCATGATCTGGATCCTGCATTTGGTTGGCTGGGCTTGTTGCTGCATGAGAACTTCTGCAGTTGACACAGGCAAGCCAATCTGTGCAGAAAACATGCTCCTAAAGCCACGGCGATCCATTAGTGCAGGCATGTCAAACCTGCGGCCCTCCAGATGTTTTGGCCTACAACTCCCATGATCCCTAGCTAGCAGGACCAGTGGTTGGGGAAGATGGGAATTGTAGTCCAAAACATCTGGAGGGCCGCAGGTTTGACATGCCTGCATTAGTGGCATTGCATCCGTGGTTAGAGCAGCTCGTGCCTGCCGCTACCCATTTGCAAAAAAAGCAACTTGAGAGATCCGATGCACATGGCGAGGCAGTAAAGTCAATGTATGATCTTGTTTATAAGCAATTGATTAACTGATGCACCGTTTCAGTCTAGGGTGCTATGCTGAAGGCATTTAATGAGGAGGACTCTTGGCTCCCCGCCCCCTTCCCTCGCCTCGACAACCAGTATGAATCATGTATTATCTGGAATGTCTCTGTAAAGTGCATTACCCAAATCGAGAGACTTATGTGGATGGCTTATGACCATCGGGCTGGTGCCGAATACTCTTTGGTAGGAGATGGCTCCAATTAAAGTTTGATTAAAAATCTGCATTTTGGAAGTCTGATTAATGCGTCAGTGGATCAATGGTGCCAGGGAGATGGTTAATGCTCGCAGCTTTATTAGTCATGTTGCCTCAAATGGAAAGGTTAATTTTAATTAGGTGCCGAAAGAGGGGTTCCTGGTGATCTGTGAGTGACTTTGTTTTGGACTCTAATACTTATTTGTTTAATGTAAAATAAAAAAAATCCTTCAGTAGCACCTTAAAGACCAACTAAGTTTTTATTTTGGTATAAGCTTTCGTGTGCATGCACACTTCTTCAGATACGACAGATATTTGTTTAATGTATATGTATACTCCGTCTTTCTCATAGTGCAGGGCCCAAGGCAGCTCAGAGTATAAATTAAAACAGATACAAATAAAAACACACAATAAATGTGATTTTTTTAAAATTAAAAATTAAATTAAATTAAATTAAAAAAATTAAATAAGTCAATTAAATTCCGAGGGTAAGAGCTGTTTGACAGGGGAACAGACTGCCTTGGGAAGTGGTGGGCTCTGCTTGGCTGGCAGTAAACAACACTGGATGACTGTCTGTCAGGGATGTTGTGTGGCTGCATCCTCCACTGCAGATTGTGCATCGAGCAAAGAGGTGGATTGGATGACCTCCAAGATCCCTTCTGATTCAGTGACTCTGCAGAGACAGCTCTTTGCCATGACGTGAGCTCCAGCTCTTCCTTCTTTTCTAAGGGAAGAGGTTATTCTCGTAGTTGGAATTGCCCTTAATGTTGCCTTTTGGGGATGCCATATATTCTGGCGCATGTGCGTGTAAGCGTGTGTGCGCATAGACACCAAGGTCCAAACAGTGCGCGGCTTGCTGTTTCACAGACTGTAGCCGGCCGGGGTATATTGTGATCAGTTGATAACAGATTGTAGGACAAGTCTGTTTTCCTAGTATATCTTTACCCCGACGAGCAAACACTGTCCTAGCTTTTAAATCAGCGGAAGACGGGCTGTTGTGAGAGTAAATGGATGCAGCTTACAGGAGGTGGAGAAGACTCTTCAGCAATGTGTAATCGGGTGTGTGCCGGGCAATGATCCGTGGTATGGAAATTGGGGGGTTTCAAGCATGTCCCTGTTCTCAGCTGTGAAACGTTGGAATAGTCTGGTGTATTATTGCTAGCTTAGATCCTGTAGTACAGTTAGGTAATTTCAGATTCTGGACTTTATGGTCTTACGGGGTCCTCTCCCTTTAGATGGTAATGGGTAATCAGTTTCTCATTTTTTGTTCGCACGTGAATTTGTGTCTTTTTTTTTTTAAAGTCATGAAAAATTCACCAGCACTTTAGGGTGAAATTTTCCCAGTACATATACACATTGTTTTTATTTTATTTTATTTTTTGCAAAGCCGTTTCCCCTAATATGCATTTTGCAAGCTATTTTAATAAATATATGCATTTTATTGACATTTTACCCTCATATATGTACATGTTACAGTGGTACCTCGGGTTACAAACACTTCGGGTTACAGACTCCGCTAACCCAGAAATAGTACCTCAGGATGGGAACAGAAATCACACGGCAGCGGGAGGTCCCATTAGTTAAAGTGGTACCTCAGGTTAAGAACGGTTTCAGGTTAAGAACGGACCTCCAGAGCGAATTAAGTTCGTAACCAGAGGTACCACTGTACTTAGCTGGAGAAGTGCATTGCAAAATTCAGAGAAGTGAGAATTTCACACATTAGAGTCATAGAATCATAGAATTGGAAGGTACCCTGAGGATCATCTAGTCCAACCCCCTGCAACGCAGCTGCAACCTTGGCGTTATCAACACCACACTCTAACCAACTGAGCTGGTTTGGGAAAGTGTGAATTTGGTGGGTTTGGACAACCTCAGAAGATGGAGGAGGTCTTTAAACAGAGGTTGGATAGCCATCTGCCATGAATTCTTTAGCTGCAGTTCCTGCATTGCAGGGGTTGGTCTCGCTGCCCCCTGGGTCCTATCCAACCCTACAATTCACCGATTTGTTGTGAGTTATACCTCTGTATTGTAATGTACTCTCCACCCGCACCCGGCAATGAAGAAACACTGTGATTGATTGTAATACCACAGAGACCCTTCCGTTCCACTGGAAAAAATGTAGATGATGGGTAATTATTATTTTTAAAATGTGTTTGGTACATAGCATGGATGTGTGTGTTTGTTTTTGGAATGTGGAGAAACTATCTTGCCCGGAGACTGAAGCTTGTTCGCTCAGTCCTAATTCCCCAATAAAAATGCATTCTTTCTTTGTTCCTTTAAGCGCTGTGGCAAAGAGAGAAAGAGATGTAATGTACCAGATGGATTTAAGCATACTGGGAGATTTGGTGGCAACCAGGCGCACAGAGTTTTAAGTGTTATAAATGTGCAAAGTAATGCGCACTGGCAAATTTAGTTGTGAATTTCCTCAAGTGACTGCGGGCAGACTGCGAGGCCCTGGGGCCTTCGGGAGGGACTTTTGAGCGCTGTCATCGGGAGAAAGCCTGGCTGTGTGTGGCCTCTGTTTGAAAAGTGCAAGGGAAGCAGGGAAAGATGCCTAAAACAATATAAGGAAGCCTTCCTCTGCTCTGACTTGGTAAAAGCAAGGCTAGCTGGAGACACGATCAGTGTTTGCTGAAAAGCAACTTGTGTCTAAGGATGGGTGGATCATAGCGAGCCTGAAAAAGACCCAGGGGCAAAAAACCATGTTCTTACACCCCAATCTCTGAGTGGTGAGAGAATCCAGGGGTAAAGGTAAAGGGTAAAGGGACCCCTAACCATTAGGTCCAGCCGTGACCGACTCTGGGGTTGCGGCGCTCATCTCGCGTTATTGGCTGAGGGAGCCGGCGTACAGCTTCCAGGTCATGTGGCCAGCATGACAAAGCCGCTTCTGGCGAACCAGAGCAGCACACGGAAACGGCGTTTACCTTCCCGCTGGAGCAGTACCTATTTATCTACTTGCACTTTGAGGTGCTTTCGAACTGCTAGGTTGGCAGGAGCTGGGACCGAGCAACAGGAGCTCACCCCGTCGCAGGGATTCGAACCACCGACCTTCTGATCAGCAAGTCCTGGGCTCTGTGGTTTAACCCACAGCGCCACCCGCGTACAGGGTCCAGGGGTACCAGGTGCTTATCCAGGTTTGGTTTCCTCTGGGATGAAGGTCAGTGGATATGCTGTGTGCTAAGAATATATGGTTTTATTTACACATAAATACAACCTGAAAAAAGATAGAGGGGCTCACAGCATTAGCACCCCAACTGTTCTTGCTTCTCCATTAGTCACAGCTTTGGTTCCAGAACAGATCAAGCATGTCCCTTTGCCTCCAGCTTCCAGCCTTTTCCCAGCTCGGCTTTCACACATGACTCTGGCTATTGATACCAGAGCGGTTCATGGCATGCAACTCAGTACAATTGAAAATTCACATGCAGAAAATATCAAAACCGCCCTAAATTTTTGTGGCCGCTATAATGCAGCCTAAGCTGAAAGAAAACAGCTGGCAAACAACTTGGGTGAACAGACCTGCTCTTGAGCAGGTGATGGTGGAACGCCTTGGAGTTGATGCCTACCTTTTTTTCCAGGAGGAGAGGAAATTCCACAAGGCAGGCACCACCACAAAGAAGTCCCTCCCCTCTATAGCATGCTTTGCCAACCTGGCGCCCCCCCCAGATGACCCAGACCACAACTCAGCTTTGCAACTTGTTGTCATGCTGTGTTTTAAATTGTTGTTGCTAACAACAACAACAACAACAACAACAACAACAACACTGTATTGGAGAAAGGTTGCACTTCAGTGGTGCTACATATCCTTTTCATGCAGAATGCCCCAGGTTCAATCCCCAGTATCTCCAGGTACAGCTCCAGCTTGAAATTCTGGGGAGCTGATCCCAGCCAGTGCAGATAATACTGAGCTCAGTGGGCCCGTGGGTTTAACTCACCGTAAGGCAGCTTCCTGTGTTCCTATGAATGGGAGATCAGAGGGATGAAACAGAGTCTGTTTTTCTGCCTGATTGAAAAATCTTCCTATCTGATCCCAAGCAGGTGATGTGAGAGAGTTATAATATTTATTCTGACCATCCTCTTGCAAGCAGGGGACTGCATAATGTAATTCCTGGCTTGTGTCTCAAGCAAGAGCCAGCCAATGCTGCAGGCAGAGTGGGACGGGTGTTGGAGGGGGGGGGGGTTTGAGAGGGCGATCTGCAATTCAACCTGTATCTCACTTTTTCAAAGTCTCTTTTACATCTTTCAGGAGGTGTGGGGAAAGGGGGCAGGCGGGCGATCAGCCAGATACATATTTTCTTTTCCCTCCACCCTATTGTGCATTTGGTTAGCTCAGCATCAAACACGGCTGCGGGGAAATAAAGTGAATGGCTGCCTTGTCTAGGTTTTCGTTTCATATTTATGCCTCTGAACACACAAGGAATATTTAGCATACTGGCAAAGGCTAGGACGGAGACAAACAAGTGTGGTGTGTGCATAAGGAGGGGAGGGGGTTGAATTTTTGCTTGCAAAATATTTGGGGGATTTTTATTTATAGGTGTGTGTGGAATGTGCAGCAGGGTCATGTTTTGAACTTAGCAAAGTAATGCTTAACATTGCTAAACGTGTTTCAGGATGCTTCTAGATGGGAGTTTATTGTGGACAAGTCAGATCTAAACAGCCAGCTTGTGATAGGAAGGCCCACACCTGAAAGCACTGATTAAACAAACAAACAAACAAACAAACAAACAAACAAACAAACAAACAAACAAACAGGCTTTCTTTCTGAAAACTAAAATTTAAAAGCAGCCTTTCCAATTTTCTGGATTTTAAATGTTGAAATTTACAGACATTTTAGCTGAAATAGGAGCTAACTCCAAGGTCTTTTCAGCTTCCCCAATAAAATATTTGAGGGGGCTGCCCCCCATTGCTATTCAAATGGTCTCTCTCTCTCTCTCTCTCTCTCTCTCTCTCTCTCTCTCTCTCTCTCTCTGTGTGTGTGTGTGTGTGCGTGTGTGTGTGTGTGTGTGTGTGTGTGTTGCATCTTGTGATCAATTATGTGGGGCAGGGCTTACATGCCCTCCCTATATTTTATTCAAGTTGGCATCCCTGTTAGCTGAAATGTCATTACAGCTTTGGCGTGGGGGGGGGGGAGAACTGGCAGACTGAGAACTAACAAAGATCTCTGAATCTGCACCAGAGATTTCCTTACATGTTGAGTGGGTGGGTTGTTGTTGTTTTGGCAGACATAGGATGGGAAAGCTACATGACATCAGCCCATGGGTTGGACGAACAATCCTGAAACATGCCAGACTTCCACGATGGGTCTGTTGTATAACTCAGGAAGTAGAGCTTTGCAGGATCTGGGTACCATAAGTACTTGTGGACTCTGGACCTGCACATGTGGTCACAGTGGCAGGAAATCGAGTGAAACACCCAGAAGCTTGCACTTGAGCCAAGCAGGTGGGCTTGTTTGGCATGGGATGGAGCTCTAAGCCAGGAGATCTGTCCCAAGTAGACAACCACACACACAAAGAGAGATGGTGAAAATGGTATCTGTGGGACAACACATGGTTTGATCTAGGGAATCAAATTGTGACGACATGGGAGGGTCAGGTTGGTAAGTGGCAAGAGGCAAGTCAGCTAGAACTTCTTGAGATATAAAACACCCCGTACCTGAAAACTGGTCCTGTTTTACTATGGTTAGTGCACTGCATTTTGCAATCCACTTTGGAGCAAAGGCTGATTGGGGGGTGAAAATAATCAAAGTGAATCCTGCAAAGTGAAGAGCGGGGCAGTGAGGAAAGCAAGCTGTGGAATCAGGGAACAAACTGGGTTCCTTCCAAGATGGTTTTCGATCAGGAGTCTGGATATATAAACTACCGTCTGAGCTAAGATGGATGGTGATCACAGATGGGACCTCCTAGACAGTGACATCCTGGTTGTGGGACACTCAGATGGCAGCTATCCATTCATCTTTTGGGCACTAGTTAAAGCCAATGCTTTTGATTAATAGGATTTGTTGCTTTACCCCTGTGCTTGCTTTTACTGAACATTAACTGTGATGCTTTTAAACTCTGCTCGAGGTTAAAAACCACTAATATCACAAATATCGGGTATTAAGCTGTGCTGTCAGATAATATATATTTTCCCAGGTTTTATTTTAATGCAAGAATCACTGCATCGCTGTTCTATTTTTGTTAGTTGTGAAGTTTTTTCCACCTCCTTCTGCTTGTGCTTGGTTCCCCCCCCCCAATGTATTATGTATATATGATGTTAATGTAATCTGGCCCTGGGAGTGGGCAACAGATATCTTAAACGAAAATAAAAAAAACAACTGCTGCCAGATTAGATTGTTTATCTTGTGGCAAAGGTTGCACTGGGTGCAGAGAAAGGGGAAATTTGTCACTAAGGTTGCTGCAGAAGACTCTGACCACTTTGGTCCTTGTATATAAAATAAATAAATAAATAAATAAAATAAATAAATAATCCTGTAATCTAGAAAGGCATACCAGCCGATGCTGTTATTGACCTTGCTAGGGTGAAGAAGGAAAGGGTATAAACTTCTTAGATATTTCTCCCTGTGAAAAGTGTGTTTGTATAGACATGGGCTGTGCAATAGCCATTGCCTGCTTTCAAGTTGGTATAGCCATCCCCCATCCCCTGGCCATGAAGGTAAGAAGAAGAAGAAGAGTTTGGATTTGATATCCCACTTTATCACTCCCCTAAGGAGTCTCAAAGCAGCTAACAATCTCCTTTCCCTTCCTCTCCCACAACAAACACTCTGTGAGGTGAGTGAGCCTGAGAGACTTCAGAGAAGTGTGACTAGCCCAAGGTCACCCAGCAGCTGCATGTGGAGGACCAAGGAAGCGAACCCGGTTCACCATATTATGAGTCCACCGCTCTTAACCACTACACCACGCTGGCGTACAGAGGGCAGAGAACGTTCACAAACATTTCCGTTGCTGAGAAGGGAGGTCCACAGATGGCACGATTGCAAATGTAGGCTGCTGAACAGTCAAATATCAGTTTCACTTTAGAGACATGGGAAGAGTGCTGTGGATTCACAGTCCTTGAAGATGCTGAAATTGGCCATGCACTGGAGATGTGCAGGGAGGGCAAATTGATGGGATAACCTCCTCCCAGCTATGTGTTTCTGTCCTGCATGTGGCATTCGCCACCCACTTTCTAGTGGGGAGCCAACCACGTTTTGTTTTGTTTTTGTTACCACCATGTCTCCGTTGCTCAGCTTTGACAGTCCAGCTCCTTTGTACCTGAAATGGTCAACCTGGTCTCCTCCAGATGTTTCTGACTACAGTTCCCATCAGCTGTGCTGGCTGGGCTGATGGGAACTGTAGTCCAAAGCATACAGAGGGCACCGGATTGGGGAAGGCTGATCAATACCATTAAGAGGCAATCAGCCTGAAACTTTGCAGGGAGGAAGCAAAGAACTTCACATGGACTATAGTGAAGAGGGTTGGAGTGTGAAGCTCTCTAGGGAGCTGAATTTAACACATTTACTTATGTATTTGGAGCATTTGTACCCCACTCTACAGCCAAAAAAGGCACACAGAGTGTCTTATATACAGTCAATCAAAAAAAGACAGCCCCTGCCTGTGGGGTTTACAATCTTCTTTAAAAGAAAATGGGGGGAAAACCCCATGGCATACAAGGAAAAGGGGACAGAGAGGGAAGAGGAAAAGAATGCAACCCACACACCAATTCTTAAACAGTTGCTCTTATGAGGGGTGGATAGGGGTGGGAGATGCCTGATGGAGCTGGTCTTTCCCATCTTTGCCAGTGATGTAATTGCTATCACCAAGTAGCAGTCAAGGGAAGAAAAGTCTGATGGAGGTGGTCTGTTCACACATGAACTCAAAATCCCCAGCCTAGTTTTTGGGTGTCTGGTCTTTCATATTCCGGCTCTCTCAGCCCTTGCTGCAACAAGAGTAGATCCAAACAGGTGGCCTGGAGACTGCTTAGAAACTTATTGCCTTTATTGCTTTGAACACTTATCTTTTTATGAAATACATGTGCGTTTTTAATGCTTGCTATGCTGCAGTTAAATAAATCTCCTTTCTGCTCTGGTGTGTGTGTGTGTGTGTGTGTGCATATGTGTGCAAGTGTAAAAAGCTTTTCAACAAACTAAATTATGTGTGTAACCGTTATTTGCCAAAAAAAGGTGGTTCCTAGTCCGTAAGTATTTCCTCCCTATTATTTTGAAAGAGTGTTTAATTAACACGCTGGACTTTCCAATTTCATGGCATTAGAATTCACAGCTGGGCCTTTAATGCTGGGTGTCCACAGGGTGACATTTCCCAGCTCGCTAAAAGTATGTTTCTTTATTATGATAATCCCTTGAGTCGCAATAAGTTCAGAGGAGAGCTGGAGATAGAAAACCGGTGCTTAAGAACTGGACTGAAATGTAGTGTCTTGAATTCTAGCAGAATTCATCCAGAGGGGTAGCTCTGATAAGCTTCAATCCCTAACCCTGCTTATTTGGGAGTAAGACCCATTGAATTCAGCAGGACTTACTTCTGAGTAGACATAGCAAGGATTGCACTGCTGGTATTTGGCAGCAGAAAAGAACAAGGAGTTTTGTGGCCGCTTGAAGGCTGTCAAACTTATTATGGCTCACGTCTTCACGGATGACCATATCTTCAGATGCACCAAGTGAGAAGTATATCTATGCAAATGGTTTGGTGGAGGTCTATTAAACAGTGTCTGACATGTGTCAGAGTATAGAACAGGCACCCCAAAACTGCGGCCCTCCAGCTGTTTTGGAATACAATTCCCATCATCCCTGACCACTGGTCCTGTTAGCTAGGGATGATGGGAGTTGTAGTCCCAAACAGCTGGAGGGCCAAGTTTGGCCATCACTGAGCTACGCCATGGGTGATGTTCCTGGGATGTTCATACAAGCCTCCTTGGAGCTGTTAGCAAAAAACTTAGGTTGAAACAAATCGAGTCCATGGGAATCGAGTCCATCGAGTCCTAGGGATCATGGGAGTTGTAGTTCAAAACATTTGGAGGGCCGCAGTTTGGGGGATGCCTGGTATAGAACAAGGGTGTCTCTGGATCTTACATTGAGGCTCATACAACAACAAAAATCATATTTAGAATATACTGGACCCCATTACATTCGTTTAAAAAAGGGCTATCTAAGGTATCTAACTGTTGAGATGCAATAGGGATAATGCTTCTCTGAAACATTTTTTTCCCCATTGTCCGATATCAAAAGATTTTGGGCAGAAGGTAACTGAAACCATCAACAGAACTGTACGGAACAACCTTACATTTACAGAGCAAAATATCCTCTTGAATTATATAACCAGCACATGTAACCTTACAAAAGGACAATACAAGTGGACTCTCTGTGCCCTGACCACAGCGAAAAGATTGATACTGATGAATTGGAAAAATAAAAATGTGACTCCCTTCTATTATTGGATTGAAGACTTATAACAAAATCACAACATATGAACAACTTGCATATAAACGGAGACTTGCCATGGACAAATTCAATGATATTTGGAATCCATTCTTACAAATACTGCAAAAGGTTAAGATTTAGTGAGGTGCAATAACAACCTTGGAAAATATATAGTTTTGGGTTCCCCCCCCTTTGTTGTTCTCTTTTTTGTTTGCGTCTCACCATGTTTGGTGCACATATAGATATGTACTTTTTGTACTACTACTCATAATAATACAGTCATACCTCATGATACATCTGCTGCGGGTTGTGTTTTTTCAGGTTATGGACACGCCAAACCCGGAAGTCCCAGAATGGTTACTTCCAGGTTCGGCGTGTCTGTAATCTGTGCGCCTGCACAGAAGTGCTAAATCGCACTTTGCGCATGTGCAGAAGTGCCACATTGCATCATGCACGTGCGCAGATGTGGCGCTTCAGGATGCGGCCTTTTCATGTTGCGAATGGGCCTCCGGAACAGATCCCATTCGCAACAAGAGGTACCGCTATATAGGACAACCTCTCAGGACACCCTGTGACCATCCCAGAGAAAATAAGCTTCAAAATGAAACTACAACTTAAAATTGCTGAATTGCAACATATTGAGAGGTTCAGTGCTATCTCATTTGAACTGAACAAAGGAGTTTGAGCAAAATTATATGTGTTTATTGGCTTACCAATGCCAGATTTTATGTTTTACCAACAACTTTTTTGTTTGTTTGGTACTCCCCAGTGTTGATGACTTGATTACTGTGTATAGTTTCTACGTTTTCATTTCCCTCTGACTTCACTGCCTGCAATCCCCACAAAAGTGCTCTCTCTCTCTCTGTATCTTGAGATAGCAGTACATGCATCTGATGAAATTATTATGACATAATAGACTTATTAGTCTTCCAGGTGCCACAAACCCATTTTTGTTTTTATTTAATTTGAGAATGCATTTCTTTCTCTATCAGTCTAGCCAACCAGAGAAATGCGGCAATTGAAACTCACCCTAAATTCTCCAGGCTATTTTTTTTATGCAAAAAACACACACAACAAAAACCCTCTTGGGGTGGGTGGGTGAGAAGTTGTTCTAGTGTGTTAGATAATTAATCCACATTTTTGAGAATTTCCTGAAGACACACTTGCAGCAAACCCATTGAGCTGGTGCTTAACCAGTCAATAATCCCTGTATTTAATTGTCCTTGAGAATGTATTTTCATAATGTGTATGGCACATCGGCCCCAAATCTGCATATCTTCTGTTTTTAACATGTCACAGCTCACACATTTTCTATGATGGATTATTCCCAACAATGGGTGAAAAATTCAGAGGCGTTTGCTTTCAGCTAATAATGATAAGGTTGGAAATGGGCGGATGATCCAAAGGGAGTAAAGATATGGATCCCAGTGTTTTCAAACTCCAGAGATATTGTTGCAGTTAAATCCTTGCTTGCCTCCAGACTGTCAGTATTTTATGGGAAGGATTTAAATGCATGCTGTAAATTTAGGTTTGTGCAATTAAAGTGGATGTAAGTCCCTTGGCACAACAAATCTATCATCTATCTATCTATCTATCTATCTATCTATCTATCTATCATCTATCTATCTATCTATCATCTATCTATCTATCATCTATCTATCTATCATCTATCATCTCCAATGCTTTTTTTCTGGGGGGATGCTGGGGTACGCATACCCCTAAACATTTTTTGAATCTAAATTTGGCCTCATTGAGGGGCAGTATTTCAATATGAGTAGGAAAATGAGAGTGCCCCTAAACATTTTTAAAGAGAAAAAGCACTGTATATATCCCCAATGTGCAAGCAAACCTGGATGAAGGCTCCTTGTTTTATAACTTCCCCACAAACAAATCTGAACAAATGCTTGGTATAATGACCGGACATAATCTGAACTCTGTAAGCACATCAGAGTGAGTGCTCATCTGGTCACCTGGAGGAGCTCCTTGACAAAACTACATGAGAAATAAGATGAGAGAGAGAGAGTTATGTTCCGAAACGTAATACGGTCACACCTCAGTTTAAGTCCGCTGCGGTTTGAGTACTTTCAGTTTAAGTACTCTGCAGACCCGGAAGTGTTTACTTCCGGGTTCCATGGCGCGTGCATGTGCAGAAGCGCTCTATCAGAAGTGTTCTTAGCCATTTGGGTGGGGAAGGGCACTGCATTCATGTGAAACTAGCACCCTCTGTCACTTCCAAGCCATTCCTCCTGGACTTGCAAAGGAGCAGGTTTTCCTCCGATAATTGTAGGACTCCATCGCTTTCTCTCTCTTTGCAGAGTTCTGAAGGATGCTGATTGTAGAAAGGTGGCCTGAACTCTGCAGGGGGAGCGGGGAGTAGAAAGAGATGAAAAGGCAGTATAGAGAGAGCTGTGTGGGTGAATTGCTGCACTCCGTGTGCTCCCATTAAAACTGAGAATAAAGTTCTGAGAACATAAGAGCCAGCCAGTGGCCCACCTAGTCCAGCTTCCTGTTCTCATAGTGGCCAACCAGATGCCTGTGGAAAATCCTCAAGGAAAGGGTGGTCCAACGTGTTGCCTGCCCAAAGCCAGAGAAGCATTGGGATTTGGGAAGGAGGCGTGAGGGCTCTGACAGGGTCCTAGAGTCCTCCTTCCTCCTCCCCAAAGTTAGGGATGTGGGTAGTGCTGTGGTCTAAACCACTGAGCTTGAGCTTGCCAATCAGAAGGTCGCAAGTTCGTGCACTCTGGCTTCTGTCATTGTCTTCCATTGCACCAGAAGCTGTTTAGTCCTGCTGGCCACATGACCCAGAAAGCTGTCTGTGGACAAATGCCAGCTCCCTTGGCCTGAAAAGTGAGATGAGTGCCACAACCCCATAGTCACCTTTGAGTGGACTTAACCATCCTTTTTACCTTTCCCCCCAAAGTTAGAACTTTCACAGCTTTGGGAAGGAAATGAGAGGGCTCTAGGAACCTGCCAGAGCCTGAAATATCCTCCCCAAAGCTTCACACCTCCTCTCTGGCATCCTATTCTGTTACAATACCCTTTTGGGTACCTTTTCCATGTCTGACAGTCTCTTGCCTTCTGACAGTCTCCTGCCTCCTCCCTATCTAGGCTGGATCTCACTCCCACAGCAGGCAGGGATGGCTGCCAACCTGGATGGCTTTAAAAGAGGCTTAACCCTTTCCTCCATGAATTCGTCTGTTGATGGCTACTGGCCCTGATGGCTGTGCTTCTGAATCCCAGTTGCTGGAAACAGTACTGCAGGAGGAGAGAGTGCTGCTCTTGTGCTTCAAGTCCTGTTTGTGAATTTCCCATGCTGGGCATCTGGTTGGCCACGGTTGGACCAGGATGCTGGATAGGATATAGGCCATTGGCCTGATCCAGCAGGCTCTTCTTGCGTTCCAACAGATCATTTTGTAGGTGTGGAAGAGGACACTGGATCAAGAGCTGGAGAAGAGGGAGAGTCGAGGGAGCTGAGTATGTTTAGCCTGGAGAAGACGAGATTTGATAGGCACCTTCAGATATCGGAAGGGCTGTCACGTGGAAGATGAAGCAAGCTTGTTTTCTCCTGCCCTGGAGGGTAGGACCTGAACCAGTGGATTCAAGTTACAAGAAAGGAGATTCTGACTAAACATCAGGAAGAGCTTTCTGACAGCGAGAACTGTCTCCCACAGGAGGTGATGGGTTCTCCTTTGCCAGAGGTTTTTAAGCAGAGGTTGGATGCCATGGATGCTTTAGTAGAGATTCCTGCATTGTAGGGGGTTGGACTAGATGGTACTACAGTTCTGTGACTCTATGCAGGTAGAACTACTTCACAGCAGCATCTCTCCACTAGGCTCTGCGACCTCTCACCCTATAATGACATTGATGGCTCAGTAATTGCCGGTTTCCCCTGTCCTCCTCCATCTTCCCCTCTGTGTTTCTCATTTCCTGGGTCGATAGCTTGACTTGCGTTTTGTCAACTAATGAAAGAGGACAAGATTACCATTTGCCGGAGAGGTGGGGGAGCATTTTGCTCGAGTTAATAATATTATAACTGTTAATTAGGCCCTTTATTGATTGACCACTATGCCTTTTTGATTTTGTTCTCTTCTCGCCTCAAACTCGGGAGAGGACTTGCTGTCCCTGGTGACCCGATCCGAGAGTTTGGGTGCCACTTGTGCTGCCGTCTCCTACACACCAGGTGTTCACCACTGTTGCCAAAATCTCATTCTGTGTGCAAAGCCAACTTGTCTAGGAGAAGAAGAAAAAACAAAGTCTAGAAGCAAGCCTAGCTCAAGAAGGTCTCCCTGCAGCCTCCTGATTTGGAGGAAGTCTCACTCATTTTTCTCTGCAAGGCAGCAACAAAGACACACAGGAAGCTGCCCCTTATTGGGTCAGACCATTGGTCCATCTAGCTCAGTACTGTCTTCACGGACGGGCAGCAGCTCTTCAGGCAGGGGGTCTCTTCTAGCCCCATCAGGACACCTCTGGGATTGAACGTGGGACATTATGCATGCAAAGCAGATGTTGTACCACTGAGTTACAGCGGGGACAGAGGTCTGGGGTGGAGGAGGAATTCTGTTATTCCTTCCTCCAAATTAAAATAGCAGCCCCTTTTCATAAGTGCATAAGAAGAGCCTGCTGGATCAGGCCAGTAGCCCATCTGTTCAGCATCCTGTTCTCACAGTGGCCAACCAGATGCCTGTGGGAAACCCACCAGCATGACCTGAGGACAGGTATACTTCTGTGGTTTCCAGATGTATCACTGCCTCCAGCTGTGGAGGCAGAGCACTGGCATCATGGCTAGTAGTCTTTGCTAGGCCTCTCTTTGCCCGATCCTCTTTGAAAGCCCTCTGAGTTGATGGCCGTCACTGCCTCCTGTGGGAGAGAGTCCCACAGTTCAAATATGCACTGCTTGAAGAAGTGCTTTCCTTTATCTGTCCAGAGTCTCCCAGCATTCAACACTTCCATTGCTCCTAAAACTAGTGTAATTGAGGACAACTCAGTGAGATAAGAGGACCTGAGATGTGTGTGTGTGGGGGGCATTTTGTCTTATCTTAAAGGTTTGCGGGAATGGCGGCAAGGGCATTAGTGCTTTTCCTGTCGGGATTTCAATCAGTGTAGGTTCCCTGAGTGTCTGCTGCCCCCTACATTGCCTTCTTTTTCACTGGGGGTGGTTCTAGCTCAAAGCTTTTGATGTGCAATGCCTGTGTACAAACCTTGTGTGCTTCTGTACATGCCTTGTGTGCTTCTGTAAGGAGTGCAAGCTTGCACACTTGCATGCCTGGATGTTTATATCACTTCTTAAGTAGTGTTATGGCAAGTGTGCCGTTCTAGCAAGCTGTGATATTTTTTTCCTCTTTTTTGGGGGGGATTTTTCTCCAAGGGTGTTTGTATAAATTGAAGAATTAATTTCCTTATGCATGCAGACAGCCCCCTCCCCCCACTGAAACCAGTCCTTGCTACGTCCTTTTCGCTCTCTCCGACTACCATTTTCAAATGCTTCAGAGGTTTTAAGTAGATGGAGACAAGGATTTCACCAGGGGGGATGTTTGAACTTGATCCAGTGCCTTTTGTGTTTGTGGATTTAGGGGGCTTGTTTTGCGGGGAAATGGCCTCGTTTGTTAGAAGTTCTCTTCCACCTCCCCTCACCCCCCACCCCTCTTTGCTGAAGGTTTGTTAGTGGATCTGGCAAAGAGGCTTTTACGGATTCAAAACAACACAATCACACACGGTCATTTTGATAGTATCTTTTATATGACTCCTCACATTTTGTGTGGCTGTGGATGAGGCAGCATGACTGCACCTCTCCCAATGTGACTCTCGTCTTGAATATGTTTCTATAAAATTATGCCTGATGGTGGATAGTGACATTTCTCTCCCTTTCCTTCCCGCTTTGTAATACTGGAACACATTGATCATGATTGAAAGGAGATTCACGACAGTCGATTGAAAGGGGCCGGGGTGGGGATGGTGGAATGCCTGTTTGCACTGCTGCAGGACGTGGCTGTGGCCACAGGCTTACAAAGCCTTCTAAGGGAATTCACAAAGGAGAGGGATATTGTAGACTTACAGAACCATAGAGTTGGAAGGGACCCCCAAAGATCATTTAGTCCAACACCCTGCAATGCGGGAACCACAGCTAAGGAATCCATGACAGAGGGCCATCTAACTTCTGCCGAAGAAGCTCAGATAAAGGTGAACACACCGCCACTACCTTCCGAGGGTGTCCAACCTTGGGCGTAAGGTGATGCATCTGAGCTGCACACCTTTTCATTGGGGTGGGGTGGGGTGGGGAGGAAGCCAAGGAGAGAGAGAGGGGGGGTATTTTTTCCCTAGAGATTAATTTTGTGTGTGATTGTGCTATATACAGTGTGTTGGAATGCCTAGGGTACTAGACTAGTTCTTGAGAGACTGGGGTTCAATTTCCCACCCACCCATGAAGGTCACTGGGTGACCTTGAGATAGTCAGTGCCTCTCAGTCTACCTCAGTGTTTTTTGAGGATAATATGGAGAGGGGGAGAATCATGTCAACCACCTTGAGCTCCTGGGAGGAAACGTAGGATATAATTTAATTATAGATTTTGTGTGTGTGTGTGCATGCTCATAGACACATGCGCTCTCTCTCTCTTACACACGCACACGCACACGCACACGCACACACACACACACACACGCACACACACACACAAACACACCCACACACACCAATTTATTCATTATATCATTTCTGTTCCCTCAAAAACCTCTAAATGGCTTGCCACCTGTCTTAAACACACTCTCTCACTTATTTAATTAAATCATTTCCATGCTCTCATCTCTCTCTATCTCTCTCGGTCTCTCCTCAACAGTTTGCAACCTGTCTTAACAAAATATCAAATAGAAATTACAATATATCACAACGAAACATTACAAAGGAAAATCGAGCGCAGAGCACAATAAAAGACCTGCATTTAAAGCAAGATAATAACAGGAAAGCAAAACATACTCTTAAACATAAAAAGCACATTACAAGTAAAAATCAAATACAAAGATACATTTTTTTCTTCATTCTTTCATTAGTGATGGTACAAAATAACTGAGAGAGAAGTTTCACCCACATTCTCCATTTGCAGCAGTGATGTCTACCAGACCAACTCTTACAATTCTTCCGCATACAAACCTCACTCTCAGCCATTCCAACCAACAGGAACCATAACACAGCTAAAGATTTGTCCGAAATACGTAGAATGCATTTTTACACACATTATTTTTATTGGTACAATCATCATCTAAATTGTTTTTTTTCTGAATATTGCTTCTGGCTCCAAGCTTCTTCTTCTTCTTCTTCTTCTTTTGTTAGAACACCAATTTGGGGGTGTTTTTGTTTAAAGAGAAGTGAATTGCCATCATCTCATGTGTGCTCCCTGTGATTTGACTTTGAAGTTTCTTGTCAATGAGTTGGGTGATTTTATGAACATGTTTTGGGGGACAGCAGTGACAGATGCAAAATGCTTAGGCCATCTGATTATTTCTCTCTGATCTTAGATTCCAAGGCTTTTATTTTTCCCCCCAGCAATTGTGAGAAAACAAAATGTCTTGCTCAGGCCCGTTCCCTTCCTCTCTCCCCTGCCGTGCTTCCTTGATCCCTGAGTGCGTTTGCAAAGGTATAATTAAGAGTATAATTCCTTTCAATTTAAAACTTTGGTGGGGGCGGGGAGGGAGCAGAGAGAGTTTGAGGGCTGGGGTTTGAGTTCACACATGAAGTTACCAAACTGTATTATTTCTTTATTGAATTTGTAGCCCTTCCTTCCTCTCCCAGAAGCCCCGGGGCAGCAATACGGACGTACGCATTGAGTGGAGAAGGGGGAGGCAGGGCAATGTTGAGGCAGCAAAATGTCTGGGGCCAGCCCAACATTCAGCTGTTGCCGGGGGGCAGAGAAATCGGTTGACAGGCGCCTTTGTATGCTCAAATCAGGCCCATGATAACAACCAAACATTCAGTGTGTTTAAACTTGCTTTGCTTCTTTTTCTCCCCAGCTTGTCTGATTTTGGGGGATGGCTTCTAAATAGTACAAATGATGGAACAATTTATTTGGGATGACGACTTACGAGAATATTGCTCATACGCCTGGAGCATGACATTTTCAATCACATCCTTGCCTTGCTGGGAAGGGGGGGGGGAGAGAAAAGAAATGGTTTTCCTATCTTGACATATTTATCCTTAGGAGGCTGAGACAATTATCTTACTGTATAAAGAATCACTTCGTAGCTTGGAGACTTGCGGGAGTCTGTCGCGGCGTATTGCGGGGTGGGGGTGGGGGGAGGAGAGCACCCCCTTGGCTGATGCTCGCAAATGCCACAAAGGGAGTGGTAGCAGGACAAAAACTTTCTGTCCCCTGGCTATATTTATACACTGCCTTTATTCGCTGGGGACAGCCCTATTGTCTGGTCCTTGTCCTTGAGAAAAACCTTGAGATATATGTTAAAGGTGATTTATAAATTAATTTACTACTCTCAATGCCACTAATAAATCACAGCCTCTGTTTCTGCCTTTGGGGAATGTCTGCTTAAAATCTTGTTAGTGGGTGTTAAGAAGATAAGAAGAACCTTCTGGATTGTGGGATGTCAAACTGCAGTCAAGCACAACATTCCTACAGTGGACATGTTAGGGGATGTTTTGCACCACTCAGGAGAAGACTTTCTGTTTCCTCCTGAGCTGGGACAGACTACATGTGACTTGAAGAGGCTGTGGTCTGTTGTACTTCGATGGAGGAGCACATGGCCTCCATGTTCTGATCAGTGTGTGTGTTCTCCATTTTGTATGTTGCTGTGTGTTTGGAGAAGTGACTGCTTGACTGCAGTCACTTCGTACTAACTTCTTTATGGAGTAGTTCTAGTTGTTATGTAACCCAAGCCTGCCTTCAGGGCTATGTCTGTGAACCTGAATGAATCTGTGAGCAAACTACTTTAATATTAATGTTAATCAGATTCTTGTGTTTATTCATTTTAAGAGGGATTAGAAGGGGTTTTTACCAGGAAGGAATCTTTAATAGTAAGACTCGGATGAGTCAGCAGCAAGCTGATCGCTGTGTAATTTAAAAAGGGGGATGTTTCAAACGCTGCTAGAATACGGAACT
The DNA here is from genome assembly GCF_965207765.1 of Zootoca vivipara. Classification (NCBI taxonomy): domain Eukaryota; kingdom Metazoa; phylum Chordata; class Lepidosauria; order Squamata; family Lacertidae; genus Zootoca; species Zootoca vivipara. Next base: position 22,768,620 of record NC_142597.1, read on the forward strand.
TGCTAGAGCAAGTTAGGAAGGATATCATTAAATAATATATCCTCTCCTGCTTCCCTAATCATCCCCACATGGATCAGGCCAGTGGCCCTTTTAGCCGGCATCCTGTTCTCACAGTGGGCAAACAGGTGTTTGTGGGAAGCCTGCCAGCAGGACCTGAGCACAAGAGCAATTCTCTTCTCCTGCGGTTTCCAGCAACTGGTTTTCAAAAGTACCACTGCCTCCAGCTGTGGAAGCAGAGCATAGTTGCCATGGCTAGTAGTCATTGATAGCCTTATCAGGGGCGTACCCAGGATCAAAACTAGGGGGGGGGGCAAGCCACGGACGTTCAGGGGCAGGACCAAGGCACGGGAGGGGAGGGGCCACAAAGTGAGAATGTGGGCGGGGCCGACGACTCGGTGGCGGCTGCAGCCGCTAAATGAACCCCCTAAACTCTCTCACACGAAATTCCCCTGCTCTGAAGCAGGGCCGTCTCTAGGCCTGGGTCCGGTGGCACGGAGCGCCAGGGTGGCAGGCCACCAGGGGCGCCACTGCGCCCACTGAGAGGCGCGGCGGAGGCCGCCCGAGGGGCGCCTCTCAGCTGTTCAGCAGCTTCAGGCTGCTTTCCGGAGGCGCACGGGCCTGGGGCCGCCTCCGCCATGCGCAGGGGCGTTGCAACATGCAGCGGGTAGCACCCCCTGGCCCAGGGCCAGCCCTACGGCCAAGTTGGGTTGCGCAGGGCTCCGGCCCTCCAGGCGGCAGCCACGCAGTGAGCTGCGCCCGCCGCGCCGGGAAACGGGGCAGGGTGGGGGCGCCAGAGGGATCTGTCACACCATGGTGCCAGGGGGCCAGGTATGCTTAAGACGGCCCTGCTCTGAAAACACCGCTCCCATCCATTTACGGCTAGCCACCCCCCTCAAAAACCCCTTTGTGCTCCGCTTTCCCTCCTCCAGGTCCCCCCGAAGCCTTGCCAGTTCCCACCCTATATATCTGGGATGGGGAAGGAGCTCAGAGGTCTGCTAGTCCTGGAGGGCCATCCCCCCTGTGGCCTGGGAGGATACTGGGGACCCCCCCGCCAAACTGAGACCCTCAAAGAAGAAGAAGCTGCCACTGCCGCCTCCCCATCGCAAGGGAGCAAAAGATGGGAAAGGTGGGGTGGTGCAGCGCAGGCGAGCGAGCCCCCCCCCAGCTGCGACCCTACAGCGGCGGCGGCTCCCCCGCCCTCAATGCCCCTCTCTCGGCAGGGGCAGCAAGGGAGAGCGGCTGGGGGGGTGCATTGCAAAGAAGGAAACAGCAGCCAATGCCCGGAGAGGGCAATGCACGCAGGGGGAGCGGAGAGCTGTGCCGCCCCCCAAGGCAGCTCCTTTCCTATTGCCGGGGGTGGAGGAAGGGTCACTGCCACTAGGCTACTCCTGCCGCCGGCAATCCAGCGCAAACGCCCCCCCCCCACAGCTTCCTTGCAGCAGCCACGACCACCGCCTTCGGGCGCCGCCCCCCGCTCCTCCTTTGCGGGCTTCTGCTGCTTCTGCCCGCCGAGGCTGAACTGGCTCCTGTTGGTGCACTTCCTCTCCCGGCCCAGGAGGAGTCTCAGTAGCAACTCCTAACTCAGGGGGGTAGGGGGGTGCGGAGGGGGGAAGGGGGCGATTCCCAGCTCGCGGCGCCGACGATCGCAGTGCAGCCTACCGGGAGGCAGCGGCTGCAACCAATGCAGGGAGCTGCGTCTCCTTCGCTTGCCAGCCCAGCAGAACTCTTAGGCAGGAGAGGTTGCCACCCGGCAGGGCTTTCCATTGGGAGGCGCAAAGGCTTTAGTGGGCGGGAATTGGTGCAAATGTAGGCAGGGTGGGCTGAGAGGAGGAGCTGCCACCGAGGAGCCACGGCACCAGCAGCGTTTTCTCCCCCCTCCCCTCCTGTGTCAACAAGCGGGTCGCCTGTGCAGGGTATTTGCTTCCCTAGTCAGGCCCGCAGTTTGGCCTTCTAGGGGGGGGCAGCTGCACCCCCTGCCCCATGCTGGGTACACCCATGAGCCTTATCCTCTGGAAATTTGTCCAATCCTCTTTGGAAACCACCCAAGTTGGTGGCCATTGCTGCCACCTCTGGGAGTGAGTTCCACAGTTTAACTATGCACTGTGGGAAGAAGTGACTTTCTGTTTATCTGTCCTGGACCTTCTAACATTCAGCTTCATTAGATGTCCATGACAGAGAGAGCGAGAGAGAGAGAAGAGAGAGAACAGCTTTTCTCTGTCTGCTCTCTCCAATGCCTTGCCTAATTTTATAAAATTCTATTGTATCTCGCTTGCCTTTTCTCTAAAGTAAAGAGCCGCAATTGCTGCCACTTTTGCTCATAGGCAGTGTGGTGTAGTGGTTAAGACCGGTAGACTCGCAATCTGGTGAACTGCGTTCACTTCCCCGCTCCTCCACATGCAGCTGCTGGGTGACCTTGGGCTAGTCACACTTCTCTGAAGTCTCTCAGCCTCACTCACCTCACAGAGTGTTTGTTGTGGGGGAGGAAGGGAAAGTTAGCCACTTTGAGACTCCTTCGGGTAGTGATAAAGCGGGATATCAAATCCAAACTCCTCCTCCTCCTCTCATAGGAGAAATTGCTTCAGTCGCTTGACCATTTTGCCTGTCCTTTTCTGAACCTTTTCCAACTCAGCAAAAAAAGCTTTATGAAGGCAAGTCAACAAACTCCCTTTATTTACCAGCGGCCACCTTATTTGCTGGTCATTGAGAAGACATTGAGAGAGTAATATTAGTAAATTAATCCACTACTACTAATAAATCATAACCTTTTGTTTTGCCTTCGGGGAATGCTTGTTTAAAATCTTGTTAGTGTTGCTTGAATTGCTCAGCTTTCAGCTCCCTGCAAGTTGCCCTCCATCCCTAACCGTGTCGTGGATTATCTTGTTTGATGTCCACTCGGAGCAGGTGTAGGGAACCCTTTTGCCTTCCAGATGCTGTTGGACTGCACTCTTGCCCGGCAAATATTACTGTAGTAAGGAGTTTTGGATTTACGGCCCCGATTTGCATTACAAAACCAGTTTGGGCTACTGTGAAAAGGGCATGCTTGGAAATAAAACCCAAGGTATCTGCCTGTTCAGGGTTCATTGCAGGGAGTGCCAAATCTCAGGCACTTTAGGGGGTGCTGTTGGATTACATCATCATCTAGGGGTTTGTCAGACATACATGCACTACCAATTTGCATTGATATACTGCCATGTCTCCCTCTAGGGGGGATAGTAGCTTGGTTGAGGGTGTTAAGTAATGTTAGAGACATGTGTCCCCCTACCCAACAGGCTTTCTGGGGTGAGGGTATGATTATTAAATCAGCTTAACCTTCTGATGTAGAGATGCCCTGGGATTTTGTATAGAAACTTTCCTTGTTTGTACTCCGTTCTATATGCGGCTACCCTCCTCCTGCTCCTAACCATTTATTTATATAGGTGTTTTTAGTATTCATTCTCCATCTTATTCTCCCCCCCTCTCTCCCCCCCTCTCTCTCCCTCTCCCTCTCTCTCTCTCTTTCTTTCATATTATCTGTTAGGCCTCTGCTTTCATCCGTATTCACTTTTTATTTCCCCATTATTTGTCCCATTATAAAAATCTAACAGTGCGTTAGTCATTAGTTTTGCTACACCTTTCAGTGCTGCCAGGAATAACGAATAGAAAGATTTCTGCTAGCAGGCTCCATTTCTTTATTATTTTTATTATTTTATTTTTGATTTTGATTTTGGAAATGCACCCAGTGCCTGGAGGCCTCTTCACACAGCTGTGTAATGAAACACATCATAATTAGGGTTGGGAGAGAGAGAGAGAGAGGAGAAATAGAAGAACGAACGATTCAGATTAAAACTGCAAAAATGTTTAAAACTGGAGAAGTGCTTACAAGGCAGCCTAAAATGATCTGCCATGCACCATTTGTTGAGGTTTGATATAAACCATCCTGAGAGCTCATGGAAGGAAGGGAAGGAAGGAGATGTTTCTCCACTGAGGACGCCTTGAAATGGGCACCTTGCAATTCTGGGGTGATAAATGTCCTTATGTTAACTTACATTACAATTGCTTGGCTACCGTGAGGACAGATGCTGGACTAGGTGAGCTGTTGGCCTGATCCAGCAAGCTCTCATGTTCTTAGTTGGTAGCACTCTGCTTGTGATACTCTAGCACAAGCTGTCCAAACCTGATTCCCCCCACCCACACTGATATTATGAAGTACAGTTCCCATCAGCCCCAGGGAACATGGCCAACTATCTGGGATGAAGGGCACCAGGTTGGGGAAGCATGGGCTACCCCACAATTTTAGGTTTTGAGGGTCTGCTGTACTTTTGCTGTCTTTTAATTAGGAGCCTGGGTTCTACCCATCAAAGCCAGTTATAAAATAGGGGTTGGGGGTGGGGTGCAGAGCCAGTTTCCCGAATCATGCACTGAAACAATAAGACTATTGGATCATCAAGCCAATGGTCCATCTATTCGAGCATCCGGTTTTCACAGTGGCGACCCAGGAGTGTGTGGGAAACCCACAAGCAGGATTCAAGGATCCCCTCCTGCAGCTTCCAGGGAGTGGTATTCAGAAGTGTCACTGTCTCCAGCTGTGGAAGTAGAGCTTAGTCACCATGGCTAGGAGCTACTATAGCCTCCTCCTGCATGAATTTGTGCCATCTGTTTTTAAAGTCATCCTAGTTGGTGACGATCGCATCCTCCTTCATACAAAACTACCTCTTGAGTTAATAACAGGTATTGTAAACACAAACCACAAAAAACTGACCTCCATAGCTTAATAAAAAAATTCCTTCAGTAGCACCTTAAAGACCAACTAAGTTTTTATTTTGGTATGAGCTTTCGTGTGCATGCACACTTCTTCAGATAACCAGAACTCCATAGCTTAGTCGGTAGAGCATGAGACTCTTAGAATCATAGAGTTGGAAGAGACCATAAGGGCCATCCAGTCCAACCTCCTGCCAAGCAGGAAACACCATCAAAGCATTCCTGACAGATGGCCGTCAAGCCTCCGCTTAAAGACCTCCAAAGGAGACTCCACCACACTCTTTGGCAGCAAATTCCACTGCCAAACAGCTCTTACTGTCACAAAGTTCTTCCTAATGTTTAGGTGGAATCTTCTTTCTTGTAGTTTGAATCAATTGCTCTGTGTCCACTTCTCTGGAGCAGCAGAAAACAACCTTTCTCCCTCCTCTATATGACATCCTTTTATATATTCGAACATGGCTATCATATCACCCCTTAACCTTCTCTTCTCCAGGCTAAACATACCCAGCTCCCTAAGCCGTTCCTCATAAGGCATCGTTTCCAAGCCTTTGACCATTTTGGTTGCCCTCCTCTGGACACGTTCCAGCTTGTCAGTATCCTTCTTGAACTGTGGTGCCCAGAACTGGACACAGTACTCCAGGTGAGGTCTGACCAGAGCAGAATACAGTGGTACTATTACTTCCCTTGATCTAGATCAGGCATCCCCAAACTGCGGCCCTCCAGATGTTTTGGCCTACAACTCCCATGATCCCTAGCTAACAGGACCAGTGGTCAGGGAGGATGGGAATTGTAGTCCAAAACATCTGGAGGGCCGAAGTTTGAGGATGCCTGATCTAGATGCTATACTCCTATTGATGCAGCCCAGAATTGCATTGGCTTTTTTAGCTGCTGCATCACACTGTTGACTCATGTCAAGTTTGTGGTCTACCAAGACTCCGAGATCCTTTTCACATGTACTGCTCTCAAGCCAGGTCTCACCCATCCTGTATCTCAAGGTTGTGGGTTCGAGTGGGGCAAAAGATTCCTGGGTTGCAGGGGGTTGGACTTGATGGCCCTCACAGTCCCTTCCAACTCTACGATTCTATCATTCCACCGCTGAGTTAATGGCAGATCATAAAACCCCAAAACCTGCCCAACAAAACTCCAGAAAGACGTAGTCAACAGCAGTAAATAAATATGCCCATTTTACAGGTGGGCTACAGTGAGGATGATCAATGATTATAACAGGCCAGCTGTGGCATTTAGTTTTCTCCCAACCCCAATCAAGCTTGCAACCTCAGTTGGCCCTGTCACATTATTAAACTGATGCTGATTTACTGCAAGTCCCTCAGGGACCAATCAGAGCACCCAAAACTGCTTTTGGCCCACCCCAATGTCAGTAATCTGAGGACCGCTCTTGTGAAAACACACCCATTTGCATCCCAGAATTGTTGTGCTGATGAATCTGATAAAGAAACAATTCACCCACCCTGGGCCTTGAGACAAAGCAGGCTATGCATCTAAATGGATAACGATCCGATTTCATTAGTATCACGGAGACCGGGAATGATATTTCTTTTCAAAACTGATGTGCCTAGAGCATGGCACTTAAATTATTCTGTCTAGGTACCCAGAATAAATGGACCACCTTTAAAAGGAACTGAATTTTCCAACAGAGTCTATTGTTCTTCTAGTCTGCTCAATGTTCTTGCAACACAGGGCTGTAGCTCGACTTGGCTTTATATATTATAAAAAGCCGGATGCTGTGTGATGTCTAACTTGCAATTGGGACTTCAGGCAGAGCTGGAACTTGACCACCATGACTTGCTCTCAATGCTTAGGGCTCAGAGATGTAAAAAAGGTACCAATTTCCATCACAACCAGGGTTGTTTCTGTGCTGCTGCAGTCCGCTTTCTTCCAAATATTCACCTTTCTGTCTGCTATTTAACAGAAGTTATAGAAGTTATGCAAATAGGTATGTAAGTTATGTAACTTACATTCAATTCCATGTAAAGCAAACATCAAAACAATATTTAGCAAAACCATTAATTGCTAATCATTTTCATACTTAACACCCTTGCAATCAAATGAATCTATACAATATTTGCTTGGCCGATTTCCATTCCTAACCACAGATAGGCAATCTAACTGCAGCAGTTCCCACTGCATGCCAAAAGTCCCAGTTTCAATCCCCAGCATCTCCAGGTAAGACTGGGAGGGACCCCTGTCTGAAATCAGCTGCCATTTAGTGTAGACAATACTGAGCTAGTTGGACCAGTGGTTTGCCTTGGTGTTTATTGATTGATTTAATAATATTTCTAGACCGCTTACTACAGTATTAGCAAGAATCTCAATGAGGTTTGTAAAGTTTAAAACATGCACCCAAACAATTCTGTGCCTGAATTTTAACATATATATCAGAGCACCAGAATGCCAGCTGTGAGATCTAGCATTACTAATTGAGGGCTGCTCGAGCAAAGAGGTGTCGGAAGGAAGCTGCAGTCAATGCCTCTCATGTAACAAGATCTAAAGCAGTTTAAAGGTAAAGGTAAAGGGACCCCTGACCGCCAGGTCCAGTCGCGGACAACTCTGGGGTTCCGGCACTCATATCGCTCTATAGGCTGAGGGAGCCGGCATTTGTCCGCAGACAGCTTCCGGGTCATGTGGCCAGCATGACTAAGCCGCTTCTGGCGAACCAGAGCAGCACACGGAAATGCCATTTACCTTCCCGCCTATTTATCTACTTGCACTTTGACATGCTTTCAAACTGCTAGGTGGGCAGGAGCTGGGGCTGAACAATGGGAGCTCACCCCGTTGCGGGGATTCGAATTGCAGTTTACTATGTTCCTAACTGTGGCATTGGAAAGGGACTTCAGCAGTCTTCTAGCCCCCTGCCAATGCAGGAAATCCATTACTCCTGCACCCTTGAGAGGTGTCTATCCAGCCTCTGTTTTAAAACCTTCTAAGGAGAGTCCACTGCTTTCTAAAGCATTGTTGAACAGCTCACACCACCAGGAAGTTCTTTCAAACCCCCTTTCTTGTATTTTGAACCTGTCAGTTTGAGTGGTACCCAGTAGTGGCCAATGCTGATTTGGGCTTGTAGGGCAGAAGGCAGGGAGGTCCGACAGTAGGTGGCGCCAGAGTCAATAATAAGCGGAGTCAGCCGATACTAGTTTTGTTCCCATCTTCCTCTTTGGTGATTTCTACAAGGGGCAACAACTGACATTAAGGGGGAGAAAGCAGCTAACCGCCAGTTCCTCTTCCTGGAGTGGTTGATGTAAGTTAAAAGGCAGGGAGGAGAGGGGCTGGCTGAGGGTCATCTTTGACTGGTGGGGCAGTGCCCCAGTCCACAGCCCCTGCTGGGCTACCCTCTGGAGCAGCAGAAAAGAAATATCTCTGATATCTACTTGGCAGCCCTTCAATTATTTGAAGATGGTTGTCATTTTGCCTCTTCTCCTTGTTCCCCATCTGCCTCCTCCTCTCCTATATTTTTCTGCCTCTCTGTCCCACAGAGTTTTGTTGTCTATGCTTTGTTGCCCAAACAGAATGAACAGCTTCCTGTTTTAAGGCCATCTGCTGCTGGTGTTCTCAGTCGAAGTGCTCATCTCCCCCTCTGCTTTCACCAGCTGAAAGAACATTGTCTACTGGGTGCCATCTCGCTTCAGCCAACCTTGAATAGAACTTGGGAAAGTTCTTGAAATGTTTGGAGGGTCTCCCCCCTCCCTTATTATTTTCCCCTTTCTGGTGCTTCTAAAACAACTTTCTCCCCAGCCCAATACATTTTGGCACCTGGTGCCTCCCTCCCCACCAGAGAAGAAGCAGGGAATGAAGACCTATATTGGGAACAAGCAGGGAATAAATGTCTACATTGGGATCTGCTGCCCCTGTGGATCATGCCGCCTGAGGTGGTTGCTTCACTTTGCCTCATGGGTTGGCCGGCCCTGAGCTCACAGCTGTGTTTGTGGCTGTACTGGACCTGAATTCAACACACTGGCTCTATGCCATACTATGACTGGTGGGACAGTGGGACATACCATTGCGAAGAGGAAGGAGGGGAGAAGTGTGTTGAAATGGGGTCACATACTGGATCAGAAAAATCTGTTTATCACACATTCATCATTAAGCCACAGTCATTAAGCTGATTTCCAACTGGTTTATATTGGTAGAGGGGAGGAAGAGACATGGTTTAAGGTTAAGGAAGCTATTCTTTTCTCCATTCTCCACTTCTATTAGGGTGCCATACTATTCTGGTTTTTTCCAATGGAAAGGTGATGAAGCTCAAGCCCACCAATACCATGCCATCTGTCCTTGTAACCAGGCCCCATGCTGCTAGAGCAAAACTTTGGAAAATGAAGAACAGAGCACACTTGAGCATGTGGAAAGTGCCTTTCCCTCACCACAAACAACAACAACAACCACGGGCTGATTCAGGTTTCAGCTGTGTGGCATGAAAACCCACACCGAGTTTCTTACACTACTCTAGCAACGTCTGTTCAAAGCAGTCATCTGTGCTGGTCAACTGGTGTTGATGCTTCTGATACCACTATGCTAAATTTACTCAGGAGCTCTTTGGAGCAACTCTGTTAAAAGCTTTTTGGAAGTCCAAGCAGGATCCAAGAATTCCCTTATCTACTCTATTTGACTCTCTTGAAGAATTCTTAAAGGTTAGTGAGGTAGGGCTTCTCTTTGCAGAGTCCACACTGATGCTGTTTTGGCAAGGCTTGTTCTTCTCTAGCTAGCTTTAAGGATGCTTCCCACCAATTTCCCCAGGGCAGAAGTTACGGCCATGAGGTTTTAATTTCCTGGGTCCCTTTAATAATATTTTTTTGACTAGGTGGTGGTAATGTCATCTTATCTTGAAGTCCTGTGGCATGGAGACTAATCTCAGGGGCAAATTTCATGCCTTGGTTAGACACCTAGCTATTTCACATTTGAGTTTCTTAAAGACTCTCGGGTGACTTGTTAATTTTTAAATTGTCTATTAGCTCTGAGACAGGTTCAGCTGTTGTCATTTCAGCTTGATTTACATCTTTATATGCCCATCCTCCTTCCATCCAGCTTCTCTGTAATCTCTCTCTCCTTCAGAGATCCTTTCTTACCTAACAATCTACTCTCCTCCCTGGCTGGTTTCCAGTTAGAGGTGCATTGAAATATTTTTAAAATTATTTTGTCCTTTGAATTCAGCAACATGCTCTTCAACTCTTTTCCTGTTCCCTTGCCATAAGACCAACTCATGTTTGCTTTGCTGAAGTTGTGGTCCTTTTTATTTCTTAATCACACTTCTTATCCTGCCCTTCCTTCCAAAGGAACCCAGGGTGGCAAACATCAAAATGTTCAAACAATGAAATTGAATAAAAGAAATAATAATACTCAAAACATTCAGAACTATCAAAAACCCATCAAAAACCATTTCACTTTCCATATTTGGTTCCATTTCCAATCTTTTTAAAGGAACCCTTCTTGATATCCACTGCCTCTTTACTCAGTTGACATTGCTCATTAGCCATGCTGGCATCCCTCTTGGACATGTATATAACAAGTATGGTATAAAGCATGTTATCTCGGCATCCTTTAAATAAGAAGAAAGCAAGATTCTGTGCCCAACTAATTGGGCCTGCTCTTCAGCTCTTAAAAGTTAAAGGCACAAGGTCAAATTAAATTCAACCCCCCCCCCCAAAAAAACCCCAACAGATAAAAACCAAGCCTCTCCATCCACCTGGTTATTTTCCAGCCTTCTGTCGCAAGTCTCCAACACATCTCTTTTGTGTCTTGGTTTTTATACTTGCCCTGTCTAACCCCAGCAGCAAAATAGTCTGCCATAATAAACCGCTAATGATGCAAGTTTTAAGAGCTTGCAGAAAGCACCAGGGGGAAAACCTTGAGCAAAGGCTGGGATGGGAGGGTGAGGAGGATAGAGGCTCCAGGTCGGGCTTAATTTCTGATCTTTATCCAAGTTTCATTTGAGCGCTCTGTCAATAGGACACAAGTGCTTTGGCACCCCATGAGAGCAGCCGATAAACTTCGCCTGGGAGGATTCTGATTGTCGCTCAGTATCCGTAACCAGCTCACCCCAGGCGGCCCTTGGCCCAGCTGTTCCCGTTTTTTTTGCCTTATTTGTGTTGGTTGTGTCCCCCGCCTTCTCCTTCGCTCAAACTTTCTTTTAATTAAAGGGCTCTGTCAAGCTAAGCTCCTCCAGCCGAATGATGGTTCGCTAAGCATTTGCAGGCACGTGGGGGCCAAAACGAAGACAGAGTTCAGTGGTTAGCAGTTAGGAATCTTCTGGCATTTGTGCAAAATCTTGCCTGGGTGTAATAGGATGAAGCGGCTTCTTCGTTTGGATAACTCCCCACCCCCACCCCCAACAGGGTGCCAAGTGTCATGCTGAGTCTTCGGATTCAGCTTAGAGAAGTGACACTCTCCCACCCCCACCCCCAGAAACTTCCCTCCAGGAAAACAGCCAGAGGTGGCGCCATTTCTTAGATACATTTTATTCCCTGCGTTCCCCCCCCCCTGCTTATTTCACTAATGACTTTATAGGTATCAAAGCAGCTGCATCCAGGTCTAATTGCAGCACTTAAGAGATAGAGAAGCACCTCATTGTTGCATTTCCTGGAGACGGTGGCAAAGCGCCCGTTGACTTAATGGGGATGTTAGGTTAAGAAGCGTTTTTCTTAAATGGTGCTTCACCTCTGGATGTAAGAAGCCGGCCTTGATAAAAGGCTGTTTCTAATAACTGAAAATGGAGGCGGTGATGAAATATGTTTCTGCACAGAAAGTTATTCCTCTGTATCCCTGTCTTGCCCCTGCACCCCTCACCCAATCCCAGATGTGTAGAGGCTCACTAAGGAGCTGTCCCCTGCCCCAGTCCTTGAGATCGTGTTAGTGCCCAAAGCTTTGGTGCCAAAATCTTTGAGTCCAAGCTCAGGAGTATGCACAGATGCACCCAGAGTCATCTGTCTCCTTGTAAATTGCAGCGGCTCGGACTAGATGCCCCTCAGGATCCCTTCCAACTTTACAATTCTAGGAATCCTTGATATTCCTTCACTGCCAGCATCCATGGTGAGGGTGTGGTTTAGGAGGCCAGAGGATATAAGGCCTCCTTCTGAAGACAGCTCGTTCAGTAGAGCAAGAGGCTCTTAATCTCAGGGTCATGGGTTCGAGGCCCCACCTCGAGGAAGGAAATATTTTCCTCTTTTTGACGCCGAAACCAAACCATTAAGTATTTTGCATGTTGTTGTTGTTGTTGTTGTTGTTTTGTTTAGCAGATCTTGCTATAGCTGGAAGAACGTGTGGAAATTCAGGTGTCCCCAGCAAGTCAGCTGGATCACGATTTAATTTCCTGTTAAGAAAAATAAATTCCTTTACCACTCTTAGCTCAGTGGGTGGAACCAGAGCTAGTCTTGTTAGAGCAGCCAGAAGCCTCTCATTAGTTGGGGAAATTCACTCAAGTGGAAGGAAATAATCAAGCCGTCTCTTATGGGTGTGTTTTTTTTCTCTCTGACTGTGAGCATGTGCATGGAAGACAACTGGAGGGGAAAGGTGAAGACAGGTTGGCGTGTGTGTGTGTGTAGAGCTTTATGCTGTTACATTATATTCCTCCCCTGGGATAGTTATAAAACAAACAAACAAAATAACACTGTTTGATACTCACAGAATGCAACTGGAACCCGAGCTGCAACATCTGCAGCTCTATCTATCTATCTATCTATCTATCTATCTATCTATCTATCTATCTATCCATCCATCCAGATCTAACCTCTCCAAGGAATTCAAGGTGACAGACACTCTTCTCTCCCACTCCATTTTCTCTACTGTACACATCATTCTTGTGAGGTAGGTTAGGCTGAAAGGGAGTGGCTGGCCCAAGGTCACCCAATATGGGCTTCATGACTGGGGATTTGAATCCTGGTCTCATAGGTCCTAGTCCTAGCACTGCAACCACTATGCCACACTGGCTCTCCAGCACCCTGTTCTCACAGTGGTCCATCAGATGCCTGTGGGAAGCCTTCAAGCCGGACATGAGTGCAGCAGCACTCTGCCCACCCGTGATTCCCAGAAACTGGCATTCAGAGGCATAATGCCTCTAGCAATGGTGTTCCCCTGTTCATTTCTCTGATCCTCTTTGAAAGCTATCCAAGTTGGTAGCCATCACTGCCTCCTGTGGGAGAGAGTTCCACAGTTTAACAATGTGCTGCATTCTTTTCTCTGACAGATAGGCCATGGTTTGGGGGATTGTCTCTGGAAGCTCTGTTCACTTCAGCCACTAGTTTTTAGCATTCAAATGAGTCATAAGGAACATAGGAGCCTGCCCAGTACAGCATCAGGCAATTGGTCAATGTTTTTTATTACCTGCAGCCAGGGTTGGGGGTAGTCAATGTGATGTTAATGGACTCTAGTTCCCATCAGCACCAGCCAGCATGACCAACCATCAGGGATGGTGGGAGTCGTAGTTCAGCCAATATCGAGAGGGCCACATGTTTCCCCTTAGCCCTCTTCTTGAATGATTATTGGAAATGGGGGTGGATAGCAAGGAACTTTCAGCAAACAGTGCTCAAATTGGGGAAGATGCATAGGAGACCCAGCTGCTTCCCTTCTGTGATGCACCTTGCAAATGCTTTTTTCAAAGGCTTGGTGGGAATGAATTGGATAAAAGGATGTGTGTGTAAATTTTGTTAAAAGTTAAAAGACCAGTTTTGCTGGTTGTCCTGAACCTGGCGGCAAATCAATATGTCAGTTCTCCGGTCCAGGGTCAATCCATGCACCCAAAGTCCCACAGAGATTCTGGAGCATCTAAGCTGAAGTCCATCAACATGGGCAATGGAGCAGAGACAGTTCTGCTGCCCTTTCACACGCTGCATGCTAATTTTACCATCTGGGCTTGATGAGGCATGTGATCCTCACCTGCTCCAAGTCTACTCTAGCTAGCAAGCCCCACCTGGCCAGCTAGTGAGCTGGGCTGTGGGCCCTTGCTTGCCTCAGCCTCCTGGAGTGTCCCTGCTGCTGCTCCCTATGCCTTAGAGCCCACCATGTTCATGGAGACAGGGGCTGTTCTGGCTCTGGCAATGGGTCCTGCTGCTCTGGTTCCTGTGCACTGACCCCATCCCCTTGTCATCCTCCACCAACCTGTGAGTACTTCCTTCCCCAGCCTCTCCTTCCCCACCCCCAGCTTGCCCTGGCATTTCCCAGTCACCCCTTGCTGGTATCCTCCCCCTCCTCCCCCTTCCCCTCCTCTCTGTAGCCCTGCCAGTTTATGTCAATGGGGGAGTTGTGGCCATAGAGGAATTTCCCTTCATATGTGGTGGGAATGTGGGGAGATTTGGGATTTCTGGTCCTGGGTTTTTAATAGAGCATCCGATATCACAGTCTTAGACTCCCTCCTTTGTTCTGTTGCCTCTGGATCCTTAAATCCCAATGGCAAAGCAAAAACATTAGTATCTCTTCACGCTTATGGCTCAGCATTGCAAATCTTCTGTTCCCTCTTCTCAGGTAGTGTAGTTTCAAGTCCTCATTATTGAGTTTTAACAACTTGGGAGCAGTTTACCTGTGAGATCTCCTTGCCCCACTTGACTGTTTTCATCTGTGGAACTGCCACTGTTAAAGGTGTCACAAAAACTGCATTTGCAAGGAAACAATCTTTTAGTGTGGCAGCACCTACACTTTGGGACTCCCTGCCTATTGACATCATGCAGGTGCCTTCAGTGTAGTCTTTTTTGGCACCGGCTAAAACTTTTTTTCTTTAGGAAGCCTACCCAGAAAAATAAAATGCTGATGTGTGTTTTTATTTGTTTTTAGTTGATTGCAGGTGTTATCCCCCTCCAAATGCTTTAAATCAGGCATCCCCAAACGTCAGTCCTCTAGATGTTTTGGACTACATTTCCCATCATCCCTGACCACTGGTCCTATTAGCTAGGGATCATGGGAGTTGTACGCCAAAACATCTGGAGGGCCGCAGTTTGGGGATGCCTGCTTTAACCTGTTTTTACTAATATTTTATTGTTTTATTCTTTTTGCAAGCCTTTTAAAAGTCTCTCTCCCCCCCCCCCCGCCATCAAGAAGTGCTTTAAAAGTTTATCATGCTCCATCATAGGGTGCATTGGGATCCACTAAAAAGACCATTTTGATTGGGTGTGGCATCAATTAATCCCTTAGAGATTTAAAAAAACCAAAGAAAGTGCACCCCCTCCAGCCACATACCAGTGTGGAGAGGCTATTTTGATACAGATTAAAAGTATAAAGAAATATGCTCACCCCCCCCCATGTGCTTACGATGTACTTACATTGAACAGTTTTGTTCTACAAGTCTATTTCAACTCCACAAGCTGCAGCAATGTTTTGGAAAGTGGTTACTTTTCTCTTGTATGCTTTGTGATAAATAAATTAAAAATACCCCCAATCCCAAATTAAAGCACTGGTATTAGCTGCAACTGCCTTCTTAAGCAGGCTTTGGGGAACCAGATCAAGGGTTAAGAGAGAGGGAGTGATGTGTGCTTTTTGCAAAGGGCTCTCTCCTCCCGCTCTGCCCCCCCCTGCAAGTATAAATTGGGTTTATAAAATGCACTAAGAGAAATGGATGCTCTGTTTGGGATACTGATGTTTTTATTTTGGATGTGAGCTAACAAGGAACATATTGAAAGGAATGAAAGAACATGGAACCGTGGGGAGTAGTTAGTCAATGAATATGAAAGGACAAAAGGCTTTAACGGTGACAGAAGGAAGTTCTTTATGAGAACTGCGAGCAAAGGGGAAAGCTGCAAATAGTTTTGGCGCAGCGGCGCGAGGGTGCAGTCAGATAACAAAATGCAATCTAGCAGGGGTTAGGGGAGCGAATCTATTTTATGGGTGGCTTGTTGTTGCCGGGTACTTCTATTCAGGGGCTCATGTCCCCTTCCCCTTTGTTGGATGAGCTTTGGCAAGCGAGATGTGACAGGTGGTTAAAATATATGTGCAATTCTTATCGCAGATCAGCTGGGACACGCAATGTTTAGTTGCGGCTGGGTTTAGAGAATGGGGAAGGAGAGTAGGAAGATGAAAAGTGGTCTCTGCTAAAAGAGCATGCCTGGAAGTGGGGAAGCACTGAATTGTGAGTTTGAAGAACTAGGCTGAGTGCCTAGGTATTTTTCTCGGGCAGAAAGTCTGGTTCACACATGCATGTACATCCCTTGATCACTTGGGGAGCGGCAGATGAATGTGTGAACTATTTCCTTTTGAGAAAGTTTTGAGTGTTTTGATTAGGGATGTGAGAAAACTCCAGTGGATATGGGAGTGGAAATCCCCAATGTTTGCGTTTGTGTCCCCCGCCTGGAACAGAAATTAATCTAGCAAATGCAGTCAGAATTTGTTGCTTTCAGTCCTCAAACGATAATTAATTATGTTTCCCCCATTAGCACTGTGTTTTCTTTGCATTAAAATGGAGTGGAATAATGTAATGGGAACGTCATTTATGTAATTATTTATGTAAGCTGTGTAATTTTGGCACAGCAGACAGCAAGATGATGAATGCAATTTTTTTGGCAGAAGATGAACGGCAGCATAATGAAAACAGTGCTGCATGCAATGACTACAGGGCAGAATGGGAAACAATGCTTTATTCTATCCCTGGTTTTTGATACAGAACCTATATGGGTGATGTAATGTCTCTGATGGTCCATTCACACAATCAAGTCAACACTTGAGAAACATGCATAACCCTATCCTACCAAAGAGGAACATAGGAAGGGGCATAGGAATATACAGGTGAAACTCGGAAAATTAGAATAACATTGAAAAGTGCATTTATTTCAGTAATGCAACTTAAAAGGTGAAACCAATATATGAGATAGATGCATGACATGCAAAGCAAGATATGTCAAGCCTTTGTTGTTGTTTAGTCGTTTAGTCGTGTCCGACTCTTCGTGACCCCATGGACCATAGCACGCCAGGCACTCCTGTCTTGCACTGCCTCCCGCAGTTTGGTCAAACTCATGTTCGTAGCTTCGAGAACACTGTCCAACCATCTTGTCCTCTGTCGTCCCCTTCTCCTAGTGCCCTCAATCTTTCCCAACATCAGGGTCTTTTCCAAGGATTCTTCTCTTCTCATGAGGTGGCCAAAGTATTGGAGCCTCAGCTTCACGATCTGTCCTTCCAGGGAGCACTCAGGGCTGATTTCCTTAAGAATGGATAGGTTTGATCTTCTAGCAGTCCATGGGACTCTCAAGAGTCTCCTCCAGCACCATAATTCAAAAGCATCAATTCTTCGACGATCAGCCTTCTTTATGGTCCAGCTCTCACTTCCATACATCACTACTGGGAAAACCATAGCTTTAACTATACGGACCTTTGTCGGCAAAGTGATGTCTCTGCTTTTTAAGATGCTGTCTAGGTTTGTCATTGCTTTTCTCCCAAGAAGCAGGCGTCTTTTAATTTCGTGACTGCTGTCACCATCTGCAGTGATCAAGGAGCCCAAGAAAGTAAAATCTCTCACTGCCTCCATTTCTTCCCCTTCTATTTGCCAGGAGGTGATGGGACCAGTGGCCATGATCTCGGTTTTTTTGATGTTGAGCTTCAGACCATATTTTGCGCTCTCCTCTTTCACCCTCATTAAAAGGTTCTTTAATTCCTCCTCGCTTTCTGCCATCAAGGTTGTGTCATCTGCATATCTGAGGTTGTTGATATTTCTTCCGGCAATCTTAATTCCGGCTTGGGATTCATCTAGTCCAGCCTTTCGCATGATGAATTCTGCATATAAGTTAAATAAGCAGGGAGACAATATACAACCTTGTCGTACTCCTTTCCCAATTTTGAACCAATCAGTTGTTCCATATCCAGTTCTAACTGTAGCTTCTTGTCCCACATAGAGATTTCTCAGGAGACAGATGAGGTGATCAGGCACTCCCATTTCTTTAAGAACTTGCCATAGTTTGCTGTGGTCGACACAGTCAAAGGCTTTTGCATAGTCAATGAAGCAGAAGTAGACGTTTTTCTGGAACTCTCTAGCTTTCTCCATAATCCAGCGCATGTTTGCTATTTGGTCTCTGGTTCCTCTGCCCTTTCGAAATCCAGCTTGCACTTCTGGGAGTTCTCGGTCCACATACTGCCTAAGCCTGCCTTGTAGAATTTTAAGCATAACCTTGCTAGCGTGTGAAATGAGCGCAATTGTGCGGTAGTTAGAGCATTCTTTGGCACTGCCCTTCTTTGGAATTGGGATGTAGACTGATCTTTTCCAATCCTCTGGCCATTGCTGAGTTTTCCAAACTTGCTGGCATATTGGGTGTAGCACCTTAACAGCATCATCTTTTAAAATTTTAAATAGTTCAGCTGGAATATCATCACTTCCACTGGCCTTGTTATTAGCAATGCTTTCATGTCAAGCCTTTATTTGTTGTAATTGTAATTATTTGTCGTTAGGAGGATCAATTATAAATGAAATGTAATTAATGAAATGTAATAGCGATGTTTTGTTTATTTTTGTATTATTGTAACTATTTGTTTTATTACTGTGGAATTTCCAAAAGAAAGCATTTGTAAAAATAAAAAAATAATAAAAATAATAAGTTGCATTACTGAAATAAATGCACTTTTCACCTGTACATACTGAATTAGACCACAAATTCATTGTCTACAATGACTGGCAGCTACTCTCCAGGGTTTCAGGCAGGGAATCTCTCCCAGCCCTACCTGGAGATGCTGGGGAATGAACTTGGGACTCTCAGCATGCAAAGCAAATGTTCTTCCACTGAGCTACAGCCCTTCCCCAGAGTTGGGTCTGGCCAAGACATTTTGCTGACGGAAAAAAGGCACCCTGTGTTCCCTATTCCACATAAGAAACCAAGTGGACAGATAGTGACCTCCTTGGGGCACAAGCCTAAACTAGGACATAAGCCTAAGCTTGTCATCCTGGGCTGCCCAGATGACAAGACCCCTCTCTTGGCCTCACTAATGTGGTCCAAATGAAAGCAGAGCAATACATCTGACACCAGCTCGGCTGCAAAAGTGGCCAGAAGGAGACATACAAGGCACCATCCAACCATCTTAGGGACTCCACTGCAGATTTGTGTAGGGTTGACTCTTTAGCCTTTTCTTCTCCTGAAGATATCCCACAAGGCAGGGAAGGTTTAGGATCAGAGTTTTCCTTCTCCTATATGGGCTACCTTCACAGGTGGATGTGCCCCATGTGCCCCTCACTTCCCTCTACAGCATCTGCAGAAACTACCTTCTTGACCGTGGGATCCAATGTTGGTCTCATCTACTCAATCTACCAGAGTGTGTCTTCCCATGTCCCTAACTCACTGAGGTTCTGAGACCCATTGGCTACCCTCACCTGGTTTAACTGACTGTTAGAAGCTGTTTCCCAGGGTGTGGCCACTGTTGTATGCTGATAACTTCTAGAAGTCACAGGTGAGAGCTGAGTGCAGGGTGGGGACCCAGAAGGTGTATCCACCACCAGAGGTAATACCCTTCCCCAACATCCCATACACATAATAATAATAATACAGTGGTACCTCTGGATACGTACCTGATCCGTTCCAGGGTGCCGTTCGCACCCCAAAAAGTACGTACCCAGAGCGGTGCTTCCGCGCATGTGTGAAGCGCCGATAAAGCACTTTTGTGCATGCGCGAAGCGCGCAGAATGCTTCCGCATATGTGTGTGCGGTGTTTACTTCTGGGTCCGTCGCGTTCTTAACTTGAAAGTACGCAACCCGCAGCGTACACAACCTGAGGTATGGCTGTAGTAGTAATACAATGAAATTGACACCACAAAGCTAACAGATGCACCTCTGTGAGGAGGGAGTTCCACAGCTTAGGGGCTGCCACAGAGAATGCTTTTTCCTAGGCTACCACTGCCTTAACACTCAAGGGTATTTTGGAAGGGGAATGGACTTCAAATATTTAACACCACATATTTCAAGGGCTCCCAGGCTTCATTCAAGTGGTCTGTGGCATGTCTGGAAAGAATGACGGAAGCAGAATGATTCCCAGACATGGGTGTACCCAGCATGGGGCAGGGGGGTGCAGCTGCCCCTCCCTAGAGAAGCAAAAAAAGGGGGGGGGAGCTCCCACGCAGCAAAAAAAAAGAAAACAGCCGGCAGCGGAGAGCGGAGTTGCAGTGTTCATCCTCAGTGTGGACCATTCCCTGGGACAGGGAAGGATTGCTGGGTCACCTCTGTTGGTTTTTGCATCGTAAAGGTTCCCTCTAATTCCCTTTCTAGCCAGCAGCTAAATCACTCTAATCCTAGTTTCTTTGTTTCCCTGATCGCCGTGCAGTCCTGTGTTGGGCTGAACTGCTGCTTAAGGGCTTGGCAGTTTGTAGCCAGCAGCTAAATTACCCTAATCCTACCCTACCCTACCCCCTCTTTGTGCATAGCCTTGGGCCCCTTTTATCAGATTTGTTTTGGCAATTGCTCTTTCACCATATGAGAAAGCTGCACATTATTGCGGTACAGGGGGTTGGACTAGTTGACCCCCAGGGTCCCATCAAAACTTTGAGGTACTATTCCTGGGTTGACAGGATAATAGTGCTGATAACCCCTATGATGCAGGTTCAATCCCCGTTTGGGCAAGCTGCATATTATTGGTTGGGAGGATAGTAGTGCTGATAAAGCCAAATTTTTGCAGGCCCAATCCCCATATGGGATAGGTGCATGTTCTTGCATTACAAGGGGCGGGACTAGATGACCACCAGGAGGAGATGTAGCTTGGGGGTCGCTTAACACCATAATCTTCAACATTTTCTGAGGGAAAGAGGGGCACCCTACCATACTCTCCTCCGGTGAGAGTACTCCTTAATTTTCCTACATCTTTAAAAGATGTGGTTATTGAATTCAGTTTTGTTCCCGGTGAAGAGTTTGTGTAGCACAGTAGTCTGCTTTAACCAGTGTACATGGTGGCAGAACTGTATATGCATTACTATACCACACAACTGCCGGTTTGTTTAGTCCAGGTACGTAAAAAGGCTGCACCAAACAAACCTCAACATTTTCTTCAAACCCAAGAAAAATGATATTAGTATAAGACATGTAACTAAATAGATATTTAAAAAAATTCAAGCAAATAATTGTAATAACTACCGTAATAAAACACTGCTATAATTATATATAATAAAATTTTGGTTTCATTCGCCTTTTCCATGCTGAAATGTCACAACCTGGACGACCATGGCTTGCCACCCCCCCTAGATTTGTTCCTGGGTACGCCCATGTTCCCAGATACAGCAGCTATTCCATAATTCTTAAAACTTGGCAGTCTGACCAGAAGGTGAGCTGGATGGACTGGAAGTGATGGAGGAAGGAGGCTCTTGAAAGACATGGGGAGGATTGGCAGCAAAGTTAATGTGGGGTGAGAACAGGATGATGGACAAAATAGGCCTTTGGTCTGATCCAGTAGAGCTCTCTCTCTGAACTTTTCGCTTCCCAACTTTAACACGAAGCATTGGGGCTGAGAACTTGATCTTTCCTTATCCGTAGAGAAGGATCCCAAAATGGTAAGGATAAGATGAAAACAAATAGCCTTCAAACGGGAACGTAATGGGTACAGTCACCCAGATGTACTAACTGCTCCCTCCCTCCCTCCCTCCCTCCCTCCCGATCCAGGCAATATCATTTGCGTATTTTGTCTG
Organism: Zootoca vivipara; assembly: GCF_965207765.1. Lineage (NCBI taxonomy): Eukaryota > Metazoa > Chordata > Lepidosauria > Squamata > Lacertidae > Zootoca > Zootoca vivipara. Next base: position 22,789,927 of record NC_142597.1, read on the forward strand.
ACTTCAGAAAGAGAGAGAGTTGGTCTGTAATGTTAAAAACAAAACAAAAATTGAATCCAGATGGTTTGTATACGTCTTTCCTCTTTGTCAGTTGTGCCAGCTGTGCCAATCCTGCATTTCCCCCTGATTTGCCACACAGACATTGTGCATTGGTAATCTTGTGCTTTGCTGAAAAGATAGGACTGCCAGGTCCTTGGGTTTTACATTCCTTCTTGGGGTGTTCAGAGGAAGGGTGAGTCATCAGGCTCTGGAGAAGTTTCCCCTCCTCTCCCAGCAACCTGCCCTGTCCATCAGACTTTACCCTGAAGCACCATATGCAACCATACGTTAGACTGCAGTTATACGCAAGACCTGGCTGCTTGGTTTTACATGGAAGTTTCGCTTTATGCTGTCTGAATACACAATTGCCTTGCAAACTGAGATCCTTCCCCTCCCCCTTACAGTTGGTTTTTACTTTTTTGAGAGGGAGGGAGACAGACATTTGGAAGCCCTAGATTTTCCCATGGTTCCCCATTCTTTTGCCCTTCCAGAGGAGTGGTGGAGGAGAGAAAATAGTACCAAGCATAACAGGGAGTCCTGCCTCTGGACCATGGAGCTGTATATCCAGTTGAACTTTATGCTGAAATCAGGCCAATGGCCTATCTAGTCCAGCATCCTCCTCTCACAGTGGCCAACCAGATACCTGTGGGAAACTAGCAAGCAGAACCTGAGCACGAGCTTCTTCCAGCAACTGGTATTCAGAAGTGTTCTCAGTCTGTGGAAACAGAGCACTGTGGTTAGTTGACTTATTCTCTATTGAATTTGTCCAATCCTCTTTTAAAAACATCCAAGCTGGCTATCCTTACTGCTTCCTGTGGGAGTAAGTTCCATAGTTTAACTGTGGACCATGTGACACAACTGGGCTCTTCCACAACTAGGAATGTGGCCTTTGCCAAAGGACATTTTATGCTAAGTTGCAAAGTTTAGGTGAAGATCCCCTAGGGTAGAGGAAATTCTACTGTTAGCAGCAGACTTGAGTGCTTGGTGGTGGGAGGGCTCTATGAGATCCTACTTCCTCTTTCTCCCATCCCAAGAATGTGCCATAGAAGCCCTAAGAATTGTTTTGCTGGCTTAATTTTGTCTAGAATGGGGCTCCGGTATGGTTGCCAACTGCTCTGCTGCCCCACGTTCCTTAGCAGCTTTTGTTTCAGACGTCAGCTTTGGGAGATGAGCAGCACAGGGTCAGGGGTAATGAAAACATTGGCTGCTACCAACTTTAAAAGAGGACTGGACAAATTCATGGAGGAGAAGGTGATCAATGGCTGCTAGCTGCAGTGGCTATGCTCCATGGTCAGAGGCAGTAATGCTTCTGAATACCCAGTTGCTGGAAACCACAGGTGGGGAGAGTTATCAGGTCCTGCTTGTTGGGCCACTGGCCTGATCCAGCAGGGTTTGCCTTATGTTCCCACCAGCCTGGCACCTTGGACCATTCACAAGTAGGTCGCAAAGTTGGTGGCCTTTCCCCTGTTTTTTTTGTCCCCAGCTTATGGTAGCTCAAAGTATAATGCACCTGTATACAGCGGCAGAGCAAGCCGATCGGGCGCCTGGGGTGGCGCGTGTGCCCTGCACCCAGGGGTGGGGCCAGCCACCTGTGGGGTGGGACGAGCCGGGGCAGGATGCTCCATGGGGCCTCAGAGGAGTCTGCCGGCCTCCTCCCACTCAGCCACCCTACAGCTGAGAGGGAGGCGGTGGGCAGACCTTTGGGGGTAGCGCAGAGCCAGTGGGCACCCAAGTCACTGCATCACTCCCAGTAGAGATGTGTGGCTCGGGTGCACTGCAGGCCCCATGGTGAGTGCCGCCCAGCATTTTGTCACCCCCCAGCCCACCACACCCCTTCCTCCACCTCTGCCTGTATATGCAAGTTCCATTTAGCTGTTGGGGCTGTAATAAGCATGCATGGAAAGCAGTCCAGATTGTACCTTAAGCTTTTTCTGCCTCAACAGGTGTGGGATTGTTTGTTTCTCTTCAATTTGCATGGCTTTTATTCTGAGAGTAGTACTTTTGGGGAACTTTTTATGGTAATGATCTTTTTCTTTTTCTCCCTGGCATGTCTCAATTTTTCCATATATTATCTCTTCTCACCCCCCCCCCCCCAGCAGAGCTCATATTGCCGGAGGGATGGATTGGCTGTTGCTAAGTCCCAGATATCTGGCAGCACAATCTCTTCCTCCTCTCTCTGGATCATTCTTTAAGGCCAGGTGCCAATGTTTTTTTTATATTATTGTTATTTAAATTCTGCTTCCTAAAGCACAAGGCACCTGCCAATGTGATCTGGCTGTTGAGGCATAGAAAACCCAAAGTCCTTGGCGTAATCAGAGCTAGGGGAACTCTGTACCTCTGCTAACCAGGGCAGTGCTGTCGAAATTACTTTGTGTTCTTAGAAGATTGACTTGGGTTCTGTTTAGCTGCCATGGCTATTGATACAAGTTGGGATGCAATGACCCAGTTGCCGTTGGTGAATTAACAGTGGTGTAGTGGAGGGTGGATAAAGAGTATTGCAGAACTAAGATACCCTCCCCCCAAAAACAGTGCAGGAATGATAAGATATTTGAGAGCACTGGGGTAACAGAGGGATTTTCTTTGCTCAGGCGAGTGAATGAGGTGATACTGAGACTTCCACATTTTACTGTTTCTGGCCATAGTACAGAGGTAGTCCACGAATAAGGGGAATAATCAATCAGGGGCTAGATACTTCTTTTCTTTTGTTTTGTTTAGGTTCCTGCATCATGCTAGCAGTTTAAATGATACTTGGTTAACTCAGGTGTTTGCATGCTTTTGACTCCATTTGGAGGCAAGGTTACAGATTTTCCTTTGAGACATGGCTGTGGGGGCTGCAATGATAAACTCCTGCACCCTAGGAATCTGTCAGTACACCACTGCCTGGCACCCAGTTTCCAGGTTGCTGGAAAGAGAAGCTTCCTGTTCTCTTCATCTTTCCTGATTTTTATTTTTTTCCTCAAAGACCCGAATGCCTCATCTTCTTGCTCTCTTTTCTGACTGACTGACTACATTAATAAGCCACCTTTCTGCCAATGCGCTCAAAAGTGTTTGCAATGTAAAACAGATGGCTTACAATCCAGAAGGCACGGTGTAAAAAGTAAGAAACAGAGATGGGTGGTGAAAAGGAGGATGAGCAAATTTAGGTAGCGATTCTTGCAAGATATTGCATGCTTGTTGCAATGATCATGGCTTGTCCTGGCAAGGAGGGTGAGCCAGCCCATGGTGAGATCTAGATCGATGGGCAGAGACTATGTAGCAAAGTGGTACCTCTGGTTAAGAACTTAATTTGTTCTGGAGGTCCGTTCTGAACCTGAAACTGTTCTTAACCTGAAGCACCACTTTAGCTAATGGGGCCTCCTGCTGCTGCTGCCATGCCGCCGGAGCACGATTTCTGTTCTCATCCTGAAGCAAAGTTCTTAACCCGAGGTACTATTTCTGGGTTAGCGGAGTCTGTAACCTGAAGCATTTGTAACCCGAGGTACCACTGTAGTCACTTAGATCAGAATCTGGAATTGGAGTCAGACTGGGGCAAAGCCATAGCTCAGTGGTAGAGCAGAGTTTCCCAGGTTCAGTCTCCAGCACCTCCAGGTAGGGCTGGGAAAGACTCATGTTTGAAACACTGGGGAGACACTGCCACCAAGTGTAAGCAGTTCTGAGCTAGATGGACCAATAGCCTGACAGACTTGGTATAAGGCAGCATCCTATGTTCCTAGTGGTCAAAGACATATCCTTCAGCACCTTGGACAGCACCTAGGAAGTAATGACTACTACTTGCTCTGATGATGGCTGTATGAGGGCCAAAGTGTAGGCAACTTTAGTCAAGTGTTTAAACAAGTGCGCTTAACCTGTCATTTGGAGAAAAGCAGCCATGAGGCCTAGGTTTGGAAGGCCAGGTTAAGCACGCTCATTTAAACCAACGTAACATATAAGTTAATCCTCTGACTCATTGATGGTATGTACAGCCCGTTCTCCTTAATAATATAATAATAATAAAAATAAAATTTTATTTATACCCGCCCTCCCCAGTCAAAAGTAGGCTCAGGGCGTCTGACACAGTAAAATTACAGTAAGACATAAAAGGGGAAAAAACAATTAATTAAAATACAGGTTAAGATACAATTTAAGTTTAAAATTTTAAAAATGCAGCCTCATTTTAAAATAGCCCAAATAAAAACCATAAGGAGGAAAACATAGGGATCAGACTGAGTCCAGCCCAAAGGCCAGGTGAAACAGCTCCGTCTTGCAGGCCCTGCAGAAAGATGTCAAATCCCGCAGGGCCCTGGTCTCCTAGTTCCACCAAGTCGGGGCCAGTACTGAAAAGGCCCTGACCCTAGTTGAGACCAATCTAACCACCTTATGGCTCAGGATCTCCAAAATGTTGTTATTTGTGGACCTTAAGGTCCTCCACTTCCTTGACTTCATTGGTCCTCTCTTTGAGTCAGCATCCAAGTCAATGGGTTATGACAGTGATAGATAGAATAGCTACTAACAAGCAGAGCTAGGAACAGAGGGCCAACTGTGAACCAGCGTTTGGTGCCAGCCAGACTGATGGAAAGCGGACTTACTATCTTATCAATTTCCCCTGCTGTGTCCCGGTGGAATGGCTGCTTATGGAGGAAAGGAGAGAACGGGCAATTGCTTCCAGTCAGGCCGATAGAAGGGGGCCTTGCTGGCACACTTCTGATGCAGCTAGATAAAACAGCTCTTCTTTTCTTAATCTGAACCAGGGCTTTGCAGGGCACTGTCCCAGACCCTCTTTCAACACAAGGGCCCAGCTCTAGAAGAGATGAAGTGGTGGTTATGATAACACTGGCTGCAAGCTTATTCCAAGGTGGTTCTTTTCCAGAAGGGGGATGACGGCTGCATTCAGAAGGTTATTCATGCAAAGATGTAGGAGCTCTCAATTTCACCCCCCCCCTTCTCCCTACAGTCTATGAATAAGAGACATTTGGAAAATTAAATATTTCTGTCGAGTGCACGATAAATCTTTGCTGTTTAGGAAGGTGCGAAATTAAAATTGCAAAACAGTCAGCGAGGGAGGCAGCCAATGTGTGCAGCCGGGTTGGCTGAGTCTCTCCAAGCTTCCGGGCCAATGCTCAGAGAGGGAATTGGATGCAGTATTCCCATAGACAGGAAAGGGGAAGAATGCTCACATGCTGTGGGTGAAGGTGTGTGTGTGTGTGTGTGTGTGTGTGTGTGTGTGTGTGTGTGTTTAAGGCATCAAGGGGATGGAAGAGGACCCTCTTTGTGGAAGTTCAAGCCAGCTCTTTTCTATTTATAGTGTTATTTCCATGATGTGTTGGAGTGCTTATGATATTGGCTCCCCTGCCCTCATCTGAACGCCTGTGCATAATCTGCTAAACCCCAATGAAGCAAGGATGTGGACTGAGGTGGAAGGCACATTGCAGGCTCATCAGCAAATGAACGGAAGATGAAGCAAAAAATCCTCCCCGCCCTCCCCAATTCATTGTTCAAAAAGGAGCAGATGGGAGTTAGGAGAGGAAACATCACTGAAATGGCATTCTGGAGCAGTTCCTTACATGATGACAAGAACTGCAGGATGAGGTATAATGCTGACTGATGTTCAGACTTGATAAACCAGTCAGCATTAAGCAATGCAAGATGTCAAGTGGCCTCTCCACAAAGCTCTGGTGGAGTTCACAGTTTTCATGCACAAGATCCCTGGCAGAATCCCTGGCATCTTCAGAGAGCTGGGAAAGACTTCTGTACAGCAAGGGTAGCCACCATGATGTCCTCCAATGATGCTGTTGGACTCCATCAGCACCATGACCTTCATGGTCAAAGGCCAGGGTTGATGGGAGTTGTAGTACCAAAGCATTTAAAGGGCACAATGCTGACTGTACCTGCTCCAAGATCTCAAGAGGAGCAGGATCTTTCTCCATACTTTTAATGGAGGTACTGGGAACTGAACCTGGCAGCCTTCTGTGTGCAAAACAGATGTCCTCCCACTGACTAAAGGTGTCTTCCTGTGGATGTCTAACCAGAGAGCAATGCTTACTCTGTGCATGAGTTGACCACATATACTGTATAGCTATTGGTTGGGATACCTCTAAGCTTCTGCAGGCATGGTCTATGCTGCAAGCTCAGGTGCAGATCAGCTTTCATATAAGGGGTTGAAACAGATCCAGTGGGAGATTTCTGGATTCCTAAACCATAGAATCATAGAGTTGGAAGAGACCATAAGGGCCATCCAGTCCAACCCCCTGCCAAGCAGGAAACACCATCAAAGCATTCTTGACATATGCCTGTCAAGCCTCTGCTTAAAGACCTCCAAAGAAGGAGACTCCACCCCACTCCTTGGTAGCAAGTTCCACTGCCAAACAGCTCTTACTGTCAGGAAGTTCTTCCTAATGTATAGGTGGAATCTTCTTTCTTGTAGCTTGAATCCATTGCTCCGTGTCCACTTCTCTGGAGCAGCAGAAAACAACCTTTCTCCCTCCTCTATATGACATCCTTTCATATATTTGAACATGGCTATCATATCACCCCTTAACCTTCTCTTCTCCACGCTAAACATACCCAGCTCCCTAAGCCGTTCCTCATAAGGCATTGTTTCCAGGCCTTTGACCATTTTGGTTGCCCTCTTCTGGACACGTTCCAGCTTGTCAGTATCCTTCTTGAACTGTGGTGCCCAGAACTGGACACAGTATTCCAGGTGAGGTCTGACCAGAGCAGAATACAGTGGTACTATTACTTCCCTTGATCTAGATACCATCTCTGTCCCTTTGATCTCTCTGCTCACCTATCCTCTGTTCCAACTTTTCTGTGCATTTTCAAACTGTTTCACCACCACAAACCTGCCTTTAAAAAGTTGCTGCTCTTGGGAGCTGAATTCCACACTCAATCCCTGTGTGCAGTGTGCTTCCACAAACCTATGGAATATGCAGCAAACCTGGCTGCACATTTCAAAGAGAAGGGTGTGGGCTTTGAACCTACTGGAAACTTGTCTCCTAATCCCATGTAGCCTTTGACTGATGAATTTCTAAGAGCATACAGTGTGCATTACTGGGTTAGCTTTTGCTCAGTTCCTGCTTCCCATTATGGCACAGGAAGGGTTGCTTTGAACCTCTGCTTTGATTTGAATCGAGCTCTGTCTCCAAATTCCAACAGAATGCATCAAGGAAAAAGTCTTCCTTATTGCAAAAAGTGCTGCAGGTGTGTTTCACTTTGTTTATCTCCATGCCGAGTGTAGCTACCCGCTTTCCCCCTTGAAACAGTTCCCTGGAAGCAGATGACCCTTCCATACCCGTCCAGCTCCGCCCCCCCCGCAACGCCCAAGGGTGTCCCCGGAAGCACTGGTTAGCCTTGTAACTCTAGCAACAGCCTGTGATCAGACAGCACCAAGCCACTGAATTCAGCTCCTTGTTTCCAGGAAAATGCTCTCATTGAAGCGGAGACTGAGTGAAGCCTCCTGCCTTTATTCTGCTGAATGACACCAACATCCATTTGTACATTTATTAGCGGGGAGCGCAGGAAAGGAGCGGGGGGAGGGAGTCGAGCTGCAGATGAAAGGCAGTGACACGCCTTGGCGCATGCTAATCAAGTGGGCTAGCATAGCTGCTGATGCTTCTCTTCCTCCAGCTTAAGGTAGCCATGCCGACCTGCAGGTAGCTGACCAGTAAAATGCTGTCATGTCAGGCAAGCAGTTTTGGAACCTGAAAAGCCCCAAACACCTTAGACCAGGCATGTCAAACCTGCGGCCCTCCAGATGTTTTGGACTACAATTCCCATCTTCCCCAACCACTGGTCCTGCTAGCTAGGGATCATGGGAGTTGTAGGCCAAAACATCTGGAGGGCCGCAGGTTTGACATGCCTGCCTTAGACTTTGCCAAGCTCTACCACATTCTGCTCAAGCCCTATCCCCCAGGATGCTCCCTTGGCTCAGACACTTAACTCACCCTGTTTATCCTGGCTCTGTTCTCTCCCTCTCCTGCATCCTTCCCAAGATAGACAGTGATTTTGAAATGAAACGCTGGCACTCTTCTTCTTGGCATTTTGGTGTCCCTGGGACATGTTGGCCTAGATAAGGCATCCCCAAACTGCTGCTCTCCAGATGTTTTGGCCTACAACTCCCATGATCCCTAGCTAACAGGAACAGTGGTCAGGGATGATGGGAACTGTAGTCCAAAACATCTGGAGGGCCGAAGTTTGGGGATGCCTGGCCTAGATCAATGTTTCCCAAACCCAGCTGTTTTTGGACTACAATTCCCACCATCCCTGACCACTGGTTCTGCTAGGTAGGGATGATGGGAGTTGTAACCCAAAAACAGCTGGAGACCCAACTTTGGAAACAGTAGCCTAGGTGGAAGCTGAGGGGAAGGCTCTCCCGCTGGAATGCTTATTGGATTTCTCTAGAGCAGGGTTGGGGAATTTCTAGCTCTCCAGGTATTGGTGGACTCCAGCTCCCATCACCCCCAACCATCATGGTCAATGGTCAAAGATGATGGGCACTGTAGCCCAACAACATCTGGAGTGTACCTCATTGGGAAAGAATGTTCTAGAGGCTCTCAGGAGGAGGAAGGGCTTATGATATCAACTCTGTGTACAGCGGATTGTGGTTTGAGGCAACTCCTGGGGGAAGAAATGTATCCCCAGGCTCTGAACTGGCCCCACCCACCCAAGCTGGATTTGGGACCCTCACAGGTTTTTCTCTGAGGAGCTGGAGCTGTGTGACTCGGCACTTAGGACCTTGGTGAACAGTTGATGGCAGAGGCATGTCTTCTCCCCCCCCCCAGGTGAAGCACATGTGCAAGGTAGAAGGCATCATTATAGCAGAAGTGTTGCCCATGTTTGTGTGTGTTGTGTGTTTAATAGATTAATGCATCCAGTTTAAACATTGGAGGTCTCCTGAAAATTGAGCAATGGAGAGCAGAAGTCAAAGTGGGATAAAAGCTGAAGGAGGTGAGGTGAAGCGTTGGCTGGGTTTATTTGTTTTCCCAAGCAAAGCTAAGGGGTAGGGTGTCTGCTTTGCATGCAGAAAGTCCAAGGTTCAACTGGAAAAAGATCCCTGGAAAGCTGCTGCCAATTGGTGCAGACAATACTGAGCTACATGGAGCAATATTGTAGCCTCCGTTGAAGGCAGCTTCCTATGTTTCTAAGGAAGCATTGCTCACAGATGCCATCCTGCAGATGAAAGGTAGCTGATATTCAATGGCCTATCCAATCTGGCCATTGCAGGTTGTATTTTGGCATTCAGATTAGAGCTTCAGGAAACACTGGAAGCCTAAGGGTGTGTGGTGCAGCTACATCCTTGCAGTCAATGCAGGTGGCGACCTGGATGGAAGCTGCTTGTGTAAGCCTCTCTGAGCATCCTCAAGAAACCCTGGAAGTGAAAGCAGATGAATGAACTGCAAAACCATGAAACACAAAATGCAAAGGCAGCTTGGGGAAAGGGTCTCATCGCAGCACAAGTGGCACAAAAAAAAACCACCCGAGCCCTCGGATGTCTGCAGAAGATGCAATGCTGCCTCTCCTCGCCCTGGTGGGATTAAAAATAAAATAAGTCTTGCAAAGCACCTCTTCCCTGTCTCTTTGTTTTGTCAGCTGAAATTGGCAACAAAGGTCTTTGTGGCACTTGGGATGTGCTGCAGCAGCTATGGGATTGTGGGGAACTGTCCAGAATGATAATTGGGTCTCTCTTTCTTTCCCTCTCTTTCTCTCTCTCTTTCTCTCTCTCTCTCCTCAGTTTGTTCTTTTTTTAAAAAATGAAGCCAACAGGCTATTGCACAAAGTAATTAACTGGACAGATGGAGGCAGCAGAATCTGTAAATGTTGATGACAATGTAAAAACTCTCTCTGTTTGTGTGTGGTTGCCCCAGCGAAGAGCCATTTTGCTTTCTCCATTAAGAGTCATCTTTAAAATTATTGTGGCTTATGTGGGTAGATGCAATAACTGATGTGACTTATATGTCGTTTTCTTTTCAGAGTGGTCATAAAAAGGTCTCCATGGGGATGCATTCATCTTTATTCATTTATTTATAGAAGTATTTCTATACTGCCATATTGTAAAATATTGGGATGGTGTAATAATAACCATACTGTTGGCCACTGTGAGAGCAGAATGCTGGACTGCCTGGGCTATTGGGCAGACTGAGCAGGCTCTTCTCATGTCCTTACCAATTAAAAACTACCCAATACTTATTTTAGATCTGTAGTAAGGTTGCCATCCATCAGTCCCTTGACTTGTGCCTTCACGCATTTGCCTTGGTTTGGTAGAGGGTATTTTGTTCAACAATTTTGTGGTGGGGATGGAGTTTATTCTTTCCCCCCAACCATTGATCTTCCAAGTACAGCCAAAACTCACCAGATCCCACCCCTGGATTATCAAAATCCAGTCTTGACCCTCCTTTCTGCCAATTTAAAACCACAAATGGGCATCTCCACCTACTGCCTGGCTTGGCTTGGCTTCATAGATTAATTGTGGTTGAAGGGAATAAACTTTCAATATCGGGGCTGAGAGTTGAATATCTTTTTGTGCTTTGCATTGATTTTGATTCTAGCGCTCCATGAAATTGTAGTGAGTGGGTGGGGGAGACAATTAAATGTGGCCTTTCCTTCTTATAATAATGACTAGCTTTTTGTTCTTCAAATGGTTAGATGACTTTTTAAAGAGTAAGATAACTATCTTGAGGTGTTGGTAAAATGGAGCCTAAAAGGTTGGGGATTAATCAGTTAACATTTCTTTAGACAGTCCACAGCTATGGTAAATAAACGGGGATAGGTCTGCCAACTAAGAGGCTTTAAATGTTGGGCATGGTTTTAATTTGCTTTGGAAACTTTTAAAGCTGAAAAGGGGCGTATAAATCTGGGGTAGGAACTGATGGATTTGTTTGTGAATTCTTGTTGTGGTATAACCACTAAACTGCAGGAGTGGACCTGGGTGAAGAATCTTCCAAACTGACTCTACCCACCCAGACTGACCATTGGCTTCTTCTAGGCAGGAAGGGGTATAATAAGACTTTCTGTGCCACCAGAGCCTCCTTTGAACTTCATAGCCTTCGCATCCCCTGGGATTTTCCTGTATCCTTTATTTGGTCCTGCGTTCTGACTTGTCCTTCTGTCCTGCCTCCTGGCTTGTCCTTTGGTTTTGGGTTTTGGCTTAATTTCTGGGTCACCTCAGACTGCTGCCCACCATTTAGCCCTGACATACAATAAAATAAATAAATAAACTGTTCTTTTCCATGATAACTAAATGGAACCTCTATGTTCAGAGGCAGTTTATCTCTGAGTATCATGTGGCAGAGACAAGCAGCGGGGAGGCCGATGCTTTCATGTCTTGCTTGTGGGCTCCCCAGAAGCTTCTGGCCAGCCGCTGTCAGAAAAATGAAGCTGAGCTGGATCGGCTACTGTGAGAACAGGATGCTGGACTGGATGGGCCCGATCCACCAGGGGCCGCCTTAGGTTCTTATAGGCTGATCCTGGGCAGAGCCCATTTCTGAGCAGTGATGAGTGTACCTGGAGAAGTGCAAATGCTGCTGTTTGAAAATTCTGATGTCTTCTGATTGTGTAATCCCATTTCTATAAATGGGATGAGCACAGGCTGGTGTACAAAATTTGGGGAATCCAAATGCAAGGACCACTTATGGATGCTGCTGACACCAGAGATCATGGAACATCTTTGGCAGAGAGATCTTGATGTGAGCACTGGGTAATTTCTTGAATTTACTGGAGTTGAAGGAATCTAAATGATAGCCACAGCAGCACACATTTTATCCTAGCTCTGTGTCGAAGTAACTCACAGTTCCATGTCAAGACAATCCAGAGTCTTTTGTCCTGACTAAATGATACTCATTAAATAAATGTTAATACATTGGCTTGTTTTTCATGCTGTCATCTGCATTACCATGAGAGAGGCGATGAATTATGAGCAGTACTCTTCTTCTGCAGAGAATGGAAAAGTGGACTAGACTTGGCTTCTGATTTCCACCCTCCTGAGTTAGGTGCATCTTTGTTTTTCTGTAGATCCATAAGGTCTAGAAACTTTCTTCTTCTTTTTTTAAAATGCAGGGTAGCTGAGGGTATGTTTGATTTTTTATTTCAGCAGATGTCCACCTGTGTGGAGCGCAATTTTGGAGTGTCCTAATTATGGCAAGATCATTTCATAAAAGGTGCGAAGCAGCTGCAACTATATTAATGATTTCACCCAAGGAAAATATCACCCTCGTTAAGAGACAGGCTATTCTTCATGCTTTCAGTTAGCAGGTGGGGATCAGTCAAGAGGGGCAGACAAGGAGAGGACCCACCCAGCTACCACTTTGTATCGGTGTGGCATTTAAACAAACAAATGAAATAAATTATTATTAAAAAGAAACTGAGCTGGATGGAAGATGACTGGCAGCTGGTGCGCTGTGCCTTCTGAATGCATAATAAGGTTTGCATCCACCTGAATCACCATCGCCTCATTGGTAAACGGAACAAGAGGCACCTTAACAGATCAAATATTGTAAGGGGAGCGGCAAGGAATGTCAGAATTGGGGGTGGGCATGGGGAGGGAAGCATTGCCCAACTCAAAACAGGCGAGCAGCAGACTACAGCTGACTTTATGTGTAACACAATGACTCAGTAAGCAAAGATGAGGTTTTCTTCCTATCCAAATGGTCCTAAACCTCTATTAGGGCCATAAAGGTAAAGGGACCCCGGACAGTTAAGTCCAGTTGCAAACGACTCTGGGCTCGCAGTGCTCATCTCGCTTTGCAGGCCGAGGGAGCCGGTGTTTGTCTGCTTCCACAGACGGTTTTGGCAATCTAGGGTTTGAAACAGGGATTGGGAATCTCAGGCACCAGGGGCCATTTTCCCACTCCCCCAGCCACTCTCTCTGGTCCTTGAGACTTTTCCTAGTCCACGGATGTAAGAGTGACTCCCTACAGGGAGCCAGCCCCCATCATCCTGACGTCCACCTCGTCAAGTACAGAGAGCACTAGTGGTTCTGAAGCAGCCAGAGGCTGAGGGAGATACTTGGAGGAGGAGAGAAATCAGAGGGAGGAACAATGGGAAAGCTCGGGGACGGAGGGATGCAGGCAGATGCTCAGGGATGTTGGAGAGCTAGGGCACCAACCACTCAGGGAGGAAGCTGAAAGGGCACAGCTCCTTCCGGCGCAAGAAGTAAGGAGAGCGCCACAACGCAGGTCAAGGGGGCGGCGTTTTGGGGTGCCCCGACTACTTTGCTGGTGTAGGAAACGGTGTACGCCATTGCTGGATTCTGATTCGGGATGAGAGGTCATGTTTTAAGCTGTCTCTACACTGTAAATAAGTAGCACAATAAACGTCTTTGAAGACAAACTGGAGTTACTCTAGAGTAGCCACGACGACCCTCTGACAACAACCAAAGCTGGTAATTATTCCTAATCTCCTTGAGTGTGTTTGCTTGGCTGGGGTGTGTCCTTGACCTCACATAATGCTGCTTCCTTCCCTGGATGAAGGATAGAGAGGGGTGTGTAGACACTAGCCTACTGTATGAAGTTGAAATTTGCATCCATTGCTCCACCCACATTTGCCTGCGGCAGCCCTGCCCAACACTGGGAGGTGGCCCCCAAGAACACTGTTCAGAAGGGAATGCATCCTTTGGGATGAAAATCTTCTCCACCCTTGCTGTAAAAGCCATTCAAAAAATGGCTAATTGTAGGAACAGCATCTCGTCTAGCTTGACACCCCCCAAGGGAAATGCCCATGACATGGAACTCTTTGGGTCAGTCCTGGATGTCATCATTCTAATTAATGGACAGAGCTTTCGTGTGATTGGATTTGTCACTAGAGGCACAGAGTAGCTAACCAGCTGCTTTTTTCTTTCCTTCTTGCTATGTCCATTGCTCCTTCTAGCTCAGAATTGTCTACACCAGGGGTCAGCAAACTTTTTCAGCAGGGGGCCAGTCCACTGTCCCTCAGACCCTGTGTGGGGACGGACTATATTTTTTGGGGGGAAACGAACAAATTCCTATGCCCCACAAATAACCCAGAGATGCATTTTAAATAAAAGGACACATTCTACTTATGTAAAAACACGCTGATTCCCGAACAGACCACAGGCTGGATTTAGAAGGCGATTGGGCCAGATCCGGACCCCGGGCCTTAGTTTGCCTACCCATGGTCTACACCAGGCATCCCCAAACTTTGGCCCTCCAGATGTTTTGGACTACAATTCCTATCATCCCTGACCATAGCTGCCAAGTTTTCCCTTTTCTCGTGAGGAAGCCTATTCAGCATAAGAGAAAATCCCTTAAAATAAGGGATAACTTGGCAGCTATGTCCCTGACCACTGGTCCTGTTAGCTAGGGATCATGGGAGTTGTAGGCCAAAACATCTGGAGGGCCGCAGTTTGGGGATGCCTGGTCTACACTGACAGGCAGTGGCTCTCAAAAGCTTCATTTGGAATCTTTCCCTGCCCTACCTGGGGATGTCAGGAATTGAACTCAGGGCTTCCTGCATGTGAGGCGACTATTCTTAATGTGGCCTTTCCATTGATCAGAGTGGGGGTAATTTGGGTGGTGGTGGTGGTGGCAGCATTGCCTTTTGAACAGGAAGTTTGGATTGTCCAATATAGCCTCCTGGTAAAGGTAAAGGGACCTCTGACCACTGGGTCCAGTCTCGGACGACTCTGGGGTTGCAGCGCTCATCTCGCATTATTGGCTGAGGGAGCCAGCGTACAGCTTCTGGGTCATGTGGCCAGCATGACAAAGACACTTCTGGTGAACCAGAGTAGTGCATGGAAACGCTGTTTACCTTTCCGCCGGAGCGGTACCTATTTATCTACTTGCAGTTGGTGCTTTCGAACTGCAGGAGCAGGGACCGAGCAACGGTCTGATGTGCAAATACTCCCTGTCCTGAAGGCAGAGTGAATATGTTTTGACTTTCAGAGTAAGGGTAGGGAGGAACCAGGGAGATTATATATATATATATATATATATATATATATATATATATATATATATATATATTCAGAACCACATGGAGGAAAGAAAGGGTGCATCTGAACAGGTCCTTGTCTTGTGGAGTTAAAAAATTAAAACTTTTTGAGAAGTTTACTCCTGTGGCACTTAGCTATTATCTCCCCCTCCTCCTGTTGATGAAGATAAATCCACCACCCAACTCAGAATGGTTTCATTTGACGTAGGAGGGAGAGGACAAATTGGTACTCTTGCAATTTTCCGAAAGCACTTAAGTAGATAGGCAGGTTCACTTACTTTGCCTGAATGGGGCCCAATGGTGAGCCTGCTGGATTATAATGGCTTAGACCAAGATGTTTCAGTCAATAAGGTCAATGATCCATAGCGTAGGAAGAAGAAGAAGAAATAAAGTCCCAAGCCTTAGCATAATAAACTGAAGCACTTCATATAGCAGCTGAGATGTGGCTAGATAAACAGCAGGCACACTTAAAGGTGTTTGTATGGCCAGTGTGATCTGTAGGGCAGAGAGGAGTTGAAGGCTCCCCAAGAACTTTGGGGATAGAGGTCCCCACAGAAAATAACTGTTCCCCCAGTGTAAATCATTCTGTGTTTGCTTCCTGCATGGAAGGATGGGTGGATCCTTGCATCCGGCTGAAGCATAAGAACACAAGACGGCCCTGTGGGATCAGATCAATGGCCCACCTAGTCAAGCATCCTGTTCTCACAGGGGCTGACCAGATGCCGGTGGGAAGATGGCAAACAGAACATGAGCGCAAGTTGCACAACAGCATTCTGCCCACCTGTGATTCCCAGCAGCTGGTATTTAGAGACATGAAGATCCTATAAAGAGCACTAGGAGGCAGCTTGTGAGCCGCCAATGTGGTCTAGTGTTGAACTAGGCCCAGGAAGGTCCTGGTTCAGCTCCCAACTCTGTTATGGCTGATCAGGGGCCGGTCACACACACACAAACTCAGACCAACCTACAGTATCTCACAGTACCCCTTGTGGAGGTGAAATAGAGAGGATCCACCATGCACCACCCTGAGCTACTTGGAGGAACAATGAGAAAGAAATGCATTCCTTTATTTATTTGTTCCTATAGCCTCCCCACTCCCTATTCCAGAGCAGCTATAAATATGGTACAATGGTGGAAGCTAACATTAACACCGCCGCAACAACACGTGCAAAGTAGGAGTGTTAGCGAGAAGGTTGATTATGTTCCAAAGCAATGGGTGAACGAAAAGGTTTTCACCTTGCACCCGAATTTTTTTTTGGGGGGGGGGCAGACAGCTGAATGCCGTTTGGAAAGGAGTTCCATAATCAAGAAGGGGGACACCAAGGATGTCCTGACTTCTCTTTGCTCTAAAGTTGGACTAACAAGCAGAACATCCCCAGCAGGGCATTGACAGGTAGGGCACTGGAGAAAGTATTCTTTCAAGCAGAAAAAGAGCAGAAATATTTGGCTCCCAGCAAACAACAGATTGCACTGCCCCTACAATGTAGCAATTTAGTGCCAGGATCCAATTCAGCATCCTATCAGGCAATAAAAATGTTGATATTAGAAATAATGATAGCGGTAATATGGTTGTTGTGAAACAAGGGGTTGCTTTGCCCCAATGTGGCAACGTAGTGCTAGATGGAACTTGGTCTGATCCAGCAATTAGATTCTTCAGATCACACAAAATCCCTTCCCAGTTCCCCGAGGTCCTTTTAACTGGGGATTAGCCAGGGACTGCAGCTGAACCCCTCTCCTATCTGTAAAGGCGTTTGCTCCTGAGTATATCTGCCTTGCAAGGTGGATGCAGCGCAGGAAGCGGCAGTTGGGTTGAAGAGGAAGAGTGTATAAAAGGACGGCTAATATATTCAAAGGGCATAATTGCAGCTCTAACTTGTTAATCTTCAGCTGAATTCAGTGGGAGTTCTGCCTATTAGGAAGAAGTGTGCAGAGGGATTGAGTTTGTAATAGAGAGAGACAGAAGCCAACCCGGTCCTTTGGTGGGAAGGAAGGTTCCTAGTCATTTCAAAAGCGCAGCCGTTCACCCAGTATGAGCCTTTTGGGGAAGTGGCGGAATGTATGTTTCATATGCAGAACGTTCCCACCTTCAATATCTCCAGGCAGGGCTTGCAAAGCATCGAGTCTGGAACCCTGGAGAGCAGCTGCCAGTCAGTGTGTAGACCATTCTGAGTCACACTGATCAGCCATCTGATGTAGCTGTCTGGGATATATATATATATTCACATGCCATTTGAAATAGCACTCCCTATGGGCCCTAACACCAGTTCTTTCTGAAGGAGTTGGGAGGGGGTCATCATTCTCCAGGCTGGAGAATGAGCTTTCTGGGAACTAGAGAAGCTCTGATATAGACCTGCAAGGTCTGCATGACCACAGTCCCTTTAGTAGGAGGGATTGCGATTGCTTGTGGGAAGAAAACAAAAAGTGTGTGATGAAGGCCCAGGATAAATGTACAAAGATGCAAAGTTTTGCACCAGGGATTGGGGAGTGATGTTGTGGGCTCCAGTTCCCATCCCCCCAACAATGGACCATGTTGATTGGCGCTGATGGGAGTTTGAGCCCACGATATCTGGAGCACCATGGTTTCCCATTCCTGGCTTTGATGTAATTTTTGTGAGTAGCACCAATGAGTACCTCTCCAACTTCACACTACCCAATTCTTTTTTGGAATTTTCCATAGTTTGAAGCAAAGGGATCTGTGTTTTAAGTATAAGCACTCTGTTATCTGTATGCTAGTCAGGGACAAGAAGGCTGGGGATGTAGCATTAAAAGAAGATCCTTCGTGCTGTTAAGTGCACTGCAAAGCAGTAAAAATTTATATCTGTAATATATAAATAGTGTAATCGGGAAGGGTACAAGATTATGTTCGAGGACCAGAATATCAACCATGTTGATGGAAGCTAGAATACCAACCACATTTATGGGTGGCTACAGACTGAGCAAAATCAGCCATGTTGATATGACAGCTCATGGCCAAAGCAGGTTGCATCCCAATGCCATTTTTGCCGCCCCCTAAGAGTGGGGTGGCGGGACTGCTCCCCAAGCCATCTCCTGGAGAAAAATAATTATATTTATTGGAACCAATGTGTGTTTTCAGGCATCTTAGATAAAGCACTTCACTTCAATTGTTTTTCTTTCTGTTAAAACCATCAAGCAGAACAAGAATTGACTGCTTTAGAACATCTTGTGGTCAATGTTCCTGCTACATCAAAAGGGGAAGGTAGTATCAATTATTTCCAAACATTAATTGAGGTAGAATTTGGCCATCCTATGACCACAAAAATTCCCTGGGAAACATGCTTCCATGTTAAAGAACAAGGCAGTGTGCCATTGCATGGTATGGCTTGTTGAATGATTGTGTAAAAGTGTCATTATTGTTTCACTGTACCTTTAAGAGTCAGGAAAGATTTAATGACTGGGGCTCTGCAGCTGTGGAGCAGCTCTACAGGTGTTGCTGTGAAGCTGATGATGCAGGGTATATCAGGGGTGTTGTGTGTTGCCTCTGTGCTGGGCGTTTTCCCAGTGTGCTCTTGGTGGGTGGTTTGGTTGTGCGGGTATTTTGTGCAAGCTTAATTTAATTTTTGTTATTTTTACTTTCTCCATTAAACCAAGCATTTGTTTAAGTCTTGGTCTCTATGTGTAAGTTCCTCAACCAGTTTCTGCTGATGAAACTCAATTGCTTCTAACCCTAACATCTTGGTTATGGGCCCAGTGGTTGAGCGTGGAACTGCACATGTTAGTTTTTGGAGAAAGGTTTAGAAAGGTTTTTTCCTTCTTTTTGCTGCAACGGTTTTGTGGGCTGGTGGTTGAAAAGTTCCAGCATGGCAGACCGTGTTGCTGAGGCTGAGAAGGCTTTAACATTCCCACAACTAACGGCCGAGAACTACAGTTTATGGTCCTTTCGCATGGAAGCACTTCTGACTTCCCGTGATGTGTGGAAGTACGTGACCGAGGATCCTCCTGCTCCTGTGACCGATGCCTGGTCGAAAGGTGATGCTAAAGCAAGGGCATTAATTAACTTGTCTGTTAGTGATCAGCAAGTTGTGTATATAAGAAATAAGAAAACTGCCAAAGAAATGTGGGACAGTCTTGCGGCAGTGCACGTTAGAAAGGAGTCAGTGTCTGCCATAGCTAGCCAGATATCTGCTGTACCTCCAGCACAATTAACTGTGGAAGGGGTAACAGCAAGATTGATGGGCGAGCTGGACAGAAGGGAGGCTTGTGGGATTAGCACTCCTATTTCTAAAAATAATGAGGAACGCCGTATGCAAGTCTGTGGTGATTCATCTGCTTTCAAAACTTCCAAGCATTGCTGGTTTTGTAAAAAGCAGGGGCACCTTGCGAGGAACTGCAGATTTAAAAAGCAAAATGCTTCAAGGTCCGTTCCAGTTCGTAAATCACAGACAGCAACCCAGCAGTCGGCAGCACATCGTAAAGATGGACGTGAGCCGCGAGCGTTCCATGTTCGTGAATTAGGTCGTAAAGTAATTAAAGATGACACGTGGAAATCGTTTGTAGTAGATTCCGGGGCGTCAATTCATCTTTGTAACGACCGAAGTCTGTTTATTTCTTTCGAAGAGGAAATTGGCACCATTCATCTGGCCAACTCCGACGTTCTACAGTCGCTTGGCAGAGGTACTGTGAAACTTGACTCCTTAAACATCACAATAGCAAATTGCACTTACTGCCCATCAGTGGACAATTTATTATCAGTAAGTTGCTTTGCACGCCAAGGAATAACTGTGTGCTTCACAAAATCACTATGTGAGTTCTACAAAGGGGGAAAATGTGTATTGTATGCCAGAGAGTCTGAAGGTTTATATAGACTATATTTTAAAACGCATTCACAGCCACCTGCGAACTGTAGAGTAACCCAGCCAAGTCAAGGGTTGAGAAAAAGTCAGGGGCTGAGAAATGTAAAACCTCACTCCGGATGTATTCATGAGGCGCATAGACTTTTGGGACATTTAAATTTCACAGATGTGATAAAGACAGAGAAGATTGTTGATGGACTAAACTTGAAGCCATGTAAATACTATATGCAATGTGTATCTTGTTGTAAGAATAAGATAAAAGTTGCAAGAAAGGGTAAATGCTCAGGCAGGAAAGTAACAGAGCCATTTGAACGTGTGCATTGTGATTTAGTAGGGCCACTCCCTCCTTCTTTAGGAAATTCAAAATATTGGCTTACTCTTATTGATCAGTACAGCAGATATTGTTTTGTTTACACCATTGCTGAAAAGTCACAAGCACTTGAGAAGTACAAGATTTTTTGCAACTGGGTAAAAACCCACTTTAACAAACCTATAAAGCATTTGTTTTCTGACAGGGGGGGAGAGTTTGTTTCTGAGGAATTTTCACATTTCCTGGAAGCGCAGGGGACTGTTCACGAGTTGTCCTGCCCTAGAAGTCCTTGGCAGAATGGGATTGTAGAAGTAGTGCAACGTGATTTGCAGGCAGGTGTTAAAACTTACTTGCATGATGCTAATTTGGGGAAAGAATATTGGGCGGAATCTCTTCATGCCTATCTTTTTGTTAAAAACAGATCCTATCATTCTAGTTTAAATGTTACACCCTATGAAATGTTGTTTAAAAAACGCCCTAATTTAAAATACCTGCGAATTTGGGGTTCAGACGTTATTATTCACTACCCTGCTAGACACAAGTTGGATGAGCGTAGTGTTCAAGGAAAGTTTATGGGCTACCAGCAGGGGGCGTACAGAGTTTATGTACCAGCAACTGGCAAATTTCATATTACCAGAAGCATGATTGAAACTGTAAATTGGAATAGAGTTGCTATTTTTCAAGATAGTGCTGGTTTAGATAATGCTGATGAGGAGGAAGTAGAAGTAGAAGAGGAAGAAGCTGGAGCAGGGGATACTAGTGAATCTGAAGACGAAAAGCCTGTTGTGTCTGGTGATTTGTTTGAAAATTTAAAGACACAGACACCTAAAGAAAGGTTAAGTTCTTCTGAATTTTCTGAAAGTAAGAAAAGCCCACAAGAGTCTCATCAGTCTGATGATAGCAATTTACAGTCTGAAGCTAGAAGTCCAAATAGTTCTACTGATTCTGAAGGGCCTAGCTCTTCTTCAGGACTAAGACGTTCAGACAGAAAGAGACAGGAACCAAGACGGTTTTCAAAAGAGCAGTTATACACTGTGTATGCCAATAAAGTAGTTTTTGAGCCAAAATGCTACAACGATGTTCAAAAATTACCTTTGCATGAAGCTGTAAATTGGTACAAAGCTATGGATGCTGAAATAGCTTCTTTAAAAGAGCATAACACTTGGTCTCTTGTACCACAAACCCCAGACATGAGAGTTATTGATTCAAAATGGGTTTATAAAGTGAAAATGAATGATAAAAACGAAGTTGTAAGGTACAAGGCTAGGTTAGTAGCCAGAGGTTTCCAGCAAATCCCAGGTGAAGACTATGATTTGTGTTACTCACCGAGCGTAAAATATGAATCTGTTAAGCTTTTGTTAAAAGATGCATCCCAGCGTGGACATTCTGTCTATCATGTAGATATAAAAACTGCCTATTTGTTTGCAGATTTAGAAGAACAAATTTTTATGCGTGTCCCTGATGGCGTAATCGCCACTAAAGGAGTAGTGTGCAAACTAAATAAATCTCTTTATGGTTTGCATCAGAGTGGTAAAAACTGGCATCAGACTTTAGTGAAGGAATTGCTGAATTTTGGTTTTACACAAGGCAAGGCAGATAACTGTGTATTTACAAAAGAAAATGGAAATTCTGTGACCAAATTATGTGTGTTTGTAGATGATATATTAATTTCTACAAGAACTAAACATGAATATACACAGATAGTGTCACTGTTACAAGAAAAATTTGATGTGGTAGAATTAGGCAAAGCTAAAAACTATATATCCATGCAAATTGAAGAAGGCAAAAATGGTTCTTATCTGATTCATCAAACTGCAAAAATAGATGATCTTGTTGAAATGTTATGTTTAAAGAATGCAAATGGGAAAGAAACGCCTATGGTATGTGGTTTCACTTTTACAGATGGCAATAACATGTTCTCTGACAAAACTTTGTATCGCTCTGCCATAGGCAAGCTCAATTTTATTCAAAGAGTTTCAAGGCCAGATGTAACTTATGCTTTTCATTTTCTGGCAAAATTTGTAGAAAAACCCACTACCCAATGCTTCAAAGCTCTTAAGAGAGTGGTGATGTACCTCAAACACACAAAACATTATAGGTTGGAATTTACACCATCTATTGACAAAGGTTTTGAAATATATTGTGATGCATCTCATGCTGTAGAGCAAAATAATTACAAAGGTACATCTGGTATGGTTTATTTTTATAATGGGTGTCCTTTTGAATGGAAAGCACAGAATCAAAGGATTAATTGTCTTTCTTCAACTGAAAGTGAGTTATATGCCTGTACTCAGGCCATTCGTGATATAGAGTGGTATTTACAAATATTTGAAGACTTAAAGATGCCAGTATCACTCCCAGTAAAAGTTTATCTCGATTCCCAGAGTGGACTTGCTATCCTGTGCTCAGAAACCAACACACAGCGCACTAGAGTGTTGAGATTACGTTTACAATTTGTAAAGAATTTGATTGCTGACAAAACAATTGTTTTTGAATATGTTCCCGGTGACAGACAAGTTGCAGACATCTTTACTAAAGCACTTCCAAAAGTTGCGCATGAAAGACATGTACAAAGTTTGTCTCTGTTTCACAATAATGAACTGCACGGGATATGTTGAATGATTGTGTAAAAGTGTCATTATTGTTTCACTGTACCTTTAAGAGTCAGGAAAGATTTAATGACTGGGGCTCTGCAGCTGTGGAGCAGCTCTACAGGTGTTGCTGTGAAGCTGATGATGCAGGGTATATCAGGGGTGTTGTGTGTTGCCTCTGTGCTGGGCGTTTTCCCAGTGTGCTCTTGGTGGGTGGTTTGGTTGTGCGGGTATTTTGTGCAAGCTTAATTTAATTTTTGTTATTTTTACTTTCTCCATTAAACCAAGCATTTGTTTAAGTCTTGGTCTCTATGTGTAAGTTCCTCAACCAGTTTCTGCTGATGAAACTCAATTGCTTCTAACCCTAACATGGCTGAAAAGCTGACATGATAGATTCATGCAACCAAAGGAAATTCTAAACCCACTCTTTTCTATAATGTGTGGCAATCGTTTTTGGATTACAGTGGTATCTCAGTTTAAGTACACAATTGGTTACGGAAGTCCATACTTAACCTGAAGCGTACTTAACCTGAAGCGAACTTTCCCATTGAAAGTAATGGAAAGTGGATTAATCCGTTCCAGACGGGTCCGCGGAGTACTTAAACTGAAAGTTCTCAAACCGAAGCGTGCTTAAACCGAGGTATGACTGTATATGCATCAAGGAGATTGTGTTTATAACCCCCACAAGATATCATGGTAATACAGGATGAGTCCTTTAAAAGATGCCCCATGAATACAGAATATACATGTTCCATGGGGCCTCTTTTAAAAGACTCACCCTGTATGTGGAAAGATTTTTTTTTGGAGTGAACTGTAAGAATGTGATGTGAAAATGAAAATCTATTATTATTATTATTAATATTATTATTATTAATTTTCAAAAAGAAATTGCATCAGGGTACTGGCTAAGACCCAGGTAATGGACTGCCTGCTGTAGCACAGACTGTAGACAAGTACATTGTCCTCAGTACCCTGGAGAGCTCCCAGGGAATGTAGACATTGCCTGTACCATGGCCCGGGGGCTGGATCCTGCCCAATCACCTTCTAAATCCAGCCCGTGGACGGTCTGGGAATCAGCGTGTTTTTACATGAGTAAAATGCGTCCTTTTATTTTAAATGCATCTCTGGGTTATTTGTGGGGCCTGCCTGGTGTTTTTACATGAGTAGAATGTGTGCCTTTATTTAAATGCATCTCTGGGTTATTTGTGGGGCATAGGAATTCGTTCATTCCCCCCCCCTCCAAAAAATAGTCCAGCTCCCACAAGGTCTGAGGGACAGTGGATCGGCCCCCTGCTGAAAAGGTTTGCTGACCCCTGGCCTGTACTGTAGCAAGTACTATAGCAAGACTAATTCTTGGCCAAATCGTAGCCTAAAGACTCTTCTGACATGTGTCCTTGCACAAAACACTAGGCTGCTTTCTAATGTTGTCTCCTGTGGGCTTCCTACATGGTTTGGAAGTTGGGAAAGGAGCCCCTCTGGAGGTGCTTTCTCAAATAGTTCCTTTTAGTAAATGCACCATTTTTGTCACCTAGGCTGCTTCTTGAAGTATAGGCTCATGGCTCGCTGGGCCACTGTCACTTCCAAACCAGCCACCATCATGAGATCCTTAAGCAGAGTTGTAAGATTCGCTGTGACTCTGTGAAGTTCTCACCTTGGCTCTGCAGCCAACATAATGAATGCAGAACCTGGCCTGGTTATCATCTTGCTTGTCTAACCTTCAGCCTCCCAGGGCAGGGGTTTCTCATTATTCAGCCTGCAAAATAGAGTGGGCCTCACTGCCTTAGCTGGAGCAGCCGGCTTTCCCTCAGACCAGTGGGTGGTGATTTGATTATGCAGCTTAAAGCTCCTCTCGCCTCCCTCTAGTTGAAGGAGACATGAGCGGTTTACAAATGTCGGGAAGCATCGGTGACAGCAGCAAAATGCCTTTGCCTTCCCTTTTAGCTGCTTGCTTTACCTTTCGCTCCATTCTCTCCCTCCCTCACAGCTTTCTACAAAGCTGCCTTTTTACCTGATTTAATTTCACACCTTGTCCTGCTGTTTCTGGCAGCGCCTTGTCTGAAAAATTCCCCCTTCTTCAAACCTTTCAGTAGATGCCTGAGCTTTTACTCCTGACCAATGCTCAGCTTGTGATATCCTCCCCACCTTTTAAAGCCTAGAATGAAAGGGGCTTCCAGAACCCATAAATAGGAGGTGGTGGTGCCCCCTCTGAAAGGAAGAAGGATCTTGTGATTAAAGGAGAGATCTGGGTTCAACCCTAAAGCTCAGTGAGGATTCAAGGCTTTGTATACACCATGCATTTAAAGAACATTTAAAACACAAACCCTTGTGGGAGCTGGACCTCCCCAGTAATCATGGGAACTGTAGTCTAGCCCTCACAGAACTGCAGTTCCCAGCACCCTCAATAAACTACAGTTCTCCAGGATCCTTCGCAGGGTGTGTGTGCTTTAAATGTATGGTGTATGCAGCCCTAGAGTAGCAGCATTTGTGAGAGACACATTAGCTCAGCAGTGGAGCACATTCATGTAGAAAATCCTAGGGTCAACCCCTAGCTTCTCTGATTAAAAGGATCAACTAGGAAGTGATATGAAAGACTTCTCTCTGAGACCCTGGAGAGCTGCTGCCAATCAGGGAAGACAATACTAAGTTACATATGCAAATAGTTTGACCAGGGCCGTCTTAAGCGCCCCTGGCGCCGTGGTGCGCCGGATCCCTCCAGCACCTCCCTGCCCTGTTTCCCAGCGCGGTGGGTGGGCGGGCGCAGTGCGGCTGTCACAAGCGCTGCTGCACGGCAGGTGGGCAGGCACAGCGCAGTTGCCGTGGGCGCAGCTGCATGGCGGACCGGCGGACCGGCCGGCCAGCGGGCGGGTGCAGCTCGCAGCGCCCCCCTGGTGGGCCGGCCCTGAGTTTGACCTAGTAGAAGAGAACTTCTTATGTTCCTGTAGAGTTGCCTCCCAGGATTAAGAGAGAGGTGGGAGGTAGCTGGGTTTTTACTATTTCCCCTGCCTTTTTATCCCATCTTTCTTCTACCACAAACCCCAAGGCTCCCATGGGGTCACCCATCCAAGTACAGACGAGGCCCAGAGCTGCTTAGCTTCAGCAACGTAACTGCATCTGGGGTCCTTTAGTGTCCTGTGGGGTCTGACCGTCACCACAGGACACTAAAGGGATCCATAGGATGCTCAGTGGCAGCACCGAGGCAGGTGTGCTGGCTCCAGCTGGGTACTGGTTCCAAGGCAAGGAGAGGGAGGGGAGGAGGGCAGCATTAAACACAAGAGAACATAAATTCTGCTGAAAAAAAGAATTAAATAAATTGCCCACTGTATTTCAGGGAAGAGTGTCCTCAGGGGTCGGTCCTGAAAGTACAACCACAATAAAGAAGCAAATGGCTTGGATCTGGCCTGCTCCTTAAAATCAAGTGGGAAAGGGCTGTAGCTCAGTGATAGAGCATCTTCTTTGCATGCAGAAGACCTTCAGTTAAATCTCCAGCATCTCCAGGTAGATCTGGGAGAGATTCCCTGCCTGGAAAACTGAAGAACCGCTGCCAGTTTGTGTAGATTATAGGTGGACAAATGGTTAGACTCAGTATAAGGCAGCTTCCTATGTAGAGAGGTTCCTTCCCTTTGTCCTACCTAGGGTGGAAGCATAGATCACCTTGCACCACGAAGCTCATGAGGCTTCCTCTTTAGTTGCCCCCTTGCTAGTTCGTGAGTGTGCTTTTTATTGATTCCAGCAGGATTTCTAGCCTGCCAAGTAGACGGTCTTTTATTTGCAGAATGCCTTTTATCCGCTATGCCTGTCTTCAATGTGTGTTGCTTGTTATCACTGTCTGATATGATTTTAACCACGGTAAGCTTCCTTGGGAAATGAATATGCATCTGAAAGGCAGGGCAATCATATTTTAAAAATATAAAATACAGTAATATGAATGGTAGTTGCTCAAGCTATGTTTTTAAAAATGCACAATTTATGATGCTTATAACACCCCTTTGGTTCCAGGGAGGCCGCTGCAGGCTGCTATGCTCTGGCCCCTTCCAGCTTTCAGGTCATGGCCCTGAGCAAGGTTGGTCAGTGTAGCTCCTCCCTTTTTGGCTTCCGCTAGATCAAGCACCCCCAAACTGCGGCCCTCCAGATGTTTTGGCCTACAACTCCCATGATCCCTAGCTAACAGGACCAGTGGTCAGGGAAGGTGGGAATTGTAGTCCAAAACATCTGGAGGGCCGAAGTTTGGGGATACCTGTGCTAGATGGAGAGGCAGATGTTGGCTCCTCCCCTGACATAACTCAGGTTGCCATTTGAAGACTAGCTTGGGGCAACTGTCCCACTGCTCATGCTCATGACATCCAATGAAGCTGAATGTTGGGGAGATTGAGGACAGATGAAAGAAGGTGCACAGCAAATAGATGCACCGTGGAGCTCAGTTCCACAGGAGGCAGTGATGGCCATCAGCTTGGATGGCTTTAAAAGAGGAACACAACACAAATTAATGAAGGATAAGGCTATCTATTGAAGGCTGCTATGCTCTGCCACTAAAGCTGGGGGCAGCATTGCTTCTGAAACCGCTGGAAACCACAGGGAGGGAGATTGCTCTTGGTCTCAAATCCTGCTTGCTGGTTTGTCACAGGCATCTGCTCGGCCAGGACTAGATGGGCCACTGGCCTTATCCTGCAGGAACTTCTTATGTTCTTGACTCAGACATCCCAAGACCTTCCAAAACAGGGAGGACTAGTGGGGTCAGATCCCTGCTCGAGTGCCAGAGGAACCAAGAAGGAAAAAAAGTCCACTTCCTCCTCCTATTCAGTATAGCCTCCATTTTTACCACACAGCTTTGTGTATCGGTGGGAATTGTGGTGTAGATGCATTTTCTTAGCTCATGCGGTTTTCTCCACCAAGGCATTAGGCCTGCAGATGTTGCAGGAGACCTTGATCAAAAGCATAAAGGTTATCTGCACCCAGATGGAAACAGACGCTGTCCCTTCACAGTGAGCCCTAAGGCTGAAGCAAGTCCTCCTTCGGAATGTGTTTCCATCTGCATGATCCCAGAGAAGCAAAATGGCCATTCTCTTCATTTTCCGCCTCGTACTTTCTCTGCCTCCCCGCCCCCCCCCCAATGACCAAAGCTGGAATGTGAAGAAAACAAAGTGTATGAATGGCTATAATTTACTGGGCTCATGGGGGAAATGTGTATTTCAACCTGATTGTTGAGTGCGGGCCTTAATTGTGGCAATTTTTTTTTTAAAGGAATCATCCATCTTGTAAATGCGGACGGCAGTTGCTGATTGTTATTTAATTAGTTGATTCCAGTGGTCGAGGGGCGAGTTCCGAATGGCAATCACAGTGCCTATTATTTCAGGGAGATTGCAGAATTAATTAGGAGGACAATAGGATTCCTCATTGTTGGTGTCTTAAGAGCCTGCAACAATAACTTTGAAATTAAAGGAGGAATATGAGGTGGTCATGATGGATTTCTTTTCATCCTCCCCCCTTCCTTCCTTCCTTCCACCTCCAAGCATTGTGCTTCCTGGTTTAGCCATCTCTGCGGAAAGCAGTAGGATTTGTGATTGAAGTTCCTGGCCTTATTAGATAGAGCATTAGAGGAACGCAGTGGGTGGTAGGAGAATAGTGCTGTCTTCTTGCACGTTTATGGCTACATAGAATGGAAAAGGCTATAACAATACATTTATTTATTTATTTATCTTACAACTGCTTGTTACCTAAAAGGTTTCCAAGTGATTTACATTTTTTACAAAAACAAACAAAAAAACCACCAAAAACCCACATTATTTCATTTCATTTCATTTATACCCCACCCCGTTCTCCAGGAAGCTCAAAATGGCACGTGCGGTTCTCCCCCTCCTCATTTAACCCCTACAACAACCCTGTGAAGTAGGTTAGTCTGAGAAGCAATTGACTGTCCAAGGTCACCCAGTGAGCTTTCATGGCCACGTTGGGATTTGAACCCTGGTCTTCCAGAGCCTAGTCTAATGCTCTAACCACTATACAACACTGGCTCTCAAACTGCAAGGTTGATGACCAGGCAGGGCCTAAGCTTTATTTATTTAGCTTAACATAACATAAGCCTAATGCATCATGCCATTAAAAAAGGAGAAAATTCATCTCAAACAGAAAGATTTTTTCATACAAAGTACATACACACAATATCCCACCCCAATAACATCCTTTGGCAGCATCTAAAAGTGATGGAGAAAGAAATTTTGTGGGGAGAATTCTACTCCTGTCATGACCTTGGAGACCTCCAGTAGCAACCTTGGGGAAATGGGACTTGCTTCATAACTTCCATTTCCCTCAAGGTAAGGAGGGGAATACTCCCCCAGACTCTCTGAGGAAGAGGACTTCATTCTTTGCACTGCACTGAAACAAACAGCTCAGGCCACTTAGACAAAGAGCTTTAGATATCTTTCCCAGCAGCACGCCCAGGCAGGCTGAGCCCCTGCCAGGGTGGCGTGAAACATACCTAGAGCACAAGGCTACACCACAGTTGAGGAGAGTGGATTTGGCCTAATTGTGTGTAGATCCACTTACCTGGGAATAAGCCTCACTGTGTTAAGCAGGCTGTTGTTTTGAGTAGAATGGGTTGGGTTTTGATTGTTGGAGTAACAAGTGAACTCTCAAGGAGCTCTCCACAGTCCTGAAGGTGCTGAACATAAGAAGAAATTCTTGCCGGATCAGATTAAAGGTCTATCCACTCCAGCGTTCAGTTCTGCTCAGTACAGTAGCCAACAGGGTGACTCAAGGAAAATCAAAAGTCAATAGCTGTCTCCTCTTGTTGCTTACCAGCAACTGGTATTGAGCGGCTGTCGTGACTGGATCTTGGGAAGAAGTCTGTGGTGAGCTGGGAGCCTTAGGGTGAAGCCAATAGTCAGGGCTAAAGGACATAAGAACATAGGAGGAGCCTATTGGATCAAGTCAGTGGCCCATCTAGTCCAGCATCCTGTTCTGACAGGGCCCAACCAGATGCCTGTGGGAAGCCAGCAAGCAGGTCCCAAGCACAAGAGCATTCTCCCCTCCCGTGGTTTCCAGCAGCTGATGTTCAGAATCATTATTGCATTCAACTGTGGAAGCAGAACTTAGTCACCATGGATAGGAGTCACTCCTCCTCCTCCATGAAGTTGGTGACCATCACAAACTCGGAGGTAGAATCAAGAAACAAGACAGAAGCCAAGACCAAAGAGCAAGAGAGAATTGGAAGCAGAAGAGCAAAACAGAAGTCAATGCCAAAGGGCAGTGGGTTGCATCCAATGCTAGTCACACTTGAAGTAGACCCATTGAGATTAATAGGCATGGCTAACTTAATAATAATAATTTTATTATTATTTGTACTGCACCCACGTGACTAGATTGCCCCAGCCACTCTGGTGGTTTATCCAGCAGATAAACATCATACATTGAAAACTTCCCTATACAGGGCTGCCTTAGGTTCATCAATGTCAGTGGTCAAGGTACAAGAGCATAACAGTGCTCAGGAAGACCTTGTTACTTGAGCAAGACTTACCTGGAAAAGGAAGCCCACTTGCACTGCTTTCTGTCGGTGAGGATCCAATGGCATGCCTGGGTGGGTGGGAGCAGTCTAAGGCCAGAGAATACTAAACGGACTCAACTGTTCAGTGGCTCACTGCATGGGTGACCCCAGACAGAGATGCAGAGCCTACCAGTTCAAGTCCCACCAGGTCTTGATGGCACGTCTAAACTTGGAGACTCCATATAATTATGACAACCAATAATCCTAATAGACCTAAATACTATCTAGATCAGGCATCCCCAAACTTCGGCCCTCCAGATGTTTTGGACTACAATTCTCATCATCCCTGACCTGTTAGCTAGGGATCATGGGAGTTGTAGGCCAAAACATCTGGAGGGCTGCAGTTTGGGGATGCCTGATCTAGATTTTCCAGCTCACTTAGAAAGGTAGGACATGGAGCTGTGATCACTGCCTTGATCCCATTTCCCCATACTGCCACCTTCTGCACATTGTCGGGATGGTCTGAAGTAGGATCCTGTGCTATGCATGTAGGCGCCTTATGCTAGAAATAACACAGAGGAGGGTCCCTGTTTCAGTTCTTCCCAAACAACATGTGTTCATTGGGGGGTTGGGTGGGAGAGGCCAGTGTGTTCTTCTCACCTGCTAGTCCCAAAGAGGCCTCCAGTCTCCCTGAATTTGTCTAATCCCCCTTTAAAACTACAGTGGTTACCTCAGGTTACAAACGCTTCAGGTTACAGACTCCGCTAACCCAGAAATAGTACCTTGGGTTAAGAACTTTGCTTTAGGATGAGAACAGAAATTGTGCAGTGGCAGCAGCAGGAGGCCCCATTAGCTAAAGTGGTGCTTCAGGTTAAGAACAGTTTCAGGTTAAGAACGGACCTCCAGAACGAATTAAGTGCTTAACCTGAGGGAGCACTGTATCCTGGCTAGTATCCCTGAGTGCATCTTGTGGCAGAGAGTTCCATAAATTAACATGCATCCTGCTTCCGACACTTGATATTGCTGTTTTTCTCTATCCTTAAAGATTCCTCCTTGAAGGGCTGGTCTGCCCATCTCTCACTGTCTTTCATACTACTACACACTTCAGAAGTCCCTGGGTCCTGGAAGAGGAGCGATTTAAGATTCTGTTACAAATATCTATTTTAACTTAGAAATTAATCTGAAACCTAAAATGGCATCATCACTTCATTCCAGCCTCTTGGGAGAGCAATCACATGATTTGTCCTGTAATTCTGAGATCAGGCTGGTGCTGATGCTACAGAGCTACTATTGAGGATCGATAACCTGATGTTTGGATACAACATAATAGCATAGTAACTTCCTCAAAAGTCTATTGATCTTGCGTAAATGAATATCCTTCATGTCAGAGGCGAAGTAGAGGCAGCAAAATGCAAGGTAGGGTGACTATGAGTTCTTGAAGGAGAAAAAAAGTCTTTTATTCTTTTCTGGTCCCCGCCTCCCCCCCCCTCCACTGAAAATGCATCCCATTTTAACAGCCTTTGGGGGTGGTTTATTGTGATGTGGCTTTTATAGGAGCTGACTGTGAATTTGCCAGGATAATGCAGCTCAGCACATCAACAGCAAGGAACGCAAAACAGATCTGCTCAGTAGTCATTAGAGGGATATCAAAGTGTAATGTGCTAATCTTTCCCAACAAAGTCTTCTCCCTCCCCTCCTAAAATGGTGATTCTGCACAAATTGAACTTCCTTCAGGTTTTCTGGTTCTGTTTTCGTCTTCTTTCCAAATCAGGATTCCATGGCAGACGTTGCAAAGTGCTTGGACTGCGATTAAAATGCAGCTGCCTGTTGTTTATCTATTAGAACAGCCACCTTCAGCTGGCCCAGACCAGAGGCCAACCTCTGACTCCCAACCTGCAATCTGGGACCCTCTGTGTCATAATTCACTTTTGATTTATACTTAATAGCACTATTAATAAGGCAAATTATGAATCTTAAAATGACAATTCACAAAGCAACAGAATAGTGGTGCCTCAGTATTGCTACTAAATGAAAACAAGTGAGGAATTTACCCTCTGGCCCAATCCTATTCCAGGTTGCAGGGAGTGGAGTGGGGAGGATGTGGCAACCCAGCTGCTTCTAACTCCTGCCATCACTTCCTGTGACAACCATTGGGCAACCAAGTTGCTCACTGCAGTGGACCCTTCTTCATCCTAGTCCCTAGAACACATCCATTGTGGGATAAGTCTAGAAAGCCATAGAAACAGACTAGAAAGTGCACAGAGTGCCCCTGCTCCATAGAGAGCTCACTCATTACAGTCATCCCTGTAGGAAGATGGGACATGCAGTTGGCCAGAAATCCCTTTCTTACTGAAAAAGGCTCTCGCTTTTCTCTTGCCACTTTGCAGCACTCATGGAGATTGATAAAACGAGTTTCATCAGAACAGAGACTCTTCTGTAGTGCTCTTTTGGTTTGGTCAGCCTTAGGTTTGTCGCGACCCACCTGGGATGGCCTTTGAGCCTCCTGGGGGTTCTGATCCACTGGTATTTAGAACATTTATATTCCACCCTTCATTAAAAATTCCAGGACAGTTCACAACATTTCCCATAAAAACAAGAGAAAAGTATAAAATTTGCAGTTGAAAAAAATACGAACACTAGAAGCGAAGAAGAAGAGTTTGGATTTGATATCCCGCTTTATGACTACCCGAAGGAGTCTCAAAGCGGCTAACAATCTCCTTTCCCCTCCTCCCCCACAACAGACACCCTGTGAGGTGGGTGGGGCTGAGAGACTTAAGAGAAGTGTGACTAGCCCAAGGTCACCGAGCAGCTGCATGTGGAAGAGCGGAGGCGCGAACCCGGTTCCCCAGATTACAAGTCTACCATTCTTAACCACTACACACAGCAGTATTTTCTTTTAAAAGAAAGGTGTCTCATGCACTGGTAACCTCCCATTTGGATTACAGGGTGGGAGGCAGTCCTTAAAGATAACCTGGAAGCTTCTGACCGAAAGCTACTGTCTGAATGTCAACTGGTACATTCCGATGGAATCACGTGATGCTGATTCTAAAGGTTGCCTACCCACTTCCAGGCCAGATTCAAGGTGTTGGTGTTGACCTTCAAAGCCATAAATGGTTTAGGAGATAAGTACCTCGCCCTATATCATACTGCCTATCCCCCAAGACAGGCTTCCTCAAACTCGGCCCTCCAGATGTTTTTGGCCTACGACTTCCATGATCCCTAGCTAACAGGACCAGTGGTCACGGATGATGGGAATTGTAGTCTCAAAATATCTAGAGGGCTGAGTTTGAGGAAGCCTGCTGTAAGATCTTGGGAGGAGGCCTTACTCTGTGTACCATAGTTGGATGTGTATTGATGTGGTGACGCACAAAAGGGTCTTTTCAGTAGTCGTGCTTTGTTTGAAAAAAGCTCTTCCCTTAGAAGCACACTTGGTGCCAACAATTTTTCACATTGGCAACCAAGTAAAGACTGAAATCTGTTTTCCCAGATGTTTCCAGGGGTTTGAGGTAGGATTAACTGTGGTAGCCTGCTCTGTGATTTTTAGCTGCTCATATTAAGTCAATTGTTATGATTTATGGCTGCTTTTACATAACTTTCTGGAATATATATCATTTTTATTTATTCCTGGAAGTATTTATATCAATATATCCCAGTGGTGTACATTCATTCAAATGACTGATGACTCAGAAAACTTTTAAACAAATATAGAGGTCTGCTGTCATAGAAAATGTCTTCCAAGAGACCCCTGAAATTCAAAAGTGAGAATGCCAGCTGAAACTCTGCTGAAAAGGTTCCACAGCATGGAACTGGTATGCTAAAAGTTATTCTGTTGTATCATTTTCTCCAATCCATCCTGATGGCTTTTCTATTTTAATCCCTAGAGCTGTAGTCTGAGTGATAATTCCCAGAGAGGTGGCCAATTTATAGTCTCCTGCAGCAAAAAAAACCAGGCTGTGGGCGAGTTTGTGTGTAACACTAAGTCAAACCGCAGTTTAGCGCAAATGCACAGAGATCTTCCAGAGAGGAGATAATAATAATAATTTATTATTTATTTATTATTATTTATACCTCGCCCATCTGGCCGGGTTCCCCCAGCCACCCTGGGGAACCCGGCCAGATCACATCTCATTTGCTCCTCCTGTAGTTCTGCTGCTGCTGCACTGTTGCAGGCTAAATCATGGTTTGGCTTAGTGTGTCCTCTGAACCTAGACTCATGGTTTGTCTCCTCCAGGGAAACCATGAGCAGAAGCCATAGAACAAGCGTCTGTTACAGCTCATTTGTCTGAAGCAAGACAATCCACGAATCTGGTTTTAGATGACACACTAAGCCAAACCATGGTTTCACTCACAGCAGCACAGGCTGGGGAGCAAAGTGACTAGGGACCTCATCTCTGAGAGCCCTCATGCTCTTGCATTAGCACAAAGCAATGGTTTAGCTTGGCATTATGTGTCAAGGTCTTGTGGCATCTTAAGCTTTCATGAATTGGAAACCAATTCATCAGTTTGAAGGTGGTTGTTGATGTCGTAAGTTCTGGCTGTCTAGAAACAGAATGCTAAACTATATGTGTCTCT
Organism: Zootoca vivipara; assembly: GCF_965207765.1. Lineage (NCBI taxonomy): Eukaryota > Metazoa > Chordata > Lepidosauria > Squamata > Lacertidae > Zootoca > Zootoca vivipara. The sequence goes on from NC_142597.1 coordinate 22,824,643, forward strand.
GGGGTTGTTTTTTTAAACGCTTGCTCATAGTCTAGTTTAGGCTTCCACCCAACTTACCTTGATTCCTCCACCTCTTTTCCTCACACATGGTTTAAGTTAAGACAAGAATATTAGGATACATATTCTAATATTTGCCTTTGGAACCATTGTCCCATATATTTGCATTCGGGTTGATCTTTAGATTGGTTTACTTTGTGAATTTGATTCTAGGCATCTTTGCTTGCCGGAATATAAAATGGGTAGGACTTTAGATTTAAGCTGTTAAGCAAAGTTTGATCCTTGTCCTTAGAACTGAGGTATAGGATAGCTGAGTCATCCTTTGGAGCATAGCTGCCAAGTTATCCCTTTTTTTAAGGGAAATTCCATTATGCTGAATAGGCTTCCTCGCGAGAAAAGGGGAAACTTGGCAGCTATGCTTTGGAGACTTCAGCATGGGAGTAAGAGAGGCTGCCAGTCCTACTGGCATGTGCAAGTGAAGAAGGGATGACAGGCAGTGGAATAGAAGGAAGGTGAGTCTGTTGAAGGTGAAGACTGCTGAAAAATGGAGGCACTGAGCTGCAGCAGATGAGGGGGAAATGAGAGGCACAAAGAAGCACTAGGGAACTGCGTAGATTGAGCCTGTGTGCGTTAGAGTCTGTGGCACACAAACGGATCAGTCGCTAGGCAGACTTGAAATGAGTCTCCCCCACCTTTATGCCCTGCCTGTCACTCACTTGGCAGATTGATAAGATGCAAATTCTCCCTGACCGAAATTGGATTTAAACTGCAGACTGATGAGTAGGAAGGGGAGAACTGATGGAACAGAGATGGGACTTTCTAGCCTTTTATTTATTACTCTTCAACTCTGGACCAGAGCTGCCCTTCCCTTTCTCTCCCCCTGACATGATTTACTGCAAAGAGAATAGGTTTGGAACCAGTTCTGGTGTAACATTTTGCATCTGCCCGCCGCTGGCTCCTCTTGCTAGCAATTATCACTGTCAGAGTGTTAGCTATGGACAGGCTCTGTGTCGTAAACAAGGCAGGGAGGAGGGGAAGATTAATCCATTCCCCAATCTGAAGAAAGGGAAATGGAGAAGGGCAGGGGGGAAGACTTCCAGGAGCTGGCAGGGGAGGAAGGAAAGGGCAATCTATGACAATAAATTATGTCCCACCTTTCTCTAGAAACCGTACAAAAAGTGGCTCGCAATTTCAAAAGACAATAGAAGTGAAACAAAATAGCAAATGATTAAAGTAGCAATGAAAGCATTTATTTCAGGATGGGTTGTAGCCCAGTGATAGAGCATCTACTTTGCATACAGATGGTCCCTGGTTCAATCCCTGGCATCTCCAGGTAGGGCTGAGGTTGTTCCCCTGTTTGAAACCGTAGAATTTCACTGCCAGTCAATGAAAGCAATATTGAGATATTTGGACCAATGGTCTGACTTGGTACAAGGCAGCTTCCTATACTTTGTAAAAGTTGGACTTTGCTAGAGGGTGGGTCACAGATATTGGTTGATTTGGTTTGAAGAACAAATATTAGATACAGTAAAATAAAAGTAGAATTCTCCAGATGCCTAGGTCCAGGTTTGGGCAAGTACTCTTTGGTGAGAGAGCCCCAGTAGAGATTTAAAATCACAAAACATGTAGCCAAGTAAAGTGTGGAATATAGGCTGTTAGACCTTTAAAAATCCCCTTTCCAAGTTGCTTCCAAAGTTCCCCACTTCCCTGAGCATAGAAAGAGACCACATGTTGGATAAGTTAAAAATGGTTTACTTACAACTCTTCAAAGGTCAGATTCATGTGCTTTTCCATACAGCAGCAAGAAAAGACAGGGTGTATAGCTTAGGTTCCAAAATGGTAAGAGTTTCTAAATTATTTGTATAGAAATAAGCTGGCTTGCTTAAGTCATGAGGTCTTGGAGCATCCAGCTTAGATCTCCTCACTGGTAGGGTTCACATGGTAGAAGATGGGAGAACAAAGAGTTTCACAGTTCTTCCTCCCAAGGTGAGGGCAAGTGACCTAGCTAAGCCTGCAGGACATCTTACTCTATATGGTCTTAACCCCTCCATGCTTTAATTAGAGTACAGCATGTTGGTTATATGAGGGTGATTTATCCTACAATATAGTGTTGGTTCAGGCAGAATGCCCAATATCAATGGAGAACAACTGCTAATGATCTGCCTTTCCCCCATCAACATCTATTATCTGCCACTCTGTCTGGGGGTCACCCAGGGCTCCCCCAGTCTTTTATCCTGTGTTGCTGTTTCAGCCCATTTTATTAAATTGCTTTCAATCTGCATCATAAGCTGTCTTGCAGATTTAAAAATAAACAAATGGAAACGTAAGATGTCCATCTCTTAAATAGTATTTTTTTCATTGTAATCTCATATTTCATGCAAAGACCCAGGTAGCATTTTTTAGGCTGATAGCAACCTTCCAAGGTAGCAAAGAAGCACAAGGAGAGATTCATGGCAAAACCAGGGGTCGTCAGCTTGACTTTCTCCTGCACCCAAGCCCAGTCCTGTGGCTTTTTACTGCTTCCTACTGGGAAGACTGAAGAAATCTGGCTGAAATTACTGGTGGGGGGATCAGTTATCCAGTTGAATTTGGGAAGGCATGGATGAGTAAGTGTGCAGCCCTGGATGGATCAGCCGATGTTGTTTGGTCTGCATTGTGGGAGGTGAGGTTGGAGACAGGTCCTTAACCAGGAAACAGAGAGGAAATATATTCTGGGATAGAGGAAGATGAGGGAAGGAAAGAAAGAGGAGCAGAAAGCACAAAAGCAATGACCTCCCGAAGTGATTTGGCCTCATGCCAGCAAGAATACAACAGAGAGAAAGAGCAGGAAGCGGACAGTCAATTTATGGTCTGTAGGAGGAAAGGAAAAGCATCTTTTTAAACCGTAGTTTCGAGAGAAGATTACTTCCGATAAATTAGTCATTTAAATGGGTCCTCTGCTTCTTCAACTTCATGTCAGGAATATACAAACAACAGCAGGATAGACAAACCCTTTCTGAAGGGATTGTGTTGTCTCTCGCAAACAGTGGAATAACTTGCACCCTGGGCTGTATGCAATTCTACAGTGCCTTTTTGAAATACTGGATTGTTTTGGGACTTTTTTTTGCAGGGGAAGCTAAGCCTGATAATGGCCAGTTTTCTTTCAAACCTACTGCAACTTCCTAGTCCTCATGCAGCCTGTCCTTGGGGCATGTCCTCTGAATTTGGGGGAGCGCATCCATGTTCACTTTGCAAGGCTCATGGCGAGGTTTGAGAATCCCATTAATAGATGAAAAATTCATTGCCTCCTGTTGCTAGCATTCTTTTTGGCATCAGGGCTTCTTAACTGCTTTGACGCCCAGGCAGCCTGCTGTTTGCACATCTGTTTTGGCAATGTTTGTTCGAGTGTCACCTCCTTCCGTGTTGCTGCTCAGTCACAGCGTCAGCATCAGTAATGCATCTGAGCATCCCTCCCCCTGCTGGAGGCAGCACCTTCAATGCTCCAGAGCACACACCAGCATAGGAAACTGCCTTATACCAGGTCCATCTAGCCTGCATCACACTGGCGATATATCTTTCAGAATCTTCTTCTCCCCCCCCCCTTTATTTGCAGTGGAGACCAAAGTCTCCATTTAGTTGCCTTTTGTGCTTTTACATATTTATTTCCCTCTGTTTCCATTGAGCCCTGTCTTGTTTGCTCTGACCTCCAGCAGCAACCCAGGATGTCTCAGAAGGTTCCTTCTCAATCACCTGCTGCCCAATCCTCTTTTAAAACTGGGACTGAACCTGAGACCATCTGTGCATATTATTGCGTGTTGAGGTCCCCTGACCACCCCCTCAAATAACTCACACCACAAACAGAATTTTGTTTTGGGGTTTTTGGCATGAATTTGGCCACAACTTTATTAAAATACAAAATATGTGAGTGGTTGCGTAGGCATTGGTTCCACCAACTGTCCCCTAAGGACAGAACTGACATCTAAGTCAGTCAGACTGGAAAAACCCTCTGGGGAGAGACAGGGGGTCGGGTGTGTCTGACCCTCCCCTCTCCCCTCAGGCTCCCAGGGGCTCTTGCGAGGCCCTCGACCGGGGATACGGACAAAAGCATGTCGAGCCCCTGTATTCCTTACCAATTGGAGGGGTAGCCACAGTCAACAATACCCCTCCATTACCAACAAACTAACCAATGCCTAACCGCCAACCTTACAAGTTGTGACAATTTGCTATGCAGCAGGCAAAAACCAGATGGCACCAGCCAATCAGCCAAATGGGAAAAAATTCCTACTGGGCCCCCGCATCAATGCGGACGACCCCATGACAGGCACAGCAAGGTCAACACAGGGGCCTAAAAATAGGGAGGGAGGGTGGGAGATCCAAAGTACGCAGACAAAGAGGGGGGTCTGAACATGTGCTTGCCTGTTTATACCCCAGGGCTGTCAATCAAATTATGGCAACATGCCTTTTACCCCAGCAACAACCTGTGGCCACACAGCGGTAATCCAAACAATCCCACCCCAACAGCAAAGGGGGTAGTTTGTTGGCCCCCACCGCAACACGTGCTCTCCAGGAAGGAGAACCCGCATTAGCATAAGTACATAAAATGAGCCTAGCCCACCCAGTCCAGCATCTACCACATCTGCAGAGACTGGGCTCTCTCAATATTCAACAGTGACTGGACTGTGTGCATGCACATCACGCGATGTGCTTGTATCACTTGAGCATGCTATGTGGCATGTGTGCAGCATATCGCGCCGCATGCCCGCATGGCATGAGCATGTTGCATGGCATGCATAAGTGACACGAGCATGTTGTGCGGCACCAGCCCCCTCAATCGCAGGGGCAAGTCGGCATGTCTGCTTTTTGGCAGCTAGCATTTAGAAGCACTACTGTCTCTGACTGTGGAGATAGAGTGTAGGCATCTTTGCTTGTAGCCATTGATAGCCTTCTCCTCCATTAATTTGTCCAATCCTCTTTTAAAGCTATCTGAGACGGTGGCCATCATGGCCTCTAGTGGGAGTGAGTTCCGCAATTCAACTATGCACTGTGTGAACAAGTGCTTTCTTTTGCTGTTCTGAATCTTCCAACATGCAGCTTTATTGGAAGTCCACAAAGTTGAATTGTGAGAAAGGGGGACTTTTCCCCCTCTATCCACTTCCTCAGCAACACCTGGAGGGCCAGAGGTGCCCCAAAATACTGGGGGAGCTGAAGCCCCCTCTGGCCCCTATACCCGCCACTCCTGCTAAAACTGGCAAGTTATGTAAGGCCAGCAATGGGTGATCTGACCAGGCCAGTCATTCATTGTTAATATCAGACGGTGTCTCACTTGACGGGGATAAAGATACAAAGGTGGTTCTCTTTTTCACTCTGTCTGAAATGGCTTCGTAATAGCAGGAGGAGTTGGAGAGGCATTTATATTGATTAAACAATTGAGGCCATTTGTCTTCCCGAAACCCCAAAACATGGAGGTGTCTCTTCGCTTCCTACGTTTGTGTTCCAGCTTTTCATTCATTAGAAGCAACAGCCCTTATAATCAAAATGGTGTTTATGATGGCCTGATTTATCACATCGGATTTTGATGATGGGAAGAGAACCGAAGTGCTGTGAAAAATGACATGTAAATATACAAAATAACAGAGTGCTGGAGTGGAAATAGATTGGCAGCCAGGTGCTGGCATTAGACAGTGGGCGGGAACAACCATTGCTGTCTGGCTCATGGCCCCCTAGCAAACTCTCCGAGCAGTTTTTAGGACCTGCCTTTCAAATGCCATTTCAAAGTTTTTAAGATTTCACTTCCTATTTACACCCCACATTTCCTCCCAGGAGCTCAAGGTGGCATATGTAGTTCTCCCCCCCCCCCATTTTATTTAGAGGCAAGGGAAAAAAGAGAAGAATGCAAGCATGTGGCAGTTGCAGACCCAGACAGCACACACCTGTGCGTATCTACACCCGCTGTATCAGGGTGGGTGAGTGACTCATTTTTTACTGCAGAGGGAGGGAACTTCTTTCTGCCTGGGGGCCACATTCCCCTCTGGCCAACCTTCTGAGGGCCACATGCCAGCTGCAGGTGGGGCTGCTAATAAATCACCAAAGTTGTCGATTTTACCCAACACTTGTGTCCCACCGGAGTTTATTCCACTGTACTCACAAACCACAGATATATGTCAGCCTGGGCAAGCTCCCTTGAGGCAAATTCACTCCTACTTAATAGTAACTATGTCCAGGATATTAAAATTTATGCCAAGCGGCTGTCACAAGGGCCCACAATGGCTCCTGGAGAAGAAAAGCCTCTGTCTCCCTGAATCAGAGTGAATGTGTTAATCCAAAGCAGTGCTTATTTTCTGGCGGTACGAAGTGGTATGCAGTACTGACATCTTTTTGAGGGGAAGGAGGCAGCAGGACTCCAAGATCCTGTCAGAGCATCAGGGCCAACCCTACGGCCAGGCTGGGTGGTGCAGGGTGCCAGGGGGGCACTGCGCAGCTGCGCCCGCCCACCCGCCACGGAGCTGCGCCTGCTTGCCGGCCGTGCAGCTCCGGCCGCCCGCCGTGCCGGGAAACGGGGCGGGGGTGCCAGAGGGATCCGTCACACCACGGTGCCAGGGTGCCAAATATACTTAAGACGGCTCTGCATAGCATTGCACCTCCTTCCCCAAGCCCAGGAAGCATTGGCCCAGCATTGGGAAAGAGGTGCAATGCTCTGACAGGATCCTGGGGTCCTGCTGCTGCCTCCTTTCCAATGTTGGGTGAGGAAGGCCTCCTTACCTGGCCGTAGCACCCCAATAGGTGTGTGTGTGTGGGGGGGGAAGGGAGCATCAAGCAGCTAACCTGCCCTCACCACCCAGTCTTGGTGTAAGACCTCCCACCTCCTCCCCCCCCACTGTCTCCCCCATTTGCTGGTGAGTACCAGCATTCCCCCCCCCCCTAGAATAATAGCACTCACCGAATGAAACTCCATTCTCCTCCAAACCTTTACCTGGGCAATGAGAAACCTGACATCAAGGTTAGGAACGAGCCACTGCTGATGCCTCCATCAGATGCCAAGGGCAGTGCTGGTTAAACAAGGAAGCAATTTCCAAAGGTGGCTGACACGCATTAGGAAAGCTGTCATGATGTTCCCTGGGCTTCCTCTCAAAATCGGATTCTGGCAAGGTCCATCCCTTTATGGATCCGGCTCAGCCTTCAGAGGGGATGTAGGTATTTTAGAAGACTAGGAGGCAGCATGAAAGCACTAAGATGTCAATAGTATGTATACTCTGGGAATTTTCCAGGTTTTTTGCTTTGCCTTAAATATTCAGGGGGATATTTAAAAGCAGAGGTCTTGCTTTGTCATGTCCAGAGAGACCTTTATGATCTTCTTTTTTTTTTTAAAAAAAGATAATTATTATTCTGTCTTGCTTCTCTCCCCACTCCCTGCCTCTCCTCCTCTCCTCCAAGTTTAGAACTCCTCCTTGCTGGGAAAGACTTGTGAATAACCTCTTTAGTGAGTTTCCCCCTCCTTCTCTAACAATTGGCATTCATGTAAGAAACCGAGAATAAAAGGGCAGGCACAGGAGCGTCATCTGGGCCTCCTCCACACTAGCGCCTGCTTCTCTCTCTCTCTCTCTCTCTCTCTCTCTCTCTCTCTCTCTCTCTCTCTCTCTCTCTCTCTCTCTCTCTCTCTCTCTCTCTCTCTCTCTCTTTTATGATGGAGGTCTTTTGAAGTCAGCTAGGAAAGGTACCACCCTGTGTTTTGGATTTGGAAAGCCTTTCTTCATCTGAATGTTTTAAAATGACCCCCGCAGCATCTTTTGCAAACAACAAAGCGGTCAAATACTTCAGGCAAGATGAAAAGTGGCTACCTGTCTTGCGAGTCTGATGGCTCAGCCTGCAGCTGAAGTCTCTGGGACTCTGTGCCTTTTGATCTGGCAGGTGGATAGAGACTTTCTCTCTCTCTTCCGTTTTTGGTTATTTTTAAATAGTCGCAATCTTCTTGTCTGCATTGGGATAGAGAGCCTTCTGACTTTGCACGCTTCTTTCCAAACCAGTGAGGGAAATAAATTGTTGATGGCTAGCTGTGTCATGACCTCTTTCCTCCTCAAAAACATCCTTGTCAAGTAATCTGCATTAATTTTTTAAACTTTTTGAGTGGAAGGCAATACTTTCATATTGATTTGATCCAACTGCTGAGAGAGAGGCAGGAGTTGGGGGACTTAGAATATTAGCATTAAAAAGTGCCAGTAATATCTTATATGGTGATGCCATGGGATTCATATAAACTTCACAACCTGCTATACAGGTATGAATCACTATATTTATTAATAATAATTAGCACTTCAAGTTTACAATCTTGGTATGCTTTAGAATGGGCATATAGGAGGAGGCAACATGGAAGCAGGAAGCAACATATGCTTCGCAAATAAAAACAGATACATTTGTAAGAAACTCATAGTAGAGATCATTGCATGCAAATGCACACTTCACACGCATTTGCTACTCTACTCTGCTTTCTGTGTGTGGCATTAATTTCCTTTCCGATAGCTGATGTGAAAGCCAAGAGGGATTCTTGTACTTTGGATTACAATACATACACATTTGAAAAATGTAATTGTCTGATAATGTGTTCTCAAAGTGGCCCATAGCAGCTGCAGTATTTGAAATGGTAGGCAGTGTACTGCATTGTGATTTAGTACTCGTGTACAGGTGTTTACATGTGTGCAGTCATGTGCTCTCCCCCCCTCCCTCCTCCCCCTTCCCTCTCACACACATTGTTCCCAGATGCAAGCCCCAAACCCAACTTGCTAATATCTGTGCTACCAAGAGAACTGTCTCCCCCATGTGGTGTGCGGAGCAGCTGCTTGCTGCTACTACAAGTTGGTCACCTCCCCCTGCTTTCCTCAGACCTCCCTCCCCCCACACTGGCAGACATATTATGGGAGAAGAGCTGGTGCTCAGATCCATCCTGTGGCAGGAGACCACTACGTTTGTTAGATTCCCCCAAGACGTGGAGAAGAGAAGGTGAAAAATGAATGACCAGTGGTGGCAACCCAAAGCCACAGTGTGGTCCCAATGGTGGAAGCATTGGCAGGGTCAATGATAAGGCCTTCTAAAAAACCGGGGGCCCTTCATTGGTGTGATGCTAACCCCTGGAGAATTGCTACTTCTGCAACTCTAAGGTGAAAATAAAAAAAACCAAGGATGTTGTTGGGCTGGGGACTCTTCTCGATAACTAGAGATAGTACAGGTGCAACAAAATTCTGCATGGAACTGAGTCCCAGAAACTTCCCTCCAGGGGTTCCTTGCTAGAGAAGTCATTATGGAAAAGGGTTCTCTGAAATTAGAAGCCCTGCATATATTACAAGGTGCACATTGAAACTCGATACTCTGTGTGCATCCACAGAGGTAGAATGAGTGTTTTCTGATCACATCACTTTGAGTCATCCACTGTCTGCACTTTCTGGAAACAATTGGAAGATATTTTTGTTCCAACTGGCTTCCCCAAGGGAATAAATAACTATTTACCACAAGTGTCTACAGTTTTGCACTTGCTTTAAACGTATTTGTTGTATTTGTGTTTTTTAAACTGTTTTTAATTATATTTAGCATCTGTTGACTTGAGACTGTTGGTGATCATCACCAGCATTATCTTAATCACAGAGCCCCCTTTTGCATTCATGGGACCCAATCCACCAATGGGGAAGTTATACTGGAGTAACTCTGGTTAGGAAAAGAAATGTCCCCGAGATATTTCTGAGCTCGGAAATAACAAGCCCTAGGGGCCCACAATGCTTGCCTCAAAATGTGAAGCAGCGTTACGATCTTCAAATTCTTCTCCGGGTCACATTTTAATAGAGGGCCATTATGAAAACTTGGAGTTTTGTGGGCGTGAAGGTGTGGCTGCAGCCTTTGGTACAAATTTAGAGAAGTTTGAAAAATAGCAAGAATTATTTCCTACTTTGGGGGTGGGGAAATGGCTTAAAAAATAATAATTACTGAGCAAATTTGTTAGGGCAATTTGTTAGGGCAAATGAATCGCTTCCCTGCCAACCTTAGCCTGCTAGTTGCCTGCTTTTCCCCCCCTTCTAAACTTGAGGGTTGTATTGCCTATCGGCTTCTTCTTCCTTCATCTCAGTGTGGCCCTTGTAGAACTCAGCAGGCAGGATGACTGCAACAAATACAGAATTGGCTTCCTGTGTCAGGATGGGCTCCCCTGCCTTCCACCCTCCCAGTCCCAAGGGACACCAGTGTTATGGAAATTACGGGGGGGGGGCACATCTTTAAAGTTGTTAAATGTTACAAATATTACGCCTGAATGCATCTTTTTGACTTGACAGCTCAGGGAAGATACCTAGCTTTATAAACCATATAAAATCAACCCCTTTGCCAATTTCCTCCATTCCAACGCCATTTTGCCCTTGGAAAAAGGACGCTTTCCCCTGCCACCTCCCGCCATGACATGAACACACATCCCACCCAGGGAAGTGCCCAGAGGTGACAATTTCTGAGCTGATTGTTGGTCAAGGGAAGCCAAATCCCATCACCGGACTTGCCTAGGGGTCCAGATATGCAAAGGAAGTTCTATTGTACTTTGTGTGGTAGGAAATTAAGAGGTGTTTGCCTCTGCTTATGCTAATCTTGTATAGCCCTCCCCTTTCTGACGTTTTAGTGATGTAGTAATGATGTATCAATGATGCTGTACGAACTGTATTCTGGGATATGGTGGGAAAGTTTTAAAAGTCAACATCGCCCCGTGCTCTGGGTTCACTCACTGCTGTTTGAACCTGTTGCGCAACAATAAAGGATCTAAGTCTACTGGTTGCTGTTTAGCTCCAAATTACTGGAATGTCCTTCTTTTACTGACCGCATGGACCTGCGGGGGACTCATACCCTGATGAGTGGGCTGTTGAGTAGTCTCTCAACCCAGAATTTTCCTTATCACCAGTCCCCCTCTGTATGCTGAAATATGTTATGGCTTTCTGTCTGAAAACCTACTACGGTAGGTGGTCATATTGCAGGTAGCGGGGTGAAACTGAACCTAGGGAACAAAAGTCAATTTCTCCGGCATTTCTTTCATCAGCAACAAAGAGAGAGAGAGAGAGAGAGAGAGAGAGAGAGAGAGAGAGAGAGAGAGAGAGAGAAGAAAGTAAAATAAAATAAAATGGCCCCTCGGTTTTACTTGGCTGCCTTTGTAGATTAAAAGACCGATTCCCCTCCCTTTCTCTCGCACACACCTACTTTGCAGAATGCTCAAAGGTATTTTCTCTCTCTCACCCACATCTCTTTCTTCCTTTGCTGCCTCCTCCTTAATTTGGTATATAACCTCTATTTTGCTTTCTTCCCCACTCTTTTCTAATGCACATTTATTGAGATAGGGGTGAAAGGAGAAATTACATAAACCGGAGCTCCTGCTACAGCAGCTGCCTCCGATGAGAGAACCTCGCCGAAACTGCTCCCTCTTATAATTAGAAAAATCTGACTTTCTTTAAGGAAGGGTAATGTCTCCACTCTCAGATTCCCCATTCACGCACCTAATTGCTCCTTGATGAAATGAATAAAGACATTTGTGTGCAATCTATCTACCTATATTTGCAAAGTTGCTGAAGCAGTGGATGTTGGATGAGATGCATCCTTTCTGGCCCTCTGCAGCCCCACTGCCACCCTCTTTACGAAGAGGTTCAAAACCAAAAGTGGATCAGAAACAGCTTGGTGGAGGTGGGGTGCGGGAGAAGGGCTTGTTCTTGCTTCCTGAGTCTGGGGTTTGAGGAGTGTGAGTTTTTTTTGCAGGCACGTTCTGCAACATGACACTGATGCAATACCAGTGTGGGATAGTGGCGAATTTCTTTTGCACTGTCCATGCATCATTCCAATTTATTCGTTGTTCTGTGATGCATTATTGGTGTCTGGAGGTGCCACACTGCAAACTAAAGCAGGGCAGGGGAAAATAAACTGGAACATTTGTGATAGAGAAAGTTACAGGACTTCAGCAGTATAGGACATGTATACTGCTTTGAAATGAAGCAGCCTCTCCACCTCTAACAGGATTGAAAGTGGAATCACATATCACTGACCTGATGGTCAGTGCACAAATAATCCTGAATGTATAATACAAAGGATGTCTGGAGAGGCCCTGAAAGAAGATTTAGCTACAGATGCCAGACCATGACCTAGAGTTGGCACCTGTTACTTGTTACAGATCTGGGACAATGAGACAGGCAGAAGCAGTGATTCCTTTATCCTCATTCAGAATGGAGAAAGCTGCCTTATACTGAGTCAGACCATTGCTCAACCTTGCTCACTATTGTCTACCCTGACTGGCAATGACTCTCCAGGATTTCAGGCAGGGAGTCTCTCCCAGCCACACCTGGGAGATGTTGGGGCTTGAACCTGGGACCTTCTCCATGCAAAGTGAATGCTCTACCGCTAAGCCACATGAACTCATGTGCTCTGCCACTGAGCTGTGGCCTCAAAGGTAGACAGAGAGGTGAGCGGGTGTGAATGTCAAAGACTGTGGCTGGTTATTTTGATCTGTTGACTCTAGCTCGCTCCGTATCACATCAATATTAGATGACAAAAAGACTGATTTGCCTGAGGTTGCAGAAGCAGTCCCGTGGGCACCACGAAACTGGACCCCATCTTCTGCCCCAATATGCTGCTGCTTCTGGTTAATTTTTTCTGAAAGCAGAGAGAGTCCTGGTGCATATTAAAAGAGAGCTTCCTATTGCCAGCGATCTAGTTAGTATGCTTTAACTAAGTCCCTATAATAGGTTGGAACACCACCAAAAGCAATTAGAGTATATGTATTTGCTTTCTCGCTCTGCTTTGGGGGGGGGGAGGCTGCATTTCCTGCAACTGCATAGACAGCTATTCTGCAATTCTCCAAATGAACACTCCAAGTTCCAAAGTTGATGGTGTCTGTGTTTCCTTGCCCTGCTTACTTTGACTTAATTTGCTTTCACTATCTGGGAAATGGAGATGGGCAGTTTTAAAAATCTTTTGAAGGAAGGTTTAGAGAGATCAATAGTTGCGATTGGAGTCCTAGGGCTGGATTTGACATCTATCTTGCCAGGAGATTGCCTTCTCATCATCTTGACTCCTTTGAATCTGAAAGAACCAAGCACTTTTCATTTGTGGATTATTAGATGCAGAGGCAGGATGCAGTCTGATGAGTCAGTTTCAATCTCTTCCCCGCTCCTTTCCAGAAGAGAAATTAATTTTATGTTGTGTTTTAGATCAGATATTAATGTTGAACTGATTTGGTTGAGGTTGTAGTTTCAACTGGACAATCTCATGTTCTCCTTGTGTCTGGTGGTTACAAAAATTCTTTAGTGTAACAAACAGCAAGAAGATGACAGGAACAGAGATTGTGGCTACAGACAGCAAATTACTATATATTTTGGAAAGCTTTTTTTTTACTGTGCATTTAGACATTTCTTAAGGCATTGTAGCCAAATTTTGCATGACAGTTCCTGGGATACAGGACCAGGTTTTAATCTAGGTTTTGGATACAATTGGATGCATTTTGGATCAAAATGATGGGCTTGTGCTTTGAGGAACTGGTGCCAGGCAGCAGCAGGAACAAAGATGCCACTAGCAGGAAGTGGGGGAAAACACATCAACCCCATTCGTGGTCCCACCTTGCCAAAAAAAGTCTTCCATCTTCGAAGCTTCTGAAGGCTTTTAGGCTCAGCACTTATACTGTTGATGGCGATAGGCTGCCACTGTGACTTAGCACTAGCTGCCCATATGCTACCAGGCTGGGTTCAGTGTTCTTGTATTCAATTACAAGGCCCTTAACAATTTTGATACCTCAAGTTGTGCCTAAGCCCTTATATCCTTGTTCAGTCAGTGGGATACTGGGCGGAGTCACTGTTAGGGGGTCCCCCCCCCATAGCCCGGTATGCACCAGAAGCTGTGTGTTTAGTATTGCTGGCCCAATTTTGTGTAACTCGCTTCTAGCTGAGGTCAGGCAGCCCCCCCATCCCCCCCACTAAAGAGGTTGTTGTAATCGTTGGCGTTTTAATCAATGCTTGGTTTTCGACTTTTAACTGATGTTTATTTATTTTTCCTATTGCATCTTTGTAAACTGCTTGGAGACTCTTGTAGCTAGTCAAGTGGCATCTAAACTGTTGAAACAAAACAAAACTAATGCAACAAAGTGACAAGATATAATAATCCCAAAGGCAGCAAAACTATAATTATGGGGTTGGGTGGAATGCTCCTTCTATTCAGAGTAGAGCCTTTGAAGTGAATAAAAATGACGAAATTAGGTTCATTCATCTCAGTAGACCATAGCTGGCTAAAAACCACCCCAATTCCTGGACTGAATGGGCATTGCATCTTTTGTCCTCTATCCAGAAAAGCAACAAAGTTGGGTCCCTTTACTTCCTACCTCTGGGCATGTTCCTGAATGTGGAGCCATAATTGTGTTCCCCCCTACTTCTATCCAAAGATCAGAAACAGAGCAAAATAAAACAGTATCCCTTTCAGCCAAAAATACGCGATTAAGGTGGAAAGAAATGACTCATCAGTTTTGAACTCCGAGAGCTGAGAGTGTTGGTGTGCTTGTTTTCCTTTAAAGGTATTAATGACGAGAACAACCTCAGACAGGCAGGCTTAGTTTGGTTTATTAATCAATAACAAAATAACATTAGAGACTAATCAGCATTACAGTTCGGTAAGAAAGACACAAGAGGCAATTATAGCTTTTCAAAGGAACCAAACAGATTAACATTTCTTCGAAGAATGCAAAAACATGCACAATATTTATAGATTGCCAAGACAAAGCTAATCTCTTTTACCCATAATCCTCTTAATGAGAAATTCCATTCACAATCACTCCCATCTTCTGGGCTCCCCGCTCCCGCTCCCCCCCCCCAGTTGATGCTAATCCGCATAGATGGAGCATCAGGATCAGCACAGCTGGTGGAAGCGAAACGGGGATGGTCCCCGATTCTCAGAGGTGGAATTTACTAGAGCCGGTTCTGAAAAGCAACATTTCTCCAAAACTATTGTTGCTGAAACATTGTGTTTGCTTTCCAAAATGCCCTCCTCTGGGTTTCTTTATGAGAGGAAGGGGCTTCCTCAGCCAGCTACCCCTTGCTGTGAACCACCTGTGGCTCAGACATCCCTCTCCATCTCCTGTCCCTCAAAGCAAGCTTTTTGCAGTTTGATTTATTGCCCAGACCTTTTTGTGTGTGTGTGTGTGTGTGTAACCAGTCTCCGATATCATAAAATATTAAATGCATCCATACATTGACTCCCACATTTTGATAAATTTCACGTCTCATTGGGCACCGGAGTCAAGGACAACTGCAAATTTTCTCTTGGCACGGGATCAAGATGTGAGCTATATATATATATATATATATATATATATATATATATATATAGAGAGAGAGAGAGAGAGAGAGAGAGAGAGAGAGAGACAGAGAGAAAACTCTATTGTTTTATGTTGCTGTCTTCATTTTACTTGTGATTCTGTTTACAACCGAGTCTCTGTCACTATGGCAACCTACTTAGGCAAATGTGGTTTACATTCTTGAGTTTTGGACAGCATGCCTCCCTCCCTCTCCATCACTGTCAGGAAAGTGACTACGTATAGGCAGAGAAAGAGAGAGGTTTGCACTTGTCTGCCTTCCTCTCTTAGCAGAGCGGCACACATGTTGCCTGGCGCCAAACAGGAGATGGACCGCCCTGCGATGCTCCCAACACCCTTGCCTTTTCCCCAAATGGCTGTTCTGTCAAACAGCTCATGTGGTCTAATGAGAGGATTAGGCTGGGATTTCCATTCAAAGTTTAAGGGCAGATTCATGCACTTCCTGTTCGTTAGTAGAACGGCTGTGTGTGTGTGTTTTTCTCTCTGCTGCAAACTGTGTGGCAGCTTGGAAGTGGGGACAAAAAAGGAAAAGCGTAGCATCTTGTTCCTTTCTGACCTTCACTCAGAGGCCACCAGACTGGGAGTTTGCACCCCCTCCCTGACCAGGGCAGTCTCCAGCAGGTCGCGTGCCCTGGTGCTGAGGGGCGGAGATCGCTCCGGCGCCCCCGCCCTCGCAGGGCGCAGTAGGGTTTCCGCGTGGCTTTGCCGCTCGCCGCCCGGCCTACCAGCCCGGCGCCCTGGCACACCGCGCCACCAGGGGTCTACCTAGAGCCGGCCCTGTCCCTGACACTGCAATGCAGAGACTTAAAACAGTATTTGCCAACCGGATGCCCTCCAGATATTGTGGACTACAACTCTCAGCTCTGGCTGGGGCTGATGGGAATTGTAGTTCAGCAACATCAGCAACACCCACTGGGATGCAGGCTCTCTGTGCTGCCAGCACCTCATCTGAAGTCTCAAAGAGCCTCTGCTAAGGATTTATCCTGGCACCTCTCGTTTTCAACTTGCATATAAATGATGTGGTTATACAGTTGCCTGCCTCTCAATATTCCCTCCTCCAGTTAAAAACATTTCAACTCTTCTGTATACAGATGACACAGTCTTGACATCTTTAACTCAGATTGAGTTACAATGCCTTCTTCAGTAATTTAGTAATTACTATAAAAATGAAGGCTTGCAGCTTAACTATAAAATCCTGCCATAAGTGGTATTTCCCCCCCAGAAAAGACATTGCAAACCTCTCTGAATGTTAGATATAGTAGAAATTGAGTGTGTACACTCTCTCTCTCTCTCCCCCCCCCCCATGTCAAAACCAGCATTGGGTGTTTTAAGTTTCTGCCGACTTAGGGAGTGGAAATCTGATAGCAGCAGCACAGAAGTTGTATAATAGTATTGTAAGTTTAGATTGGGGTTTGCTGTATGCCCGAGTCCCTTCTAATTCAACTGCTGGAATAGCCAAACAGGTTTCTTGGTAATAATGGCCTAAATATGGGTCATTAAGGTAACAAAGGAAGTGGCTCTGTGCCAGAGAGAAAATGCTCCCTCAAATGTCTGTTAGTTAGAAAGACAACACAGAGTTGAGTTGTATGCAGGGGTGGAGGAAGGGGGGGTGCAGTGGGTGCAGTCTGCCCCGGGTGTCACCACTGAGGGGGGTGACAAAATGCTGGGCGGCACTCACCGTGGAGCATGTAGCGCGTGCAGGCTCCGTGCTGCTCAAACGGTCTGGCTGCTGCCTCCCCCCAGCTGTAGAGCGGCTGAGTGGGAGGAGGCAGGCCGACTCCGGAGGCCCCGCGGTGCGCCCTGCCCCTATGGGTGGCTCACTCCGCTCCTGGGCGCGCCGCCCCAGACGACCAAGAGGCTTCCTCCGCCACTGGTTGTATGAGCTAGATACTAGAAGCAGATTGCAGTCTGTGCAGCTGAGAGATAGAGCCATGCCTGATTTCTGCTGGGATCCAAGGCTGCAGCTATGGGAGAAGCAAGACCTTCTTGGGCTGCTGTGAGCCCCTCCATCATGTGCAGGAGTGCCAACTTGAATAATATTTTAAGGGGGAAGTTAACCCCCGCCCCACACAATCGATCACAAGACACGTTGCACATACAGCGTTTGAGTGGCAATGCCCATCAATTTGGGGTAGGGGGCTCAAATAATTTATTGGGGTCCCCCAAGACCCCTCGGCCCCTCGGAGTTGGCTGCTATGATCATAGGTTCAGGTTGTATACATGTGTAAATAAACCATATATCATAAAGACACCACGGTCTTCCCTGTCCCTCATTCTGAAGAAACTGAACCCTGGGTAAGATCCTGGAAACCCCAGGTTCAAACACTGCATGGAGACCTTGGTGGTGTGCAATAATAGGAAGCACCTTCCATAACTTCGCTACATAGCCTAGGTGTGGGTCTCGGGGAATACATGTCCCTTGAAGAGAATCCAAAACAAATACATATGGCTGTTACAGGTAGGTAGCCGTGTTTGTCTGAGTCGAAGCAAAATAAAAAAATTCCTTCAGTAGCACCTTAAAGACCAACTAAGTTTATATTTTGGTATGAGCTTTCGTGTGCATGTGTGTATCTGAAGAAGTGTGCATGCACACGGAAGCTCATACCAAAATATAAACTTAGTTGGTCTTTAAGGTGCTACTGAAGGAATTTTTTTATTTTACATATGGCTGTTGTTGGTGCTCTTCCCATCAGTTCCCTCCTAATTTATGCAGAGCAGAACTGGAAGTAACAACAATACAAACAGTGGCATGTGAAATCATATTAAACTTTTGGCTAATAAATATGAGCCTTGCTATCTGCTTTAGGTAGCCTTTGTTTCATCCCTGGTCGTGAAATTAGGCTTTTCTGAACTGTGTGTAAAGAGTTTGGCATAAAAAAGCTCTTAAATTAGAAACTCACTGATGGACACTGCAACCATATCCATTTATAAAAAAATAAATAGCACCGCCGTATACATTCCTCTTGCACTACCTTGGCATTTTAAGGATTTGCAGAAACTGAGAGATAAGACAGCCTTTGCGAAAGCCCGGCTAAATCTGATACTTTCAGCTGTTTTAGAAAGAAAATTCAGAAATGTACCATATTCTGAGCATGCCTGTCCTCCTGACTTAAACCGAGTTGAAGACCTTGTACAAATTATTATATTGTGCCCTTTGCAAAAGAAGATTGAGGGGATTATACTTGGGAATTTTTTAAGGAAATATGGAGAGTGAGGCCTGACCATGAGCCTGCAATTTATATAGTGGATGGATAAAAAAGCTATACTGTATCTCCCTATACTATTTTTGCACTTTCCCATCATCACACTGGGGACCATGTATGCATGCATGTACAGCTGAGTTAAATGGTGAAGGAAACCCATAAAGTCCTGAGCAGGCCGGCCAGTGCAGTCCAGGCACGTAGGCCTTGCACTCCCTCTGCCTTTGCAGTCCCTTTTGGTGAAGGCAAGGGGGTGAAGGGTTTGTCCACCACCCTTCCACTAAGAGAAGGCAGCCTGCATTATAGAGGGGCGGGCTCTCTTCTTCCGAGCCAGCAGCAAGGAGGGAAGGGCAGAAAGAAAGCCAATAAGAGGAGAAGCCTGCAAGTGCAGCAAGGAAGTTGTGTTGGTGGCAAAGGGGAAAAAACACGTCCCAACGCTGCAGGTTGCTGCTGCTTACTGAGAGGGGACAGGTGAGGTTCAGGGAGCTGGAGAAGTGTGGCTCCACAGGGGCATCAAATGGACTTGTCTGCCACAGTCTTTGTTCTGTGAGCTCCCTCTCTTGGTAAGCAGCAGTGATCCAAGAAGCCTGGAGAACAACCTAACCTCACACCCCCCCCCCCATGGCTCACCAGCCGCTACTGCAATTGTAAGGAGCTGAGAGGAAATGAGAGGGTTGGTCAAGAGGTAAAGAGGGATTTGCAAGAGGGTATGGGGTGGGGTGCATAGGTGGGTTAGTGAGCAGGGGCACAACCTCTAGCATATATAGCTAGGGATATATATGGGGAGCGGGTGGCGCTGCGGTCTAAACCACAGGGCCTCTTGGACTTGCTGTTTGGAAGGTCAGCGGTTTGAATCCCCGCGACGGGGTGAGCTCCTGTTGCTCTGTCCCAGCTCTTGCCAACCTAGCAGTTTGAAAGCATGCCATCGCAAGTAGATAAATAGGTACTTCTGTGGCGGGAAGGTAAACAGTGTTTCCGTGCGCTCTGGTTTCCATCATGGTGTTGCATTGTGCCAGTAGCGGTTTAGTCATGTTGGCCACATGACCCAGAAAGCTGTCTGTGGGGAAACACCGGCTTCCTTGGCCTGAAAGCGAGACGAGCGCCACAACTCCATAGCCACCTTTGACTGGACTTAACCATCCAGGGGTCCTTTACCTTTACCTTTTTACTTTTTAAAAAGATGGCTGTAATTAGAAATATTCTGTACAGCTGAATTTGGAAAAGTTTGAAATTCACGTTGTTAAATTTGAGTTGCCAAACCTAGCAGTTTGAAAGCACGCCGGTGCGAGTAGATAAATAGGTACCACTGCGGCAGGAAGGTGCATGGCGTTTCTGTGTGCTCTGGTTTCCGTCACAGTTTAGTTATGCTGGCCACGTGACCTGGAAAGCTGTCAGTGGACAAACACCAGCTCCCTCGGCCTGAAAAGCGAGATGAGCATCACAACCTCATAGTCGGCTTTGACTGGACTTAACTGTCCAGGGGTCCTTTACCTTTTTTACCTTTTATAGCTCTTATTCATATATTTATGAATGAGAGAATATATACGGTAGCTATGAATAGCATATTTTCTGTCTGCAGTAACTGATGAAAGGAGAATATCCTCCAAGAGAGAATGCAATGCCTTGTCAGGAGCTTCAGAATTTTAAGTTTGTTTTATGCTTTCTTCCGTCAGGTTTTCCTTGATTTTATTCAGACTTGCGTGAATTATTTTTATTTCATATTAATATATTCTTTTAAAGGGGCATGTTGTCACCTGACAGGGGAATTTGGCATGATGAGTCTGTTCCTGTCATAGCATAGTGCTAATAATGACAAGCCTGCAGGTTCGATCCCCGTATGGGACAGCTGTATTTTCCTGCATTGCCAGATGATTCTCGGGGTCCCTTCCAACTTGACGATTCTATGATAGTTTAGGTCTGAACTAACTTCTATTGCTGTCACCTTACGTCACTGTCACCCTGTTAAACTTTGGTTTTGCGGCGGTCTGGTGGCTGGATGCAAATAGAGGAATCTGAACCTGGTGCCAGTGACTTCAGCCATCTGTTGCTACAGTCAGCCAGGCAACATAGGCCCAGAAGCCGGATGGCCGGTTCAAGGCCAGCTGGCCCTCCAGCCAGTTGGGAGCGCATCAGAATTTTGCAGCACATCCTCCCTCCGAACAGAAGTGCCTCAAGCCAGTCACTCTTTCCAACCAAGGCAGTCCAATTCTCCATTTTTCTTTTCCAATTAACATTCAGTTTCCTGCGGCTATGGAGCATGATCATTCCTAATTGGGTTTTTTTTGGGGGAGGGGCAACTCTTATAAATTTTTTTTAATGTACTATCTCAAATCTGAGCATGCCAATACCCCGGTTTGGTTTCTCTGTGTCCCTGTTCTGCTGGCTTTGACATTGACAAACACCACCTGAACTTGATATTAGAGGGAGTGATTTGGTTGGGTTTAAGGGACCAGGAGAAAGTGAGGTGCTTGTCTTTCTTTACAGATTGCCGCATGGCCTGGTAGGTGAACTAGACATGGGAGTTAGCAGTGCAGTTCGTAACTCCTGTCACTTTCATGGCCTTGCTCTGAGGACTGTATTTCTTATTGCCCAGGCTGATTGAACATTATCCTGTGTTATGGCAACAGAAGGGTGGAGGGAACTCATCCCAATAGTCTCATGTATACTTTCTGGAGTTCTTTCTTTCTTTCTTTCTTTCTTTCTTTCTTTCTTTCTTTCTTTCTTTCTTTCTGCTTTTTAAATAAATGTGTGTGTGTGTACGTGCGTGCGTGCGTGCGTGTGCATGTGCATGTAAAGTAACGAGAAATTTAGCCCCCCCTCCTCTTTGCAATGCAGCAAGCTAATTGAAAATAACATTAATGTTAATGATGCATTCCGTGTTTAGAAGTTAGAGAGGTGATTAATACATTGTACGTTGTATATTAACACCTTCTTAGTGGCATAATGGAGACACAATATATGCTGTGCTGCGATCAGGTTGTTTATTTCCCCCCCTCTCTCTTGCTCTGCTTCCCTTGCCGCCTTTATACCATGAAACTGAAGGCTTCTGACTCACAAGGCTTTGATTTAAAGAATACTTTTAAGTCAATCAATAAAAGATTATTTCTCAGGCTTTAAAAAAAATTGTTTTGCATGAATTGAGAGTTGAGAGGCAACGAATGGAAAGATATTTCCAGTGTATGGGGTTACACATTTTAATCCTCACACCAGCTCTGTAAAGTAAGATTGAGTTTAGCAATGGGGAAATTAGCGATTTGCTCAAAGTAATCCAGTGAGATTTCACAGTGAGATCCAGAGTTTCACAGCAGCATCTTTCTTACCCCAACTTGAGATGACAGGGATTTGCACCTGGGACCATCTGCATGCAAAATGTGCTCTACCCAGAGCCGTCTTTCCCATTGGTGTTAGTGGTTCATTGCGCCAGGGCGCCGGCCTCTTGGGGCACCCTAGCGAGTGGGGGAGCTGTGCGGCTTTGCCGGCAGCCTCCCCTTTCCCTGCATGCCCGCCAGCTGTGCCCTGCCAACTATATGGCTGGCACGTGTGCAGCTTCCTTCCCAAGCCTCTGCATCTGCAAAAGATGGTCCTGCTCCCAGTCGTTGTCCTCCTCCTGCTTCCTGGCGAAGGGCAGTGCACAGCCTTCCCGGGCTGCCTTCTCGGGCGCCCTGACGCCAGAGAGCATGTCCGCCAGCACGTTTTCCTGTTTGATCGCTGCCATCATGCCGGGAATCGGGGCGGTGGGGGAGGCAGAGGACATTTTCCACTGCTCTCTCCCTTGTTTTGGAGTTGCCGGGGGGGGGGCACTGGAGGGATCTTTGCACCACGGCGCCAGATATGCTTAAGACGGCACTGGCTCTACCACTGAGCTTTTGCCCTTCCCAAAATTAGAACGTAGGAAGTTACCTGATTCAGAGTCAGACCATTGACCCATCTTGTTCAGTACTCACCATAGTTTCAAAAGGCCTTTCCCAGTCCTACCTGGTGATGCCAAGAACTGAACATGGGACCTTCATGCACAGCATGCGCTTTGTCACAGATCCAAAACCCTCCTTCTCTTTCCTGCTTATTCAAGAGAGCCTTTAGGGAGAGCTTTCTCCCTTCCTCCTCCTCTCCACTCACTAACCAGCAACTGCATCCAATATCCCTTGTAGTCGTACTTTTTCCAACGGTGATAAATCACAGTTACACTGTCTCTGGCACAACTGTGGTATGAAGGCTTTGATTAATCGTTAAGGGGGTCAGAAATATTGTGTCCGTGTGACGTGGAAGAGCCCAGCCTCTCTGTGCCCCCCTCCCTCTCATGTGTGCACATGTTTGTGGGAAAGAAAGCACCATGCGCTTAGCTGTAGATTTGACTTCTGAAGTTACAAATTTGCCATGCACTCTGGGATCTAGCCTCTTCACAAATTTTCTGGCTTCGCTTGTACAGCTGGCCAATAAAATATCATTTAATTTAATTGCCCAGTGCCTACTTGTGTCTTTGAAACTACCGTTTAATGCCTGTGGGAGAAAAATCCATCGAGGGGAGAGGGAGGCTGACAATCTAACCCTCCAAGTGCTCCCTGATGGATTGAAAGGCTTTGAGGATGTGGCTTGCTTTTGCCTTGGGGCCCTAACCCTTTAAGTCTGAAATGCAGAACCTTTCCCTCATTTTTTTAGAAATAGTACCATAGGTTGGTTCAAAGATTCTCCCACGCTGCTCTTGTTGAACTGTTTTCTCATCCCGTCTTACTCCTCCCACAGAGTTCAGGCAGCCTTTTTGCAATCATCTTCCTTGACAAGGGAGTGGGGAGGGAGAGAAGCAAGCAAGCAATGGAGTCTTCCAATACAGGCGAAAGTCTGTTCATTTGCAAGTCTGGAAGGAATGGCTGGGAGATGATGGTGGGTGCTAGCCTCATGGTGCAGACCCCTTTCCCCGTCCTCTGCCAAATGGCCCAAAACCACAGACGTGCCTCCCAGTCCATTTAGCCCTGGAATTAGTGGCGGGGATATTAAGCAAGTTCTCCCAAGTGAAAATGCCATTGTAAAAAGGGAAGAGATTTCTTCTTCACCGCCACCAACATGGATTCCTCTGAAAATGGATTAGACAAATTAACGGAGGAGGAGATGGCTATCAGTGGCTACTACCCATGATGACTATGTGTTGCCTCCGTGGGCAGAGGCTGTATGCTTCTGAATACCAGTTGCTGGAAAGAGCAGGTGTGGTGTGTTCTCAGATCCTGCTTTCTGGTTTCCCACAAGGCATCTGTGTAAACAGGATGGTACATGGACCTGATCCAACAGGTTGAATGCAGGTTCTGTATGCAGTAGGGTCAAGCTCCAGTATCTTTGATGCTGGCCTAGGAGATGCCCCTTTCTGAAATTCTGGAGAGCTGTTACAAGCAGGGGCGCCATCTCGCCATCAGGATTGTGGGTGCCCACCGCCGTAACATGGGTGTGCGACGCCACACATACCTGCCTGCAAATAGTGCATGTGATGTCACACATACGACGTGCAACATCACATCACGTTTTTGAAGGAGGGTGCTACCAGGGCTGCCCCTACATGCAGGCTGGGTGGCGCAGGGCACCACGGCGCCGGCCCACCAGGAGGGTGCCATGAGCTGCGCCCGCCCGCTGGCCGGCTGGCCCGCTGCGCAGCTGCGCGCTGCGCCCACCCGTCCACCACGCTGGGAAACGGGGTGGGAGGGCGCCGGAGAGATCCGGCGCACCACGGTGCCAGGGGCACTTAAGACGACCCTGAGTGCTCCATGCATGCGTGTACATGTGAGGTGAGTGACATCACACGTCTGGGTTGCAGGTGCTGGCAGCACCTCCTCTTCCTCCTCCTCTTCTTCCTCCTCCTCCTCTCCACAACCAGTGGGGCACCCTTTTCTGTGTGGAGGGGCTCAGATTCAGAGGCAGAGAGACTTTGCCCCCACGTCTGCCCCCCGCCCCGGAAAAGGGTGACTCACTGGCTGGCTGCAGAGAGCGGAGCTGAACTGCTTCTCTCTTGGAGACAGTGCCACAAAGGCTGGCTGCCTGCCTCTCTCTGGCTTTGCTCATAGACAAGGAGGAGTGGTGGATACCAGTTGCCCAGAAAGGACCAGGGGGGTGACACTGAGGAGGAGTGAGATTTTGAGCCTGACTCAGACTTGTGGAAGCAATCCACAGAGGGAACCATTAGGGAAGTATTGGAGCCGGAGAATGGGGGTGAAGGACAGAAGCACAGTGTGAACACAGACCCTGAGAGAGGTGAGGAGAGGGCAGAGCAGAGGCTACACCTTCCATGTTGCAGGACATTCCTCTTCCGGCCCCTCCCCCCCAACCCCTTTCTCAATGCGAGAAAAGAGAGCTGAAAAATGGAAAGAGCAGATAAAGAAAGCAGAATCATCCTGGAAGAATGCACAAGAGAGAAAGGGAAGGAGGGGTTTCCAGCTTCTGCAACTTTCATACCCTAAGAGCGCCACTGTCGGGTATCTCTGATTGTGAAGCAGTAAAGTTCTTTGCCTTCAAGTCATGTACCTGTTTCTGATTTGCAGCCCAGTTGGGAAGGCTATTCTGGCAGCCTGTGACATTGACTTTGTGGATGCCCGGTCCCCACAATTATATTATTGTGGGTGCCCAAGCACCCACAGCCCCCTGGAGTTGGCTCCTTTGGTTACAAGTCAGTGTAAACAGTACTTAGCTAGCTGAACTCAAGGGTCTAACTCAGTTTAAGGGTGCTTCCTATGACTGATATTGTTGCCTTAATATTCATCACTAATATAAATGAAGATGGGAAGCTCCTCCCTCCCTCCCTCCCTCCCTCCCTCCCTCCCTCCCTCCCTCTTTTTACATTTATATACTGTCTTTCATGCAAGGAGTTCAAGGTAGCAAAACATGGGTCTCCCCCTTCCCATTTTATTCTCACAACAATCCTATGAAGTAGGGTTCCTAGCCACATCTCTTATCATTCATAGTGTATAAAAAGATGTGAGGAGAAAGTGGCGCTGTGGTCTAAACCACTGAGCCTCTTGGGCCTGCCAATCGGAAAGTTAGAAGTTTGAATTCCCACAACGGAGTGAGTTCCTGTTGCTCTGTCCCAGCTTCTGCCAACCTAGCAGTTCAAAAGCATGCCATTGCAAGTAGATAAACAGATACTTCTGTGGCGGGAAGGTAAACAGTGTTTCCGTGCGCTCTGGTATCCATCATGGTGTTGCGTTGTGCCAGTAGCGATTTAGTCATGTTGGCCACATGACCCAGAAAGCTGTCTGTGGAGAAACACCGGCTTCCTTGGCCTGAAAGCGAGACGAGCGCCACAACTCCATAGCCACCTTTGACTGGACTTAACCGTCCAGGGGTCCTTTACCTTTACCTTTTTACTTTTTTAAAAAATGGCTGTAATTGGAAATATTCTGTACTGCTGAATTTGGAAAAGTTTGAAATTCACGTTGTTAAATTTGAGTTTGGAAATCCATGCAAAATTTCGCTTCTGCTTTGGTCTGTCTTTGCTCCTAGCTCTCGAGGCATCCAGCTAGCTATCAGCTATTATTCCAGTCTATAATCCGGGGCCCTTGTGTTCTGTATGCCTCCCTGGGTCCTGGCTGGCTGGCAGACAGGCAGATCCCGGAGGGTTTCAACAGTGATTTTAACCAGCCAGTATTTTCACTCATAAAATCATGTTCTGCCAAGTAACCAGCACTAAGATCTAAAAAACCAATAAATGTCAGATTTTGCAAGGGTTACTTCTGCGAGAGTATGCTATTTTATCGGCTGTTGTATTTCTTCTTCTTACAGTGGACTGTGGTTTTGTTTTTTGCTTTTATCTATTTGTTGTAAGTCACCTTGAGAAGTTGTATTGGGGAAGGGCTGTGGCTCAGGAAAAGATCCATGGGAGACAGGGCTGCAAAAGGATTCTCCATAGTATCTGAGTGACCCACCTGCAATGTTTAGCCTCAATCCACAAGCCCCCAAAGGGCAAGTTCGGTTTGTCATTCATGGAAATGAGATGAAGTCGAAGTTAGCGTAAATAAACCTGTTGTATGTTCCAGCCGCTAGAGGGAGAAAAAAAGAAAAAATGCAGCTGAGTTTCCAGCTGGAGAGAGAAAAATAAAGAAGTGTGTGTATGTCAGTGAGGTTCTCATTGTAGTCTTCCTAGTTTTGCTAATGTGCTTCATTATGTAGAGCTTTGTTCCACTTGATTCCACTTAAGTTCTGCCTGGATCGGTGGAGTTGCCAAGCGGACATTATGTCCCCCCCCCCGGCTTCAAAATAAAAATAAAATAATTGCCAACGCTCCTGGAAAGATGAGCCAGTCTCCTTTCAAAGCGAGAGCTGTCCATGTGGGTTTTATGAGGCAAAACTCCCACAAAAAGCTAGATGGAAAAAAGAAGCACACCCTGTTCTGTATCCCCCTCACAGATAAGACACACAGAGAAAACTCTCTTATGAATCAAGAAACCCCTCATGGTTTTCCCCGCAGACTTGGTGGCATGTTCTGTTCTTGCAGCCCAGCAGGGGGTTGGACCAAGGTGTAGGTGGCAGCCATTTTGTTCCGTGACGAAAATTATGTTCAGAGGAGGCCCTTTTGGCAAATGCGTTTAACTGTGTGAGCTAAGGGAGGAAAGAAAAGAAATCCCCCCAGCCAAGCAAAAATATTATAAAGAGTCCCCTTCTGATATTAATTTGCTACTGGCCACTTGAAATTCCTATGCTGTGTCAAGGCTGGTCGGTGCTAGGGTTTTTTGCGCCCTAGGCGAGATCACCTTCTGCCCCCCCCCTTTCCCAGAGTTGTTGACCTTTTTTAGAAAAAATAAAAGTGGAATAAAAAAATAAAAATAGAAAATAGAAAAAAATAAAAAGTAGAAAAAATAAAAATAAAATAAAAAACAGCTGAGAGGCGCGACGAGGTGGCCCCAGGCTTGTGCTCCCTGTGCGCCTCAGGAGCTTTGCACAGGGAGCACGAGCCTGGGGTCGCCTCTGCTGAACAGCTGAGAGGCGCGGTGAGGTGGTCCCAAGCTTGCGCTCCCCACGCGCCTCCGGAGCTTCACGCGGGGAGCGCGAGCCTGGGGCCGCCTCCACTGCACCTGTCAGCTGTTGAGCGGCTTCAGGCCGCTCTCCGGAGGCACGCGCGCCTTGGGATAGTGGCCTGAAGCCGCTCAACAGCTGACAGGCGCAGTGGAGGCAGCCCTAGGCAGCACCGGGGGGGGGGGCGGCGGGCAGGCTGGCCCGCGCCCCCTCTATTTTGGCGCCCTAGGCAGCTGCCTAGTTCGCCTTAATACTGTCATTTTGCTTTTGTTACTAAGCAGAGTGCTGACTGAGGTGAGGAGGCCTCCGTATCTCCATATGTCAGAATCAGGACTTTTCCCACAGAGGCTGTGTGCCTTTAACTTCTGAAAGGCAGGAATAATTTCAACAGGTGTAGCTCTCCCTCACCACTACCTTGCTGGTGAGATATTGACTAGGGTTCAGTTCATTTCTCTGCTATGAAGTTGACACTGGGCTAGCGCCTGTCTCTCAGTCTGACCTCCTTAGAGGGAAGTTGTGAAGGAGAAAGTGTGGAAGGGGGCATTGTACAGCATCATGGTCTCCTTGGAGGAAGATGTAATACATTCATTACACTGGTGCACTGAATGGAAGCGTTGCTGTTTGCCATTGGTGCTAAAAGCAGAGGAACCAGATTTTTACACTTTTAAAAACGGAATTCTAAACATCACTCACAGTGGAACTCAAACACTATAAATGTTAAATGCAGTTGCAAGTTACGTCTTGATATTGACACTAATGGTGTGGTTGGCAGGGCCTTCATGTCATTTCAATAACCCATCAAAGTGTGCCAGATTTTGCTGCAATAAACATTGAAATTTGGAGCACCGGTACTTTTTTATTATGGGAAAACCTGGCCGCTTCGCAGCGTATGTGTGTGTGTGCTGTCCCCGATTGATATTGCTTGGGAACTTTTTGTACCAAGGCTGAAAAAGTCAAGTGTGGATCAGCTATTACAAATTAGCTCTCTCAATGATACAACACATGATTATGGCATTTGCTAGAGGGGTCAGGAGAGTCTCTGGCTGGCTGTGACTTTAAAAACTCATCTGTCATTCACAGCCTCAAAAGACCCACCTGAACATTAGCGACACTCTGCAATAGGTGAAAAAAAATGTACCGGTATCCTTAGCACATTCCTTCTGGGGAAAGGGGGAGGGCAGAAAAAAAGTCAAGAACCACCCCTTCCCAGGATACATCTCTATATCTGATGGTCTTCCTAAACATGCCACATTTTTAGGTATTGTATGCCCTTGAGTAAAACAAGGGCATGTTTGCAACCAACCTCACATTAACAAATTCCACCTGGTACTGATCTGACCACACACCTCGTATTGGTAAATGTAGTCTGTTTTCATCAAACACCCCAAAATATATATAAAAAAATCTACAGGTGGGTGGGCAGGAGAAACATCCGATAGCTAATGGCCACCAGTCGATGATCTTAGCTTTTATTGACTGTCCGCATGTTGATGAACAGCAGCACTCTTTATTAATAAAATACCTGCAGCATCTCTCCCGGTTAGAAAACTGTGACGGATTTATCCCACTTTGGCAGCTCGCTCCTTCGCCTCCCCTTTGGCCCTGGTTTTGCATGCAGTGCAGACCTGCCATGTCTTTCTATTCCCCTTTTGTCTGTGGTGATAATAGCCTCAAATTAAGCCCCTAGAGTGGCTTCTGGAATCCGGCATGCCCTACCTGATTTGTGCTTGGAGCCTGTGCTTGGTTATTTTATTTTGTTTCATTGTTGCTTGCAGACCCCGTGGCTGCTCAAGCTGGCTCGGCCTGGAGTGATTCAGCTGCCGAGAAACCGCTGGTGCAGTTGGCTCTCTCAGTGCCAGCTTTCTTTTGGAAACGATATGGGGGCAAAGGGGTTATACATTTCAGTAATGCTTGCTGCAGCTCAACCTGCAAGGAAGCCTTAAGTGTGTGTAACTGAGACAATTGCACCTTCTTTGCCTGTTTACCCCCGGGATTCCTTTCCTATACAGTTTCTCATCTGAAAGTAAGAGCCATTGAACTCGGCTTAGGATCGTTCTGTATCCCTTTTACTGACACCGTAGTTTAGGTTAAAGAAAAGGCGTGTTAAGTGGTGACATGATGCAGGGGTTGCCAACTCCCAAGAGACTGTGATCTACTCACAGAGTTTAAAACTGGCAGGAATCTACCCCCTTTTGGGGGGTTCAGGTCAAAGTTGTTGAGCTATTTTTAGGAAGGAGGAAGGCCCATTTTTTGGGGGGGGGAGGTTGGGTCAAAACCTCAGGGAGGAGGTAAAATGTTGAGCTTTTTTGGGGGGGGGAGCCACAGTTGTTCAGCTTCTTTGGGGGGAGCCAATGATCTACCAGTGATCTACCGCAGGCGTCCAGTGATCTACCAGTAGATCACAATCTATGGTACCTGTTGGACATGCCTGTCATAGAGGAGCATAGGTGCTGGCCCTTGGGGGCCGAGGCAGTTTCGGCCCCCTGAATGTATTTTTTTGAGGAGGCAGGCCCCCCTCAATTTTCATGCAGCATTTGGCTCCTCCCCCTGGCTACTTGCGACATCGCTCACATGACATCAGGACATTGTGTGACGTCACATTGCCATCCCCCAAAATCCTCTGGCGCCTCTGTAGAGGAGTATGGGATTATGTGTAGCAAGATGGATGTGGCTAGGGAAAGGTTTTTCTCCCTTGCTCATAACACTGAAACCTGGGGATATCCAATGTAGCTGAATGTTGGGAGATTCATAACAGAGAAAGGAAAGCATTTCTTTATGTAGCACATTGTTAAACTATGGAGTTTGTTCCCACAGGAGGCAGTGATGGCCACCAACCTGGATGGCTTTAATAGATGATTAGACAAATTCACAAGGATGGTTATGCTGTGCCTCCATGGTTGGAGGCAAAAATGCTTCTGAATACCACTTGCTGGAAACCACAGGAGGGGAGAGGGCACTTGTGGTTGGGTCCTTCCTGTGGGTTTTCCACAGGTATCTCTGATTGGTCACTGTGAGAGTCATCTGTGGGAATGTAAGAAGACTTTACAGGGGGAAGCCCTCTATTTGTAGGAGCCACACATTTGAAGGGCTGCCTAATCCAAGTCTGTTTTTTAAAATAAAGAATCCTAAGAAGGGAGAACAGGAGGGCCTTGAATCTGCCCGTCACCAGTTAGCACCTGGGCTGCAGACAGAGCAGACAGGCATACAGGTCACTGGGCCACAGTCTTCCACATGATGGAGAGATGTATTGTGTTTCTGTTTAATTTATAGTAATTATTTCTAAATTTGCATCTAGACATACAAATGCGCACCTGCATCTTCTTTTGTCTTCTTTTTGGCAATTCATAACTGGCCACCCTAAAGTTATTGGAGCTTACTTCTGAGTAGATGTGTGTAGGATTGCATGGTTAATAAAGCACCCCAGAGGCCTTTGTAGAACCAGCAAAAAACACAGTATTTACAATCAATCAATCAATCAATCAATCAATCAATAAGCAAGCAAGCAAGCAAAATTACTAGCCAGATTTTTTGTTGTTGGTGGTGCTAGCTTGTATTTCCATATTGGCTAGAGAGGAGGGGAAGCAAAGAAGTGCAAGCAACTAGTCCTGTTCTCCATCCTGTGTTTTTGTGGCTAGTCATGGAGAAAGAGCCCTTCCTTCTTCTGCAGCCAGCACAGAAATCATCCTGGCTTCATCAATGCAGTCAGTCACTGGTGTGGAATTTCTTGTGCTTGTTTACACAGGGTTCCTGCTAACCTGTGGCGAGTTGTTAAACATAAGGGTGGTTTAAATTAACTTTCCAGATATTTACAGTTAGTTAGCAGGGTGTTTTGTTTTTGTTTTTTAAAAAGGCAGTGGGGGTTCCATCCAACTAAATTCTGTTCGAAGTAGGTCCATTAAAATTAATGAACCTGAGGACTTATCCACTCATCTCTGTTTGCCCTGCCATTTTCTCTCTGGGAAAACCAGAGGTTTAGCATTGAATCGGAACAAATGGCAATTGGGTTTTTCGTGGATTGCCATTGGTTCCTATTCAGTGCTAAAGAGCAGGTTTTGCCTGGGGAAAGCAAAACTGCTAGGACTCATGCTTAGGAAGCATGGGACAAGCAGATGGGTGGATGAGCCCTAAGTTATTCATGTCTATTGACGTCAATGGATCTACTCTGAGTAGGATTAGCACGGGATTAGAATCCTGAGCTTTTATTGCTAGAGCTACTACTTGAAGATTCCTAGCTTGGTACAACCTGCATTTCCTAAGTGCTAGGAGTCAGTCACCTCTAGAAATCCCACAGCATTCAGGATTCAATTAGTGGTGAGTGGCGGACCCACCCAAATCTGCTCTGACATTTATGCAGACGTAATACCATACTTTTCCGTGTATAAGATGTCCCCATGTATAAGACATCCCCTCTTTTGGGGGGAGATTGCCTAGACTTGTTGAACTTTTTTTTTGGGGGGGGGGGTTGCCAATAGCCAGCGGGCCTTGCAGCACCCACCAATCACCCGCAAAAACACCACATACAATATCCTGCTTGCGGCAGCCACCAATCAGCCATCTTACCTCTCCACCATCCATGTATAAGACGACCCCAAGTTTTTTGCATAATATTTTAAGGGGGGGCAACCTAGTCTTATACGTAGAAAAATAAGGTACTTGCTTTTTTCTGATGTTGTCTTGATGTTCAGAAAAATTGTCCTGAATGCTGGTTTGGAGGATTCTAGGCAGCTGTGGCGCTGTGGGTTAAACCACAGAGCCTAGGGCTTGCTGATCAGAAGGTCGGTGGTTCGAATCCCCTTGACGGGGTGAGCTCCCGTTGCTCGGTCCCAGCTCCTGGGACGTTCGAAAGCACGTCAAAGTGCAAGTAGATAAATAGGTACCGCTACAGCGGGAAGGTAAACAGCGTTTCTGTGCGCTGCTCTGGTTCGCCAGAAGCGGCTTAGTCATGCTGGCCACATGACCTGGAAGCTGTACGCCGGCTCCCTTGGCCAATAACACGAGATGAGCACCGCAACCCCAGAGTCGGTCACGACTGGACCTAATGGTCAGGGGTCCCTTTACTTTTATCTAGGCAGCTATTGGATGCTGTAGACATGTCTCATAGAGCTCTCCTCTCCACCAGCTACTGGTTCTCCTGCCCAGATAGTCTGCTGTGCTTCAGTTTGCTATTGTTTGAGAAAGTGTGGATCCAGTGGGTTTGCCTTTAAATGACAATGGAAAGAGATTTCTCCCCCATTGCTAAGGTATGATCAAGCAAAACCAAGGGCAGGGGATTAAGTGCAATTGGAACTCTTCTGTAGCTGATCCACAAAGATGGCATAGTCTGGAAATGCAAAGGTTGAAACCTTCCCTTCCCTTACGTATTTGTAGTGTAGGGTTGCATGGTGTGGTGCTTTTTTGTGATGCTAACAGGCAAAGAAATATGTAGAACATCTTAGCAACCCAAATGGGCTTATGGAGACCAAGTAGGAGACATAATTCTCCATCATTATGAGAGTGGATGCTTCTTCATTACCCTTCTGATGTGAGAGACCAAAGCACCGCAGTCCCCCTGGTGTTGACTCTTTGAGCAGAGCCGCTTACAAATCTGTCATTTACTGTAACTTCCTTTTTTCTCCCTGGGATTAATAGCCCTATAACAAAGGTGTTATTCAGGCTCACTTAGTAATGGGCTAACAGAGAATCCAGGGGACTCATTTGGAGAAACGCGTTCCTGCATCTTGCTCGTGCCCCATATTTTCCGCCTCACATCCTGCTTTTTAATGTGCATATGAAGTGTCAACGGTGATCCATTTCATGATCTTGATGGTCCCTTTTGGCTTTAATCTCTGAATTCTGAGCATCCGTGTTTGCTGGAAGCACTGCAGTATTAGCTTCTAAGCTGCATTCAGCATGGCCCAGGGTTTCTCAACGAGTAGATCGGTATAGGCAGATGAGCAGCTCTGGTGCTAATTGCTTATCTCTCGGCCTCAGTATACCTCACCTGCAAAATGCAAGAAGTAATTGGTTGCCTTCTCCCAAGTCTTTGTGGAACTTGGCCGGCCAGTTTTAAATTTCCATTCGAATCCTTGATCTGTACTCACTCAGAGGTAGATTTGGTATATGCAGGCTACCTCATCTTATGATGCAATAGATCAGGCACACCCTCCCCCCCATGTTTTGGGACTACAATTCCCATCATCCCTGACCACTGGTCTTGTTAGCCAGGGATGATGGGAGTTGTAGTCCCAAAACATCTGGAGGGCTTTGTTTGGGGATGCCTGCAGTAGATGATAACTGGCTCTAAATGATCCAGTTTTGCATCTGGCTCTGGATGATGGACCTGGAGTTTGGGGGAGCGGGGGAATAAGTACATCCCACAAGCCCAAAGTCTGCGCTCACCCCAGAGAAATCACGATACATGTGTGAAGGTGACTAGCTAGTTAACTACCTGTGTGAGAATCAGCCTTGAGTTCATCTGTATTAGAGATGGTTGATATTCTCTGTACCTGTCAAGGGGCAGGATACCAAAATGCATGCATGTCCCTTCATTGCTAAATGTTTTATAATTGGGCTCTGTGCTTTTGAGGTTGGAAATGAGGCTTTTATTGTTTTTTTCGACAACTGCTTTATCGCTGTGGCCTTGACCTATGTTGTAGATATTTATCCTTTGTCCTCCAGTGCCCTATCTTTTGCCCTGCCTCGTACTCACCACGAACTGCCTTTACTGTGGCTTTCTCAGCCCCACCCTTCTTCCGCACGCAAACATTTTCACAGAACTGTTATTGAAACCTTCCTTTTTTATTAGCAGTGTAAAGGAAAGGAAATTAAACCACAAATACTCATCATAAAATGATGACCGAGGGAGCCTGGATGTGATTCGCACAGACTAGTAAATTCCCAGTCTGCATTTTATCTTCATTATACTGTCCCTCTGCAGCACAGAGGGCTGTCCAAAACAAAGATGACACCTTGCTAATCTGGTATGCCCGTTTTAAAATTTGTAGTGTAAGCAGCCTGGGACCAAAATACCTCTGACAGTGTCATGGGGGAAGGCAAGGTAGTGAGTCATTTGTAGGTTTATTGACACAGCTACCCAGAGTTATGGTGACTTTGTCTCAGCCCTTGTTCACCAATCATTTAGTGCAATGTTCTCAGTTTTACAGCATGAACCAGGAAGCCCCATATTTTCTGCTCCTTCGAAAGTCAAATCCTGAACTTACAGATGATTGCATAGGGCCATGACTGTAGACCAAATGGTGCCACAGCCAAGGAGTATATATGGTGACTCCTTGATTTATCCAACTTTTGAACACCTTAAGAGTGTTTAAGATTGCTCTACAATTCTATTATTCCGTTTCACACCAGTGCTCAAATTGGGGTGGATCTATCAATTTGTCTTTCACATTTATATCCCATCTTTCCTCCAAGGAGCTCAAGGTGGCCTTTGTGGTTCTCTTCCTCATTTTATCCTCACAACAACCCTGCAAGGCAGCTTAGGCTGAGAAACTGCAACTGGCCCAAGGTCACCTACTGAGTTTCATAGCAGAGATTTGAACCGTGGTCTCCCTGGTCCTAGTCCAACACTCTAACCACGACGACACCACACTGGTTTAAAGCGCCCTGCTTCTTTTTGGTGATTATAATTGAGTCTTGCCTAATCTGAAACAAAAACCACCCCATGCCCTCTTTTCTATTTCAATTCTGGACCATATTAACTGGTACCACCCCCAACCAGCAGTTGGCACATCCTGGATTTCTTTTCTTTTTAAAAAAATAATAAGGTGCTTGCACAAGTACAGAAATACTTGTGTGCATACCCAGAGTGGAAAATGGCGGTGGAAGAATGATT
Organism: Zootoca vivipara; assembly: GCF_965207765.1. NCBI lineage: Eukaryota > Metazoa > Chordata > Lepidosauria > Squamata > Lacertidae > Zootoca > Zootoca vivipara. Next base: position 22,859,981 of record NC_142597.1, read on the forward strand.
GAGGAAAAGAACAGAAAAAACTCAGCCCAGATACATTCTGTCAAGCTCTGCCTATTGGCATAGATGGCAAGTGGCAGAATAGCAATGAAGATCCGAGGGGGGGCGGGGGATGCAAATGTGTGCAAGGAACTTGCCAAACACACACAGAGAAAAATTGGATCTGAATGTCCTGTTTGCAATATAAGGTCTCTATCTATAAGCACCCTTCGTTTGAACACAGGAATATACCTGTACCTTATAGGCTTCTACCATGTCACTGATCTAACTAGCTCTGTAACGGGACAGGGGTCTTTTCCAGCCCTACTTTGCAATGCTGATGATTGAATCTGGAACTTTCTGTGTTCATCGCATGTCTTCTGTATACTAGGGCTGAGCGATATCTGATTTTCAACATCGTCACCAGCTAAATATCACGGTATCTCGATGTATCACAACATATATCTACATGGGTCTTGACGAGGCTCTGTATAACGGCGGAGGGCCTTAAAATATAAGGTAGCAGTATATATTCTACTGCTACCTTATATTTTAAGGCCCTCCGCCGTTATACAGAGCCTCGTTGAATTCAGTAGGGCTTGCTTGTGAGTAGACATGCATTTGCTTGCACTGCTTACCTAAAACACCACCCCCATCATTCTCACATAGTACCCAACCTCCCATTTCAGCATAAGGCAGCCAGCTAAATCTTCTTACCCCCCCCCCAACAGAAGCCCCCTCTCCAGCCCTCCTCCTCATTTCTTATTGGTTAGGAGGGGGGAGGGAGAGAGCAAACAAAGCTTAAGACACTGTTCCTGCAAATTATCTGCAAAGTCTGGGTTCAGCTGAGCTGTCCTCTGGGAAGCTGTTAAGTGTCCACCTTTTGTTCAGTGGTATATTGCCTTGTTGAAACACTTATCACAAAGTCTTTTCAATACCAGTATTCAATAGTGATTTGTTGCACAGCCCTACTGTGTGCTACTGGCTTTGTTTCATGCCAAGTACTTTTTTGGTACTTTCATGGTTAAAGCTCCATGGAAAATAAAAAAAAATTCCTTCAGTAGCACCTTAAAGACCAACTAAGTTTTTATTTTGGTATGAGCTTTCGTGTGCATGCACACTTCTTCAGATACCTCCATGGATTTGTGTTTGTGATAGCGCTCTTCTTCATTGCTGACCTGTTCCAAACCTTATTCTACCCTTGGAAAAACAATGGGACAGGAGTTGCAATGTATGGTCAAGTGGGTTGGTTATTGGCCAGTTAATTACATTCTTCCTAACCTCTCTTCTAGCTGATGCTTCAAAATAGAGTATTGTTCTTCTGATGAGAGTGCCAAGATCCTCATCCCGGAGCTGTCAGGGGAAGAAATATTGGAATCATTTTATGCTGCTGATCATCGGTTATTGTGCTCTTGTTTTGGTGTGTGTGCAAGAGACAAGCGCTCAAGCAGAAATGGTCCTAGATAATCCATTAAGTTTACATTTGAGATGAATTACCTGTGTGATTGACACTGAGGAGGGGCTGCCATCCAATCTCCCACTGCGACAGCTGGGGCAGGAACATGGGAAACTTTAAAGTGACTTGGACTTTTGAAGCCCATTGGAAATTGCATAAGGGGTGGAGGAAGAGACAGAAAAGAGGACAGCAATTTCAGGATGCCTTCTGAAAGCAGAGGTGCATGTTCCTGCCTGCCACTAGAAATCCCTAAATGTATGAAAGGGAAACCAGTGCAGACTGGTACCAGTAGGATAAATGGACCCCTAGCCAAACCAACCTTAGTCTGCCCTCAGCCAGCTCCTATCTCCCTGCCCACCCCCTTCCTATCAGACAAGGGGGTGGCACTGCCTGCCAACTTCTCCCTCCTTCTTAGTTTCAGTGTTGCTCTTGTCAAACTCAGTGGGGGAAGGATGGGGACCAAGCTAGCATTAATTGGCTCTCTATCTCCCCCTACTGTTTGGCTCCCTGCCTTCTGCCCAAGCAGTCTCAAGTGGCATCAGCCACATCTGAGGGCAACTGAACTGCTCCTTGTGTGGCTTTGCTTGTATTGTCCTGGAGTGTTGGTCTCATACGTACCCAGATTGTGACTGTTTAGTTCAGGCTTCCTCAACCTCGGCCCTCCAGATATTCTTGGCCTACAACTCCCATGATCCCTAGCTAGCAGGACCAGTGGTCAGGGATGATGGGAATTGTAGTCTCAAAACATCTGGAGGGCCGAGGTTGAGGAAGCCTGGTTTAGTTGTTAAGATGGCCTCATTTAAATCTCCTCCTTTAGACGATAGGGTGGTGTAATGGTTAGAGTTTTGAAACTGGAAGCTCCAGTTAGGCTGAAATATGTGTGCATTTCAAGCAGCCATTGCACATGTGCAGATGGCAATTCAGTAAACTGGAATTCGGTGCAGGGAAACAAATCAGGTAAAGGCATCCTTGTCACATTCCTGGTCTGTACAGCATTGTAAGAATGGGACTTGAAATGCAGCGGGAAGGGGTGGAAATGGCCTCACTGTGTTTCGAGCCACTAATGTGTACAAAGCCAGAGCGTCATAGTGACTATGAGGAAGATAATCGCCAACCAGCGGTGCAAGTGCTGCACCCCACCCTGTGGTTTTAGCCCTTTTCCAGTTGACTTCAATTTATTCTACTATTTTCATAGCATATGAATGGAGCCAACAGAATTAGGGGGATTTTTACTCACTACTTCTTTAAATGGTGGTGGTAGGTAGGGGCTTAACCTGGCCTCTTTGTAGATTCATAGAACTATAGAGTTGCAAGGGATGATTCTAGTCCAGCCCTCTGCAATGCAGGAATATGCAGCTGTCCCATGTGGGGATTGAACCTGCAACCTTGGTGTTAATCAGCACCATGCTCTAACCAACTGAGCTATTCAAGAGTTCTCTGTCCAAAGTCTGTGCTCTTGAGTTATAGACCATCCCTTTAGTACAAGCCTTTCTGATTTTTTAAAAACAGCCTTTTGTCTGTGATCACAATCCCTATTCTCTTGCTTGGGTTGAACTTCGCAGTCTCTTAATGCTTAAGGCAGAGCAATCACTGGGTCGCTTCTCTTTAAGATCCACTTCCCTTTGCCTTTGGCATCATTAAATTTGCCCTTTTGGAAGCTTGGTAATGTGCACAGCCAGGCACAGATGGCCCGAGCAGGCTGGTGAGCACACTTCCTCTTCATTTGTGTGATGTGAAATCATCTTTTAAGTGACTAAAGTGCAGTTGCAATAATGACAAAGAATTCCAGATGCTTTAGCAAAGGGCGGACGGCAGGGACCCGGGGGGGGGGCGGGGAGACCCTAAAGGATACGAACAAAAGCTTTGTAGCATTGCTTGTGTGTTTGTGTGTGTTGGGGAACTGCTGTTAATGCTTCTCACACAGGCCTTTCTGTTTCATGCTGAACCCCCCCCCCCTCGCCCCAGCTTCACATCTCTGTTGTCCCTAGAAGTGTGCAGAAATCCTCTCCTAGGGAACAGTATTTCCATACAGTTTCCAGGCTTTTTACTAAAGAGATTTCCTAGTGGTATTCTGCCTTTATTTACTTCTACATTTTAATCCAGCTTTTTTTTAAAAAAAAAAATGCAAGGAGCTCTCAAAGTGGCCCCATATTCAGCAAAATGTGTTTAGAAGTTTCATAACAGATAAAAACACATTTGTTAATCAATTTACATTGTTAAAATGTTGGCCAGCTGGCTTGTCCTCAGAAGCTTGCCAGCTCTAGGAGTGGTAGGAGAGGTGGAATATTGGGAATGGACAGTGCTTGGCATGCAGAAGGTTCTAGCTTCAGTCCCCTGAAGCATCCTAAACTGTCAATATCATCATGCTGTTATACAAAGCTGTGGTGCAGCTGCATCCGGAATATTGTGTACAGTGCTGGTCGCTTCACCTTGGGAAGGATATTGAAGAGTTGGAAAAGTTTCAGAAAAGAGAAACCAAAATGATTAAGGGGGTGGTGGAAAAGGTTGCAGCCTTTGGGACTTTTTAAAGGAAGAGGCGACATGATAGAAGTTTATAAAATTATACATGACCTGGAAAGAGCAGATGAAGAAAGGTTTTTTTTTCTCTTGCTCTCATAATGCTAGGACTTGTAGACGTCTAATGAATCTGAATGTTGGAATATTCAAGACAGCCATGATGGCTCTGCTCTGCTTCCATGGTCAGAGGCAGTCGTGCTTCTGAATACCAGCTGTTAGGAACCACAGGAGGGGAGAGGGATCTTGTGCTTGGGTCCGTCTTGCTAGTTTCCCACAAGAGATCTGGGCAGCCACTGTGGGGACAGGACTAGCAGGCCCACTTTATGCTCTTAAGGTACAGGTAGCATGTTAGAAGAAAGACCTTTCTCCCTCTGAGACCCCGGAGAGCCTCAGTCAGATTAGATAACATGAGGCTCAGTGGACCATAGTCTGACCCTGGTATACAGCAGCTTCCTTTGTTTCTGAAATTCTGGAAAAAATGAGGTTGTCACATCCACCTAACATTCATGATCCTTCTCCCTGCTGAATCTGTGAGTTCTGATCTTTGCTCAAGTGGACAGCAATATGCCGCAATTGCTTTAGCCTTCTGTAAAGAGAGTTAAAATTTTACTGGGTAGCAAAAGTGGACATTTATCCTTGTGCCTCTTGCGTCTCTTGTGCCTCCAAACAATTCGCCCAAACACTTTCAAGTTGCCAGGTTCCCATCAACAAAGATGAACTTGTGGTGAACAACAGGAGATGGACTTTGTCTAGTGTTCTACAATTATGTACCCTTGGGAGTCTGACTCATCGCCTTTCCATTAAGTTCATAGGAGGCTCCATCAGTGTCCTTCATCATGTTACCCAAAGAGGCAGACAATCATCGTTCGTAAGCATCCTGCCACCTAGGGAGAAATCCCATACATGGGTTCAGCTTTGTGAATTGGTTTATGTAGGCTTTTCACTATTACAACTGGTTCTTCTCTCACACAGTTTTGCTGCTTGGAGGCTACAGCATCAAGTGATTTCCTGCGTGTGGGAACTGACCAGTGCAGATCAAGCACACCCCAGATCGAACTTTGTACACAACAGTTTCCTATACAATTTATTGAGAGTGTTTATCGCCTGCGACTCAGTTTGTATAAATTCCCGAAGTATGTAACAAAGCAGCATTTTAAATAAGAAGAGGGGGGGCAGGGGAGGATAACAAGAGCACAGAAACAGCAGGAAAAGAGCAGTAAACAAAAGACTCAGGCAGCATAAAGCCAATATTTGATTTTAAAGAGAAGATCATAAATATTCAGTATAAAAGTCAACTGGTCACTTTCTGTGCAATGGAAGCCAGTTACTAAAATGTATGGGCAACCAATTTATTGACCTGGCACTTGGGCATATCCAAGGGGTCAGGGGGTTAGCTACCCCCTTAAATCAAGTAAGTAAATAAAAATACTTAACTAACTGGCCAATTGCATCACAGATAGCTCAGTTCTGCCCCCCCCAACAGAAATCCTTCCCCCCTAACATAAATTATGGTTATACCCATGGCTTGGCACCTAAAGCTTAATAATAAGGGTGCCATATTAGTCTCCCTGGAGAGGACATCCTATAAACAAGGCACTGCCATTGAAAAGGCTCCCTCCCTGACAGTCACCTGCCGTTCCTCCAAAGGTGGAGACAGTGATGGACAATGTTGGGATATCATCCTGGCCTGGGGACCCTTTGCCAATCATGGCAGGGAGAAGAAACAGCCAATCAGGAGAGACTAAAGATGGTAAATGTAGAATATAACAGTTTAACTGACTGATATGGCTTGGCTAGAGAAGTAGCTAGCAGTGGTCAGGGGTTTGTCAGGAAGGATAAACCTGTTTAATTTCTTTATGGGAAGGAAAATGACTTAGAATGGGGCTAGAGGTGTTCTACAGGCAGAGTAAAAACATACAGCCGTTTGAGGAAGAAATAGTTTTACATGAAACAGTTCTGTTGTGGAGAATTCTAACCGTAGTTATTGTTTAAACCTGAGGTGACAGGAAAGAAGTCCTGTGCCTTTACTAGTGAAACAGCCAAGGTTTATCCCTCACTGAGTGTTGGTTAATAACAAAAAAGTTTTCATTTCCATCATTCCTCAGCTTTACGTACCATACCTAGTGCCTAAATCGACATAGGAATTCTCAGTATCAAGAGTTGTTGCCACAAGATTTATGCACTACCTCATATAGAGAATCCCTGAATTCTCAGTTGATGTAGACAGGGAGTGATCAAGGTTCAATCACCCCAGACTGCCATGTTGCCTCACTCCCATCTTCTCTGACTTTGGGTCTAGATCCTAATTCTCAAGCAGGTTCGTGCAGCAGCCCAAGGCCCAGACTGTGAGTCACCGAACAGTAAAAGCAAACATGGATCATCCCTAAGAGGATCAAAGTCAGGTTGTTGCACCCTAAACTGTTCCGAACCTGCTAAGGAAGCAACCCATCTGCTTTAAGCTTGTTGACAGCATAAATGGTTTTAAAGTTGAAATCTCCCCCTCTCTCCCCCCCTCCGCTTTTTTTAATAGTTGTGGACTTGGGGGAGGGAGGAACTCAATCAGAACTTGACTTCTTGGGACTCTTGGGGGGGGGCAATAATTTATGCATTCACTTTTGCTTCTGAACTGACGTACTGAGTATATTACAGCTCCAAAGGCTCATGCAAACAGAATTTCACTTTGATGAGATTCCCCTCAAAATGAAATCCTCCTAACTGCTCCTTTTTCTTGGGCACTTTGAATTAATTAAAGTATTCCATCAAATTATACTGAAGTTTCTTCCCTCTCTTTCTTCCTGAAACACTCTTAATTTCCATCCGCTTAACATAACTTCACCCAAAGGATGATCCTTGCAAGCTATATTTTTCTAAAATATTGTGCTGGAGAGCTGTAATTTGACACCCCACCCCCCACCCCGCTAGAATTCCGAACTCTGCAACATCTCATCAGCAGATTGCAAATGCAGTAGTAATTACAAACCCACCAACTTCAGCAATATGTTGCATTATATCAGTCCTGCAGGAACTATCGCAAATAACATTCAATCCAACCACTAGCTCCTGCCTCAGAGTCCCTAGGAAATCGACACAAAACTTGGAGCATAGGAAGATGCTTTATACTGAGTCAGGCTAGTTTAGCATCAGCTAAACTGAGTTTTCAAGTGTACCATTCGTAGAGATGCTGGCGACTGAACCCGTAACCCTCAGAAACTCTGCCACTGTGCTACAGCCCTTCCTCCTTTCACTTCTACCCCAAAACTAGGAATAAATTTGGACTACCACAATTTTCACCCCCTACTAAGATCATGCCCACTGGTCCCATCACCTCCTGGCAAATAGAAGGGGGAGAAATGGAGGCAGTGAGAGATTTTACATTCTTGGGTTCCATGATCACTGCAGATGGTGACAACAGTCATGAAATTAAAAGACGCCTGCTTCTTGGGAGAAAAGCAATGACAACCCTAGACAGCATCTTAAAAAGCAGAGACACATACCTTGCTGACAAAGGTCCATATAGTTAAAGCTATGGTTTTTCCAGTAGTGAGGTATGGGAGTGAGAGCTGGACCATAAAGAAGGCTGATCGCCGAAGAATTGATGCTTTTGAATTATGGTGCTGGAGGAGATTCTTGAGAGTCCCATGGACTGCAAGAAGATCAAACCTATCCATTCTGAAAGAAATCAGCTCTGAGTGCTCACTGGAAGGACAGATCCCAAAGCTGAGGCTCCAATACTTTGGCCACCTCATGAGAAGAGAAGACTCCCTGGAAAAGACCCTGATGTTGGGAAAGATTGAGGGCACAAGGAGAAGGGGACGACAGAAGATGAGATGGTTGGACAGTGTTCTCGAAGCTACTTACATGAGTTTGACCAAACTGCGGGAGGCAGTGAAAGACAGGAGTGCCAGGCGTTCTCTGGTCCATGGGTCATGAAGAGTCGGACATGACTAAACAACAACAACAAATAACATGGACTACACTAATGCTACATGGTATTCAACTAAGTTTTGTCAGATTAGCAGAGCTGCCAAGTCCCAGTTAGATAAATACGGGATCAGCAGCTCTGGCACCGGAAGTCGCTTCTACGCATGTCCAGACATGCGTAGAAGCAACTACCAGTGCTGGCGCTGCCCGATTTCTGGTGCCCAGACATGGGCAGAGCGGCACCAGAAGATATCAGGGGGAATTATGGGATATTTCGCCATTCGGGATGACAGCGGGAAACGGCTTAAAAAACGGAGGTTTCCCTGGGAAAGCGGGAGACTTGGCAGCTATGGATTAGACCAGTTGAAATTAATGGAGCTAACTTTCTCTTTCAGTGGGTTTACTCTGAAGGAGAGTCAATTAAATATGACTCAATGTGTTAGGCTACTATTAAAGGCATAGCTACATACCCCACCTCACCCTGGTTGCTTGCTATAACAAGAAAGGAGGATTGGAGGAAGGGAGTAGTGGAGGAATAGATCAGGAACCATAGTACCCTGTTTCTCCGAAAATAAGACGTAGCCATAAAATCAGCCGTAGCAGGATTTTTAAGCATTCAAGGAATATAAGCCATACCCCGAAAATAAGACATAGTGATAGGCGCAGCAACAATGCCGGCCACTGCAGGAGGAGGAGGAGGGGGGAAAAGACATCCCCTGAAAATAAGACATAGTGTGTTTTGGTGAGGAAAAATAAATATAAGACGGTGTCTTATTTTTGGAGAAACACGGGTAGCTTCTTTTTCCTTTTCTATATCTAGAACTATTCTGGGTTTTCCAGGTTGAGATCTGACTGTTTTGGGCACTCAGTTCTTGCAGTTTCCCTACCTTGGGAACTCTGTAGGTGTGATGGAGCATTTGCTATGCGGCCGGGCGTTGGACATGCATTTCCCCTATGGCACATATGACCAAATGCTTTGGAAGGCAGGCCCTAAGGTCAACAGGTAGAGACAATCCAACTGGTACAGGAGACAAACCAATCGATCCAAGTGGTATAAAATCATAGCACTTTTCAAGCAATCGGCTCTCCATGTGGGCATGGTTGGGGAAATAAAATAGCTCACACCCAGTGCTTTTTCTTCTGGGGGTACTTAAGGGTCCTTGGTACTGGCACTTTTTTTCTAGAAGAAAAGCACTAGTTAAAAGTATGGCACTTAGTGTCACAACTTCATGGTGTGTACTGACACCTTTTTTTCTAAGCACTGCTCACATCTATTGTTAATAGTAGCCTGCCACTGCATTAATTTGTTACCAAAGATCTGTATCTGTGCCACCTCTCTAGGCACAGAGCTGCATTGATGACAGTGAAAGCTGCAAAAGTTTGGTCTGTCATGTAGAAGAAAATTTATTGTGCATGAAGGGCTTTGCACAGCTAACGTTCCCACAGATGGCATGCAGAAGGAAGAAGGTTGAAGTATCCCGTTCCAATGAGTGAGCAGCCCTCACATTCCTGGGATATGCTTGCTCAGTGTGCATACACCACTTCACAAATTAATAATCTGCTTTTGAGCACCTGAGAGAATCTTAGGTACTCATATGAGATCCAGGTACACTGTGAAACAGGCTCCCTCAGACAAGGGCCTTTTCAGCCTGAGGCAGTTCTTAGTGAAATAATGGAAGATAAGCGGAAACAGCTGAGCCGTCAATGCATGAGCTTCTTCAAGGAACAGACTTGTGTTCAAAGACACTTTGGGAAATATAACAGAGATTCCCCTCCTCCAATTTGCCCCCTCCCCCAAACAAGTTAAGCAAAAATAATTTTGGGGAAAAAATCATTCACTGCAGTGATAAATGAACAAGTTTAGAACTCTGAACGTTCCAAATTGCCTCGTCACAAAACAAAATCACCTTGCCTGCTTTAAAAACAAACAAAACAATGTATTATTTAAGAGCTTATTGTAAAACACACATGCACACACAACCACACAACACACACACAACTACAACTGCTGACAAACAAAATGCTTGTTGTTTGGGTGCTTCTTTTGTGATTTTTTCTTTTAAAATCTTGATTACCAGTACTGTATATATTACAGTGATGGCAAACAAACAGACTGCAATTTGCATCTGGCCCACCAGATAATTTCACATGGTGCCTGTTTTCTCCTGATCCTTACATTTGGGGAGGAGCCATGGTGCAAGGATGGAAAACACACTGCAACTTGTTTTTGCAATCTCCAGTATCTCCAGTTATAACAACAACAACAACAACAACAACAACAACAACAACAACAACAACAACAACAACAACCGGGTAACAAGTGGTGCAAAAAACCTCTTGCCTGAGCCATTGCTGGCTAGTGCTCTGGCCTGGCTGCTTCCTGTCTTCACCTGCAATGTTCTCAGTGGAACCTGGTACATTAGGGCAAATGAGAGGAAGAGACCTTTCCATCCAGCTGGAAATGCTTCTCAAAAGAAAAAAATATTTCTCAACTGTTGCCAGAAAGTAGAGAATGTGGGTGCTGCTCACTCAACAGGGATGCTGTTCGCCAAAATTGGGGGAGCTACACTGAAAGCCCTGCTCTGAGTTACTGCATCACAGGCTTCTGATACTGTATAGTAGTTACTCCAAGGAGCTCCTTGAATTGTGCTAGAAACGAACTGGCAGCCAGTGCGACTGTTTTGCGACATTGACTATATGAGTTGTGAAGGCAACCCCAGCTGCAATAATATCTGTCCTCTGCACTTTGAAGCAGTTGAAGTTTCTGTGCCGTCTTCAAGGGCAGCCCCATATGCAGTGGTACCTCTGGTTACGAACTTAATTCGTTCCGGAGGTCCGTTCTTAACCTGAGGTACCACTTTAGCTAATGGGGCCTCCCGCTGCCGGCGCACAATTTCTGTTCTCATCCTGAGGTCAAGTTCTTAACCTGAGGTACTACTTCCAGGTTAGTGGAGTCTGTAACCCGAAGTGTTTGTAACCTGAGGTACCACTGTAGAGTACATTGTAGCAATCCAATCAGGAAGCTTATGCCAAAGGAGTACAGGTATGTGTAAAATCATACTATACAAGGAACGGGGTACATGTAGATAAAAATTCTGTTTCTGGTAGCGGCCTGACTTCTTTGCGTCCTGTATTGAAGAAACAATATGTGTTTCTTAAGATTTTGCAGCTAGAGGGATGTCAGTGTTTTCCCCACCCCACCCCTTCTGAAAAGTTACATTTTGCAATTTGTCTTGCTGGTATTTGTTGTTGGCCTCGGGCAGCCTCTGCGCTCCCTCCCACCCCGCTGCTGCTCGAGACTCTCTGGAGCTAGTCTTTTACAGTAAGCAAGAAGGGGACGTGTGTTACTGCTGTCCATTGTCTCCCTCCCCTCCCCCCTTAAGATTTTGGCATTTCATCTTAGCAATTTAGCTGCACTCCAGTCCTGCTAATTGGATGACGCCGGGTGTTAAACTGTTAATCAAACGCAGGGGTTCTGGCTTTGAAATCTGTGTATATGTTGAGTGCCCAAAAGTCTGCTGTAGCTCAAATTAAAAGCCCCTCCAACACAAATAAATCGCTCACAAATGAAGCATCCGGGGAAACTCATGTTTAAGAAGATTGCCTGAGCTCATTCCCCAAGGCAAATTCTGTTTTGTTTTGTTTTAGGCCGCTACTAGTGTGTTCATGTCTGTGCTCATAAAATTCACATGTGCCCCTGTTTATTACGTGCATGCTACCTGGATTCGCCAGGGTGCCCACCCAACATTTTATCTACTTTTACTCTTTAAAAAAAGTGTAAAACTCTAGTAGATGTGGCCCGTATGTTAGTAGTAGCTGTGGGATACTTACTAGTGACTCTCTTGCAAGAGTGAACTCAAATGCGATTCATAGACAGGTGAAACTAAGGATCCAGTTGAATAGACATTTCCTTGAGAGTCTAAAGCCTTTGCTGTGCCTGAGATTCCCCATCCTTGGCTTCTCAAGGTGTTGTTGTTGAGGGCAGGAGCTGTGTTAGAGAAGAACTGGCTCAAGAGAACATCAGAAGTAGGAGGTATGGCAGGGAGAACCACAGAATGTTTGAATAGCATGGAAGGAAGTAATTGCAGAGGAACCGCTCAAGAAATCTCACATACTTTTCACCTGCGTTCATTGCGAACAGCACCTCCAACACATTTGTTTCTGCTCAAATACAACATTCAAATCAGCTAAGCCAAGGGGGACCTAACTACCCTCAGTGGGTTCCAAAGGATTTGAGAAACTCAAACAAAAAAGCTGCTCTTAAATCAGTCAAAATGCTCTCGGGATGAGAAGTGGAAGATTAATCTATTTATTTCGCTTACATCTCTTTGCCATGCTGGGGGCGGGGGGGGGGGGAGCAGAGAGAGAAGATGAAGATGTAGTAGCAAAAGCAGCCTTTTGGCCATAAATGGCCTTTCTGGTCTGCCTCAGAAGGGACTGCTTGCCTTTCTTCTTCTTCTTCTCCAGCTCTGCCAGAGATGTAAGTGAAATAAATAGATTAATCTCTCCCCCCACCCTCACCGTTCACCTTCTTTTGCCCAGAGAACATTGTGATGCATTTCAAGTGCAATTGTGTGTGTTCACACTCCCCGGTAGAAATTGCTTTGCACAAAGTGAGCCCCAAAGTAAGAGGATTTCTATGTCTTCTAATAAAAGAGAAAGTTTTGAAACTGCTTTGTGTTGTAAGGAGCCTAAGGAGCTAGACATGGGAGAAAGAAGATTATATATATATATATCCCCAAATGTAATGTTTACCTACTCAGCTAGGTGCCTTGCATGCGGCCCAGAAGCCTTTGCTAATGCCTATTGCTCTGATGGAAAATGCTTATGCAAAACCACCAGAAAAATCCAGATCTCCCTTTCTTGTGATTGAAGGTGTTGTGGAGCTCAGTTTGTCGTGGGAACACGTACAATTCCAATGACTAGTTCTTCCCTTCTAAAGCCCCAAACAAGTTGGGACCCCCAGAGACCTTCAGGACCTCCTGTTCTCATATGAATCTCCTCATATCCTCTGTTCAAAATCTGAGGTTCTGCTCCATGTCCTCCTGTCAACTGAATTTTGGCAAGGGGCTCCCAGAAGCAGGGTCTTTTCAGCACTGGTACCCACTCTGCAGGATGTTCTTCCTAAGGAGGTCTTCCTGGTCTCAGCAGTTCCGACTGACAACAGGCAAAACCCTGGATCTATCGGAAGGCCTTCAAGGCCCACTGATCTTGCTTGTTTCTTTGTTTTGCTATGGATTATTTGCCTAATTATTACAGTTGTACCTTGGATCCTGAACGCCCTGGTCCTTGTCTGTTTTGGCTCCCGAATGCCACAAACCTGGAAGTGTTTGTTCCGGTTTGCGGACTTTTTTTGGGGAAGCCGAACGTCCAACGTGGCTCCCCCAGCTCCCGCTGCTTCCAATTGAGTTCCTGCAGCCAATTGGAGCTGCGCCTTGGTTTTCGAACATTTCCGGAAGTCGAACAGACTTCTGGAATGAATTCCGTTTGAGAAGTATGACTGTACTGGCTTTTGCCTTCCTGAAATGATTCTGTCTGCCCTGCTGCCATCATGCTTTTTTGTATTATTATTATTATTATTATTTAGATTCTTACTGCAATGTTTTAATTTGTATTTGTTTAAATATTTTTGTTGGTTAATTAATGCATAAGAAAAGGAGGGCATGCCTTTTCAAAGATAAATAAATAAAATTATGACTAGTAGCGCTTTTCTTTATCATGTGGATTTTGGGCTGGATTTGCAGTTAAGAGCAGCAATAGATTTCTTGCTACTGCCCCCATTCTGCAACCCCCCCTTACAGCAGACTTGCCAAGCTGAACCCCCCTTTGGGTTTTTAGAAGTTCAACTAAAAGGTCTTAATTATCCATGACTTTTGGAGGTGAGGAAGGATTATGTTTGACATTATATTTTGGTGGTTCTTGCTGCCAACTGCCGCTGCTGTTGTTAGACTGTTCTTAGACTCTGTCATCGTTACCATTCAACTGCTGTTTCTGTGTTTTTAAAAACATTATATTGTGCATTTTGTATTTTTTCCCCAGGGTTTTTCTTTAAAGTAGCAGTAGTGGATTGTAAAGATGGTTTACATATTGCCATTTATTGTTTTATTTGGTTTAGCGGTTGTAAGTCACTTTGAGTGCTGCTTCGGTGGAGAAAAGCTGGATATGCATGGACGGGCTGCCACACAAACCTCCTGGAAAAATTATGACTAGTGTGCAGAGAAATCGGACACTAGATTAATAACAGGCAGAGAGAGAGAGAGAGAGAGAGAGAGAGAGAGAGAGAGATTCTTGACACAATCTATGGTATTTGTTGCCATGGGATATGGTGCCTACTGGCTTTAAATGGCTTTAAAATGACAATTGATAAACTTATGGAGAAGGTGAGGTTTATCAATGAATATTATCCATGAGGGTTGTGTGGAATCTCCATGTCCACAGTCTACCTTTCCTAGGGAATGGGTAGTGGTGCATATGCCAACACCCTGCACCCATAGCTGCCAAGTCTCCCGCTAAAAATGGGGGATCAGCAGTGGTGCCGGCACCGGAAGTCGCTTCTACGCCTGTCCGGACATGCATAGAAGCAACTTCCGGTGCTAGCGCCGCCCGATTTCCGGTGCCCATACATGGGTAGCGCAGCACTGGAAGACGCTTCTACGCATTTCCGGACATGCGTAGAAGCAACTTCCGGTGCCATGCTACCCATGTCTGGGCACCAGAAATAGGGCAGCGCCAGGACCCAAAATGGAGCCTCCCTGGCAGGTAGGAAATCCAGGGGATTTACAGGATTTTTTTCCAATCCGGGCTGCCAGCGGGAAACGGTTTAAAATACGGGGGTTTCCCGCGAAAAACGGGAGACTTGTCAGCTATGCCTACACCACGGGAAAGGTGCGTTTGGTAGGTTAATTATTGGAACTGGCCTATGCTATAGGTTTCGGTTGTAAGAGCAATGCCCGCTGTTGGTCATTGTCTAAGAATGGTGCTGATCAATGCTTTGGTGTTTTAGATGGTGGTGGTGGTGGTGGTGGTGATGGTGATGGTGATGATGATTTATTACCTAGCCCACACCAGTAGGTCCCAGGGTGGGTTACAGTTATAACACATTACCGTCACATGACTAAGGCATCGTGTCAAAGGCCAAGAAAAAGAAGTGCATAGCTCAATCAGTAGAGAATGAGACTATTCATCTCAGGGTCATGGCTCTGAGCCCCATGTTGGGCAAAATGATTCCTGCATCGCAGGGGATTGGACTAAATGACCCCCGTGGTCCTTTCCAACTCTACAATTATATAATCTCCAGCATTCACACACTTTTGTGGGGAGAGATTTCCACAATTTGGGGGCTTCCACAGAAAATCACCTCTCCCAGGGCACCACCACCATGAATTTCGGAGGAACTACCAAGAGGGCTCCCTCTGCTGACGAGCACCTGGGAGGGTTTGTCAGGGAGCAGGTGGTCTCTCAGATATTTGGGGTGGAATCCTTTTGGTGCATTCCTGGAGTTTTCATTCTGTGTGGGTGAACTATCCCACAATGAGCTACTGCAGAAGGGCAGAGAGTCTAGCACCTGTGCCTTGCTTTAATACGAGTGAACATTTTCTCATAATTGCATTCCACATCCCTCAGACTGCCCCGATACCTTCAAACAGGAATTGACTTTGTCGTCCTCCCCTCCTCTCTGACTGCACGCCAGATTTTTGTGTGGTCTCACTGCCTCAGGACGGCTTTCTCGCTTCCCCTCCATAGGTGGTTACCTTGAAGTGGTGACCTGTGAAGGATTGTGGGGCTCTTTTTAAACAGAGGATGCCAAAGGTCTTATTAAAATGACAGCAGGGGCCTTGTTGTGCTGGAAGAATGACTGATGGGGAAAGCTTGTGCTGGGCGGAGGGGAGGGGGCTGTAAATGGATGGGCAGCAACAAAAGACAAGATTAAGGGACTAACAGAGAGGGCATGTGTGTATGGTTCAGGGAAATTTCTTATAGAACCAGGCAGGATTTATCCATGATGCAGCCATCAGCCTGGTAATTATCATTACCGGCATATTTATAGCAGTTAAATATTCAAAGCGGTGTTGAGTTTTTATAGCTCTCTAAATAAGAGGAGCATTTAGGAAGCAGATACCAATGCCTCCTGCTCTGTAGCAGATCGTTGCCCTTCACACTTAAGAGAAGTGGCCTCTTTTGGCATTCCACTTCTCCTTCCCATCCTGCCTCTGGACATGTTGTCAGCATCCTTCCCAGCCTTCTTCTTCGCAGCCCTCCAGGTGTGCTGCTTGTGAGGCATATGTGTGACGGGCCAGTGCCACCAGGCCTTGTCTTCCCTCAGCTGTCACCTGGGGGCAGCCATCCCATCAGGCTGCTTCAGTGGGAGACATAGGAAGCAGAAAGCTCACTCCATCAGCTTCGCTGGAAGCCCAGCTTCATCAGGCACCTCCTGCCCTCGGATTGTGCCAACCAGTGTTAGAAACTGGGATAGAAAAGCTAGGAGCCAAACGGCTTCTGGGACCTGGGTTTTGGGCGCCAAAACAGAATGTCTAGTCTCCATGCATGGAGGGGGTGGGTGGGCAGGCAACACTTTTTATTTATTATTTTGATAAGCATGAACTAATACACAATTCACATCAGTGACACATTGTTAATATCACGTTTTTAGCAGAAATTGTTAATACATGTTTAATTTGGTGTTTACAAAAAAAAAGGGTACCGTACTTCAGTTTTCAAAACACTCTGCTCTTTATTGTTATAAACACCTTAACATATTGTCTGTCCTTAACATGTACTTTGAGGCTTCAAAGCATAAACATTTCAGTAATCCTTGAGTGTCAGTCAGGTGCAACAAATTGTACCCAGACTTTTTGAGGTGCCCGCAAATGGGTCATATTTAGCTATAAAATGCACCTGGCACCCTGCTAATTTCGATCCCCATGCCAACTGTTATAGGGACCCAGGTGGCGCTGTGGGTTAAACCACTGAGCCTAGGGCTTGCTTATCAGTAGGTCAGCAGTTCGAATCCCTGCGACGGGGTGAGCTCACATTGCTCGGTCCCAGCTCCTGCCAACCTAGCAGTTCGAAAGCCCGTCAAAATGCAAGTAGATAAATAGGAACCGCTACAGCGGGAAGGTAAACGGCGTTTCTATGTGCTGCTGCTCTGGTTTTCCAGAAGCGGCTTTGTCATGCTGGACACATGACCTGGAAGCTATACGCTGGCTCCCTCGGCCAATAACGCGAGATGAGCGCGCAACCCCAGAGTCGGTCACGACAGGACCTAATGGTCAGGGGTCCCTTTACCTTTTACTATGCCAACTGTTATAAGAATAACTGTTTCAGAATTAGTAACTGCATTGGAGTCTTTATTTTTCTCTTCCCTCCCTGTCCCTTTTCCCTTGGGTGTCTCTGGAGAACTGCCGACAGTCAGTGTAGACAGTACTGAACCAGACAGACCAAGTGTTTGACCCAGTTTAGGGCAGTTTTCTTTGTTTCCTGGGGTATATTGTTGCTGAACATGGAAAGTCCACTTAGCTATCATAGCCACTAACCAAGCTAGACTTATCCTCCATCCTAATATGGAATTATCCATGTTTTGGGTTATCCGAGCATCACATGGTTCTGGATTCCATTCCTAAATTATGTATTGTATGAAGACAAATGGTTGCATTACTTATTTAAGAACTTAAGAAGATCCCTGCTGGATCAGGCTAGTGGTCCAACTAGCCCAGCATCCTGTTCTCACAGAGACCACCCAGATGCCTATGGGGGAAAACCTCAAGCCGTACCTAAGAGTACTCAAGAGCACTCACCCCTTCTGTGGTTTCCAGCAGCTGGTATTAAGAAGCATTACTGCCTCTGATCATGGAGACTAGTGTCCCTCAATGGCTTTCTCCTCCAGGAATTTGTCCACTTAGAAGCCAAGTTGTTGACCATCACTGCCTCCTGCGGGAGAGAGTTCCATAGTTCAGCTACACACTGCATGAAGAAGAACCTTCTTTGATCTGTCCTGAATCTTCCACCATTCCACTTCACTGGGTTCCCACAGGTTCTAGTGTTGTTAGAGAAGGAGAAAAGCTGTTCTCTGTCTCCTTTCCCCATGCCTTGCATAACTGAATGCACTTCTAAACTTTCCTTTGGGTGGGGATGGAGGTTGTGCTGCATATGGTTGGTCATCCGCTGGCAAAAGCCCTTCTAAAAGATTTGACACTGGAGCTGGCCTTTGGTGCCTTCAACCTTGCTCCATTCTACAACTCTCTTCCCCCGGAACTGTGTTTTTCTAGAAGATTCCAAGGAAGTGTGTGTATGTGTGTGCATGCATGTGGTGGGGGTGATGGGGACAGTCAAAATAACACAGAGGGTAGGAAGAAGTAATCTGTTTCATGCCAACAGGCTTTATCTCTATTATCGCCTCCTGTTGCTTTGGCGCTGAGTGGTGCTAACTGAATGACTCCTTCCTACAGCTGCGCCTTTGCCACCCTACGCAGAAACAAAGAGTCTTTTCATTCTCGGGGACACCTAGGGAAGTGACATATTGCCGGCTTGTATCTCACCTCGGATGAGTTCACTCCAGGCAAAGGACATTACCAGGACATTTAACAACAAGGCTGATGTGGCAATGTGGGAAAGGCTGCTTTTCTTTCCCCATCCCCAAGTTTAACAGAACTACACAATGAGTCAGTCTTTTAAAATAAACATCCATGGTTTGTAGGGAAGAGTGGAAGGGACTGGAGATGAATTTATGGAACTAAGGGGGGGTCCCTCACCCAAAGTTTGGGGACCACTGCTCTAATCTAATCTAGAGCAGTGGTCCCCAAAGTTTGGGGGGCACCCCCTTAGTTCCTTAAATTCATCTCCACTGCCTTCCACTCTACCCTACAAAAAGCATTGTTCAGAACAGACTTTGCATGACCCGCTAAGGAAGCTATCACAAATCAAATTCAAAATAGCAATGGCTAATTGCATATTTATTTAAAAGCCAATTAAAACTATTTAGTCCAGAGTCGGCAAGGTTTACCTCGCCTGGGCCAGTTCACTCCAGTGGATATCCCTCTGTGGGCCAGATTGCACATGCACCCATGATTTCTGGTGTCTGCACAGATGCGATATCTGGTGTCTGCGTCTGTGCAGACATGATTTTTGGCATCTGCGCATGCACAGATGCAATTTTTAGCACTGCGGAAGTGAGTCTCCATGCTGCACCGCGCTGGTTTAGCGCAGCGTGTGGGGACTTCCTGAGAGGGTGACTTAGTTCGGGGGTAGCTCATGGGCCAGCTAAACGACCCCCGTGGGCCGCTTGTGGTGCATGGGCGCATGGGCCTTAGGTTGCCTACCCCTGATTTAGTCTAATTCAACAAGAAATATGAACTTCAGATTTGGAAGTAAAAGGAGGTTGTAGAAGAGTGTTAGTTAAGTTATTCTTTGTATTAAGATTCAGTTAAGTGTTATTATTATATTGAATTTTAAGATCTAACTGGAATAGAATTGTATTCTGAGATAAGTATAAGAGATTTATAGTATTGATACGTCATTAAGAATATTAACAGGTTTAGATAATTATTAAAAAGATTGGAACCAAGATTTGAAAAGTACTAAGGAAGTAATATGATGAAACGTAGTTGGGAGGGAATGGAGGAAGTCGATAAAGTCGATTTGCGATATAAGATTGATTTGATATCTTTTTTATCGTTATGTTGGTTTTTTGTTTGGTTGTGTATATTTTGTGGGTTTTTTTCTGTTTTGTTTTTATAAAATCAATAAATATATATTTAAAAAGAAAAAAGAAATATGAACTTCATCCTGTGATACTAGCCTTTCAGAGTCGGATTTACACACTCATCGAATATACACACACCAGCCACCAGCATGAAGTATGTAGCATTCATTTACTCTGCTAAATCAAAGCCATGAGGATATTCAATTTACTGTATTTTCCTGTGTATAAGATGTCCCCATGTATAAGGCGCCCCCTTTTTTTGGACTCCAAATTAAGAAAACACCGCTCAGCACTACCCGTGGATAAGACGAGCCCCAATTTTAAACCTATTTTTTTGGTTTAAACAAACCCCTAGTCTTATACACGGAAAAATACAGTACAGTGGAACCTCGGTTTATGAATTTTCGGTTTATGAACGCCGCGACATAGCTGCCAAGTTTTCCCTTTTCTCATGAGGGAGCCTATTCAGCATGAGGGAAAATCCCTTTAAAAAAGGGATAACTTGGCAGCTATGCGCCGCGGACCCATCTGGAATGGATTAATTCACTGTCCATTACTTTTAATGGGAAAGTTCGCTTCAGTTTATGAACGCTTCAGTTTATGAACAGACTTCCGGAACCAATTACACCCATGTTTCAGTTTATGAACGCTTCAGTTTAAGTACTTCGCGGACCCGTCTGGAACGGATTAATCCACTTTCCATTACTTTCAATGGGAAATTTCGCTTCAGTTTATGAACGCTTCAGTTTATGAACAGACTTCCGGAACCAATTGTGTTCATAAACCGAGGTACCACTGTATATATACAGTATGTTTGTGTGTATATTTGTGTATGTTTGTGTATCTGATGGTATGAGGGCAATATATGGAAAACATATTGTCTGGCAATATGCCCGACAAACTCTGAGTAACAGGAGTTTGTGAAATGGAAGGTTGAGCATTGCCTGATGCTTTAGTGTTCATGCACATGCATTAGATCAGGGTTCCCAAACTAAGGCCCGGGGGCCGGATGCGGCCCAATCGCCTTCTAAATCCGGCCCGCGGATGGTCCGGGAATCAGTGTGTTTCTACATAAGTAGAATGCGTCCTTTTATTTAAAATGCATCTCTGGGTTATTTGTGGGACCTGCCTAGTGTTTTTACATGAGTAGAATGTGTCCTTTTATTTAAAATGCATCTCTGGGTTATTTGTGGGGCACAGGAATTCGTTCATAATTTTTCCCCAAAATATAGTCCGGCCCCCCACAAGGTCTGAGGGACAGTGGGCCGGCCCCCTGCAGAAAATGTTTGCTGACCCCTGCAGATGCTTACTCGTGAGATCACCTGACCCCATATATATGCCCACTCAACCCCTTTGATCTATGGAACCAGTACTGTTTCAGGTGCCATATAATATCTGTTCTGCTTTTGTAAGAAATTGATCTTCTAGTGTGGCAGCACCCATGCTTTCGAACTGCCCGCTTATTGACATCAGGCAGCCGCTTTCGTTGTACTGTTTTTGGCATCTGCTGAAAAAACTTTTTTTTTTTTTGCTTAGACAATCTTATCCAGACATGCAGAATGCCGACGTGTTTTAATATGATTTTTTATTTTTTATTTTTAGCTTACTGTTGTTTTGGATTTTTTTTAAAAATGTTATAAATACCAGTTTGTAACTTTTTATGATGATTTTATTGTTTTATTCTTTTTAGTAAATGGCTGTGAGGTTTTATTGAAATCAATCTTGCAAAAATAAATAAAATAAGATAAGATATATTTACTTAGAGATGTGACTTTGAGAGATCCCAGGGGAGGGCACTAAACCCTGAAGAATGACAGTTCTAGAAATTCAGATTAGCATTTTATTATTTTTTACACAGCACCCCCAAAAGGCAAATGGGGAGGAGGAAGTGACAAATAGTACCAGGGATGAGTAATGTATATAGTGTGTGTTTGTGTGCATATAAGCATTTCTCTTTCTTTCTTTCTTTCTTTCTTTCTTTCTTTCTTTTTCTTTCTTTCTTTGCCTCTCTCTCTCTCTCTCTCTCTCTCTCTCTCTCTCTCTCTCTCTCTCTCTCTCTGTTTCTCTCTCTCTCTCTCTCTGTTTCTCTCTCTCCCTCTCCCCAATCTCTGGTGAATAGGAACAGTCTCACTTTGGGCTGGGAACCCCTGTTTATTTCATGAAATAGTAGTAGACAATAAGGACAACAATGACAATTTTCATTTAAAAATCACTTCCCATATTGCACCCTGTATTGAAATGGAATGGAAGGTGTGGATGAGATTTCCCTTATACTTATCTCACCACTGCCAGCGGCCAGGTACTGGCTACTCAGAGCCAGGCCCGGCTCTACGTAGACCCCCGGTGGCGCAGGGCACCATGGCGCCGGCCCACCAGGAGGGCAGCGTGAGCTGCGCCCGCCCGCTGGCCGGCCGGTCCGCCAGTCTGCTGCGCGCGGCGCCCACCTGCCCACCGCGCTGGGAAATGGGGCGGGAGGGCGCCGGAGAGATCGCGCTGTGCCTGCCCGCCCGCCGCGCAGCAGCGCCGTGCCCACCTGCCCACCGCGCTGGGAAACGGGGCGGAAGGGCGCCGGAGAGATCCGGCGCACCATGGCCACAGGGGCGCTTAAGACGGCGCTGCTCAGAGCCAAAAGCTTACTGTTAAGAAGCCACACCTGCAAATAAATAAATGCAAATATTTTAGTAAGAGATCACAAAGCCAAACAGAACCCTTTTGCCTTAAAATAGCAGTTTGGAAACAAAAGAAACACACCTTTTGGAATTCAGGCACAGACCAGAATTTTTTTTTAAAAGCTAGATTACCTCATACCATTAGAATCCCAGACCCATCAGCTAGCTGTGTCCAGGCATACATGGTTGTTGCAACACAGTCCTTCATCCAAATGGGAACCCTTAGACCCAGGTAAAAAGGCCAGTTTTTATTCAGAAAAGCCTGGGTACTGGAGGGTAGATTTCCCCCACCCCTTTAGCTAATAAAGGCATAAGGCAGGGGTCAGCAAACTTTTTCAGCAGGGGGCCGGTCCACTGTCCCTCAGACCTTGTGGGGGGACGGACTATATTTTGGAAAAAATATATGAATGAATCCCTATGCCCCACAAATAACCCAGAGATGCATTTTAAATAAAAGGACACATTCTACTCACGTAAAAACATGCTGATTCCCGGACCGTCCGCGGGCTGGATTGAGAAGGCGATTGAGCCGCATCCAGCCCCCTGGCCTTAGTTTGGAGACCCCTGGCATAAGGCTTATTTTCCCCAGCACTAGAGGGTGTGTACACTGGGAGACCATGCTGCTAATGATTGGATTTCTGCACAGTCACTGTGACCTTGAGCAATCTTGCAGCAGACTCTCCATGCAGGTGGTAAGTGGGACTAATTAACTGGAACTCTTTGCCTGAGGAAGATTGCACCCAGTATTCTAAGTAAAAAGGTGATTAAAATGAACCAGAGAAAGGGGGGGGGTGTTTCCCTTTACATATCCTAAAGCAATTTACAATATTCTATATAAACATATATAGGATAGGATATATGTATGTGTATACATATAAACATATATAGAATGACTGCATATATTTAAAAAATAGTTTAAACAATTACATATATGAGAACCATTTTAAAAATAAATAAAACACCAACAACACAAAATCAATTCAAATCCAATATAGATGCCTTCTAGGATATACATTAGTTTGGAGATGCACAGATCCTGCCACTACCTAATTCTGATGGAGGCCAGTGTTCTGTTCTGCGCTTTTGTGGCAGTGAGTTCCACAGCCTAGTTTTTAAACCCATTCCTGGCATGGATTAAAACCAATCCTAATTTGTTATGGAACATTCTCCTTCACCTCGAGCTTCCTAGTCAAGAGCTTTTGTCAACATCTGGTGTTGTTTTAGGAGTGTGTGTTGCTTTGGTCCGCGCCAGAGGTGGCTGTAAGAGAAGGCGTGGTTCTTGCTCAATGTGTTATTCTCAAAAGTTCTTTCTTGGTCATAGGTGCCCAGTAGACACATGTGCCAGCTTCCTGGGTAGACTTTTTTTGGATACTAAAACATGTTCCCTTTGAATAAGAGGGATGGTGAGAGGATCTGCATATTGTACAGGATGAACATAAAAAGAATCTATTGGATCAGGTCAGTGGCCCATTTGGTCCAGCACCCTGTTCTCACAGCAGCCAACCAGGTTCCTGTGGAAAAGAAGCCTGATACCAGGACCTGATTGCCACAGCAGTCTCCACAGGTGTGGTTCCCAGTAACCAGCATTTAGAGGCATGCTGCCTCTGGTAATGGAGGTAGAACATAGCCATCCTGGTTAGTAGCTGTTTGTAGCCTTATCCTCCACGTTTGTCCATGAATCTACTCAGGTGCAGAGTGGACTGTCTGCCTGTGGAGCAGCGGGAACCAGATGTTGTGTGTGTGAGAGGGGGGGAGGGAGGGAGGGTGAGATGATTGACCCATACATGCAGCATTTTGGATTTTAGCAAAACAATTTCCAGAAGCGACAAAAATTACTGGGTGGATGGGAGAAATAGATTTTTGTGCCGTCAATATTCTTGCCACTTTGCAACCCATTCATTGCATGCCACACAATTTTGTGGGAGCTGTTGAGACCCATGCCTTCTCCTATCTGCATCATACTATCCATCCAACTCTGGGTTCTGTGACTTGGTCATGTTAGGGCACAAGAAGGTAGAGAGGAGTTTCAAGTCATTTTATGCCCGTCATTAGTTCCTGAAGGCCAACTTTAGCATCTTCCGTATCCTCTCAAAGTTAAGTATCAAGGAGAAAGCCATCAATGGGTACCAGCCACAATGGCTTTTCTCTGCCTCCACAGTCGGAGGCAGTAATGCTTCTGTATACCAGTTTCTGGATAACACAGAAGGGGAGATTGCTGTTGCATCCAGGTCCTGATTTTTGCTCTCTTTTTTTGGAGGCAGCTGGTTAGCCACTGCAAGAAAAGGATGCAGGGTGAGATGGCCTGATTCAGCAGGCTGTTGTTATGTTCTTTAACTCTGTCTGTCTAATGTTGCCACCCATCTCCAGAAATAAATAGTTTGGAAACAACCCATCCAGTATTTGCTTTTTGTTCATTCGTTTCCTTTCCCCTCTTCCCAGTCTTACTTAAATCCAACCTTATCTCCAGACAAGATTTTGCAAAGAGAAATCATTCATTACATCCACCTGGAGGCTGAGGGGGAGGAGGGGGAGAAGCTCTTTAAAAGGTATTTACTGATTTTTCCTGACAGTTTAGCTGGAATCCTTTCCACACTGCAGTTGTTAAATTTGTTGTTTCAGCGGTGAGAGAGTTACCATCTTTGCTCGAACTGCATTTTCTTGCTTACACTTCCTCCTGCAATCCATCAACATCAAGTGCCTGTGTCTGGTATTTTCCCTCCTGAATCTCAATAGGATGTCTGAGGCCTCATCAAAGCACCCAGTGAAAAGCCTGTAGGAGTGGGGCATATGTATTTTGCAGTACTCTTCATACAATCACAATCAACATGGAACTTTGATGCCATGATATGTGGGGGTGGCCATTAGTCTAGATGGTTTTAAATGAGAACATAAGAAGAGACGAGTGGAATAAGGTCAGTGGCTCTTCTAGTCCAGCATCTTATTTTCACTGTGGCCAACCATATGCCAATGGGAAGCCCACATGCAGCACATGAGTACAAGAGCGCTCTCCCCTCCTGTGGTTTCTAGCAAACTGGTATTCAGAAGTATTACTGCCACTGACAGTGGAGGTATTACACAAACTCATGGAAGATGCTTCCATCATTGGCTGTTAGCCATGCATCTAGCAGAGACAAGAACTGGGATGTGGATATATTATCAACCCAAGAGCCACATTCACTCATGGATAGCCTTCTGGGTGCTGTGTGGTAGTGGTAGGTGAGGCAGCCAATGTGCCTCTTAACTTAGTTCAGTCATACAAAAGTGAGAGGTCTTCAAAGCATACATGGAAAGAGCAGCAGCATCAATGACAATTGTGTTTCTTTGGTTTCCTTGTTTGCCACCATAGTCCAGAAAAGCCAGTTGGTAAATAGTTTAAATAAATAAATTGTGGGAAGTTTGAAACATCCATGTTTGGGAGCATCCTGCCACTCTAAATCAGAAGCTGGGAGGAAGCAAGGTGGGCGAGGATTCTTATGTACAAGAACTAGGTAGGCAAAGGTGCAGAGAAGAAAATGTAGCATTAGTTCAGCTTTAGTACCATGGACAGCTTCAGAACCAGGGACAGCTCACTGTTGGGTATTTTTCCAGAATTAGTCCCACAGTGAGCTGTCCCTGGGACTAATTCTGGAAAAATACCCAAGGCCTGCTTGTTAGGCCTAGTGTTGCTTTGGCTTACAACAGTGAGCTGTCCCTGGTGCTGAAGCTGTCTCTGCACCTTTGCCTGTTGTTGTTTAGTCGTTTAGTCGTGTCCGACTCTTTGTGACCCCATGGACCAGAGCACGCCAGGCACTCCTGTCTTCCACTGCCTCCCACAGTTTGGTCAAACTCACGTTGGTAGCTTCGAGAATACTGTCCAACCATCTCGTCCTCTGTCGTCCCCTTCTCCTTGTGCCCTCCATCTTTCCCAACATCAGGGTCTTTTCCAGGGAGTCTTCTCTTCTCATGAGGTGGCCAAAGTATTGGAGCCTCAGCATCATGATCTGTCCTTCCAGTGAGCACTCAGGGCTCATTTCCTTCAGAATGGATAGGTTTGATCTTCTTGCAGTCCATGGGACTCTCTAGAATCTCCTCCAGCACCATAATTCAAAAGCATCAATTCTTCGGCAATCAGCCTTCTTTATGTTCCAGCTCTCACTTCCATACATCACTACCTTTGCCTACCTAGTTCAAATGATATAAATAACTAAGTAAATAAAAATAACCTAGTGTGTTGGCTCCAGAGCTGGTCTGAATGTGCTGAGGGCTAAAATATACTTTGGGGGGTATGCATTCAAGGCCCTGACACCTAGAATTTATTTGATGATTTACAGTCCACCTTTCAAATTCCAAAAAGAAAAGTTCAGTATTGTTATATAGCAGAGTACATCAAGAATAAGAAACAAAATAGCTTAAAATTCAACAAAAAAAATGGGACTGGGTAGTCGTCTGATAAAGGGCCAGTGTTTTGCTTCGGAGGCATTTTCTCAGTGAGACTGGAATGTCTCCTGCTGCCTCTGGGACTGGTGTGATGGCCAAGGCTGTATGTCAGAGGAGTGGATGGAATTTCCAGAGAGAAATTGTCAATATTTGAAGATGTTGATAAATGGAATATTCTTTGTCCCTTGGGGCGCTCATTTGCTGCATTTGCATGCTGTCTTTCTGCCAAAGTGCTCAAGATGGTTCACTGTTTAAAATGATAGCTTTACAAATTAGTAGACACAACTGAAAAGTGTCAGGCTGGGTAGAGGAAAATAAATCTAGGTAACTTGGCCTCTCTACATGAGGCTAGGAAGGGAGGAGCAGAACGGCAGCTGGTCCCTGCTGAGCTGATGGAAGGAGTTATTCGACTCTCCTCTCCCTCTGAAGAAGCCAGGTGAAAGGGTTGCCTCAGTTGCTGAGATGGTCAAAGGTCTCCCCTGTCCTTGCCAGGAGTCCACGGCATCCTATCAAAGTATGTTTTTCTTCTGATGCAAAAGTTTCCAGGTCCTGGTCTGCGACATGGAAAATAATGTGGAGTGAGGAATAGATTGCAACAAGAAGAAGTTGAAAAAAATAAAGATTGAAGATATGCACGGCCGAGCATGCTATATATGTTTTAATAACAACAATTAAGTTTTATATAGCACACTTCAAATGCTCAGAGTGCTTGGAATGCATTATCTCGGGGATTCATTCTCATCTCTGGGTTGGAAATCTATCTCAAAAAATGAATGTTCAAATGGAATTTTAGAATGCCTCTAGATCTGCCCCTTTCCTCCAAAACTTGGTATACAAATGCTATTGCAGAAAAGTTCTCAGGGGGAACTTTTAGACTAAATGCTGGAGGATGGATATTTATGCATTTATTTATATGATTTTATATGCTCCATTTTTCTACATGAACATGTACTCAGTAACCAAAGCAACAAAAAGGGAAGCTATAGTAGAAGCATAGCATGTCATATTCCAAGACCTTTGCTTAAGAATGGCAGCTGAAACAACATTATTTTCTGCGCTCTTCTCCGATAGGACCAGGGAGGGGCAAAATTCCATTCCGCAATCTGAGTACCTCAATATTCCCTCTCATACTTATCTGCTGAATGTCCCAACAGTGCAGCAGGCAGACCTGAAGGCCTCAGAAGGCTTTATTTCTTTAAAAATATATCTACTACACCTTTCTTTATAAAAGTTCAAGGCATCTCACAATCAAGAAGTATAAAATACATTAAAGTTTTAAACTGCAATAATCAAGCAGAGCAGCAAAAATTGTAATGTCAGAGCAGAAGGGAGAGGCACAACAGATGTCCCATCACAGTGAAGTTATGAGGCAGATCAATGTGGACATTCTTGAAATGCCCTGCTTTGTAGCTCTGTAGCTCATGCAACCTGAGGCCAGTGGCTTGAGTCAGGACTCCACTGGATCCCATCACCTGAGCCTGCCTCATGAGAGGAATCGAGTGCTTCTTGTGCCATCACACCTATCCAATGAGACAGGGAGCATGCCAGGCAGCAGGAAACAGGGAGACAAAGAAGACCTTGTCTGCAGGCCAGGGCCACAGTCTTTAGGTCAAGGGTGGAGCTTTGGCAAAGTGGACCACAGGAAGAAATTTGTAAGAGTTCACTTCAGCTCCATGATACTGTCCATGGTACTACCTCACCTCCTTCCCCTTGTGAGTTCCTGCTAAAAATAAGAAGTGGTAGAGCACGTGTTCTGCATGCAGAATCCCCACATTCAATTTCTGGTATATCTGAGCAAGCTGAGAAGAACCTCTGTATGAAACTCTGCTACCAGTCATTGTAGGTGATACTGAGCTTGTTGGGCCAGTGCTCTGTCTCTGCTGTATATGACCATTTTCCTATATTCCTAGCAGGTCCCAAGACAATTAAGGGCCTTACAGAATGAAGGTAATGTTTTGATTTGCCACCACCCCGCCCCACAATAAGGCTATTGGAAAGTGCTTGCATAGTCGCACAGTCCAAATAATTCTGCAAGAGAGAGCGGGAGGCCTATTTTCTAGGAATATTATTGTTGCAAAGAGCAGCCAGCAAGGCATAAGACGATGTATATGGTGTTCAGGGATGCTTTCAGGAACACAGGCTGAAGCATCAACATTAGCATTAGCGCATGCCCCATTTCCCCACCTTAACAGCATCTTCCATCGTTAGCTTCTGCCGAAATGAATAACAACTTCCCCACAAATATCTCAAGATCTCACAAAGTAGCTACAGCATAAATTGGGAAGAATGTTCTGTAGCACAACAAAGCGGATCACGTTAAATATGCAGCAGTATTTTCCTCCTTCTTCCTCAAAGCAGCCTCTCCCCCCCGAGGAAGCAAATCTCGCTTTAAAAATGTCCAAACATGCCGTCAAAATTATTTCATGCTGCAAAGTGAGGGAGAGTCTGTTGCCTCCTCATTTCATATCTTCTCCCATTCCTTTGTATTTTCCATAGCTAAGCACATGAAAAAAAAGCCTTTTAACGGCTAGCGCTGCCATGATGAGAGAAGCCTCTGTCAGATCATGCCGCCATGTGGTAGTTCTCAAAGCTGTCTTAAGAAGTTACGGGTGATGGCCGGGAAAGCGCCTTCTTCTCCATCTTTGTCTTAATTGGGATGCAGGTCAAAGGAGTAGCATGACATCGCTGCAACCAAGAAGACCATGGACTCTCAGTTATGGATGAGCAGCTAGAGCCAGTCCAGGCTCTAGAGACAGGATGCCTGGCCACCAAATTACCAACCCTGAACCAAAATAAGCGTACTGAGGGGATGAGGACTTGCATGTTTCCTTCTCAAGGGCTTCCTCTAGCAAAACTGGACCACTGATCAGCACCCTAAGCCTTCTGGCAATTTGTTAGCACCGAGTGCCTATCATGTATGTGCATGTTTGTCTATTACTTGGAGTTTCTTCTAGGTAGGGTGGGGTAGTAGACTGAGGAGACAGCTTCAATCAAACAAAAGCTCTGGAAGAATTAATAACCTTTTTCATTTAGGCCAGGCATCCCCAAACTGCGGCCCTCCAGATGTTTTGACCTACAACTCCCATGATCCCTAGCTAGCAGGACCAGTGGTCAAGGAAGATGGGAATTGTAGCCCAAAACATCTGGAGGGCCAAAGTTTGGGGGTGCCTGATTTAGGCAAAACTGGTGTTCTTGTGCTAGGACAGACATGGGCAACCTTGGCTCTCCAGATGTTTTGGAACTACAACTCCCATGATCCCTGACCACTGGCCCTGTTAGCTAGGAATCATGGGAGTTGTAGTTCCACAACATCTGGAGAGCCAAGGTTGCCTATGCCTGTGCTAGGATCTTCAAAGTATGCAGAGCAAAACTGGCTTGTGAGGGTTTTTTTTCTCCCTACCTGAGGCAAATTGGCAAATTAAGCCCCACCTCCCTACTCCCCCCAAGCCAAGGTGTGTAGTGCCTAAGGCCAATCATGTTATTTTGGCAGCAGAGTCTGAAAATCCCTCAGCTATTTCTCATCCCCCCACTGAAAGTAAAAGCACAATAATAATAATACATTTAATAATTAACCATTTCCTGACCTTTCATGACAGTGGATGCCTGAGGTGGCTGCTTCACTCTGCCCAGTGATAGGGCCTATCTTAATCTGGGACTCGGCTGTGGAAGCATGAGGTGGGTATCTGCACCAGATCTAAAATGACAGCTGATGTGTACATCCTGGTAGACTGAAAAAAAATCAACTACAAATCAGGAAGTCTCTTCGGATTTCCTTCTGCCATGAATTCAATCTTTCAGCAAGCCACTTCTGTTCTCAGCCTCACCTTCTCTGCCTTGCAAAATGGGAACAATATTTATTTAAACATTTATAAGTCACACTTTCATGCAAAACATCACAAGGCAATAAGCGTAAACAAAATAATAATAATAAACCAGCATAAACTATATTTTTAAAAATGTCAGACATGCCAGTAAAAGCTGGCTGGCTGACAGATATAATGACCTACTTAAAATATGTTAATGCATGTGATGGTGGTGATTATGAAACAGAACATGAATCAAGCCATTGGAGGATGCTTTAGAATTGTATTCTTTTGTTTATATTTCCCTGACTTGCTTCTAATAATCACAATAAAATAAAACAGGAGAGCATTCTCCAGCTGAAGGCCAGTGCTTTAAGTGAAACGCATTCTCTCTCTGATGTTTCAGGATTTCTTTATTTCCCCCCCTTTTGGTTCATACATAAGGCAAAGTGTCAGGGGGCTGTTTTCTCGTCATGGAGGAGGAGGAGGAGGCTGTGTTAGGTGAATGTAGCTTTCCTCCTGTGCTCCATGTTCTGGTTAATCATAAACCTGCTGTTCCCCTCCAGGAGGCTGATGTTCCATCATTTTTGTGTTACTTTGGCCTGCCAGCACTTAAGCACCATCTCCTTCCCTGCCCGCCCCCCTTCTAAATTCCCCAGCATTTTTTTTAACCACTGGAAAGGCATCTTAACTGGAAGGCATTGAGGCCTCTCTCTCTGGGGTCAGTGCCTCTGATTTTGCCCATATATCTCCACTGCTGTCTTTTTCAGTTGGCACAGCAGGTAGAATGACAATCCTGCCCAGAGTGGGATTAGTTCCTTATCCATTTTTTTTAAAAAAGATGTAATATTTATTGTAAAGTCAGGTGGAATCTGCTAATGAAATCCCTACTGAATTTAATAGAAAGTTTCTTCCACCCATGTTGCACTTCTTTGTGATTGAGCCAAGTAGGGCAGTTGCTAGTTTCTTGGCATTAGGGGTCAAGACTGCATAGCAATCATATGCTCTGAGCAGGGGACTGTAAGTCATTATGGAAATGTAGTTATGCCATTAAGGCTGGCTGGGACATTAGCAAAGGAAGATTTTAAAGAGGTGGACACTGGCGAGTCCTGACAACGCAATGGGATTGGATTCCTCTTTCCCAGTTCCTTCGGTTGGATATGCTGGGGATAGAGGCACTTGTCTCTCTGCATTTCATTATCTTCCTTTGGCAGGACTGTTCTTACAACAATCAGCACTTTTGATTCCATCCCACCCCCCAAAAACATTTGGCACATGGTGGCAATCGTGACATCTTTTCTGGGTGACTTGGTCCTGCTACAAGGAGCTGCTGGCATTACTCAAAAGGTGTCACAGACGGGTGACGAGAATCAGACGGGAGGTGAAGAAAGGATTTTAGAAGAGGAGACTGGGTGGAGTTGGAATCCAGGCAATTAAAAAATGCCCACTGCTCCAAGGAGAAAGGGCTGTTCGCTCAGTGGTAGAGCATTTGTCTTACAAGCAGAAGGTCCCAGATTCAATTCCTGGGCATCTCATGGTAGGGCTAGGAGAGACACCTCCCCACCAATTTGAAACCCTGGAGAGCCACTGCCAGTCACTGTAGACAACACTGAACTAGCTGAAGTAGGCTTTTAAGATAGTACATCTTCATGAGTGAGTCATGCAAGATTTTAAATGGGAGTTTTAGTGCTGCTGCTGCCGCCTGAATGCTGCCCTAAGTCATTTTAATTCTTGGTTTTATGGTACGCCACTTCGGATATTGTACACAGAACTTAAGAAGAAGCTTTATATATAAATAAATAGTGCCTTAAAGCTGCAATACATGTGATTAATAATGACAATAATATTCAAAGTGAAGTATGGAAGAGATTTTTACATGCAGATAAAAATTGATTTTATATTCTGCTTGTCCGTCATAGAGATGTAGGATAAATAAGGACAGGAGAGCAGCTTGCCCACTTAAAATGTGCAACAGTGGAAACCACAGAACAGCAGATCAATGTCTGAGTTATGGGGGAAAGAGGTAGGGGAGCCCCTATTCCCCCACCTGATTTTCAATTGGCTAAAGTGCTTTTCCTTCTACTGTTTTGTGAAAACGCTTTTATTTGAATGGGGTTTTGTCTCAGCTTCCACACGGTGTTAAACAGAATTTCATTGTCTTTGTTTTTTTGTTTTTTTGTTTAGGAAAGGCAGGATGTAACATCCGTTTAATGTGTAATTAAATGCACACACCCTGATTGGTGACTTAATCTCATTTTAGCCAAATTGTGATCTTCCCTGTAGCCTGATTTTTAAATAGAAGCTACAGGAACCACATCACCACCCCCAGGTATTTCATGCAACCAGCAAATCCATGAAGAGTGGAGCTTTGCCTCTGTTTTCAGTGGATTACCTCCAAATCATTTAGAGTGGTCCCTATTGAAATTAATAGACCTAAGTTAGCCCTGTCTATTAATGTCAATAGGTCTGCTCCGAGGAGGATGAGCATTGGATACAACTCAGTGGCTAGATGTCTCTGAGAAGGTGCACAGAGGCCCCTAAGGACATTAGAGAGAGTTAATGCATGACTGTCAGTGGGTATCAGGGATTGTAAAATTGCTCTCCTGAGAGGGTGTTAGAATTCGATTTTGTGTGTATGTGTGTGCATGCACTGTGATAGCTAGCTCTGTGTGTCTCTTGCCATCATGCCAGCGCCAGTAAATTCTGACTCGATCCTGCTGTTTTGTCAATAATGCGGAAAGTTCTGAAATAACTGCTCAAAGCCGTCAAATGATATGATTCAGCTTGATTCAGCTTTGCAAGCACTTGGCAGTAACCAACTTTCTGTGAACTTGAAATTTCTGAGCCCACCGTGCCCTTTCATAGGAGCCTGCATGCTCACACTCCTGTAATCTAGATCCAGTAACCTAAGAATCCAATGTTTTGCAATTAGAACCACCTAATTATTCAACTAAATGATTTTTTTTTGGGGGGGGGAGAACCTCACCTACCACCTTTACCTCCCTGAAGAAAAGGCAGGATATGAATGCAATTAACTAAGTAATTCTCAACGCCACTTCCATTTTTTGTGGCTTCATCGGTACTCCCCCACCCCAAATATTTCATTGCTTTCACTTATTTATACAAGGAGCAACAATCAACATTCAGAAATCCCACCCACACCCAGCAGCAGCACAAAATGCCTATTTAATTACATTTAACTTTTAAATCATTTCAGCTTTAAACAAAGGTATCTCTCCACAAGTTGCCATGTGTCCCCGGAGGCCTATAACCATGTTCTATTAATGTTGCTTATGTCATAAAACTATGCCAGGTTGATCAAAAAGCGGTAGTTTTCTTGACTGTGTTCCTTTAAAAAACAACAAGACTCTCTGGAGAATTTCAGAGGTTTTATTTATTTTTTTAAGCATAGGGAAGAGGCATCACAGCAGAAGATGCACAGAAGCAGAAGGTGAGGATATAGAGGCCATATGAGAGAATCTAAGGCTGTGTATGCACTGCACCTTTAAAGCACGTTAAAGAATTATTTGAGGGAACAAATGTGCTTCAAATGTCCTTTAAAGGTATAGCGCATACACAACGTAAGACAAGCGTTCTGTTTCTATCACTTTTGCCAAGTGGTTCCGTTGCACCTTTTACCAGCAAGGCCAAGGAGCTGCTCAGTAGGTCAGGGACTAAGGTGGTTCAGGCAACAGAGGAGCTGTCCAGCTAAGAATCTGCTGAGAACAGGGCTGGATGAGATGTTGCACAAGCAATTGGAAGGCCCAGCTGAGCCACTTTGTGACAGCCCCTGCTGCTCCACCAACTCCCTAGGGCAGTAGTTTTCAACCAGTGGGCCGTGGCACCCTGGGGTGCCTTGAAAGATGGTCAGGGATGTCACAGGCAACCCTGCCCCCTGTCCCTCTTTCCTTCCCTCCCTCCTCTGATGCTATCTTGCATCTCTGCCTCCCAAAGACTTGTGCAGCTGTTTATTGTAGCAGCCCTGGCTATAAGCTCCGCCGGTGAATGCTGCCTCTGGGAGGCACCTCTCTTTGGGGTGGGGTGGGGGCAGCTCAGAGACCAGGGACTCCCAAGGAGAGGGGTGAGGAGAGGAGCCCTCCCCAAGGGAGGGTGTTTGAAAAAGGGTGAGAGGCTGCCAGCTCTGCAGGCAAGGGGTGACACAACTGGGCTCCTGAGCCCCACAGGGCTGCCACAGAAATAATGTAGTTGGTTAAGGGAGCCGTGGACTCAAAAAGGTTGAAAATCTCTGCCCTAGAGTGTCAGCTCCCCCACTTCCTCACCAAGAACTTTTTCTGCAGCTGTGTAAGAGACCAATAAAAGTCTGTAGTCCAAATGGTATTTCAGGCTGAACTTTGGGTTCCTCCTCACAGATCTCAGAATCTTCCACCTGCAAAAATGCAAATGGAATAGGCTGCTTCAGAGGCTTCCTTGTGTTGCTTGGGGTGAAAGGTATCGGTTTTCCAAACAGGCACTGTCTCTCCCTGAAGTTCTGAGGAATTAAAACAGTTTTAATCTTTAAAAAACCTGGCAGAATAAAAAAGAAAGACAGTCTTTGCCTGGAAAAAACACACATAACAATTTAGGAAGCCTCACTAAAGAGTGAATTCCACAAGTACGGTAGCACCCTGAACCAAGAAAGCCCTCTTCCCAGGCACCATCCAACTTAGATGATGAAGCAACAATTTGGAAGAGATAAGTCAAAATCCACATCGATTACATTTTTGAAGGCTCATTATTTTTGAAAGCCTTGCTTTCCTCTACAAAGAATAAAAAGGGGTTTTTCATTACTGGGTTTCACAGTTTAAGAGTAAGCATAAAGCGATAACCAGCTGTGGCTTGGCACCCACCACAGTCCTGAAAATTATATGCATATTAAGTTAATTACATGTAATTAAAACATGCAAATTAGCAGAATAGCCCCTCCCAACACACATTTCACTCTCTGTGCTTAACAATTTACCCACCCCTTAATTACACTGTAATGCTGGGGCATGGGGGTGGGAGAGGAAATTCAGCTAACATTGGGGATTGGCCGCATCGAACAGATGAAATTGTGTCTCTTTTATTGAACCAACTCCTGTAAGGAGCTTTACAACTTTGCAATAAATCCCCAGGTCTGGATGTTTAAAGCAGGAAAGTGAGAATAGATTCTTATGCTTTGATTTCATGTCTGCCAAAGAAATCTCACAAGATTTGGTAAAAAAAAGAAAGAAAGGAAAAAATGCAGAGCTTCAGAACAGCTCACAACTCCGATAAGAGAGAGTATTTCATGACTCTCTTGGGGTGGATGTGTCTGCATGATTCTCATCTAGGGAATCAGATGCATTGTTACAGTGGTTCATATATGGACTTAGTTGCTGCTGGAGCACAATGCAGCCGTACAGTCCCTTGTGTACTGAAAGGCAGTGCACATCTTGCCTTGGAAGAGCAGGAAGGATAATTGAATTGTTGAGTGACCATCAAACAATCACTTTCACTAACTGGGCAGCTAAGAGGCATGAATGTTCCTTCCAAATCTCTATTTGAACCTGGGTAGTAGTGGCTAGAGTGTCTAATCCCATCTTATTCCTCTAGATATCTGAAACAAGTCATTCTTTCTGCGACTAACCTACTTCACAAGGTTATGCATAAACACTAAGGCCTCGTGCAGTGCACACCCTGATATTTCTCAGGCTGCAGATACTCTGATATGTTTTGAACCGTTGGGCTTATTGTAGGGCTATTATGTTTTTCATTTGTATTCTCAGGCAAAGAACAAACACCCTCTTGGCTATTAAGTCTGCAATGGTGGGCTTCAGTAGTGTTTGATGTTTTGAGTGTGAGAGACTGCATGTGTGTGTGTGTTTGTGTGTGTGAGAGAGAAGATTGGGCAATGGTAATGATAAATCAGACTTCCTGGATCTGAGAAAATGACTTTGTGGTTTGAACATAGCTGCCAAGTACCCCGTTTTCCCTGGGAAACCCCCCATTTTTACTTACCTTTTCCTGGTGGTCCCCCGTATCACTTCGTCTCCCATTTTTCTCCGTTATTTTCTCCTGCTGGCGGCCATTTTTTTCCTGATTTGCCCTTCTATGGGCACAAAAAATGGCCGCCGCCGGCTTCAAAAGTCGCATCTACGCATGACCGGAAGTCATTTTTGATGCCCATAGATGGGCGGGGCGACACCGGAAGTTGCGCTGATGCACTTCCGGTCATGCGTAGAAGCTACTTTTGAAGCCGGCGGCGGCCATTTTTGGTGCCCATAGAAGGGCATAGCGACAACGGAAATTACGTTGACGCAACTTTCGGTGTCACACGGCTGCCGGTCCCGGATTCTGCAGTCCGGGACTTGGAAGGTAAGGGTTTGAGAACACAACTTCCGTGCATGTGTAAGGTGCACACACTTTAAAAAAATTAAGCTTTTGCATATACAGTATTTCTATTTTGGCTGGTGGAGCTGAATGACTGCCATTAAGCCAAAGGTGATTTGGCAGGTACAGGTTCAGCCCTGAGTAGGTAAGACACTAATCAACTGCTGAATTGGAGATCTTTCCTTCTTCTGCATTTCCTCGGCTGTACACAGGCTGGCTGCTCAGCTGCAATTACCGACACCTTCCAGGGTCCTCTTGGATTTCTCTCTCCTCCTTCTGCCTTATTTATCATCACTGCTGCCCCAGGATAGCACAGCTGTTCTCGGGCTCTCGCAGCTAAAGTCGGCATCTGAGGGGTTTTTCTGGCTGTCAGGCAACTCCTGGTGCCTGCTCGCACAGACTCTCTTCTGTCCGCCTCTTCCAAACCATCCATTTGGTACCTTTACATCCTTAATTCAGTCTCCTGCTCCCGATTTTCTGTCCAGCATGCACTTCTCCTCCCATTTATAAAGCTCATTGTGAAACGTGCCCAAAGGGTGTATTTATTTATGGGATCTCTGTCGCTGGAGGCCTGCGATCAAACAGTCGTTTTGTTAGTGCAAATCATTATATGAAATTCAAGCTCCAACTCCAGCATGACAGCACTCTTTAGCCTCATGGC
Organism: Zootoca vivipara; assembly: GCF_965207765.1. Lineage (NCBI taxonomy): Eukaryota > Metazoa > Chordata > Lepidosauria > Squamata > Lacertidae > Zootoca > Zootoca vivipara. The sequence continues at coordinate 22,897,449 of NC_142597.1, forward strand.
TAAAGGCACACAGTATCCTAGGCCAGGCATCCCCAAACTTTGGCCCTCCAGATGTTTTGGACTACAATTCCCATCATCCCTGACCACTGGTCCTCTTAGCTAGGGATCATGGGAGTTGTGGGCCAAAACATCTAGAGGGCTGCAGTTTGGGGGTGCCTGCCCTAGGACTTCTCTGAGAGCTGTCCCAACACCTCCCACTTATACTTTCCCCTCAATTCTTACTTCTCCTCCTTACTTCCCTTCCCTGAAGCTATGCAGCCCTGTACTGCCCACCTCACAGTTCACTCCTGGCCTCTTTCTCCCTGTTTCTTTACTTCTTGAGACTACTACCACCCCACAACCACTTTTATTCCTTGCATTCCTGTGATGTTTACCCCAGCCGCGTGGACCTTTCTCTTCCCTCACAAAAGCTGTGTTGTGTGTCAGCATTCTATTGTTGATACTTTCACCCTGGACAGTCAGAATGTGTGGCAAGCAGCACCCTAATTTGCTGCATTTGGAACCCTCCTTTTCCACAGGATTGTAAGGGTGAGAAGAGTCAACATTGTCAAAGATCCCATCTTCTAGCAACTAATGATAGAACAGAACTTGCCTACCATGTCTTCTGGCAGAACTTGCAGCATGTCTCCATACTTACCTTATTAAAGCTAAATCCCCGGCAAGGTTCTGATTTTATGATTGGTTATATTACTACAGCAACATGGTCTCACTAATGCTGCCCTGTAAATTGGCCACTATAACTATTTTCTTTTCAGGTAATTGCCACTGTCTGTTCCTTTTGAATTTCTTTTCCCTCTGAACTCAGTCTACTATGCTCATTCCCACTCCCATATTTCTAAGTAAAATAAAAAAATTCCTTCAGTAGCACCTTAAAGACCAACTAAGTTTTTATTTTGGTATGAGCTTTCGTGTGCATGCACACTTCTTCAGATACAGACACGAAAGCTCATACCAAGATAAAAACTTAGTTGGTCTTTAAGGTGCTACTGAAGGAATTTTTTTATTTTACTTCGATCCAGACCAACACGGCTACCTACCTGTAACCATATTTCTAAGTGTTTGCCAGTTCAGCATCACACTAAAGGACAGATCTGTCCATTATGGTTTCTGTCCATTCTCATTTTTCCAACATTCAGTTCAGTTCTCGCCGTTCCTACATCTAATATACACAGGTCTGTAAGCAGTTTTGCCTCGTATACACATTTCTGCAAGCATTCTCCCACAACAGAACACACGCTGTACATTATTTTCATGCATATAAGCATTTCTGTGCATGTTTCCCCCCAATATGTGATTTTTTTTGGTACATATTTTTCAGTTGGAGAACTACATTGCAAAATTCAGAGAAGAGTGAATTTGGAGGTGTAGTTGTGTTTTGGATAACAATTTAAGCACCGCAACCTTAAAAGATCTTGGGTAGAGGGGGGTTGGGTACCTCCTAGCCTTAATTGGATTTTGTGATGAATTTGTAGATGTGTCATTCAGTCAAAACATCAGCAGGATCTCAAAAGAAGCCAGTATATTTTGCAAGAATAAAACCCTTTAAAAATAGACCTAGACCTTGTACAGACCTAGTAACTTAGAGCTTTTAAAAACTCAAAAGATACAGCGATCTCCACTCCTCCCCTATTTTTTTTCTAAAAAAAGAAACCCAGGCGATAGAAATGCAAATAAAATAACATGAGCTTGATGTCTGTTTTGTTTTGCCACACTCTTACATATGCAGAATGTGTGAATTACTCTTAATTTGTTTATATGACTTAAAAGAGGGGAGAAGGACCGATAAATTCTATACGATGCCCCAAGGGGCCAATATGGGGAAAATAATTCATCCTCGCTGTGCTGCCATTTGCTGGATATGACAATTTTTATTTTTCATGGCTCTTCCTCTGAACCACCCTTCTTCAAATTCTCCCTCCCCCAGTTCTTTCTGTGATCTTTTATTCAGTTTTGCAGCTGCATCTCTGAAATGGAAGAAAATAGATCTTAATAATTACACAAGTGCCACCCTGTGCTCCAGCCCAGCCCAACAATTGCCAGCACAATGTGAGATATAATTAGCACCTCCCTCCACCTGCCCATCAATCTTGGGCTGGAGTGGCCTATGCTTTGGTCAAAAGATGTCTCCTGTGGTGCTGGCTTAATATCTGATGAATATTATTTATTAAATTTTTATGCCACACCTCATCCGAAGATCACAAGGCAGTTTACAATCTCTTGCAAATTCCGGTAGCTTGACCAATGGCTTGAATTCAAGGGCGCCATTTCAGATTTGAGGGTGATTGGAGATATAAAGGGTAAAGGTAAAGGGACCCCTGACCATTAGGTCCAGTCGTGACTCTGGACCTCATCTTGCGTTATTGGCCGAGGGAGCCGGCGTACAGCTTCCGGGTCATGTGGCCAGCATGACAAAGCCGCTTCTGGCGAAGCAGAGCAGCACACGGAAATGCCATTTACCTTCCTGCTTGGAGTGGTACCTATTTATCTACTTGCATTTTGACGTGCTTTCGAACTGCTAGGTTGGCAGGAGCTGGGACCGAGCAATGGGAGCTCACCCCGTCGTGGGGATTCGAACCACCGACCTTCTGATCAGCAAGCCCTAGGCTCTGTGGTTTAACCCACAGCGCCACCCGCATCCCCGAGTGGAGAGATAGGAAGGTTTAAAGCAGAGGTTGGAAAGCCTGTGACCCTCCAAATGTTGCCCCTCCCAGAGGGATGTTGGGAGTTGGCGCCCAACAACATCTGGATGTCCATGAGGACCTCCATCCCTTACTTTACAAGGTCACTCTAGGATACTTCATATATCTAAAAGGTAAAGGGACCCCTGACCATTAGGTCCAGTTGTGACTGACTCTGGGGTTGCGCGCTCATCTCGCATTATTGGCCGATGGAGCCGGCGTATAGCTTCCAGGTCATGTGGCCAGCATGACAAAGCCACTTCTGGCAAACCAGAGCAGCACATGGAAACGCCGTTTACCTTCCCGCTGTAGCGGTTCCTATTTATCTACTTGCATTTTGACGTGCTTTCGAACTGCTAGGTTGGCAGGAGACTTCATATGTCTAGGATATATGAAAATCACAGAGCGCTGTACAAAAGAATAAAAAGCATGCAGTACATAATAGAACAATGTAAAAATGGCACAAAACCGAATCCCATACCTTTGCACTAGCCAGAACATCACTACTCTGAAAATACTTGGGTGGGAAAAAAATCATTTTAGCAAATCATGAGAGTATGCCTCATTTCTAAATTTGTGTCAGGCTTTGGCTACACTTTATGGCTAGCAGTTTGTGTCTGTGCGTATATTTGTTTGAGAGGGGATTGTGACAAGCAAGGAACAATCCACAGGTCCATAGGTGGTTGATATAGTCAAAGGCATGCTGGGGATCCATTTCCATTGGAGACAAGGCAGCCTGCATGGCTTCTCAGTGAGATATAAATTGCTCAGACTGAGGTATTGCCTTGGATTTGAGGGTTTTCTAAGGCTTCATGTGCCCCTATTGGCCTGTGGGATCAGCTGCATTCAGGGTAGAATAGGGTTGTCATATTTCAAAAAGTGAAAATCGGGACACAAAAGTTCTTATGCTTTTTGGGGAGTTTTCCAGCCAAAATCTACACTACCAACATGGGCTGCCATATGATTTTCACCTAGAGGTTTGCATGGGCTGAATACAGACTATGTCTGGGAAATTCCAGACATATGGCAATGTTAGCGTAGAACTGCAAGCCTAGAGGGCATTCTCGTGATTGACAGGAGGAGTTTTCATAGCAACATTTTTCTCTTTCTCTCTCTTTCACAGAGTTATGTCATGCCCAGACCACCGCAGGGCTCCATGAGGATTTATAGAAGATGCCCGGGATCTTGGCGCCTCTGGTGCTCCTTTTGGTGTGGCTAATGGAGATTGCTGCCAGTCCCCACTCTCTGAGGATTGGTGAGTAAAGGAAATTAAGCAGCTACCATGGATTTAACCACACACCCTGGCTATTGCACTCCATTCCCTGGGGAAACCAAGGACCTGCTTCAGAATAACAGGAAAGGCCAATGGGTGACCTGCAAAACTAGATCCAACCCCGGTATTATCTCTCCCCTGGATACCCCTCTAAATTTGAAAGAATCCACACTACAGTGTTACCATTGTCATTGGGGATTCATATGCAAGGTCCCAGCTATGGCAGAGTCCTTCACCAGTGCAGATCCTGGACTGCCAGCTTTATCATAAGAGAGGGTTTTGGTTTAGGAGGATGAAACATGTTTTTTTTTCCTCCCTGGACCACTGCATCAGTAATCGAAGGCCCCCGAAGGATGCACAGCCTCCTCTGGAAGGCTTATATAATCTAGATGGAATAAATGAGGCGTAAGTCTGGTGTAAGGAGAAATCAGTTTGACTTAGTGTGCACTTATTTTAGAAATTAATCTAGAAAATGAATGAATGAGCCCATTCATTTGTTCCTTGCTGGCAGAATCAGCAAATGTGAATGTGAATGAATGTCAAGGAAAGAATGAAGATGCATTTATTTGCTCATATGTTCATTTGTTTCTAACTGTTTTGCATTGGAGGAATTGTTTAGCACTGAAGAAACAAGCTAGGACATGGTGTACATTACGGTTTACAAGATATGTGGAAAGAGAGAGAGGAAGAGAAACAGAGCAGAGAAATAGAGCAGTGGAATTGATAAGAGCGGAAAACTGTGTTTACTTTAGATGACAGAGGATGGCTGAATGCCCTTTCAGTTATGTATAGATATGGACCCTTTGTCATATCTATGGCAGATCATTTCCCAGGGTAAGGGGGAAGGGTGTAGAATGTCTACAAATTTCTTGCCACTTGGATCAAAAACACAGAAGTTACAGGCAGTGGAAGACTAGTTGGGGCTTCTATTGAAGTCAGTGGGACGATGAATGAACTAATGAGTTAATGCAATGCCAATAATATCTAAATTAAATGAATGCAATATGTAACAATGAAAATGACTTTTGATTCCCATAGACTTTTGATTGTATAATAAGCACTAAGGATGGGATAAGGGAAGTTGAGATTCGAGCAGAAGCATCAGGGAAATGAGGATTAGGGGACACATAAAGATGATGCCTCCCTTCTTTCTGCCTCTCTACCACTGCTCTGTCCTTGGCTTCTGCTGCAGACCCAATACTGATATACCAGGCATCCCCAAACTTCGGCCCTCCAGATGTTTTGGACTACAATTCCCATCATCCCTGACCACTTGTCCTGTTAGCTAGGGATCATGGGAGTTGTAGGCCAAAACATCTGGAGGGCCGCAGTTTGGGGATGCCTGTGATATACAGTATGCTTCCTTTCTGACCATGAATGGCTTGGACTGATCCCACCCCTTCTCACCAGAGAACCCTTTATCAGGTCTCTGTAGCATCGAAGCGCAACGGACTAGCTTTTTTGCTCTGCAAGGTTCTAAGGATCTGTTAGCAGAATTTTCAATGACCTCAACAAATTGCCGTTTTGAAGATTCCTTATGCGCAAGCTATGCCAGCTTGCAACCAATGTAAGTTTCTAGTGAAATGCACTCTTGACTTCCTATGTAGAGAAGCTGTAAGGTTCCCTTGCTTGCTGCAGGAACTTCTTGTCTCCTAAATCAAAAGCAAGAGGGCATCATGACTTGGTTCCCATCACGATGATACCATCTTATAGGGAGTCTTTTGTATCTAAATTTGCAGTCGAAGTCATTTGGGTTCAGCACTGAGGAAAGGCACAGTTAGTTCTGGTAACTTTGAGGTGGCGTGCTTCATTCTTAGTGTTGCAGGTAAAAATGTATGCATATTTCTTCTCTGTTCTTTAAAATTGCCTTTGATGCTGGTTGGTGGTGCCACCAAACTGCTAATGATGTCTTGGTACTTTGTGTAGGAGGGGATGCAGACTTGTGCTTTTTATTCAGAGAGGTCAGGGGAAGGGGACTGCCCACTTTTATGGCATTTATTCACTGCTTGGGTGGATTAGAAAAGAAGGACAGCAGCTCTCTTTCATTGCATTGACACCTCACCTAATCTTCCCTCTCCTGATGTAGGCAGGCAACACCTATTTTTTATAGCACCTTTTAATAAGGAGTGGAAGAATTCTCAACCCACTGCAAGATCAAATCCAATGAGATGTCTTACGTTTTCATGGAAGAAGAAGAAAAGGCAACACCAATACAAAAGGAGGAAGAGGCAAGCCTCAAAATGGAACTGGAAAACGTAGAGAACTTTAATAAATAGTCTTGACCATTTTGCTGGAGAATTTCTTCAGGGACATAAGAATTGTATTTGTTGAATTAGCCCAAGGAAGGTTCTTAAGCTTCTGCTGGAATGTGTTGGGAAGTTTACTATTTTATTAAAGTTCCAGTATTTTCCAGTAGCACTTTGAGGCTTGCCTCTTTCTGCCACCCCTCTGAGCTGTCACACCTGCAGTCCTTGTGTTCTGTTTCAAAAGTGGCCTCATTTGCATTAGTCAGTCAGAGTCCATCTTTTTTGGCAATTGAAACGTGTTTCATGTGAAAATGCACTACTATAAACCAGTTTCAAACCAGTGGAATTACCATGTTTCCCAGACAAAAAAACTAAGATAAAACCTGAGAACTGTAGCTTGATTGTGAAAAATCTGGGGGTGTATAAAGGGATTCTTAACATTCACACAAAATGTATTGACAAATAAACCACTTTTGTGGTAGAAATGGAAACAACTAGAAATACCAACACTAGGAGAATGAAATACCAAGATGATGGAATATGCAGAACTGGCAAGACTGTCCGGGAAGATCCGAAACCAGCGAGACCAACTGTTCGAAAGAGACTGGAATAAATTTATATCATTCTAGTTGGCCCTGACACGCATTGCAGTGGCTCAGTTTGTTAAATGGAGCCTCAGAGTCCCACTTCAGACTCCCCTCACCTTCAGAGTCCCCCTGTTTTTCGTGTGTTGTGTTTACATAGGAGCAGGGGCATAGGGAGATGCCGCGACACCCGGGGAGAAAAATTGCCATGCATGGGGGGCACGGTAACCCGTGCTGACTGCGCACGCGCTGGATTTGGCGCTTGCACAGTCAGATTGGGGTGCCGCTGGCCTGCGGCAGCTCCATGGAGCGCCACTCGCACACGACGACCCATTAAGGGGTGCCGGCGAGCACACACGGAACACCGTGGAGCCGCCGCATGCCATCAGCACCCCAATAGGACTCTGCATTTGCGAGCGGAGGCAAGGGGCAGGCTAGGGAGGTTGAGTATCTGTCACCCCCCAGGGCATTGCTCGGGGCGGACCGCCCCACCCCCACTTGCTCCGCCCCTGCATAGGTGCACCCCTGTGTCTCCCCCCCACCCTGTTCTGCCCCTCCTCCCCCCATCCCCTGGTTCATCCCTGTGATTGGGCCCACCCTGTCCCAACCTACGACCTATTCGGGCCCCCCATCCCCCACCCTGGCAGGCCCCCTACCTCCACATGGCCTAGTCTGGAAAGCGGCCTAGTCTGCTGCGGCCTATTCAGTCTGCTGGGCAATGTTGGGCCTTGTTGCTGCAAAAGGCCTGTTTTCAGTTGGTTGCTGTGGAATTTTGTGATGTCATCTGGTGGTGTGTTATCTGTCTTTCTATTGGATGCTGCTGGAGTCTTCAGACCTTCTGCTGGTGATGTCTAATTTGAGCACCACTTTTTTGTGTTTAATCATTATTTTAGGTGTGAAAGGTGTGGTTTTTTGAAAAAAAATTATGCCAGATCCCTCCCTGATGGGCAAGGTACGCTTTGTCCTAATTTGATGCAATTTGGTTCAGCGGTTACGGAGCAAGGCTATGACCTCCGCATACGCAGTGGGAACATTTATATATAGATAGATTTGAAAGAACATGGTAAAAATTTGATAACTCTAACAGGACTGACCTAAAGTTCTTTGCAAATAGAAATAGCTACTTGTTTACAATTATATAGTATTTTGAATTAATTAAAATAAGGTAAATAAGAGGAAGTGGAAATGCTAAGAAGATAGGTAAGGAAATTTGAAAGCTAACTAGGGGGAAGGGGGGAAGTAGTCGAAAGAGTCAGAATATATGTAATGATAAGAATATGCTGCTGTTTTTGTGTTGAAACAGAAAACTAATAAATATTATAAAAAAAAGACAAATAAACCACTGTTGTGGTGCTTTAGGCTTGTAGTGTAGACTTCCTCCTATGCAGACCACATGTTTGCAGGTTGTATTTAATAACATTGCTTTAGTTTAACTCCACACCTTGTGTTTTCCCAGTTCATTTCCTGTGTCCTTACATAACAGCCTTTTACTTCTGCTTAGAGATTCTTATACATTGGACTTTGGGCTGTTTTAATACTAAAACCTATTTTGTCTTTAGAGAATGCTGAGGCCGTGGTTTTTTTGGGTGTGTGGGTGTGTCTCTGGCACGAAAATGAGACTGACTCTCTCCTCCTCCCCTTCCCTTAAACCTTTCCGTTTAGAAACATGACTGTCATTTAGGAAAACAATCTTCCCTGGAGGCCATGCAGACAAGCTCTCCTCCTCTGGCTAGCAGTAATTAGAGCACCTCTTGGCTACTGATCTTACCTATTTTGGGCATGGCAGGATCAAGGGTCTGCTTACTCGAGAGCGGGGAGAGCTAATTACTCCTAGCCGGAGGGGGAAATGGAGAAGAGTGGCGAACAGGCGAACTGAGGGAGAAGTAGGTCAATAAGACACATTAGGGTGTGATTAGCTGACTGTACAGAGAAGGCTGCAGAGCTCTCTAGGAATGGTTAAAGGCTCAAAAATGGTCAAAAATGGTCCCTGCAGATGATAGAAAGGTGAGCAGAGACTTTCAAGGCTGTGAGCCCCTGCTGTGGCCCAATTTCATGCCTTTGTGGATATTTGTGCGTCAAAATGGAACACCCCTCTGGGAACTACCTCTGTGTCTTAGAAATGCTACTCAGACAGCAAGGCCAGCTATTGCTCTCCTTGTTGGTCCACCTCAAGGCCTCTCCCATCTCCCATGTCCTCATTCCTCTACCAGATCCAGCCACCACCTGTGGATAAATGTTCTTGTGGAATTTATGGCAAGTGAGCAAACCATCTACTTTAATGATGTGCAACACGATTTTGTTTATTTCTGTGGATATTTCTGCCATCCTGAATATTTCCGCCTCATATGCAGGATACTTCCTCTTCACATACAAAAAGCAAAAGTGTGTGTGTGGTCCGTCCCCCCCCCCCAACTTTTTTTTTTGCAATTTCTGGATCGGCGTTACAAATCACAGGTGGAATAGGCTCAACTAAGCATTGTTCCCTTTGCAATTGGATTCCCTGTTTAGAATTGAATCGGTAGAACAGGAGATCTCAGGGTCATGGGTTTGAGCCTCACACTGAACAAAAGATTCCTGTATTGCAGAGGGTTGGACTAGATGACCCCTGGGATCCCTTCCAACTCTACCATTCTATGATTCTGTGAATTACTGAATAGTTATTGTTACATGGGCAAGTTGGCTAAGTGGCACATGTCCCCCATGCAGAAGTATTCAGCAGCTTAATAATTTGTCTGCCCTGTATAGATAGGTTGCTGCTTTTCCCACTGCTAATCTCGTGGGAACATTCTTATCACAGTTGCCAACTTTGGGAGCAGAAAGCCACTGCTCTTTGTAGCATTCCTATATCTGAGTTTGAAAATGCTAGGATGTAGCATGCAGGCCTGAGAAGTGTGGATCTGCAGAAGAACATGCTTTGCAGAGAATACTAAGGTAAAGGTACCCCTGACCGTTAGGTCCAGTCACAGACAACTCTGGGGTTGCGGCACTCATCTCACTCTATAGGCCGAGGGAGCCAGTGTTTGTCCGCAGACAACTTCCGGGCCATGTGGCCAGCATGACTAAGCCGCTTCTGGTGAACCAGAGCAGCGCACGGAAACACAGTTTACCTTCCCGCTGGAGCAGTACCTATTTATCTACTTGCACTTTGACGTGCTTTCGAACTGCTAGGTGGGTAGGAGCAGGGACCGAGCAACAAGAGCTCACGCCGTCGCAGGGATTCAAACCGCCGACCTTCTGATTGGCAAGCCCTAGGCTCTGTGGTTTAGACCACAGCGCCACCCGCGTCCCTTGCAGAGAATACTAGTTCTACTCAAAGTAGGCCCACTGAAGTTAATACACATGACTCCCTTAGGTTCATTAATTTCACTGGGTCTACTCTAGAACTTAGAACTTAGTTGGCTTACAGCCCTGAGGAATATGATAGAGCAAATAAGGAGAGCCTGCTGGATGAGGCCAATGGCCCATCTAGTCCAGCATCCTGTTCTCACAGTGGCCAACCAGATGCCCTTGGGAGTCTGCAAGCAGAGCCTGAGCAGAAGAGCATTCTTTTCCACTCTGGTTTACGACAATTGGTATTCAGAAGCATTGCTGCCTCCGACACCTTCTGAGTGGATGCTTTGTGTAGAGAAGGTCCCAGCTTCAAACACTCACTGACATCTCAAGTTGCAGGTGATGGGAAAGACCTAATTCTGCCTGAAACCCTGGTGTCTTGAGCCCCATGGAGATGTATTGGCAGGATTGGTTGAATGGGGAGGAGAAGGAGGAGTGTGGGAGCTCAGGAAGCTGGAGGACTTTGAATCTGGGAAGGAGCCCAGTGGGCTGCGAGGTCATGATGAAGGCCCTCAGGAGGGCTCTGACTTTGGGACGGGCATAGTGTGGTTTAACAATTCACCGTCCTCTGTAGGGAACTCTGAGGACTGTAGCTCTGGGAGGAAAATAGGGGTGTCCTAATAACTGTCAGCAGCCTTAACAATCTGCAGCTCACATCATTCTTTGGGGGAAGCCATGACCTGTTTAAAGTGGCACCATAGTGCTCTAAATGTATGGTGCGAATGTGGCCTGTGTCTCCCTCCCTCCCTCCCCCCACCCACCCAGCCTGGCGCCTGCTCTACCTGTCAGTTAGCAAAACTATGGAGACAGGCTTAATTCTTGCCAGCACATAAACTATTCTTAGGCAATCATTTATGCGACGCAGCGTCCCCTTGAAACTCTGTGGGATTTTGTGTTCATAAATTGCTTAATTGCTTTGGAGAAGTCACCCACACATGCTTTGCAAAGGGCAGTCTCTTTCTCAGGAAGCCTAGCATATAATGAGCGGAAGTTGTGGGGGGTGTTGACAAAGGGAAAAAGAAGTCTGCAAAACTCTCGATATTTACAACTGTGAACACCCATCCGTGGCTTTCCCCCCTCCCCACAGGCAACATGCTGAGGAAGAAAAGGATACACAAGGACAGTGTTGTGGTTTTAAGGGGCTGTTCATATCACACTATAAGAACATAAGAAGAACCTACTGGACCAACCCTGCCCTGCCTAGTCCAGCACCCTGTTCTCACAGTGGCCAAGCAGATGACTGTGGGAAACCCACAAGCAGGTCCTGAGTGCAACAAGAACTCTCCTGTGGCTGAATTTGCCACTAAACTAGTCTCTTCCCTTCCTGATGACCAGGAATAATGCACACCATTGAGAAGAAGGCTGGCTGCTACTGTCCAGATGCTGGACTTCAATTCCCATCATTGATGACCGTTGTCCGTGCTGGCAGGGGCTGATGGGAGTTGGAGTCTGACAGCATCTGCTTCCCATCTCTGCTCTCTAGCTTCCCTAAACACCTGAACTGATCTCTCAGCTCCCATCCCTGCACAACACCAGCCTTCACTTGCGCTACTGCTCTCCTCCAGCCTCAGTATATTACTGCAGTCAGCTTGAATTCTGAAAGGAGCAAATGGATGAGAAGAGACAGCTGAGGGGAGGCAATTCCTCATGTAAATAAAAATCCTCGCTGATGCATGTCTTGGCAAATTTGCCCGGTTGTGACATTATAAATGTTTCCATTTCCCCCCGTACAAACCCAAGTCAAACCCATCATGCTGGAATAAATTCATTGTTTTTATTTATGTTACCGGAGTGTGAAAGGAAGGTGTGAGGCACAAACGTGACATTCATTTGTAAGCTCTTTGCCCCTCTTAACTTTCTTTTGAGGCAATGCCCAAGGGAGTGATCTTTTATTTTATGTTCTATGTGACACATGAATAAACCCGGCACCAGCACCCACAAATATATGCCAGACCTTCTTCAAGCTTCCCATCATCCCGAAATGCCCTCTTGCTACTTTTCCTCATCTTGATCTGTATACCAGATCAATCCTCAAAGTTGCTTTGTATACCAGTGAGCAACTATCTGAGATGAGAAGTAGAGGCGCTGATTCTGGTCCTGTTCAAAGGGCACCCAAGTATATCAATCATTTGTGGAATTATGGGATTGTTAAAGGAGGGAGTGGGACTGTAGCTCAGTGATGAGGCACAGGCTTTGCAACCCAAAGGTCCCAGCTTCTTTTAACCAATTATACATTTAAAAGATTTAAGTAGTAATTGATGGGCTTTCTCTCTGCCTGAGTCCCTGGAGATCAGCTACCAGTCAGGGTAGACATTGTTGGTCTAGGTGGGCAGAGTGTCTGACCAGGTGCAGTGCATTTGCCTTGTTCTGTGTCCAGCCCCCTGCATCATCACCATCATCATGTCTTAAATTTATTGTTGCCTTTTTTTTAACCAAAGTAACTTAAAGTGATTTGCAATATATAAGCAAGCAAACACATACTCTGAAACCAGCATTTCAAAAAAACAAAACAATCTAAAAGACAACCCTATTTTTAAAAGGGACAATTAAAAAATCCCACCCATGCAAAGAGGCCACAGATAATCAAGAGCCTGAACAAAATGAAAGGTTTCTTGCCTGGTGCCTAATGCCCTGTAATAATGGTGCCCAATGAGCTTCCCTAGGGAGAGCATTCGACAAGTGGGGAGACACCAATGCAAAGGCCCGTTCTCATGTTGCCACCCTCTGGACCTCCCAAGGAGGGGGCATGCAGAGGCCACAGAAGATCACAAGGTCTGGGTCGGTTCATATGGGGAGAGGCGGTCCTTGATGTCCTGGGGTCTTGAGCTGCATAAGGTTTTCTAGGTCAAAACCAGCCCTTTGACTTGGGCCCAGAAACTAATTGGTAGTCAGTGTAGTTGGGTCACTATTGGTGTTACATGCTCAGACCGTTTTGCTGGGGTGAGCAACCTGGCTGCTGAATTCTGCACCAACTGCAGTTTCTCAATCACTTTCAAAGGCAGCCCCATGTATGAGCTACCTAGAGGTTGCCAAAGCATAGATAGCAGGTGTTAGGCAGTCCCTGTCCAGATAGGCCACTTGCCAAAGCGGATGGAAAGTACTTCTCGCCACAGAGGCCATCTGAGCCTCAAGTGACAGTGATGGATACAGAAGTCCCCCAAGCTATGTACCTGCTCTTTTTAAGGATGTGTTTCAAGAGCAAGTCACCAGGATCCTGAGAGGCACCACCTTCCCACTGATTCACCTTTCACAATCCAAACCCTCCCTAATCTTCATGCAATGAGAGAGCTGCAAGCACATTCCTTTCTTCAATGTATTAATATGCCAATGTAAGTGATGGATTGATTTAAAACTAATTTGATCAACTTTTTAACTGGATGACTGTCTGACTCAACGCTAAGTTCTGTCAGCACAGAGCTGCTGTGCCAATTGTCTGTTGACTATGGGCCTTCAGAAAGGCAGATTTCTCCATTAAGCCTTTTGCCTCTGTGTTTGGCTTTCATTACAGCGACACTGTCTCTTTTCCTATTGTCACGCTGTGAGATTTGCTGCCCCGAAAGGTCATTGATTCAGTTGATGAAACCGGATTTTCTAAAAGGTGTTGGGATAATTTTTACAATGGTTAATAACTATTGTAATCATGCAGGCGGCGATAGGGATAATCCTGTCTTTTGTGGAGGTTTAAGAAATTGCCTGCTGCAATGGAAGCGGAGTGCAGCCACCCACAAATGGGCGACGGCTTCACCTCCTGCAGAAACTCTGTGTCGTGACACCTCCTAGACAGGCTGGAAGGTAAGGTGGACTGGCAGAGGGATTTGCAGCAGGAACTCTTCTGAAAATGCTGCTTTAGCAAGACTGCAAGGCTACTCTATACTGGTACAGAGCATTTCCTGTTCCATCAGTGAGAAAATTTTGGGGGAAAGTTGCATCACAGTCATAGAGGACCTGCTCTGCATGCAGAAGGCCCCAGATTTAATACCCAATGGCATCTCAAGGTAGGACTGGGAAAGACTTCCTTCCTGAAACCTTGGAGAGCCACTACCAGTCAGTGTAGACAGTGCTGCACTAGATTGACCCATGGTCTCCGTCAGTATATGTCCTTCAACACTCATGTTGGGGAAACCATGACAGTTGAACAGAATGGTGGTATACGGATGGTCAAGGATGCTGTAGTTGAGCCAGGGGTTGGACTAAATGTCCTCAAAGGCACCTTCCAGTTCTAAAATTCTATTGTTCTAAATTCCAGCTGGGACTCTTTAAAAATAGTTAGATAGTTTTCGATCAATGATCATTTGCTATGAGAACTGCCAAAAGCAACTGCAGATCCAGTTAATGAGCATAAAGAGATGAACTTGCCTCGGGGAGAAATAGCAACACCACAACCAGCTGCAATATATCTCCAGTTATCAGATTTTGGGGACAAGCAGTGAAGTTGTGGTTTCCATGCCCTGCTTGTCACCTTTCTGTAGACACCTGGCTGTCCACTGTCTGGAACAGGATACTAGGCTACAGGGCCTTGGCTCTCATCCAGTGCAGCTCTTACGTTCGCTTAGCCAGTTCTACACGACCACAAAATCCTCCTGGGACTTTTTCCAATCCCCAAAGCACTCCTCATGCTGAAATGATTTCTTTCGATGTATCTTGAAGCCCTACAGCCAGGTCCCTCCACCAAATCCAATGGCAAGAGGAGAACAGAGAAGTCAGCTTTTTATTTTCATGTCGCATCTCCTCTCCCAAAGGATTCACTGATGCTTCCCAGCCCAACAGTATCTTTAAATAATGCAGAGGCAACTAATGTGTCGGGGCAAAGAGAGCTTTGCAGCAGCGTTGGAGCTTTAGGCAATGCTGCCAGCAGTGCCTAAGAACTATTTGGCCAAGCACTTTCTTTACATTATAAGACACTCTTTTAATTAACTTCTTCCTCTGGCAGTTGTTTTCTCTTGCTGGGTAAAGGTGTTGGCATTCCATGCAGACCCCACCTTGAAATATGTCAGATCATTCATTTTTCTTTGCTGCCTCTTTTTTCATTTCCAGTTAGAGCTGCCGCTGTATTGGGGAGGGAAATAATAAAACCATAAGCTAATTCTCCTTAAAAAAACAGCAACCCATGAATATCCTCCTGGATACATATGTGTGCTCATCACAAATGTACAGGCACCACCACCATCCCCAAATCGAATTTGGGTTAAATGTGTCACGTGCATTTGAGAGGAGGAACATTTGCAAGACTGAGCGCTCTTGCTCAAATGCTGCTGAACAGAGCTGACATAAGACCAGACCTGCTCACAGCCAGCTTTGAGCAAGGCAAATGTGGGCTCACCTGGATTATAGAGGCCACTTTACTGCCCTTGCCCAAAGGCCCAGAAACATACTAGGTCATGTCCCCTCCCCTCCCAATCTCCAAGTGATGAGAGGCTCAAGGGCTGGGATGCTGGACTGGCAGAATTTTGGTTGAAGTTTGGCACTAACCTGGTTTTGGTTTTGTTGAAAGGAAGGTCATCAGAGAACAAGGTGTATTTAGGATAAATGGTTTTATTTACACATCTATGCAACCTGAGCATAGGGTGGAGGGGCTCGCAGCATGGACACCCCAAAAGTTCTTGTATCTCCATTAGTCACAGCTTTGCATCCAGAACAGAGCAAGGCATTTCAGGGATACTTCAGCTGTTGTTCCTGGACTGCCAAAGCAACCCCCTAGCTCAGGCATCCCCAAACTGTGGCCCTCCAGATGTTTTGGCCTACAACTCCCATGATCCCTAGCTAGCAGGACCAGTGGTCAGGGAAGATGGGAATTGTAGTCCAAAACATGTGGAGGGCCGAAATTTGGAGATGCCTGCCCTAGCTCATCCCACCTCATTGCCCTTTTGGTTCGTTCTCACCTAGATGTAGCTAATTGCAACCCATCCCATCCCATTGAAGTGCTCAGCAGAAGGATAGGAGCAAATGCCTGCCTAAACTTGGGATCCCTGTAATATTTGCACATTTGAGCATCCCCGCCTTGATCATCTCTGCCCCAAATTGTCACCCCACCCCTAAGGTGCACTAGCTCTGTAACTTGCAGGTGAAATCTGTGTCACACACCCCCACAGAAATCTAGTAATCTGTTGCCTCTGCTGTGATGTCAGGATGCCATTCAACTGCCAGCTTCGAGCAGGAGGCTTGTGGAATTCCCGATTGGGGTTTGTGTTGGTATCTACATGCAAGATCAGCTTGAGGGTGAATTTAGGCTACCTGTGGGCCAGTTGATGCTCAGCCTCACTCCAGCCAGAGGGACTGACTGTGAGTTTTTGGCTGCAGGGATCCCAAGGACACTGCTAATGAATTCTGAGTGTGCTCCCCCCCCCCGCTCCTGAATCTGTGGGTGTTTCAAAAGGCTAAATGAAACTTTATCTGGAAATGATGGCTGAATGTCAATTCCTTTATCGAAGCCAATTTGGGAAGCAGAAAGTGCTAAAAGAATTAAGACAGTTAAATGGAAAGAAAGTCTACTTGGTGAAGATGAAATAGGGTTTAAATGAGTGAAATTATCTGTGGATTACCCTTGTTAGAGCACTGCTTTATTTAATAAACTTGAGGCTTAATCTGCTGCAAGCATTCCTGGAGGAAAGAGTCTGCCTCTTCCTGGGCAGCCTGGCATCAGCAGCAGGAAATGGTCTGGATGTGTTTTTGCAAGTGCATAGACCAATTACTAGCCATCCCATAATGCTACAGCGAGGAGGCTCTCCTGCCTCTCCAAGGCCAGCATGCTTTGGGAGTCAGAGGGGCAGGATTAATTCGCATAATTCATTTGCACACGATCAGAATAATTTATGGAAATCAGGTCCTTGGTGGTGGTGGATGAGTCTTTCCTCACTGGCCAAACTGAACAGCAGCATATGGCATGGTATTAAAGTATTAAAAAGTTGAAATCTAGGAAAAATCAGGGTTGTACCTCTGGTAGGATGGCAGGTGCTGGCATGAGTCTGGGGGCCACACAGCTGGGGCTGAGGGAAGAAAGTGAGTCGTGCTCTTTGTGAACTGTAGAGTTGTCTTGCATTTGCTCAAAAACGGTGGCATGTTTTGTACCAGTAGCCTGTTGTCGCACAAGAAAATGCACAAGCAGGTTGCTGCTAAAAGGGCTGCACGAGAGATTGAGGCATCTGTTGCAAAATGAGTTGCTGCTGTTGCATTAGATTCCTCTGTTGCACAACATGAAAACTCATCCATCTGCTAGTGCAAGAGCCTTTGCACTAGTGAACAAGGAATGCTGGATACAGCCCCAAATGCCTTAAAATAATGTATTCTTTTTTAAAAAAAGAAAGAAAAAAGAAATGACCTATCAATAATACTACAATAATTAAAACATTGAAAGGCAGCCATTCTAAAATATCCTTCAGAAACATCCTAAAACATCAGGTCATTGATTACAAATACTTGTTGTTGTTGTTTAGAAAAGCTCTTTCTCATCCATTAAAAGGTTGAAAAGGAGCCTGGCAAATCTCCAGCAGGAAAGTGTTTCAGTGTCATGGTGCCACCACAAAAAAAACCCTGTTTCTTATCCCCGCCCTTCTGATCTCACCTATGGATGGGACCTTACAATAGGAAATAGCTTGTTACTTATAACCTGACTTAAAATTCTGAGACAGGATGGATCTGGGTCAGTTTCAATGGGGCCATTCTGATACACCTGTCCCAAGATGATTCCTTGAATCTTGCAACGTTTTCAGGCATATTAAACTGAGGTTGTTTGCTTGCTTCTTTGTTTCTCGAGCCTCTAGACTTTACGGCCATCCTACTGTCAGATCAACAAGCAAGGCTAGAAACTTCTATGGTTTTATGATGAGCGAGATGCTCAGAGTAAGACCTGAAGGACAAACATACATACTTAGTTCACAAACAGGGATGGCCAAAACTGTGCAAGCCACTCAAGCAATCCCTTGAGACTGTGAGATATTTCAGAGACACCATAAAAGAGCAGTGGGAAATCCAAAAATGACACATCAGGATCCAGGAGTGCCAGCTTGGCCCTGCGACTGTGGGTGCCCAGGGCTATGGGTGCCATGCCCCTGGCATCAAAATTTGGGGAATTCATGGGGAATTTTGTGGGCGCTCAGGCACCCAGGGCCCTGGCACCTATGTCAGGATTCCTTGAAGTACTACACAGATGATGTTGAGGTGTGACTCTTGGGCTATGCACAGCTGCATATTCTTAAACGGTGCTCCTCAACACTGTCCAATATCCAGCCCTGTAAGAGGGCCCTCTTACAATGCAGCTGTGTTTGGCATCAAACACACACACACACACACACACACACACACACAGAGAGAGAGAGAGAGACAGAAAGACAGACAGACAGACAGACAGACAGACAGACAGACACACACACACACACACACAGGTGACAGATGTGCCCTGGCACTGGAAAGTAGTTCCAGGAGGACTAAACACTGGAGGCTGCTTTCTCAAATTGTGACTTGTGTTAGGTCCTTTCTACCAAGAGCATCACTAACACAAACAGTTATTTCTCTCCAGATATCATGAGAGGATTAAATCCATGGCCCATCTTTCCTATGTGTCCTGGTTTCCCAAGCAAGGATAGTTTTATGATTAATCACTTAATCTTAACATTTAAATTACATCGTATACGAACTGTAAGCCTGATTAAAAAGCAACCTGAAGGTTAGGCCAAAAAGAAAAAGAAAAAAGATGAAGGTACAAAATATTAATGAATTAGAAGAGGAGGCCTAGTGATGCAGCTGAGTCAATGTGTGGCCATTCATCCCTGAATGTGCACAGTACGTGTGTGAGAAAGAGGCTGACATAATTAAGATGGCGGATCCAGCAAGTCTAGGCATGCCCAGGGTTTTGCTCAATGCCCCAGTGGTGCTTGGCAGGCAGCTAACTTGTCTGTCAGCTAGTAAGCTATGGGTGGGTCAGCTAATGGAACTGGAGTTGGGCCTGCCCCTGAGCCAAACATTGGCCATAGCTGCCAAGTTATCCCTTTTTTTAAGGGATTTTCCCTTATGCTGAATAGGCTTCCTCGCGAGAAAAGGGAAAACTTGACAGCTATGACATTGGCCAATCCCAAGAGAGGAAGGACTCTATCCAAGGGAGGGGAATATTAATGGATGGAGATGTCCTAAGAATGGTTCTAATGACTGATAAGTTGGGTAGCCTTATGCACATCTCGGCATACACATATGGAGCTAAACAAAATGGAAGTGCACAGAGCTGTAGTCAACAGGTAGGCAATGCTCCCACCACAAGATGAGCCCTGGTGGATGCCTGATCATGCCAAATGTCAAAGCTCAGGCTCCCCAGGCTGTTGTCTTTGTAACTATAATCAATTCTGAAGCACACTGGTAACTGCAGCTGAGAACTCAAGCCCTGCAGTCAGAATATATGGAAATTGTTGATTTGCATAGATATCCCCCCCCCCCGGTAACCCATAATTCCAGTCCCAGCTTCCAAGGCATGTGGAGAAGTGGCACACTGAAAAAGCACACCTGACATTCGCAAAATAAACAGATGAAATTTCACAAGAATATAAGAAAAGCAGTACTCGATTAGAACATAGGTCCATCGAGTCCAGACTTCTGTTCACAGTGACTTACCAGATGCCCCAATGGAAAGCCCAGAAGTTTTTGCATGTCAAAATTACAGGTCTAGAAACATGGTTATCACATGATTAATGCTGATATAGACGTGTGTTGGTCTAGGTGTTAAATGTGGCTCATGGTGGCTCCTGATCTAGTCCCTTGGTAAGCTTTCAAGCCTATGGACACCCCCTCCCCCAGTTGTGTATTTTGGCCATTTTTGTCCAAACAAACATGGCTCCGGTCAATGTCTCATGGCTACCTGAGCGAAAACACAGCCAAATGCCTCTTTTGTGGGGGGAATCATTAGTTACATTTTCATGTTCTTACCAATAAAAGAGAAGAAAACAAAATCGTTGAATAAGGGATGAAGCAGGCTTTGATTACACCCTTCTGCAACCATACAAAATTGATATGCAATTCCAGAAGGCCAAGTCCTTTCCCTCTACCACAGCAGAGAGGAAGGGAACCTCTCTCTGGCTTCAGCTTTTGTCTCTAAGCTTCTCGTTATCATGTGTGCACTTGAGCTCCTTGGAGGAAAAGGTGGTACAGTGGTACCTCTACTTACGAATTTAATGCGTTCCGAACACACATTGCAAGTTGAAAAAAATTGTAAGTCGAATCCCATAGGAATGCATTGGGAGAAAAAATTCGTAAGTAGAAGCAACCCTATCTAAAGATTTGTAAGTAGAAAAAATCCTATCTAAACCACATCCAAGATGGCAGACGGAGCTCCATTCGTAAGTAGAAACATTCGTAAGTAGAGATATTCGTAAGTAGAGGTACCACTGTATATAAATGTTGGTTGGCATCCGTCTATTTCAGGAGACAATGGAGGAGTGCGCTTTTGGGGGTGAGGCCAAGCTGCTTGACGGTTGCAGCTCCTGCTGTGGCTGTAGAGACCAATGTGGGAGAAACAGGTTTTGTTGCAGCTGGGGCAGGTGAAGGTGTCATGTAATAAAGAAACAATAACAATAATAAATTACCAAGGTCATTCTTCCTGGGGAGTGGGGAAGATGTCTGCTCCCATTGGTCACATTTTTACTCTACCCTCTAAAATGTACAAAATTCAGATCTGGTGGGAAGCTGAGATGTAGGAAAAACAAGTGCCCATCATGGTCCATACTGATGAGGTATTTAAAGAGTTTGGCCTGTTCATAGTCACTTCCACCCTGTCCTGTTTATAGTGTGAAATACGGGGAACCTTTAGCGCTTGCGGCTCACTCAAAGGAAGCCTCAAGAAGCACAACTAATTTGTTCATATTCATCCCTCTCCCACTGATTTGCATTAAAATATAATTTTAACCAGGTTGACCTGTACTTAATGCACGTTTTAAATAATACTAGGGCTGCTGAGTGGGCCTTGTGGCCTCGTGCGGCTGCAGCTGTTGACCCTTTACTAATTAATGATTACTTTTGTTTTATTGCTGTATTTATTTCTCAGATTTGCTGAAAGTTACGTTGAGTTTTAGAGGGGCAGTGCAGGAATATTTTTAAATGAATACATAAATCAAGGGAAAGGTCCCCAGGGCAGAATTCGACACCACCTCCGTTTGGCTAATGAAAGGCAGGACATGCATTGTGGTGCTTTCAAAATAATATTCAAAATATTGTTCTGCGTTACTGAGCTGTTAGCTAGGCAGATTATGCAATACTTTCATTTTGAATCTGCAGACAGTCATCTTGGAAAGAAACCAGGAATGTCCAAGCTCTCGCCACTCACACATACTGAGCAGATGTAGGACTTGCATGTGCTACTTCTTCCAAAGACTTTAGTTGTATAGGTGATGCATAGTTGTACAGTGGTCTGTGGTTGGGTGTGTGTGTGTGTCGAAGACGTATTACTACTTCTGCAGTGAGGTCCCTGTCTCTAGCAACCTAGAACCAGGGGCGTACGAAGGGGTCAGGGGGGCGCTGCGCCATGGGTGCCCCCTGGGAGGTGACAAGATGGCCCGCTGCCTCTCCCCCCAGCTGTGTAGAGCGGTTGAGGTCGTGAGTGCAGTGTCCATATGGGCTGCCGCAAGCATGCCGTCCGTACGGGCGCCACGCATGCACAGCCCATATGGGTGCTGCACGTGCACTGCCATGCGGTTCGCCCCGCCCCGGGTGCCAGAGAGGCTTCCTCCGCCACTGCCTAGAGCTGCCCAGTCAGCTTCTTAGCCACCAAGAAGAAGACTTCTCACCTTTCGTGCTGTTTGAAGCTGATCAAAGCGAGAGAATGTGAGTTAGGATCGGTTCCTAGGGTCACTCTGGAGAAAGCATGCAGGAAGTACCCCAAAAGAAGGGGTTGCCCCAGCCACTATGGGCAGCTTCCAACATAAATAAAATATGTTTTATTATGTTTTTATATATCACTGTGTGAAGAGGTACTTCCTTTTTCCTAGTTACAGGTAGGTAGCTGTGTTTGTCTGCTGTCGAAACAAAATAAAAATAAAATAGCAAAATTCCTCCCAGTACCTGAAGAAGTGTGCATGCACACGAAAGCTCACACCAATGACAAAGTTAGTTGGTCTCTAAGGTGCTACTGGAAGGAATTTTTCTATTTTATTTCTATTTCTTTTTCCTGCCCTGGATCTTTCTACATTCAACTTCATTGGATATCCATGAGTTCTACTGTTGTGAGAGGGGGAGAAAAACTTTTCTCTATTCATTTTTTCCATGCTTTGCATCGTTTAATAAATTTTTTTACATGTTACTTACCTTTTCTCCAAGCTAAAGAATCCCAAACACTGAGCCTTTCCTTTTAGGCAAATCACTCCGTCTTCTTGACCATTTTGTTTGCCTTCTTTCAAACTTTTTCCAACTCTACAGCATCCTTTTTGCATAGCTGCCAAGATATCCCTTTTTTAAAGGGATTTTCCCTTATGCTGAATAGGCTTCCTCGCGAGAAAAGGGAAAACTTGGCAGCTATGCCTTTTTGATACCTGTTTTTCAACCAGCCACTGTGCTGTGCTCTGAAGAGGATGTAATCAGGTGCTCATGTTTGTCTCTGTGCTGTGGAAAGGCCTCTGAGAGACAGAAGAGGAGGCAAGGCTGTTCCCACATCTCCTGGTCAGTCCGCAAACCAGATCGGCAGGGCTTTCAGTTGCAACAGCTGCGTTGAAGGAAACCCTTTAAAAGAGACATCACACACACACACACACACGAGTCATGTGCTTTTTCACAGTACAGAAGGCAAGATGGATTGGATTTAAATCAAGGTGATTTAAACCAGCCATTTGAATCATGATTTCCAATCAGCCAGCGAGAAAGCCCTGATTTAAATCGTCGATTTTCATCAGCTTTCCCTATTTGTGCCTGAGCTATTTTCTGGAAGGCAGCAGTGCATTCTCATTGGAGGATGAAACCGATTAAAAGGGAATCATGTAGATTAGCTAACAGTGCCTTGGGGCTGCCTGAAGTTTATAATTGCACTTTTCTGGTAGCATCCTTCACTCAGATCATGCCTGCACACCAGCCCTGCTGCGGAGCAAAAAAACACACAACAAAACCCTCTTAGCCCTGGGGATCAGGCACCATTTCCCTGCTCCCCATGCCATGTTCTGATCGGAGAAGAGAACTGCGGGCAGCTCAAGCTGGGGAAGTCACCCATTAGGCTGGGATCCCTGTGGCCTGGGAAGTCAGGCTGTTGAGTTCTCTATAATCCCCAAACGAACAGACAAGAAAGATATGCCCCTGTTACTTCAAATCTGCCCCCTGAGGTGGCTCCCTTGCTCCATCCAATGGTAGCACCAGCACTGCAGACCCTTGAAGCATGGAGCTCATTTGCCCAGCAGTGAAGCTCAACTGGGACCTTTGTTTTGACAGTTGCATGGAGCCTTGTTTCAGGTTCCTGCTGACCTGACGCCTGCTCACTGAGCCCTAGGCAGGTTTGCGTAGTTAGCTGAACTTGCCTATCCTATATTATAAAGTCCAAGTGTCCCTGCGTCCAAGTTGTCCCGTGTGTCCCTGGGTTACTGAGCATGTACGCCAGGGACACAGGGATTGGACAGCAGAGACTGCACGCACACACTATCCCCCCCCGCCTCCTCCAACCGCCGCTCCCGGCCAGAACGTCAGGGAAGCGAGGGTGGAGGCCGGCGGAGACCTCCTCCTCACAACCCTCCCTGGCCCATGAGAGGAGCGGCGGGAGGCCGCGAAGCAGCGGCGGCGAGGTAGGGGTTTGTGTCCGGCGTCCTTCCTGTCGGTGGCTGCGGGAGAGGAAGGAAGGAGGAGAAAGCAGCGCTTTCTCCTCCTCCGTTCCTGTCCTCCTGCCGCCGACAGCAAGGACAGGTCCCAGGGTTCGGAGAAGCGCTGCGCAAGCACTTCTCCAAACCCCAGGATGTCTCCTTGCTGTCGGCGGCTGCGGGAGAGGAACGGAGGAGAAGAAAGCAGCGCTTTCTCCTCCTTCGTTCCTGTCCTCCTGCCGCCAACAGTAAGGACAGATCCCAGGGTTTGGAGAAGCGCCGCGCAAGCGCTTCTCCAAACCCCAGGATGTTCTAGTGCCCGTTATTGAACGGGCTGAAATACACTAGTTTAAAACATAATTTTGAAGGGATTATTTGGGTTCATAGCACAAGGTGAGTCCCTTCTCTGGGGATTTGGATGGAATGCCTTGAACATGCCATGTTAAGTGACAGATCTGGGACCTGTTCTCTTTGTAAAAGCTTGCCTTTTGGGATGTGCGTTCTCCGCAATGAAGAAAAACAACTGTTCTGTGCCAGGGAAAATGCAAATCCTGCATCAAGGAAACAAGAACAGCTGGAAAACAAGAATGTTGACAACAAACTGAAACTCTCTCATGCTGGGGAGGATCAGCAAGGCCAGGCTGGGTCTATGGAGTGCCGCAGAGGCAAGGACAATTCGGATATCATAAATCCCAGGCTGCCTGCAGTAGAGCTGAGCTGAAATGGCACACAATTTTTGAACATATTCAACAATGCAAAAAAAGGACTAATTCTTCTTCTCCTTCTCCTTCTCCTTCTCCTTCTCCTTCTCCTTCTCCTTCTCCTTCTCCTTCTCCTTCTCCTTCTCCTTCTCCTTCTCCTTCTCCTTCTCCTTCATATTGGTTATTTTTCCTCCCTGACACAACTCGGGGGAAGAAAATAGTTCCTTGTTGACTTAACATTGCACTCATAGGTCCTCAGTGAGGTCATACCACGGCCAAATCTGATTGGTTGCGTAGCATTCTGAGGTCTTCCCATTCACTGCATCATCTCTGATTGGACGGGATTGTCCCTGGGGCTAGTTTGACAAGACACAGAAGCCAGTGCAGGGGAATGGTGGCAAACCAGCAGCCAGTGAAACCAGAGACACTAAACTGGGTTGACACTATTTATTGACACAGCTGACACAAGTGGGGTTATGTGGGGTGGGTGGAGAGGTAATAATCTACAACACTGAACTCACTGGTTTCTACCTAAAAATCAATAGTGGAGAATTTCTGGTGCAGCTCTTGCATTTTAAGTGCATAAGAAGCTGCCTTATCCTGATTCAGATTGTTGGCCCATCCAGTTCAGTACTGTCTGCACTGACCAGTATTTGTCCAAGTATACTGGGTACTGGCGCCAGGTTTTCTCAGGGGGTGATGATTCTCCATTACCCAAAGACCCAGCAAAACTGGGCACAGCTCTTGGCCCTGAGCTTTTCAGTTCTATGGGATTAAAAGTGTAGCTCTTATGCCCCTCTTTCAGTCTTGCCACATGGGCTGTCCATTTTCTAGCCAAGAGGCTCCAAGACACAAGCACCCGATCTTTTTGAATCTACAGACAAATACCAGCCCTTCTGTTTGTGTGTGTGTGTGTGTGTGTGTGTGTGTGTGTGTGTGTGTGTGTGTGTGTGTGTCTATATTTGGCACAAAAACCAGGCCGACAGACAATAAAAAGCCAATTACTTTTCTGGTAGCTTAGTCACACCAGGTGGAATTATGCAATGTTGAAGAAATTTAAAACCAGCTGACATTGCATGGAGTGCGGAAGTGGATCCTGCAAAGAGAATGTGTAATGAGCAATGCTTTATCAAATTGATTTAGCGGTCTGCTCGCTTATTGCCTGCCACTTTAGTGAGCATGGGGTCTGGCTGAAACCAAGTTGGCATTCTCAGACTCTGTTCTTGCCATCTGGGGATTTCAGACAGTTACAGTAAGCGGTGAAGGAGAAAGTTGCCTTAAACCGAGTTAGGCCCTTGCTCCATATAGCTCAGTATTGTCCACAGCAGCTCTCTGGGATTTCAGACAGGGATCTCTCCCAAACCCCACCCCCCACCTGAAATTATCAGGGATTGAATCTGGGACCTTTTGCATGCAAAGCAGATGCTCTAGCACATACCCTCCAACATTTCTTCGATGAAAATAGGGGTGTCCTTAAAAAAAGCGGGACATTCTGGTATCAAATCAGAAACCAAGACAGCTTCTGAAAATCTAGGACTGTCCCTGGAAAATAGGGACACTTGGAGGGTCTGCTATTACTGGTTGAGTGTTTGGGATGTATCATGAAGCAGTATCATGAAGCATCTTTGGGCCAATCCTTAATTACATGCTGATGCATGTGATGTTCATCTACAAACAGGCTTTGCCCTCCTGAGCTCTTCCTCTTTTTTGTCCTTTACCAAGTCATATGACTTGATACCAATGCAGTGGCAGAGAACCCATGGTCCTCCCGTTGTTGTTAGACTCCAACTCCCATCAGCCACAGCCAGCATAGTCCATGGTCAGAGATGGTAAAGTTGGAGTCCAACAACCCACACTAATGGCTTCAGTGTGGTGTAGTGGTTAAGAGCGGTAGACTCGTAATCTGGGGAACCGGGTTCAGTTCTCCGCTCCTCCACATGCAGCTGCTGGGTGACCTTGGGCTAGTCACACTTCTCTGAAGTCTCTCAGCCCCACTCACCTCACAGAGTTCTTGTTGTGGGGGAGGAGGGGAAAGGAGAATGTTAGCTGCTTTGAGACTCCTTCGGGTAGTGATAAAGCAGGATATCAAATCCAAACACCACTTCTTCTTCTTCTTCTTCTTCTTCTTCTTCTTCTTCTTCTTCTTCTTCTTCTTCTTCTTCTTCTTCTTCTTCTTCTTCTTCCTCTTCCTCTTCCTCTTCCTCTTCCTCTTCCTCTTCCTCTTCCTCTTCAGAAAGACTGTGTTAGCCATTCACACATCACACAAGGCAGATTCAGTTTTCCCGTAACACATGAACTGCACAAAGAACTTCAGCTGAACTCAGTTTCCTCACTGGTGTGCTTATGAATACAATGACATGGGAGGGAGTTTTTCCTACTGATGTTTACCTCCGTAGATAGGTTCCCTCTTTTACAAACACATTTGTTTCATAAGATTCATTGGTAGCAAATGAATTTGATACAAGTCAAATAGGTAAACTGGAATCGATACAATGCTAGCCAGAACTAAAAATCAAAGGTGCAAATAACGTTTTTTTTCAGGTGGCTATTTCTTATGCAAACAGCTCTTTGGGCATGTGTTTAAGAAGATTAATATGTTAGTAGTTTTCAGTGACTTCATTTTACTCCCTTAAATTCTTAAGTAATGTATGGGAAGTATATGCTATTGAGTTGTCATATCTGAAAATATTTGCTCCAATAAAAATAATTTTCAAGCAAAGCTTTGAATTTGTTTGAATGCAATATTTAAACCTCACCAAGTACACTTCATTGATTTCCACCCTCCCCCTAATGAAATGTTTCAATTCAATTACTTTGGGTGGTGGAATGCCGATGTTTTTACCCAATATGCAAACTTAACATGGCATATTGCTCAAGGTTGTTTTTACTAAACAGAAGGTAATAACTATGGTATATCAAGTCTCCATGAAACTATTGTAGTCCAGCAAAACTATTCCAGAAAATGTGTGAGAAGAGCTCCTTGGCACAAGTGTTTGTAAGAGGTTCACGCACTCCCACAGGAAGCAGTAATGGCTGCCATCTTTGATGGCTTTAAGAGAAGATTAGACAAAATCATGGCAGTCAAGGCTATTAATGGCTGCTATGGCTATGTTCTATCTTCACTGTCAGAGGAAGTGTGTTTCTCTCAATACCAGTTGCTGGGAATTGCAGGTGGGAAGAGAACCATTTTGCTCAGGTCCTGCTCCTCGACTTCCTAAGGGCACCTGGTCAGCCACTAAAAGAAGGTGCTGAACCAGATGGGTCATTGGCTTGATCCAGCAGGCTCATCTTACCTTCGTATGTTTAGATCCTGGCTTTCCATCTAAAGTTACCATGCGTCTAAACTTACAGTCTCGTACTTCTGATATATTTCATAAGATGTGCTGACTAACTGAAATACATAGCTTTTGAAATGAATTTTGCGAAGGAATAGAGAATAGGTTTATCTGTAGTTGTTAGAGAAAACCTCTGGCGCTGTTAAATGGAGCTTCCATGTTAAGGAGTCTGTTTATGAGATGTTTGGGGTGAACATCAGGGAATGGTCCACAGCCTTTATTCATTAGCATCCCAGTGACATTTGAAAGCATTAAGAAACTGGAGAAGAGCCCGTTCTTATTTTACTTGTTTGCTCATCAATTGTCACTTCACACTTAAATTCGTTGATTCTTTCAGAAATTCCTATGTGATCCTTCTGATCTTCAGAGAACATCTTTTATAAACCAGCAATCATAAAGCCCATATTTGAAAATGCAATGAATCTGTCACCCACAGGTGATGATTATTTTTTCTTCTATACAGAAAGTTACTGGGGAAGGATGGTAGAGCACCTGCTCTGTGTACAGAGGGTCTGAGGTTCAGTCCTTGGAATCTCAAGACAGGGCTGGGAAATGCTCCTCTTTGAAGTTCTGGTGAGCCACTCATAGCTGCCAAGTTATCCCCTTTTTTAAGGGATATTCCCTTATGCTGAATAGGCTTCCTTGTGAGAAAAGGGAAAACTTGGCAGCTATGGAGCCACTGCCAATTAATGTGAATGACGCTGAGCTAGATGGACCAAAGGCCTGACTTCAGTAAGGTAGCTTCCAATGCTTGACTTTTGGGAAGGGCTGTAGGTAAGAATGGACAGGTCTGCCAATTTCCGTTTCTCTCAGTTTTTCATTTTTCCAACATGAAGTTCAGTTCTTAGCATTTCCAGTTTTGCTTTATTTTATTTTAAAAGTCCTCGTGAATATTCACCAGCGTCTCACTGTGAATTTCTCATAAATATTCCCATATGAAATTCTGCCTGATAAGCACATTTTTGCAAAAGCAGTTTCTCCTAATACAATGAATCTGTAAATGTTATTTTTCAACAATGCATGCATTTCATGCACACTTTACAACAGTGTTTGTCGCTGCTTTTTAACTTGGCTGGAAAACTGCATTACAAAATTCAGAGAAGTGCGACTTTTGAAGGATCCCCCCTCCCCCAGTTTGCATAAGTGTGAATTTAGGTAAGTTTGCCATGAAATGCAAGCTGGGTCGTATTTCTCTCTCACCCCTAGCCCATATGCCAGTCATAGAGCAAGCACAGGCTCTGCATGCAAGGGGACCCAGGCTCAGTTTCGGGGATCCTAGCAGGCCTGGGTATGTCTTCTGTTTGAATGCAAGGGTGGTCCATTGCTAGTTAGTTTATGCACTCTCTGTCTCGATGGACCAGTTGTGTAAGGTTGATTCTTGTGTTATGCTTCATTGTGTTTTAAATCTAGTTTTAGATATTTAGTTGTGTTTTATGAGGTGTTGTACTTGATGGATTGGCGTGATCTGTCCCACAAATTGGAAATAAAACAAATCAAGAAATGTAGAAATGTTTCTGTTTCACATTTAAAAATAGACCCTCTTGTAAACAACCCATCCGCTGCCAAGAAACTATGATATTTGTTTTCCATTAATGCAACACATTTTATTGTTGCTGCTCCCTTCCAACCGCCCACATAAGCCTTTCTAGGGCTAGATCCTGTGTTCTTTCTGCACACAATGAAGTTGCTGATCTCTCTGCAAACTGGTTTCTCCTGTTCCTGCCGCTTAGAGTGATTTATAATCACCAGCAAGCTACCTGCCGAGGCAGGGGATGCTGTGGTCTACAGATGTTACCGCTTCTTGGCAGGCTTCTTCTGGCATCAAGTCTGGATGGGAGATACCTGGGAGAAACTTAATTTTGCAGCCACAGGATCGCATGGCTTTTTCCCACCTCTGTGATCTCCTTGCAAATTTGTTTATGTGAACCACCATCTGCAGCCTGTCACTGCTGTCTCCCCCCCCCTTTTCTCCCCCCAAAAGAGGCAATGAAAGATGATGGTGTGGTCTTGTCTTCCTACCCTGCATGTGCATCTTGTCTTTTGTGTCTAGGTGTGATGCTGTGCAATTGTGATTGCTGCAGAGATTGAAATAGGACTAAGTAGGCGGCTTAGGGGGCTGGAGGAGGACCAGCCTGCTTTTATCTGGTATAACCCTGGATTTCAACTCATGCCAACTTCTGTGACCGTTACCAGCTCTACAAGATTATTCTAGTAGCTAGGAAATAATAATAATAATAATAATAATAATAATAATAATAATAATAATAATAATATAGTTGTTTTCTTAACAAAAGTAATTCAAAGCCAACTTACAAC
The DNA here is from genome assembly GCF_965207765.1 of Zootoca vivipara. Taxonomy (NCBI): domain Eukaryota; kingdom Metazoa; phylum Chordata; class Lepidosauria; order Squamata; family Lacertidae; genus Zootoca; species Zootoca vivipara. Next base: position 22,927,654 of record NC_142597.1, read on the forward strand.
AATAAATAAATAAACAGCACACATGTTAAAACCAACAGGAAATGAGACAGGGGGAAAAAAATCTAAAAAGAAAGTCTTATTCAGCAGCCTCACCTGATAAAATTTAATCACCAGCCTCACCTGGTAAATGTGAACCATGCAGGTGCAAAAAGGAGACATCAAGTTGAAAAAATGCTTCATTATTAATTACAAAATAGAGTAAAAGAATCAGAGTGGGGGTGCCTGCCTCACAATAAAAAACAAATAATATGTGTAGGTAAAATTTGTATTACGAGCTCAATATATGGGAGTCTTGTCAACCTGCCTAATAAGAAACCAAATATGATAACCCAATAAATCTCCCAGTCTTTAATTTCTAATTCCCTTTTCTTTTCTTGGCCATCAGCATTTCATTGTTGAAAATAAAAGGGAGAAGATTATGTCAGAACATTATACAAGTGCAATTTCCAGGGCTCACTTCTGATGAAAGAACTTTCAGCTGACTAATTACCATGTGTGGGCCAAATGGAACATTTCTGCTCTGCGATAGTTTGTGATTCCAGCATTTCATTGATTTCCCTTCGGTTAAATTATGGTCAGAAATCTAGGTTTCTTTATGTCAGGATAGAGCAGATCCTCTGCGGATGCGCTGCTGTTTGTTTGTCTTAAAACAATGTAATTTTGCCATGAGAGCATTTAATCATTGGCACCATAGCTCTGGCCCATCTGCACTGTGCATTCAAAGCAGCATGGTAGCACTTTAAACAGCCATGGTTTCTCCCAAAGCACCCTACGAACTGTAGACTGTTAAGGGTGCCCTGAGAGCTGTTAGGATTCCCTATATGGAGCAACAATTTCCCGTGTGCCTTGTATTCAATTTTGCCTAACAAGCACATTTTCCCCTCATACAATGCATGTATGATATTTTCACTAATATATGGATTTTTGTGTGATCGCGTTACCCTAGTCTGTGCATTTTCCTTCACATTACTTGGCACTGCAAATTTGGAGTATTTTGAAGAATGGCCGTGTTATGGTTTGCATATTGTTTTGGAAGCTGTGGATTAGGAAGGTTTGCTTTGGAATGCAAACTGAAACCAATTTCTCCCACAGCCCTCCTTGGAGCTCTGGACATTTGGCACCCTTCGCCTTTCTCTCACCTTCTGAGTCCCCAGTCTAATCTTTCTTCTGTGAATTTCAGTTGCTTCTGGCTGGCATACCAAGCCCAACTGTTTCTCCTGGGGAATTTTTGAGCGCTGAGCCATTGAGGTTGGTGATTTACTTTCCCGTGCTTGGGTTAGTCTGTATTAAGTAATGTAGAAATTTATTACAGTGCCAGAAGCTCCTAACATTCTTGTCTCTGCTTTGCTGAATCCAGACGTAACAGGCAATCCAGGTGTGTAACAACTTTATAGCATTTCTTTCTATTACGGCACCTGGCAGTTCGTCATTTGTGGTTAGCTAAACAGATGCAGCCCACACTGGGGTGAATTGAAAGCGACAGGCAGTGGAATTCTACAACCCATTTTTACTTGATACATTGGTGAGCAAGAGGTTTCTCATAGGACGTCTTCCCAGAACCAACAATGACTTGCAGAATCTATGAAAAAACAACTCCAAAACAAGATTCCCACCCCAGCGGCGGAGCAAGACGATTGGGCACCTGGGGCGGTATGCGTGCCCTACACCCAGGGGCAGGGCCACCCACCTGTGGGGCAGGCGAGCTGGGACAGGATGGTCTGTGAGGTCTCCGGGGAGTCTGCCTGCCTCCTCCCACTCAGCTGCCCTACAGCTGGGGGGGGAGGCAGCGGGCGGACCGTTTGGGGCAGAATGGAGCCTACGGGACACCGCGTCACTCCCAGGAGAGACACGTGGCTCAAGCGCACTGCATGCCCCACGGTGAGTGCTGCCCAGCATTTTGTCACCCCCTTAGTGGTGACACCCAGGGCGGACTGCCCCACCACACCCCCTTCCTCTGCCCCTGTCCTTCACCCCCCCCCCAAAAGCAAGCTGATGTTATTAGTAAGGGGGGAGGGAATCCAGTCTTTGCAACCAGGATTCTACAGTGGTACCTCGGATTGCGGACCCAATCTGTTCCGGGGTGCCGTTCGCACCCTGAAAAGTCTGCAACCTGAGCGGCGCATGCGTGAAAGCATGATAGAGTGCTTCTGTGCATGGGCAAAACATATAGAATGCCTTTGCGCATGCGCACGTGGTGAAACCCAGAAGTAAACACTTCCAGGTCCACCACATTTGTATCACAAAAAAACGCAACCTGTAATGGACGCAACAAGAGGTATTACTGTATTGGGCATCTCTCCACTCACTGCAAAAGCAGCTTCCGGTAAGACTTTGCAAGTGTGCCTAGCAAATGCTTACAGAGGTTCATGGCTTTGCATATCTTCCATCTGAACATATGCAAATTTCCTGCCTGTGTCCCTCAGGGCAGTTCTGTGTTTCCCCTGATCCCGACAGAACTAGCAACATACCCCACTGGCCCAAGTGTCCTGTAACTCTCCCCCTCCTCCCCCTTTTTCTGGAATCATCCCTTACCATATATGATTTAACCGTTGTTGAATCTGATCATTGGGGCCCTTTTGCTTCTGATAATCATCCCTGGTCTCATATTTTCTCCTTCGTTGTTTTATACAAAGCCATTGCTGAAGGGAATTAAGGGGAGGCTGTGGTGGAAGAAATATGAGAAGTCCTTTGTATTTCCCTAGTTCCATCTAAGCTGAACTGTATAACTTGGTGCATCTCCCTGCCTAAAACTCTCTAGTGTTTTGGCCAAGATGTTCAAATCACAGACAAGATGAGAGACTACATTTTAGATTCATTGAGCAAAAGGGCAGTCGGTGCAAAGCAAACTCAGGCAGACCCATCCTTCCAGTTATTTCCTCCTCTGATTTCAGCAGCAAGCAAATGGGCGATGCTCTCAGCGTCTGCTAGAGATCGGATGCACTCCAGTGGGTCCAAATAACCCTTGGAACGATTTGCAAAGACACCGGTACACTCCTGATATTTGGGATATTTATAGAGTGGTTTGTGACAAGTCACCTCCTCTTCACCCCATTGTCAAGTGATATTGAGTCTGTAGTCAAAGTGAGAACAAAGATATATTGCAGGCACGTTTGTTCCTTAGCCACCGTGATTTGCTTTACAAAGGGCAATAAAAACTGAAGGCAGGGGAATAAAGCTACTTAGATCTATGCTGGCCGGCCAAGTCATAGAACTGACAGAACGGATGGAGTCATTACCAGCTGTTGTATAAATACAGCCGTTATTAAATTATAAATATATCACCTCTCATTTGCTCAGCAGCACAAGCAGTGATGCCTTGGCCACTCGCATTGCCTTTCCCTCCTTTGTAATCTGTAGAGTTGGTGGCCTGTATCTTAACGCAGGAACATAAGAAGAGCCTGCTGGATCTGCCCAACGGCCGACCCATCAGCTGGGTAGCTCAGTTGATTAGAGTCTGGTGCTGATAACACCAAGGTTGCAGGTTCAATCCCCTTATGGGACAGCTGCATATGCCGGAAGTTCGATTGGATGATCCTCAGGGTCCCTTCTAACTCTGCAATCCTATGATTCTATCTAATCCAACATCCTGCTCTTGAAGCCACCAACCAGTTGCCTGAGGGAAACCCTGAGAACAAGAGCAGTCTCCCTTTCTGTGGTTTCCAACGAACTGCTATTCAGAAGCATATTGCCTCCAGCCATGGAGGCAGAGCATAGCCATCACAGCTATTAGCCATTGATAGCCTTCTCCTCCATGAATTTTGTCTAATCCTCTTTGAAAGCCTTTTGACATTTATGACCATCAGTAACACCTCATGTCTTTCCCTTGTATTTTCGCTGGTGCTAACCATGGTTGATACGAACAAAGATCTGAGAGGTTAGGGGGAAGAGAGTGTGAAATTCCAAGTCCCCTTCCTAACACAAAGTATTTACTTCTTAGAATGAACCTGCAGCCTGTGTATAGATTGGAACGCATAAAGATCTTACACCTCTGTGTAAATAGCAGGACGTATGTACTGTACACGGGGAAGCAGTGACAAGACTGCAAGCTTGCCAGTACTCTCTCTCTCTCTCTCTCTCTCTCTCTCTCTCTCTCTCTCTCTCTCTCACACACACACACACACACACACACACACACACACATCATAGGTGCCTACAGCAGTTCATGTCAACGTTGGGGAAATGATTATGATAGTTGTAGCAAAATGATACCCTTCACTTTCTTTAGAGAGTTCCAAGCAGTTTGTGCTGCCTTTCAACCAGATTCGCACCTGCTTAGCTGCACACAAGGGTGCTGGCTATAGGGGGCGGAAGGTGCTTCAGCTCCCTCCATATTTTGAAGCAGGGGGCTGAACCCCACAATATTGAGGGGGTTGCCATCCCCTGCCCCCCCCGGTGAATGCCAGTGCACCAATCGGTGGCGGGAGGCACAGAGGGCAATTTTTGCCCGCCACGATCACCCGTGCACCTTCTGGCAAAGCACTCTGGCAATCCTCAAAGGGACACCAGAGTGTCTCAGCAGGCATGGTCTGATGGTGGGCGGGGGGGGGGCAACTCAGCATGCCTGGCTGCACAGGACTATAGGAATTGTGCTTCCTGGTTGTTCACTGATCATGCTGGCTCCAATGCAGCCTGTCTCTACAGTCTCAGGGCTCTGGTATCCCATATCACTCTGACGTGAGCGTATGATGACGGAGACCCCTTCTGCACCGTGTGTAATTGTGCGGAGCCTGTAAAAACCAAGCCTTTTAAAGGTCAGACATTTCAGATTGGATTTTGTTGCATGTGGAAAGGCCAAACTCACCTTTTGCTTTTCCCTCCGAGGGGGCACAGCTCAAAGAAGTAGGGGCAGCAATATAGCTCAGAGCTGAAATCCCTTCACTGTCATTCCCCCCACCCCCTCAAAATTTATATATGTCTACCACCAATACCTCCACTTTTTCCTGCCAGGTGCCAGCAGCACTTCGTGACAAATAAATGTTTTGCTCGCAACTCAAGGGAAGTGGCACCTGAGCAGATGTGCTTGGCTCGAAGGGACAATCAATTTATTTAGCCATCCATTTTCAGCTTCTGATTCTCCCCACTCCCTGTGAACTTTTTTTCTCCCTCCCCTCTCCACCCCCCCCTACAACCACCACAGCCTAATAGCTGTTTACTTCCCACTGGGGGCATACATTCTCTTCTGATTAAGTGTCATTTAGCTGTTGGCCTGCTTGCTCATTTGATTTTTATAGACTCTTCTACCCAGGAACAGATTGAGAGAGGAGAGCCGGAAAGAGGGAGGGTGATGGAAGGAGGGTGGAACGAGCAGGAGGAACGGCGACCTTCTGATTAGAATGGATTTTAATGAAGTTTTCAGATAAGGTGTATCCATTCAGAGTAATGGTGATGGGGCACTGGGTCCTTAATCTGCATTGTCTCTGCTCATTCCAGAAGAAGAAGAAATTGATGTAAGGTGGTCTAAAGGTCAGATGAAGGGAGGTCTTGACATCTGTCACACTGGCAAGCTCATAAGTTTCGACCTCTCTTGCCAAAGGATCTTCAGGTTGTTGAGATGGGAAAAACCTTTGCCCAAGACCATGGAAAGATCATGGTAGCTGACACAGGCACTACTGGACTTAAGTGGACGAATTGTCTAATTAAGTACAGTCATACCTCAGTTTAAGTATGCCTCAGTTTGAGTATTTTCAGTTTAAGTACTCCGCGGACCCATCTGGAACGGATTAATCCACTTTCCATTACTTTCAATGGGAAAGTTCGCTTCAGGTTAAGTACGCTTCAGGTTAAGTACAGACTTCCAGAACCAATTGTGTTTGTAAACCGAGGTACCACTGTATAAGTTGGGCTTTTATACCTTAAGCCATTATAAGGGGAGATGGTTGAAAATGAGATGTGAGAGGATCCATTTGGTAGGGGAAAGCATCACTGGCTGGGATTGCCTTTAGAATGCATATAAGCCCTCTCCTAAAACAGCTGCAGTGGCTGTCAGTTCAATTCAGGGTGCTTGCATTGGTGGTGATGTTTTTTAAAAAATATTTTTATTGAAACAAATTTAACAAAACAATTTACCCAATTACATTCCCCCCCTTTTGTTCCCTCCCATCCCTCCCTCTCCTACCCTCCAAGGACTTCCCTCAGCTCCCCTCTCTGGTTTGTTTATACATATTGTTCTCTGCATGTTGTAAAATTGTACATATCATTACCTTATCTATCATGTGTTCTACTAATAAATTTGTGGATGCTTATTCAAAACCTGCCAAGGAGTCCAAATCCTTTTGTTGTCTATTTAAATAATTTGTAAAAAGTTCCCATTCTTCCTTGAAATCACGATTGTCCTTCTCCCGCAATTTGTATGTTAACTTTGCCAGCTCCGCATAATTCATAAGGTTTTTCTTGCCATTGTTCTTTCATTGGTAATTCCCCATTCTTCCATCTTTGTGCTAACAAGACTCTTGCCTGGATAGCTCCGTTGGTTAGAGCGTGACACTGATAATGCCAAGGTTGCAAGTTCAATCCCCATATGGGACAGCTGCATATTCCTGCATTGCAGGGGCTTGGACTAGATGATCCTCAGGGTCCCTTACAACTCTACAGTTCTTTGATTCTTTGACTTGAGCCCCCAATACCTGACCAGCTCCCTCCTTCCCTACAGACCCTCCTGGGTGTTAAATCAGCAGAGGGGGAGTTCTTGGTACTTCCACTGCCCTCAGAAATTTGAGGTGGTGATGGCCTGGGAGAAGGCATTCCCTTTGACGGGGATATGTCTGGCTTCTTCCCTATACAACTTTTCGTGAATGCTGAATATCAGACATCCCCAAACTGCGGCCCTCCAGATGTTTTGGCCTACAACACCCATGATCCCTAGCTAACAGGACCAGTGGTCAGGGGTGATGGGCATTGTAGTCCAAAACATCTGGAGGGCTGAAGTTTGGGGATGCCTGCTGAAGATGCATGTCTTTACCCTGGTCTTTGAAACATGAGATGTGTGTTTTCAATGGCCACCCTATGCATGGGATTGTAATCAGTTTCATCTGTGTTTGTTTTAAATTGTTGTAGCGTACCCTGGGACCTGTTGGGCTCCTTGCCTTCTACCCTATCAAGTAATAAATTTTCAGGATGATGCCCATTGATAGGGTAGAAGGCAGGGAACCCAACTGTAGGTGAAACCAGAGCCAACTACAAACCAGCCAACTCATCATAGTTTTGTCCCCACTCTCCTCCCTGCTGTGTTTTCCACTAAGGAGGAGGAAGATGACAGGCAGTGCCACAAACCTAGACTGCTTCTACGTAGGAGGGCAGGGAGATAGGAGCTGGCTGAGTGCAGAGTGAGGTTGGTGGGACAGTGCCCAGTCTCCACTGCTAAAGAAGTTTAGACAAAATGATGACCCAGAAAAGAATAGAATATGATAAGAGATTTATAAAATAAAGACTGGTGTTGAGAGATTATCTGTCTATCCGTCCGTCCGTCCATCCATCTATCCATCTGTAACCTGATGATACTAGAACTCCTTTCACAGAACTGACTGGCAACAGGTTCGAGGCCAAAATAAAGTTTTGCTTCTTTAAATGCATGCTAACAGGTCACAAGAGATGGTGATGGTTCCTTTGGCTTAGATTTGGGGTTCCCAAGCTGTGGTCTGCAAGCTTTATTCAGGAGGTCTGTGGCATGCCAGGGGGTTTGTGGTTGAAGCTGGGAAATGGCACATCCATTGCATGAAATTGTCACATTGACTTTAAGTTGTCTTTTCATTGCTTCTTTTATTTCTTCTTTTGTATTTTATTGTATTGCAATTCGGGATTCTATGGAATTGAAATTGTAATGCAATAGAATACAATATCGAAGAAATAAAAGAAGCAACACGAATACAATTAAAAATCGTGCAGCATATAACACAGCACATTACAGTTGCTACAGCAGGCAGAAAAATCAATTAAGTGCTCCACCAAGAGACCCTTAGGAATTTTCAAGTGGTCCTGTGGGTGAGGGGAATGTGGGAACCATTGGCTTTAGATGGGGTTTTTATATACAGGATCTGACATATTCAGAGACAAGAGAGGTCTGTCAGCAGCTATTAAGTATGACAGCTAAATGCATCTTCCCTCTTCAGAAAGAGGATGCTTCTTGTTACTAGATACCAGCGACAAACATGAGGGGTTGTCTAGCTCTCCTTGCTTCACTATGAGTTTTTGGGGAACATCTGGATGACCAGTGCTGAACTTGATAGACCCTGATCTGATCCAGCATGCACAATTGTTATGTTAGTCTGTCACGAAAACTGCACAAGTTTGTTGTGAGGTGTGCATTCATTGGGAAATAGGGTTGAGCATTCAATGAGTGTATGTTTGGGGGGGGGACTATTTCTGAGTACAGCCTATACAAAAATAAACTGATGATCTGCAGAATCATTTAGGTTTTCTTCCCAAGGAGGTTGAGAGTCTTGCTCAGATGCTTTTTAAGTGGGGCCCATTCTGGAGCCTGTTTATACTTCCCCGTACATTAGCCTCAGCATCATAGATGTTTGTGCGGCTCTCTGGTTTGAATTTGACACACGCACACACACCCTTAACTGGAAAATTCAGCAGAGTCAGCAGCTACATTACCCCACCTTAGATTCCTGCAGCCATATCCTTGACCTCGGGAAGCTGGGTGGGAATATAAGGTAGCTCTGAGCCAACGTGCCACCCACCGGGGAGAACTGAATGATTTCCCATCATTTGGCAGCTGCTAATTAGCTGCAGCTGATGAGATAATTTATAAAAATTAAGAACGATTTCCTTCATGGTGATAATATCGCTCGGCAGTGAAGTTGCTTTTCCGAAAGGATGACTTGTCTCTGTTGGGCACTGGGGAAGAAAATATCTACATATGTATAAAAGCACACCAAGAGGGAAAGCTAAAAAAAAAAAAAACCAGCCCCCAAACCTACCAGGCTTTTGTACAAGTGGAACCACAGTAATGGAATTTGTTCCACAGGAAAGTTTGTCTAGTGCCTATGTTGCTGTTGGAATGTTTGGCACTCGGCTAGGTGCTGGTTTTAGTCTCCATGCATTTTAGATGAAATTAATTTCTTAGATATGAAAGAATAGGGATATATGTATTAAATGTTGTAATTGAGTCTTCCAATCTGCTGCCTGAATTGGTTTTGAAAGTTGTGAATCTGCAAAGCGTGTTTTGTTGTAACTGTGCATTTTACATTGTGTCCTAGTTACGTAGTTGTACTTTAGTGTAATTTCTTCTTGCGAACTGCCCGGAGGTATATTATGAATACGATTATGACTGTTGTAGTTGTTAAAAGAAAGAATAAACTGCCTTTCATTCTGAGGAGAAATACCAAGGTGGTTTATGAACAAATAAAAGCCAGCATCAAGATAACAAGTACCAACCCTATTATATAAAAAAACACTATAGCTACCCATAATTGCAATGGTAAATGATGAAAAAACAATTCATCACAAACATTAGAGCATCCATAATTAAAATGCAAATTAAACACGCCCATTAAAACAGCAGGACAGTTAGAACAACAATCAAAACTGGAGGTTCAAGTCAGGAAATTGTATGAGATGTGGTATATATAAGAATTGGTATATATAAATATTGCTTCTTGGGAGAAAAGCAATGACAAACCTAGACAGCATCTTAAAAAGCAGAGACATCACCTTGCCAACAAAGGTCCGTATAGTTAAAGCTATGGTTTTCCCAGTAGTGAGTTATGGAAGTGAGAGCTGGACCATAAAGAAGGCTGGTCGCCAAAGAATTGATGCTTTTGAATTATGGTGCTGGAGGAGACTCTTGAGAGTCCCATGGACTGCAAGAAGATCAAACCTATCCATTCTTAAGGAAAATCAGCCCTGGGTGCTCACTGGAAGGACAGATCGTGAAGCTGAGGCTCCAATACTTTGGCCACCTCATGAGAAGAGAAGACTCCCTGGAAAATACCCTGATATTGGGAAAGATTGAGGGCACAAGGAGAAGAGGATGACAGAGGACGAGATGGTTGGACAGTGTTCTCGAAGCTATCAACATGAGTCTGACCAAACTGCGGGAGGCAGTGGAAGAGTGGAGTGCCTGGCGTGCTCTGGTCCATGGGGTCACGAAGAATCGGACATGACTAAATGACTAAACAACAACAAATATATAAGAAGAGCCTGCAGGATCAGCCCAATAGCCCATCGTATCCAGCATCTTGTTCTGGTCAACCACATGCCTCTTCTGGGAACCCACAAGCAGAACCTGAGTGCAACAGCACTCTCCTCTCCTGTGGTTTCTAGCAGCTGGTATGCAGAAGTATTACTGCCATATGAAAAGACTGTATGAAGGGTGGTATACAGGTATCTGATTTTTTAAAAAGAACTACATCTCATGCACAAGCTCCACTGGAGTTCCTTGGAAGCTTGGAAGATCAATAGAGGTGGATGATTTCCCCTGAGAAGATACCCAGTCTATTTGACGGCCAGTCTCCCACAAACAACAGGTTGGGGGTTTGAGTGCTGGATGTGTTTACAGTTCTGTGTTCAGGTGTTCAGCACTCTACACATCAGCATTGGTAACCAGCAACCTCTTCATGGGCAAGCATATTAGCAAGGCAGCTATGACAGTGGCTCACCTCTCCAAAAGGGTATGGGAGAATGTGATTCTGATGACCAATACCAAGATGAAGGCTCACCAAACTTGCATGTTGAGTATGTTGTTTTATGGTAGTGGAATGTGGGCAAAGTTACAACTGCCAGGAGTGACACCTCAACATCTTCCACATGTACTGCGTCAGGAAGATTTTGGACATCACATAGAATCATAAAATTGTAGAGTTGGAATGGACCAAGAAGGTCATCTAATCCAATCCTCTGCAATACAGGAATCCGCTCTCCCAACCTGACATTCTCAGCAGGTTCTTATTCCTGTCTCAGTGACGTCTATGCTGGTTTGGTTATGTCCACAGAATGGAAGATAGCAGGATCCCTAGGACATGCTGGCTTCAGGCACCAGGTTCATTGGCAGACCCTCTCTGAATTAAAAGATGTCTGCAAACATGACATGAAGGATAGCAACATCAACCCCACTGTGTGGGAATCCCTTGCAGATGACAACAGTGCCTGGAGACAATCAATCAGGTCATTTATCCACACCAGTGGCCAGAGGAAGAATGACTGCTGGGAAGAGTGCAGAAAGAAGAAATGCCATGGTACACCCATATCAGCACAACCCTCTGCCCCAGCTGCAACAAAACATGTCCCTCCCATATTGGGCTCTACACCCACAGCAGGCGCTGTAACTTCACCCTTGAAGGCACACTCTTCCATTGTCTCCCGAGACAGATGCCAAACCCAAAGTGCAGGTTGAACTGAGTTCATAACTTTCCCCAATAACTTCTGCGGGACACAAATGTTTCTCTGGCATCAGGGATCCCTGAGCACAGGAAGTGTGAAAAATGCTATATTGCATGAATGACAAGGGAAATGAATTTTATTTTTGAACCTCATGAAAGAAAGTGTGTATTCTGTGAGGGTATCGTGGAGAGAGGTGTGCCCCACAGGTAATATATCTGTGCATGGATAGTCAGGAGGGACTTTGGAAACCAGATGGAGGTATGAAAGTCTGCCTGGAAGGTAGGCATTCATTAAGCTGAGGAATGCGTCAGATGCAAGAGGCCTCCAATACTCCATCAGGTTTCTAATGATTTTGTCAGAGCATTAATCCCGGAGGGGAGTGAACTGCCGCACTCTGATCTCCGGCAAACAAATTGTGTTGCCGAAGAGACAGCCCAGTATGGAGTCAGGCACGACAGTGGAAAACAATCCATCAGCTTCTAAGTGGGACCTAGAGATGTCAGTCAAGAATTTCATGCCTCGACTCTGACGAGGAACTTTGTGCACTGAGTGTATGGCGACAAGGAGCAGAGTTAGCGAGCCAAGATCTCCATATATTTCTCTCTTTGTCATGATTTCCCTGCCATGGTTGTTGCAAACCACACCCTCCGTGTCCATAACAGCAGCAGAGAGGAGGCAAGGCAGAGTTGTGGACCCAGGTACAGTGGAGCCAGCGGGGTGTGGGGGACGTGTGGAAGTAATGACAGACACAAGCTGGAGTTGGATTAAATCAGGCCACAGCTTTATCCGTTACAGTGCAAACAGGTTTGGCATAGGCATTGGGCATGGATGCATGCGATCAGACAGCCCACCTGCTGGTTGTTGAGATGTCATTTGACAGCCAGTGTATGCGCCAAGGATGGACTGGACTGGAGCCCTGCCCCCTAGGAGCTCTGCAATGATGCGGATTGGCTCCTTGCTCCTTGCTCCCAGCCCCTGCCACCCCATCCTGCCCAGTATGGCAAAAAAGCTCATGAAGCACTCAGCACCGCATTGAAGCTGGCCACTCCCCACCTGCAACCAGCCACACCAGGCTGCAAAGTTCCTCCCAGTGAGACAGGAACCAAGTTCCTACCAGGGACTTGGGGGCCATGGGAGAGGAAGAGATACCTGCCTTGAAAAGTCTTCAAGCCTTCCCAGTTATGTTCAGAACGTCTCCCCCCCCACACACACACTCCAAAGAAAAAATGTTAAATGAGTTCATGGGAATTCCATGTAGATCCACATGGCCTTGGTTTTAATGCATAGAATGCTACATAGCACATAGGATTAAAAAGAAACGAGATGAAACACCATATCAGCTCAGGGTAGGTGCCACATCCTTGGCTCCCAAGGCTCAGGAGCTCTGCGTGCATTAATGCTTGTGGAGTTTGGAGAACAAGCACGCATAGATGGAGCTCATTTTGCCTGTCTTTGGCCTTCTTCCACCGAACAGGAGCTTGAACTCTAAGCTACCCCCATCCACTGCCTTAATAAATGATCGCTTTCCTGGCCCCCTCATCGTTTTTCACCCCGTTTCTCGTCTGCTTGTGAGCACCTGAGGCTTTCTCCAGACACGCCAATCATAAAAAGCTGGCCAGGAAAGGCTGAAGCAGCCTAAAGTGAAGGAGAAGTAGCATTAGCCAAAGACTTGCTCCTATGAAATTGGCTCTGTTCTTTTCCTTAGGAGATGGGAGAGACTTTCTTCTCTTGTTGGCATACCAACAAGCCCCGTTAACACTTTCTCTTTGAATTTCAGAACTCTGTCCAGCTAACTCTTCTCCCACTCAAATTCAAATGTTTTTCCCTCTTTCTTTTTTTAGAGACAGAAGAGTTCTCCCGCTAACAAGGATGCTCTGGCAAAATTCCGCTTTGCTCCCCTAACATCCAGCTTTGCTTGTCCTACAGAGGGTGATGGTTTACCTCTATGCTGTTGTTTACTGCCCCACTAAGCTCTATGCATCACATCCCTTAAATTCTGCCAATAAATTGCATAATCTAATTCATTCCATCATTTTTACTGCCCTCCCGTGGATCTCACCCCTCAGCATACCTCTGTATTCAATTTCCTTATAGAAATCTGGGAGTGAGCAGAGTGCTTCACAAACTGCCCCTTCAGAAATGTTTGCCCCCATAATAAACACTCCTCAATGATTAGCAAACTAAGATTCCCTGCATTCTGTCACTGATGAAATATTCGCTTGGTCCCAAACATTTGCCATGGTTATATAAAGTAAGGGCTGCTTGTAAAACCAACATTCTCCTATTCTGGAGGCATGGACATAGTTTTGCCTTAAGCAATCTCTCTTGCACTGTGATACTGACGGATTTCAAATGCCACCAGAGGTCAAGATAGGTCAGAGGAACCTGCAAAGGATGTCTCAGCTTCTGAAGGATCTGCTGGAGAAGGTGAAAACTCCAGCTTGCTGGGCAGCATTTGAGCTGGAACTCTGCATTCCTGTCAAGAAAAGTGTTGTTCAAAGCGGCGTCCTGAGTGCATCATGGGAAAGGCAGCCTTTAAAGGGATGATGGCTTCAGGGTTTTGCCTCTGGTGCCCCATGTGAATCTCATCTAAAAGAAGTACGCTTTGTTGCTAAATCTCCCACACCAAGAGCTGTCACAAATAGAGGCTGGCTGTGTGTATTTTTACTCTTATAAGCAATAGGCCAGGATGCCTATTACAGTAAACAGACCCCCTCTAAAACAAAACAAAACATCTGTACCAAACAAGCTCAAATTTTCCAACAAGAAAATGTGAATTTTGTAATATGCAGAAACTTGCAAGTAACTTGACTTGACTTGCCCTCTTTCTCTATGAAGATGGATTGATTGTTAAACCATTCTGAGAACTGAAGCTATGGGAGGTGATTAAGGGTCTCCTAAAAACTTTCAGCACCCTTAACAAACCACAGCTCCCAGGATTCTTTGGGTGAAGCCATGACTGTTTGAAGCGGTATCACAGAGCTTTAAATGTAGAGTGTGAATGTGGCCATGGTATCAGAACCCTCAGTGTGGTGCTTTTCCACCTCCATTTCCCCAAAATGAGGAAATTAATTTAGTAACTCCAGCAAAACTAGAAGCTGGCAAGGAGTCTTTAGAGTGCTATCAGACGTCTGGTTTTCTTTCTTTTTTTTAAGCACCAGGACTCAACAGACTGATTCCAATTCTCCTTCTTCCCCTTCCACATCTCCAAAGCCCTTGACACTATCTCTCTGCATCCCCCAGGTGACCCCCCCCACCCCCTGTCATGGTGTGGCTTACTTTGGTGTTTCTGCTATGAACAACAAATACAGTTGCCATTTTCTTGATCCTAGTTTCTTTCTCTCCCTGTGAATCTCTGTCTAGCTTTTTGTTCCTTGGCTGGTTGGTTTTTTGCATGCAGCAGTTCCTGGGAGGTGAACATTTTCTTCATAGCATCATGTTTCTTTGAAAGTGGGACTTTCACTTGGCTCTCCCCAGTGCAGGACATCCACTCTGTACTCTCATCAGGAAGGCTTCAACAGCAAGGCCAAAGATGTCAGCTTCTCAGATCGGAGGTCACTTGTGACAGAGATTCATGCATCATCCCCTTTCTGCAGGTCAGAAGAGCAATGCCCTAAGCTCCAGCCATATTCATGCCAGGAGGAGACAACACGAGGCAGGGAAAGACTAACGAGGATGCTGGTTGGGTTTGTTAGCAAATTTGTTGAAACAGCCCATACGGCTGTAGCATGGAGATGGAGACTCCAGGGTTGCAGGTTGCAGGGTTGCCCCCCTTTTGCAAATATTTTTGACACTGCCTAAATCCATCATCCCTTTCCAGTCACTGCTTTAGTACTTAATGAGAAAATCCATTTGTTTACAGTATATGCATACTTCGTTGCGTGTCAAGGACCCCAAACCACCCCTCAAATACTTCACACCACAGACACAATTTTTGTTTTGGGTTTTTGGCATGAATTTGGCCACAACTTTATTAAAGTACAAAATATGTGAGTGGTTGCATAGGCATTGGTTCACCAACTGTCCCCTAAGGACCGAACTAGCCTTAAGTCAGCAAGGGGAAACCCTACAGGGAGAGACAGGGAGTTGGGTGTGCTAGCCCTCCCCTCCCCCTTCAGGCTCCCAGGGGCTTTCACGCGGCCCTGGCCCACGACCGGGGGTACGGGCATTGCCTATCGAGCCTCTGTATTCCTGAACGGAATTTCCCCTACACACCGGCATCAACTTGAGGGGCCAACACAGTCAACATAACCCCTCATACAACAAAATAACCAATGCCTAACCGCCAACCTTGCAAGTTGTGACTATTTGCTATGCAGTAGGCAAAAACCAGATGGCACCAGCCAATCAGCCAAATGGAAAAATTCCTACCGGGCCCCTGCCAAGCAGACGACCCCGTGACAGGCACAGCAAGGTCAACACAGAGGCCTAAACATAGGGAGGGAGGGTGATCCGAAGTACGCAGCCAAAGAGGAGGAATAAACCACGTGCCTGCCTTTTATACCCCTGGGGTAAACATGCTTCCCCCCCCAACAACAGCCTGGGTCCAATCAGAACAGTGGCCACTCAGAGCCCCCACCCCAGCAACTCAGGGGTAGTTTTCTAGGCCCCACCGCAACACATGCTCTCCATGAAGGAGAACCCACATTCTCACTCTCCATCGCCTTTGGTTGCTCACAGTGATAGTCTCAGGGCTCCTCAGCACTATACAGAATCAGCACATTACACACAGTCATGGCTTCCCCCAAAGAATCCCAGGAACTGTAGTTTGATAAGGGTGCTTCGAGTTGTTAGGGGACCCCTATTTCCTTCACAGGCCTCCTATTTCCTGAGGTCCATGGGAGAAGTGATTGACTGTTAAGCCACTCTGGGAATTGCAGCACCCGGGGGGGGGGGGTTAAGGGTCTCCTAACAACTTTCAGCACCCTTACCAAACTGCAGTTCCCAGAAATCTTTGAGGGAACCCATAGCTGTTTATGTGGCATAGGTAAAGGGGCCCCTGACCATCAGGTCCAGTCGTGTCCGACTCTGGGGTTGCGGCGCTCATCTCGCTCTATAGGCCGAGGGAGCCAGTGTTTGTCCGCAGACAGCTTCCGGGTCATGTGGCCAGCATGACAAAACTGCTTCTGGTGAACCAGAGCAGCACACGGAAACGCTGTTTACCTTCCCACCGGAGCGGTCCCTATTTATCTACTTGCACTTTGATGTGCTTTCGAACTGCTAGGTGGGCAGGAGCTGGGACCGAGCAATGGGAGCTCACCCCGTTGCAGGGATTTGAACCACCGACCTTCTGATCAGCAAGCCCTAGACTCTGTGGTTTAACCCACAGCGCCACCTGGGTCCCCGTTAGTGGCATAATAGTGTGATATATGTGTGGTGCAGATGGGGCCTAGAATTCTGTGTGCATAGAAAGTGCCTGGCGTGCTATGGTCCATGGGATCACGAAGAGTCGGACACGACTGAACGACTAAACAACAACAACAGAAAGTGTGCAATAGGAAGCACTCAGAATGGAAGTTTGTTAAGGGTGCCCAAAGTTGTTAGGAGACTTCTATTCCACTTGCTGAGCTAATATTCCTAGAGTGGTTTAACAATCAATCCCTCTTCCTAGGGAACTCTGAGAATTGTAGTTCTGGGTGGGGAATAGGGGTCTTCTAAAACTCTCATATTTTTCCCAAAGAATCCTGGAAATGTAGTTTGGTAGAGTATTGAAAGCTATTAGGAGTCCCCTGTTCCCCTCTCAGAGCTACAATTCCCAGAGTTCCCTAGGAAGAAGAACTGACCGTTAATCTACACTGGGGTATGGTCTTGGTCTTGGTCTTGCCTCACCATTGTTGAGGAGAAAAGTGCTCTGTCAAGAACAACAGCAGGTGCTCCTGGATGGAGCTTTCACCGACCTCTTTCTGTATTCATTCTCCCTTTTAAGTTTGCTGCTGGGACTTTGGATGCAAATGACAATGCAGCTAACAAGATCAAATTGGCTATTAAAGGAAGAAAGTGGCTCTGGAGATGCTGAGGGCCAATTAACCTCAAGAGCAGGTCGTCTGACACCATCTCTCTGTGCAGCGAGGTGTGCATGAGGGTTTTCGTGCGTCTGTGTTGAAAGGAGCGGAGAGGGCCCATAGAGCATTTTGGGTGAACAGCCAGCTAAGCAGTTGATGGTACATTTCTTTCTTTCTTTTTTGTTCCTATAGCCGGATGCAGACTAGATTAATAACCTAGGCAGTCATAGGCCCAGGCCAATCAAATTGAGCAAGGCCACTGGTGAATTGTACTGAGCCACTGGTGAATTGTACTGAGCCACAATGAAAAGGTTGTGAGTTGGCACAGGATGCACTGATTCGCTGAGGTGAAGAGTTAAAGGACAGTGTGGGTGGGAACAACTTATCGTACCTATTTGGGGCTGCAGATTGCAGAGCAGGAACTGGAATTTTGTTGGAGTTTAACACAAGAAGCTGCCATGGTCAGACCTTTCATTCACCTAGACCAGGATTATCTATCCTAGTGGTTGCCAATCTTTGGGGGCCATTGGGCACACCTGGAATTTTGACATGGGGTGTGTGGCACAATGTAAAATGACTGCCACGAGGGACCGTGGCATAACACAAAAAAGCTGCTGCTAGGGCATGTGTGTCATGGGCCCCACATGGGATGTGGCAGCCCCAGACAGAAGGGGAGAGGAGAAGCAGAACGAAGGAGAAGAAGCAGATGGAGGATGAAGCTGTGACTCTAGATGCCAGAGAAGGCGAGGCAGATCTGTCGGCTCTTGCCACCAACACTCTGGCAGAGTACAGAGCTTAATCAAGTGAGAGGAAGGACTTTGAGTCTCAAGAAGATGGAGTTGAACAGGAGGCACCAGCAGTGGAGCTGAAGGCAGTAGGGCAGGACACAGTGTCCCTAAGTTCCAGCACCACCTTTGGAGGTGGGCACAGACATGTTCACCCAGAAGGAGTGCACATACATGTGCATGGCAGAATCGGGGTGGGGAGAGTCGCATTTGTGAGCTTACCGCATCATGCTTTTAAAAGCTTGGCAGAAGGGGTGGTGTCAACTATTGGGACGTCTTCTTGGCTTCTGTTTGGTTATGCATTTCTTCCCTTGCTCATGGACCTTGGGATCTTGACTTCTGGCCCTATGCTTGCTGCTGAGCCTGCGCCACTATTAGCCTGAATAAAGATCTCTTCCTTACTTACTTGAAGAGTAAGAGTTGCTGTTGTTGTGTTTTGTGAGGGGAACCTGGCAGCATGGCATGATATTTTCAGTGTGGTGAGGCTGACTCAGTTCAAACAAGAACTGGAACAGCAAACAATCCTGAGTGTATTGTGGGTTTGGGGAGGGGGGATATTTACGGAGACTTTTCATGAGTGCCATAGAAAGTTCTGGCAGGCTCACTGGCACCTGCAGGCGCCATGCTGGAAATCCATGGTCTATTCTGACTTGCAACAATTCTCCAGGGTTGCAAGCAAAGGCAGGATTTAGAGATACCAAAGATTGAATTGGGGACTTTTTCATGCAAAGCATGTGCTCAACCACTGAGCTACATCCTCTTCTCTCCGATTGCAGGAGGATGCCCAGAAAGTTAGAATTTGCTTCCCAGAATTGTCCTCAGCAGATGCTGAATATTCTCCACATATTAGCTGGCTACTCATATGTTTACCGTACATTTGGTATCTGCACTTGACATCTTCTGATGATGTCCAATGTCAATACTTGGTATTCGGCTTTTCAGTGTTTTTCAGCATTTGTCATTTGCCAGAATTAGACAGATGATACATTAATGGCATTTAGTGTTGACTGCTTGTGAGATTTCACGTTCCATGCCTGCCAAAGTAGTCGAGAAATGCCAGATATATTTTTTTAATGAACTTGGACTTTGAGTTTAAAATGTTGTGTTCAGAATGCAGATTTGAATTTTATATTCAAAATCAAAGTGGTAAAACTGGAAAAAGCTAATGAATTTCTAATATTAGTATTGTTACTTCTTTGGTTGATTTCCAAGGGAAGGGTGGGCTCCATGTTCTTCTTCAAATCACTATACAGTATTGCCATCCTCTCACACACCCCAGAGGAACAAAGGAAACTGCCATATACTGACTCAGGCCATTGATCCTCTAGCTTGGTGTTGTCTATGCTAACCGGCAGTAGTGCTCCAGGGTTTCAGGCAGGAGTCCTTCCCAGGAATTGAACCTGGGACCTTCTGCATGCAAGGCTGATGTGCTACCACTGAGCTATGTCCCTTCCTCCCTGAAGTTTTTTCCAGGATACCCCTCTGGTGCCATTTGCACCCCAGCTCCCCCAGATCAAAGCCTACTTTTTATGTACAACCTTTGGATTAACTCCATCACTTGCTGTCAGCATTGATCATCAAACTCCATGGGACATGAGACCAGTGACTTTGGTTCATGTTATTTTGGTAGGTCACCTCTGATGCTCTTCACCCTTGATGGGGTGAGATAATGTGTCCTTTGCTTTTCAGCCTTCATTTGTGCTGGTGAAAATAGCAGAGGAGTGCTAATGAGAGGAGAGTAAGGATTAGCGGCTAAATTTTATGGACAGCTGGGAAGCTTTTGGGGCCAGATAGAATTCCTAGACTTCCAGTTTCCCTACAAAAATGTGATGATGGCCACTGGCTTAGCTGAGTTTGAAAAGCAATTGGACACATTCCTAGAGGACAAGTCTTCCAATGGCTATTAGCCATGCTGGCAACATGCAACCGTCACATTCAGAGGAAGTACATCTCTGATCACCAGTTGCTGGGATGTGATTGGGGAGGACTATTGATTTCAATGACCCCTTGTGCCCCTTCCAGAGCCACTGTGGGCAGCAGAACAGGTCCATTTTCCAGTCCACCAGGGCTGCTCTTATATTCTAAATCGTTTAGCCTCGGGTAACGGTAGCGGTACTTTGCAACATAAATTGTCTGTGCATGTTTGTGTATATATATATAAAAACCAACAACAGAGAAATAATCCTAGCAGTGCAATAAATACTTTATACCCACTCCATATGTGCAAGCTGACTTTAATTTTAGCAATGGTCCTGAATAAATAGAAAAGCTGCTTTTGTGAAGATCTTGCTCTGAGGACTGCAGGTGTGCACAGCAAACTCTAAAGGAGAGGCCAGCTTAGTAATGGTCCTTATGCCCAGTCTGGTCTCATGGCTGGGGTGGACAGCTTGCCTTCCATACTTGCCAACTCAGAGGTAAGAGGGTGTCTCAGTGCAAGCAGCAGCTATGGCAACAAGACTTTTTTTTTTTAAGGGGAGGAAGGGATTGTTGCTTGACACTCTGGCCTGGCATTCAGAATGACTGCCTGGCATCGCTCACTGTGGACCAGGGCTTTCAAGCATCCAAGAAGGTAAACTGTGGATGTCCCAGGTGTATGGGGGATGTGAAAAGCTGCTATTCTATCTTTGGCTTGTTTTGAGCCTGAGCAAAAGGGGGGAGGAGGGACCGTTTTTTGTTGTTTCTCCATTGTTTGTGCTGGTGTCTTTTACCTTATCAAAGAGAGGAGCGTTTAATGCTGCAAAGAAAGCTAATTTCTTAATCTCTCTCTGCCAGGCACCATGCAAACAAAACTCAAACAAAGCCCCGGATTGGAGGGGCTTGAATGTGTGTTTGCTCAGTGACATTGGCTTCTGGAGAAAAAATAATAATCTCTCCCAGAGGGCTGCAAGGTTCCTGCCACCTCTGTATACTGTCTTTTGCATTCAAGTCCACCCGGCAACCCATAATTCAATTTTCCAACAGCTGGGCCTTTTCAGAGCCTCTCCCTCCAGCCCTAAATGCATTGACTTGGAATTAAGGGACTGATCTACAAAATGCATGGTCTTTTTAAGTCATGTGGTACAGTAAGGGTGCCCACTGGCCAGGGGGGAAAAAGTCTACCAGCCCATGTGTCACCATCCCTTTTTGAGCCAATTACAGGACAAGAATGAGAGCCACATTTCTCACAAGTCACCTTTATGCATTCATTTGGTTTTGCATCCATTGATTGACCAGACACATTGAAATTAATCAACATGGTTACCGTAGGTGCATTCATTTTAGGGGGTCTACACTGAATAGAACATAGCTGGGTGCAACCTTTAATTTCTATCCCACTTTTCTCTCAAGCAGCTCAGCAGAAGTGAGGTGGGTGTCTTTATGTTATCCTCACAACATCCCTGTGGGGGTGAGTGATAGTGACTAGGGTGAGTGGTAGTGACTAGCCCAGCATTATCCAATGAACTTTCCAAGGCAATGAACTTTCTAAGGCAAATCCCTTTCCTTATCCAGCCATTAACACCCTCCCTTGTTCCCCGCACCCAGCCCCTCCATTCCTCTCTTCACATCTGGCTTAGACAAGCAGGCAGATGGAGAGGAAGGGAAGCAGAGAGATTAAGAAGCTGCAGTATGGTAGCAGTAAGAATGCCCTCACCCCTTGTAAATGACCTTTGGAGGAACAAAGTCTACAGTGGGTAGGTGTAGCCCTAGCATCTGTTGGGAGATTCATTCCCTGTCTGCAGTCATAGGTTTATTGTGTATCATACGACTGTATGCGTTTGCATTCCACAGAGTGGATGTGACGTAGACAGGATGTTTGTCTTACTGTCTTCCTAAGTGGAACTTTTGCTTCCTTTGTTCCTTCTCTTTACTGGCTGGGAAGCTAGAGAGAGGGAGCCATAATGTAGAGCTCCCAGTTTACATGTAAATAAAGCAGTTTAGCCTTATTTACTGACTTGTGTGTATCAACAACAACAACAACAACAACAACAATAATAATAATAATAAATTTTTATTTATACCCCGCCCTCCCCAGTCACAACCGGGCTCAGGGCGGCTGACACCAACAGAATTACAATAAAACATAAAAACAATTAATTAAAATACAGATTAAAATACAGTATTAAAATTTAAAGTGCAGCCTCATTTCAAGTAGTCCATAAATCCAAGCCATGAGGGAGGAAAACACAGGGGTCAAGCTGAGTCTAACCCAAAGGCCAGGCAGAACAGCTCTGTCTTGCAGGCCCTGCGGAAAGATGACAAATCCCGCAGGGCCCTGGTCTCCTGGGAAAGAGCGTTCCACCAAGTTGGGGCCAGTACTGAAAAGGCCCTGGCTCTAGTAGAGGCCAATCTAGCCATCTTATGGCTCGGGATCTCCAGAATATTGTTGTTTGTGGACCTTAAGGTCCTCCGTGGTGCATACCAGGAGAGGCGGTCCCGTAGGTAGGTAGAAGAAGCTCTGCAAGTAAAGGAGGAATAGGTTAGACTTATGTATTACAGTGGAACCTCGGTTTACGAACACCTTGGTTTACGAATTTTCAGTTTACGAGCGATTGTAACCCAGAAGCAAGTAAACCGAGGTTTCCGAGGCCTACGGAGGCCTCCGCGAAGGCCTGAAGACTGGGCCGCAGCTGTGGAGGCGCTCCCATGGCTCCGCGAAGGCCCGTAGTGAAGGCCCGGCCTCTGCGAAGGCATCGGACGCTCTGATGCCTTTGCAGAGGCCCGGAGTGAAGGCCCAGCCTCTGCGAAGGCATTGCGTTTGTGGAAGAGGACCCTGAGTCCCCATCCAAACAATGACTATCATCACCCCAGGTAAGAAATAAATGTTAATTTTTTTCACCTAAAATACTGTCTGATTTATTTTATAGTACAGTACATTGATTATTGCCTTCGTTTTATGGATCAATGGCCTCATTAGACAGTAAAATTCATGTTAAATTGCTGTTTTAGGGGGTGTTTTTCATCGTCTGGAACGGATTAATCCACTTTCCATTACAGTGGTGCCTCGCTAGACGAATTTAATTCGTTCCACGGGTCTTTTCTTATAACGAAAAATTCGTCTAGCGAATCCCATAGGAATGTATTGATTATTATTTTTTTGCCCATAGGAACGCATTAATTGAATTTCAATGCATTCCTATGGGAAACCGCGATTCGCTAGACGGATTTTTCATAAAACGAATTCGTCTAGCGAGGCAACCTCCGCTCGAAAAATCCTTTCGTTAAGCGGAAATTTTGTTAAACAGGGCATTCGTTAAGTGAGGCACCACTGTACTTTCAATGGGAAAGTTCGCTTCAGGTTAAGTATGATTCAGTTTAAGTACAGACTTCAGGAACCAATTGTGGTTGTAAACTGAGGTACCACTGTATGTGGAGAAAATGGACAAAGAGGTTTGACTCCCTCTCTCATAATAGTAGAAGCCAAGGTCACCCAGTGAAGCTGCATGTTGGAAGAGTCAGGAGGACTTCCCTAGATAAACTATGGGATTCACTGCCACAGGGTACAATGACCACCAGCTTAGATGGCTTTAAAAGGAGGTTAGACAAATTTGGGGTGGAGAGTGGACTCAATGGATACTACTGTAGTCATGATGGCTATGTTCAGGAGGCTGTATGCTTCTGAATACCAGTTCCTAGGGGAGGCAAAAGCAAGAGATAGCTTTTGCTTCCACACCCTGCTTGTGGGCTTTCCATAGGTATTCCATTGCTCACTGCTGGAAATAAGCTGCTGCTCTAGATGGGTCTTTGGTCTGATCTTGCCAGGCTTTTCTTATGTTGATGGATGGTTTGTTTCTCAGTAACCGCTGAATTTTTTATCTTCTAGCTTTACAGCATATTTGTATTGATTTTTATATTGCGATTTACTGCTCCATGTTCTGATCCTTTTGATTATAAGTCACTTTGAATACTTTTAGAGGAAAAGGCAACAACAAATACATATACAAAGGGATACTTTGGAGAGATACGATGGGGCAAAGCAGTATCTGCATCCAGACAGGAAGAACAGCAGGAGAAGGCTAGAGATGGGAAGAACATCACCAGAAGAGCTCAGAACTGGTCTTCAAGAAGTCACCACCTCAGAACCATAGGTGCCAACTCCCAGATTGAAAAATCCGGGATCGGAAGTCGCGCTGCGACCGGAAGTCGCGCTGCGGCCATTTTGGAACTGGGCAGAACAGCACCGGAAGTTGCTTCTACGCATGCTCTGCCCAGTTCCAAAATGGCCACAGCCCCTGAAGTCGTGCTGCGGCCATTTTGGAACTGGGCAGAGCTGCACCGGAAGTCACTTCTACGCATGCTCTGCCCATTTCCAAAATGGCCGCAGTGCCAGAGATTGCTTCTGCGCATGTCCAGAGACTCCAGACATGCGCAGAAGGAGCCTCCCCGGGCTGGAAAGAATCTGGGGGATTTACAGGGTTTTTTAAAATCCGGGCTGCCAGCAGGGAACGGCTGGAAAAACGGGGGTTTCCCGGGGAATACAGGAGACTTGGCAGCTATGCACAGAACAGATAATATAATCATAGAATTGTAGAGTTAGAAGGAACCCTGAGGATCATCTAGTCCAACCCCCTGCAATGCAGGAACAGGCAGGTATTCCATATGGGCATCATGTTGCGCAGCGAAGTCAAAACACAGTCTTCACAGTAAATGAATAAAACTTTACTGAGGCAAAACATACTTCTTTACAAACGCGTAATGTAGGAGAGCAAGGTAAAACAGAAGATTAGGCTAGGCTAGAGGAGCACACTGAGCCACTGGAGGAGGAAGAGGAGTGTGGGGGGGGAGCGCACAGCCCCTGGCAGCGCAATGCCAGTGGGATGCCATCACGGCTGCCTCTCTGCCCACGCTGGGTGCCACGCCCTCACAGGCGACGTGCCACACCCCAGGACGTGTGCCACGCCCCTGCAGGTGGCACGCCCCGCCCCCGCTTGCTCTCTGCCCCCCAGTGCCGGAGCATGAACCTCCACCACTGCACTGAGTTCATTTGTATTTATCCTTTCTGGCTCCGTGTGTCTTCCTGTGTACGAGGAATAAGTCATCTAGAATAGAGGATGAGTCAGAGTGAGTCAGCTAGCTGAATAAGTCTGCACTTTTCAGCACTTTCCAACACTTTCTACACTTTACTGCTTCTGCTCTCAAAGGCCTTTGTCACATGACAGGTGCGACGTACGAGGTCCCCACCTTACGCCTTTTGTTTCCAAACCTCTCAAATTATAAAAAGCACTAATAGGGATTTCTAAGGTAACACTAAACCTTTCCACTCTTCCCTATAGCCTTGTTGTAATCCCCCTATCCCTTGTGGGTTTTACAAATAAAATGAGAGTACTCTTCCAGCCCAAACATGGCCCGGTATCTTCTGAAGCTCTGGGGTGAATATGAGACTATTCTTAGTGTACACACCAATAAGGGGTTCTCCTCACTTGAGCTTTCCCCACTGTGAAGCTTTCCTCCCTCCCGAGGAAACTTTGTGTCACCCTTGAACCAGTCTCCCTCTTCCTCCCCCTCTCGGTGCACTCAAGGGACAACAAACTATCCTTTCTGCCTTGGATAGGGGTTTTGTCCTTTTAATGAGTATCCCCACCAGATGAGCAATAGATACCTCTGCTGGAAAGATCACACCTACGGTAGTTTAAATGGCACTTTAACTTAACATTTAATGTCTTAAAATCTTAACGGTTGCGTTCAAGTTTCATGTGTACAAGCATGTGGTTTCAATAGAACTGTTCTTGTTAATCATATAGTTACAGACCTAACCAATTCCTCATGTACACTTACTCTAGTAACCTACTCCACAACCTCCCACATGCTCCCGCTCCCAAAACCCTCTCTCCCGATTTAACGGCTACCCATCCTCTTTAAACCCATGGCTGTCCCGCCCCTCATGGAATGGAATGTCGTCAATCAACTAAGAGGCTGGGTTTAACACTTAACACCCTGGAGTTCTACTCAAGCCAGCCTAATCCGTCACAACAAGTCAAACCTGCAACTTTGGTGTTATCAGCACCACATTCTAGCCAACTGGGCTGTCAACACAGTCTTGACTAAAATGGATTATCTTCCAACTCAGAAAATAATGCAGCCTCGTTCAGACCCTGTTGTGCCCTTGAGTAAGTGTCATGATCCACTTACACTTGTCACCCCAATTATCTTTGAACTCCTTAAGAGTGTTGGAATTTGGTGTATAGTGTGTGTGTGTGTGTGTGTGTGTGTGTTGTGCCCTTGAGTAAGTGTCATGATCCATGACACTGTGGTAAGACTGCTGGTTGAAAGAATAAAGAAATGTAAGGTTTATTGCTCCTGACAAATGAAGCCATTCTGACTACCAGCTTACATGTGGCTATTATGGAGTTGTGAGGTTAAACAAATCCTCTATTGGAGGCTGTGTGATGGCAGACTAGTCGAAATGCAGTATGGAGATATTAAATTGCTAGTTAGACATTATAGTCAGCAACGGAGGAGACAGCTCGCTTTCCCCGCCCAAGAATGCCAATGGATATGATGCAACACCATGTGCTGTTGTTTCCATAGGACGTTGTGTCTCAAATTACAAGGAAACCACCCCCTCCTCATTAAAAGAAATAAAAACCCTTGGCTACCTAAATTAGTATTTGTGCTGCCGAAGAAAGCATTTGGCTACCTTATATTCAAAGGAAAGCCCACCCCATCTAAGAAGCCTTAGAGCCGCCCAACCACCCAATTAGTCCAATCTTTGGAGGGGGGGCATTTTCACACACCCCAAATGGAAATACTTCGATTCAGCACACAACCCGTTCACCACTACCCCCTGCATTCACTGCATTCTTATTTCTACTGCATGCCCACCTCCTTCCAAATCTCAGCCCCGACCTTCTTCATGTTCCCATTTCAAGATGCCTCCCCTCTTCCTCCAATATATTTGCGTATTTTCAGGCAGGGGCCATAGCTCAGTAGCAGAACACGAACATTGCAGGCAGAAGTTCCCATGTGCCCTTGCTGTCATCTCCAGGTAAGGCTAGGAAACACCCCCACCCCTCTGTGACCTTAGAGACCTGCTGCTCATCAGTGCAGACAATTCTAAGGTACATGGGCCAATCTTGTGACTTGGAATCAGGCAACTTCTCCAGTTTCCTATGTGGAATTATGTGTAAAACGTTGCACATTCAAATTTTTTTTTAAGAAGAGGTATTTTTATTTAAAAGCTCCCAAATGCAGGAAACAGGTGCCCTTATTCATATGGCAAGTGTACAAAGATTAATATACAGTCAAGGATGAAACCCTAATGTTGGCGGGGGGAATGCACTGAGGGGTTGTCTGGATGCAACCCCCCCTTCTCTCTCTCTGGACCACACAAACTGCTATGTCTATCCAGGCCAAGTGCTTCTGAATTATTAACACTGTAATTAATAATAGAATTGGGTCTGGGCCATCCCATTCTAATTCTGCTCTGTGGCAGAGAAAATCCCAACACAGCAGATTCCGAGATCCAATTTGCCTTACCTGTTGGGGCTCTCTCTCTCTCTCTTTTCAAAAACTGCATGCATTTTTGGATTATAATTAAGACTTTAATAGGTTTACTGCTTTATTTCACTGTAAGAATGGGCGCATTGGTGGCATCTTGTCCAAACAGCATGGGCCAATTAAGCGCACGTGTCCATCCCTCCTTGAAAGTAACATCTGCGGAAGCCTGGCATGTGTGAACGAATAATTGCTACGGCTGCAACATTTTGTGAATTAATCAATTTAGAAAAGTTTTAACTGATCAAAAAGGCCCACCTTTTTGAATCAGCAGATTTCTTAAAAGAATTACTATTAATACAGTTGCTTAGGAAAACTGTGGATGGAAAGCGCAACCTTAACAGAGGTTCCTCTCTCCCCAGCTATTCAATTCATAAGGTGGGCAGGTTTGTATGGCTTAGTGCTATGTGTGAACCTTGTCCAGCAGCCTAACTGGATGGCAAAATCTTATTAACACTGGCAACTGGCATGTGCAGTTGCAAGCCAGAAGATAGAGTCCCCCCCCCCCCCAGACTCTAGACAGAGAGGGAACACATTTCTTGTAGCATTAAAGCGAAGTGATTTGTCTTTTGCAGATCCACCTTACTGCATGTCATTCTGCCACTTGGGGACACTACTGATTAAACAGTAATTGGCTGGTCAGGCAACTGATAGAACATTCCTCATTGTCACAGGAAAAAAAACAGAAAGCAAGAACCAAGTATTTGCACCAAGGTTTTAGGACAGAATACTATAGAGGCTCCAGAGCTTTTCATCTCCTCTTTATACCTTCCCATCTTCCTTACAGAGATCATGGGGCTAGATAACCTGCTCAAAGAGGGCAGCCTTTCAGTGCCAAAGAGAACAGGCTTCCTGTTCTCTGGAAGCCACTTCTGCCCAGACTTTGTCCTGACTGACATGGTGGAGATGATGCCATTTAGATGTAGCGTGGGTCTCTTCTGTTTCGTCTCCATCTTTGGTTGCAGCTACATTAGAGGCTTTCAAAGGGACCGGAGAAAGCAATATTAAATATGATAAAAACATAAAATATGTATGAATTGAGGGAAGTAACCTCGATGTGAGGGGATTTAATGGTGATGCGTGTCAGTGATGGGAAAACAATCTCACTTAACGAGCTAAGAAAGTGGTCTCAGTGGCTTTGAATTTGCCAGGTTCAAAGATATGTTCCCATGACCGCAGGACTGCATTGTCAGAGGATGGCTAGCTTGGGTCAATGGGCCATCATGGAGACTGCTGCTCCCACCTGTCAGTGGGGGTGGCAAATTTGCCACACCCCAACTTCCCTTCCAAAAAGATGCAGATGGCTTGTTCTGTGTGGGAGGAGTTGGTCTGGCCATGTGCTCCTTCTTGGAGCCAATCAGAAGGAGGAGGAGT
Source organism: Zootoca vivipara (assembly GCF_965207765.1). Taxonomy (NCBI): domain Eukaryota; kingdom Metazoa; phylum Chordata; class Lepidosauria; order Squamata; family Lacertidae; genus Zootoca; species Zootoca vivipara. The sequence continues at coordinate 22,956,611 of NC_142597.1, forward strand.
ATATAAGCTATATAAGCTTGCTCCTCCCCAAACAGCTTAGTCTGCTTCTTGCAGTTCTTTCCATCCCTCACTACGTAGTATGGGCTTTGCTAGTCACCTGTTTGGGGGAATTTGGAGCAGGGGAGCCTATTTCATACTCATTGGAGTCATGTGTTTGGAGTAGCGTAGCTTTGATTGGTTGAATTGGCTGTTGGTCTGGATAGGAAATAATAATGATAATGATAATGATAATGATAATAATAATTTATTTATACCCCGCCCATCTGGCCGGGTTCCCCCAGCCACTCTGGGTGGCTTCCAACAAAATATTAAAATACAGAAATCCATCAAACATTAAAAGCTTCCCTGAACAGGGCTGCCTTAAGATTCCTTCTAAAGGTCTGGTAATTGTTATTCTCTTTGACCTCTGGTGGAAGGGCATTCCACAGGGTGGGTGCCACTACCAAGAAGGCCCTCTGCCTGGTTCCCTGTAACTTGGCTTCTCGTAGCGAGGGAACCGCCAGAAGGCCCTCGGCGCTGAAGGCCCTCAGTGTCCGGGCAGAATGATGGGGGTGGAGAGGCTCCTTCAGGTATACTGGACCGAGGCCGTTAAGGGCTTTAAAGGTCAGCACCAACACTTTGAACTGTGCTCGGAAACGTACTGGGAGCCAATGTAGCTCTTTCAGGACTGGTGTTATGTGGTCTTGACGGCTGCTCCCAGTCACCAGTCTAGCAGACACATTCTGGATTAGTTGTAGTTTCCGGGTCACCTTCAAAGGTAGCCCCACGTAGAGCGCATTACAGTAGTCCAAGTGAGAAATAACTAGAGCATGCACCACTAGGGCGTGTCATTTAAGGACAATTTTTTTAAAAAATTTGCTCAATGAGGGGTTCTAAAAATATGTTATTGCACATGAGGAATCCAAATCTGCAATTATTTTTATGATTGGTTGATGTTTAGCTTGGTAAATTGAGATCTGTTTGAAATACACTAAAAAAAAGCCGAAAACTCGCATTTTGAAGCGAAGTTAAAGTTTTTAATCATTTTATACAAGTGAAAATATAAAGAAATTTTGTTTCCAGCTGTAACAACATATCATTACTTTATCTTAGGCATCCCCAAACTGCGGCCCTCCAGATGTTTTGCCTACAACTCCCATGATCCCTAGCTAACAGGACCAATGATCAGGGATGATGGGGATTGTAGTCCAAAACATCTGGAGGGCTGAAGTTTGGGGATGCCTGTTTTATCTTATAACGTCATATTATAGTAAAAAAAGAATAATAAATTAACAACTTCAAGGGCTGGTGTCACATGATCATGTATCTGCTGAGGGCCCACATCTGAGTAGGAGAGCCACTGGCAGAAGCCCCCTGGACCATGCTCTTCAAAAGAAGTGTACACTGTTAAAATTTGATTCCTGTAGAATCTAAAGGCCTGCTCTTGATCCTCACAAAGATGGTGTCAGACTTAGAGAAACTATATTCCATGCAGGTCAAGACTTCTGTTCATTTAATGGTTCTGAAGCAGGAGAATATATAGTATTTACATCCTTCCATCACTGTGATAGAAGGGTTACTATAATGCTTATTATCCATGCTACTATTGAAGGAACTAAAATCTTGTCTTTCTTAAAATGTGGCAATCCTTATCTTAAGATTGGGTGCCTGCCCAACAGCCTTAATCCTACACTATCAGAATGCTGTTTTTGCACCCCCAATTTATCCAATAAGGAAAGACCGTCACTCGACCGAACTTTGGTAGCTCTACTTTACAGTGTATTTTTAACACCTCCAAGTAGTTTATCCAGTCCTCTGCATAGACTTCCTTATCGTGTTTATCATCATAGCTATTCTTCAAAGAAAACATGCTTTTCTCCTTCATGGGAATAAAATTCTGTTTGCAAAGGGTGGGAGTGAGCAACAAAAGGACACAATTCTCTGCTGAATATAGTATATATATATAGAGAGAGAGAGAGAATATAGTATGGTATAATAAAATGATGTTGGTGGGTGAAGATCCCAGATCCTTTGATGACCACACAATTGTTCTGGTACCAGAGATGCTCTGTAACATATTCAAGCAAGACCCCAGCCCCCAGTCTCCAATGCAACACAGAAGACAATTGCTAGGGCTGGTTAGATGTCCTCATGACACCCCATTCTGTCTATCTTGGATAGATGAGAAATCTACTTGTCAGAGCATTTCGGCTGGACTGGTGGTAGAAAGCAAAAAAAATATCACATACTGTTGTTTAATATTAATATTAATAGTACAGATAACTGCAATACATATATAAGAGAACTACAATACAGTGGTACCCCACAAGACGAATGCCTCATGCAACGAAAAACTCACAAGATGAAAGCATTTTGCGTTGCGCGAGGTGACTCGCAAGACAAAGTTTCCTATGACCACGCTTCGCAAGACAAATAGGAATGCATTAACTAAATGGGTAGACCGGGTAAACCGAGAAAATTTTAAACCATGCTTTGCAAGATGAGTTTTTTGCTATATGAAGCGACTTGCAGAACAAATTAATTTCATCTTGCAAGGTACCACTGTATCTTGTCATCAATTTTAGGCACTTATCAACATCTGTTTTCTTCAAAATTGGGGAATAACCTATATGTTTATAAATGACAGGAAAATTTAAAAAAATGTTAAAAAGTAGGAACTTTTCACATAGAGATTTACCAAGCAAGACCTCAATATTTACAAGGAACCAAAATATATTTCAAATTACCTCATCATACCACAACTTTTTAACACCCCTCAAATCAGGATTTTTAAAGATGAAAAATTCAACACGCCCTAATGCACCACTCTGGTGAGACAGTCCGCAGGCAGGTAGGGTCTCAGCCTGCGTACCAGATGGAGCTGATAAACAGCTGCCCTGGACACAGAATTGACCTGCGCCTCCATGGACAGCTGTGAGTCCAAAATGACTCCCAGGCTGTGCACCTGGTCCTTCAGGGGCACAGTTACCCCATTCAGGACCAGGGAGTCCTGCACACCTGCCCGCCTCCTGTCCTGCACAAACAGTACTTCTGTCTTGTTGGGATTCAACCTCAATCTGTTAGCCGCCATCCATCCTCCAACCACCTCCAGGCACTCACATAGGACCTTCACCGCCTTCACTGGTTCTGATTTGAAAGAGAGGTAGAGCTGGGTATCATCCGCATACTGATGAACACCCAGCCCAAACCCCCTGATGATCTCTCCCAGCAGCTGCATGTAGATGTTAAAAAGCATGGGGGAGAGGACAGAACCCTGAGGCACCCCACCACCACTTTCTGAACACGGCCCAGGAGGAAGGAGCGGAACCACTGCATGACAGTGCCCCCAGCTCCCAAGCCCTCTAGACGGTCCAGAAGGATGTTATGGTCGATGGTGTCAAAAGCCGCTGAGAGATCCAGCAGAACTAGGAAACAGCTCTCACCTTTGTCCCTAGCCCTCCAGAGATCATCGACCAGTGCGACCAAGGCAGTTTCAGTCCCATGATGAGGCCTGAATCCCAACTGGAAGGGATCCAAATGGTCCGCTTCCTCCAGGTGTGCCTGGAGTTGTTCGGCAACCACTCGCTCAATCACCTTGCCCAAGAATGGAAGATTTGAGACTGGGTGATAGTTGGCCATATTGGCCGCATCTAAATACGGTTTTTAAAGAAGCGGTTTAATAACCGCTTCTTTCAGCGGGTCTAGGAAGGCTCTCCCACAGAGAGAAGCATTCACCAACCTGCGAAGCCCATCACCCAGCCCTTCCCGCCTAGCTTTTATAAGCCACAATGGGCAAGGGTCAAGGAGACAGGTGGTTGGTGGAAAGACAAGTTCAGAGTTGTGGGGAAATCAAATATGGCAGTATTGGGTTAAGGACACTTTTGTCATCCGATGCTGCTTTGGCTGTGGTCATTTGGGGAAGGGGGTGTTATTTAGGTTTGCCATACACACTGAGGTGAATGCGAATCCCACGGGTCTACAGTGCATTTGTCAAGTTTGTATACCCAAGCTGCTCTGATATGAAACCAAACCTGTTTCTCTTCTTCTTCTTCTCTCTCTCTCTCTTTCTTATTTACATCTCACCATGTTTAGTGCACATGTAATTATGTACTTTTTGAATTTTCAATAAAAATGTTTTTTAAACCAAACCTTCAGTGCCAAGTCTTGTGGAATGCTTTCCCAGCTGAGATTAAGGAGGTATCTTTTTAAAGTTTTAAAACATTTTATGCCACCAGGCCTATTCAGACAACTGAGAAGGACAATTTCTGCAATAGCTAGCTGGTGATTTGTGATTTTCATTTTTGTGTGGTTTTAAGAAGTGTGCGCGCTTGTACATTTGTAAACTACTTTGATGTTTCTTATGCAACAGCAGTATATAAGTATTTTTTTTATATAAATAAGAAAAGTAAGTAAAACCTACCCACTGCTAAAAGTAAGCAGCCTGGTTGCTACCTATATGGAAGGCAGCCAGGCAGCCTCGAAGCCTCATCTAAGCAGCTTTGAGCCTTCTATGGGAAGAGCTGGCTAATACAGTAATGTAATAAAATAAACACCTCCTTGGCAGCACTTATCCTCTCATCCTTCACGGTGCAGAGAGAAGGGAATAAACCGAGCGGTGTCCCCCCCCCCCCCAACTTTGGATCTCCCTCTCTCTACTTAATAACTTGTCATGCTTCTGGTAATATCTTTCACCTGGGTGTTTTCTTTTTCCTATAGGTATTAAAACGGCTCTTTTAAGGTGTTTAAATATATTTAAGCTTCGTGCAGCTCTTCCTCGCCTGACCAAATTGGCATTGGTTAATCTGTAGCTGAGGTGTCACTTGCTCCCCACTAATCTCCCCTTCTAGAGGAGGTGAAATAGACAGATAGCAAATCTGAAACTGTTGCAAGGAAATACAGTCATCTCTAGGTAAGAAAGTGCCCAGGAAGAGATTGCTCTGTAAAATAAAATTTATATTTATATATGATCTGTGCTCCCCACCCCAGTTGTAAGATGCTGGCATGAATGAGCCCTCGGGGCAATTCACACTGACATGTTCTTGCTTTGATGATCTCGGCATCTAACAGTGACTTAACATGTGATGGCAAGCCTTGATAGATCTGTAACTTTAACGTGAATGATGAATAGCTTTTAGAATTATGAATTTTCATATTTCCTTTCATAATTTGTATCCTAGGCACCATTGGTCCATCTAGCCCAGTAGTGTTTGCACTCTGACTGATCATTACTCTTTTGGGGGTCCCAGGCAGAGGGTCTTTTCCATCTCCCGCTACCTGGGGGTGAACAATGGACCTTCTGCATGCAAAGCATAAGCTCTTCAACTGGGCTGCCCCTACCTACCACCCAGTGGACCTCTAATCAACCTTGCAAGTAAGATGAGTAATTACCACATGCTCTTGGTGGAAATAACACAGGCTGCCATAGACTGGTTGGACACAGAGGAGTGTGGGAGGAGCCAGCTGGGGAACCACCAAGGGAAGAAGGCTCAGAGCCTGGGGAATGGTGGTGAGATGATGGCAAGTGGTCAGAGGTAGTAGACTGGAAAGAGGAAGTGTTGGACGCTGAAGATAACAGAGCTTAGTGAGGTAGGAGAGTCGGCGGCAGAGAGAAGTCCAGAATCAGAAGCCCCTAGTCCCCTCCCAGAGCTGCAATCCCGGAGCGGTTTAGCAATCAATCCCTTTTCAAAAGGAACATTGGGAATTGTAGCTCTGTGAGGTGAATAGGAGGGGGCATCCTCAGGACTCTGAACATCATCGAGAAACTCTCAAAATTCTTTGTTGGGAAGCTCTGACCATTTAAATTGATGTCATAGTGCTTTAAGCACAGGAGAAAATGTCTCTGTGTTGTTTGGGTATTGCTTTTAATAGCTTTTTTTTAAAAAAACCCCGAAAACCACAGGCAGGTAGGAGGCAAATGTCAATTCCCCCAGGGGTCATTTTAGTCCCAGGGTTAATCCAGATTTTCTTGGGGACTGCTCTTCCCATCAGGAAAAATGTGGATTAGTACAATAAACAAGGTGTTTCCTCATTGGGTGAATAAATGCTCAGCTCATTTCTGTGATGATCCAGCAAGATGCAGGCAGGAGCTCATTCATCTGTAGCCTATACTTGACCAAATGCTAATGAAATATTACCTCTGGTCCTCCTCTACAGGTTTGGGTATGTAGTTCACATGAGAAAAGAAAAGGTGCAGAAATTTTTGTGTGTGTGCAAATGGGAACAATCACATTTCTTAACTTTTTTAAAAAAAGAACTTTGTGGGCATATAGATGCAGTGCTTGGAGATAGGTCGTGACAGTCCTCTGGGACAGAAAAAAAAAGACAAGTGAGTTTATGTTTTCAGTCTACCGGGAACCACTGCTGGTTGACCTGACAGATTGAATCAATGCACCAACTGATGGCTTGAGCAACAGTGAGCGAGGCTCAGAGTGCAGAGCGTTCAATGCCATAACTGCAACAATCACTCCAAACTTCTGGCAGTTGCATTAGGCTCATCATTGTGCACTTGGCATCATACCTGCCTTGAATTGCCAGGGCAGCATGCATTGTCTGGGTTGTGAACATACATGACAAGAAAACAAGGTTGGCTCCCGCAAAGGGCAGGGCTCAGTAACTGGGTTAACATGCTGTAGTCCCAAGGAAAATCCCTCCACTCCAGCTGCAATTTGCATTGGGAAGAAAACCCCACTGGCAATGGGAACTTTCCTCCCAATGAAAATAAGAGTTTCAGAGGGGTGATTTCTGAGGGCTGATTGATTCTCTTCAGGACCATAGCAGGGGAGAAATTCCTGCAGAATTTCTTCTAATTTGTGTACAAAGGCTGCTAATGCAGACCCTGGTGTGGTGACCTATCCTCTCGTTCAGAGATCATCTTGGGAAAATGACTTCAAATCTTCAAACAGATCTGATGGAGGCTTTCACCTGGGCAGCAAATAAATTGCCTCTTGAAGCTTGTCTTTTCCTTATTTCTAAATTGGTGGTGCTTGGAGTGGGGCCAGCTCTGTCTTCCCCTGCAAGATACCCACTGTCTCCTCTGGGGAAATCTTTGAAAGGTTCTGGAGGACAGAATCCATTTGCGGTTGCTGAAAGCAATGAGATCTTCCAAAGGTTAATTGCATTTGGTTGATGTTTGCTGCAAGCTAGCAGTTTGAACGGGGGGAATTCTCTTGCAATCAAATCCCACAGCCTAAAGTTGGGGGAAATGAGAACCCCCTTTTGGCACCTGGATTCCAGCATTCGACTTGTAAAAACCACAGTACATGGGCATATTTGTAGACCTCCTGAATAGAATTGGTTGCAGCTGTGAACTGCTAATACCATGGTGCAGATTTATTTGGAATACATGAAGGCCGAACATCCCTATATGTCAAGTCTGCAGAGACTAGACTTTTGGTTGTGAAAACGTATGACCTGGAAGCTATACGCCGGCTCCCTCGGCCAATAATGCGAGATGAGTGCGCAACCCCAGAGTCGGTCACGACTGGACCTAATGGTCAGGGGTCCCTTTACCTTTACCTTTTTATTTTCCCAGCAGTAGTTAAATCTGAACTAAATAAGGTTTCTAAAGCAAAGAGCAAAACATCCAGTTGAACACAATGTAGTTACAATATTTGTTCCAATAATTAACTAACAATGGTCCATTATTTAGAATATGAATAAGTCCATTTCTCCCTCTGACAATATATTGTAGTTGGTCGAGTTCTTCTGTTTCTAAAGTTTTGACCAGCCATTATTCTACCTGTGGATTGTAGCTCTGTGAGGGGAATAGAGGCTTCTTCAAAACTCTCAGCACCCTTAATAAACCACAGCTCCCAGAATTCTTTGGGGGAAGCCACGACTGTTTAAAATGCTATCATAGTGGTTTGAATGTAGGGTGTGGATGTGGCCTTAATGGTGCCTATGTGTCTATCTGCTTCCTCTGATGTCACTTAATGGTCCCCAAACTGCGGCCCTCCAGTTGTTTTGGCCTACAACTCCCATGATCCCTAGCTAAGAGGACCAGTGGTCAGGGATGATGGGAATTGTAGTCCAAAACATCTGGAGGGCCTAAGTTTGGGGATGCCTGGTTTAGACCCAAGAGAACAATGCTCCATGTTCTCTGTGTCTTTTCTGCGCCTTCCTTTTATAATTTCTTTTCTTTCCAGTTAACCATTTAAAAGTTAACTTTTTGTTGCTGGATCAGAGTGTGCTAGGTGAAATGTGAATAGCTGAGTTGGGTTTTTGTTGCTGTTGTTGTTTTATCCCTTGAATTAGGGAAGCTCACAGTGATATAATTTGACAAGCTCAGCCTCAAGCCATTCGACTCAAGCTCTTAATTATCTCACTGCAGAAGAACAGAAGAGAGCCGGCATGGAGTCTGACCTCACTATAAACCAAGACTTGATTCTTTAAAGTGAGTCACTTCAAAGGGGTGGTGGTGGAATCAACTCCTTTGTGAGCACCCGTAAGCCCCAGGCACGCAACCCATCAGATGAACCTTGTATCCAGCAGGTAGCCATGTGTAGTTCAGTTCCACACTATTAATCCTTCAAAAGTGGATGGAGCACAACAGAGATTGATCACCACGGGTGATGGAGCACACTGAGGAATGAGGTGCTCAACGCCATCTGACCAGGAAATAAGAGCATAAGAAGAGCACTGCTGGTTTGGGCCAATGGCCCATCTGGTCCAGCATCCTGCTGTCACAGTGCCCAACCAGATGTCTGTGGGAAGTACACCTGAGCGCAAGAGCACTCTCCCATCTTTCAATTTCCAACAACTAGTATTCAGAAGCATCACTGCCTTAAACCGTAGAGGAAGAGCATCATGGCTAATAACCATTGCTAGCCTTATCCTGCATGAATAACCTTAAATTAATCCAGAAGGGACACAGCTGGAATGCACAGGCATGGAAAGATGTGGATAGCCAGAACTGGTTAAATTTCAGAAAGCCAGTGTGGTTAGAGTGTCAAATGAGGACCTGAGAGACTAGGGTTCAAATCCCCACTTAGCCATGAAGCTTTTGGTGTCTCCTTGGCCAACCACTGCCTCTTAGACCAACTTACCTTATGGGGTTGTTGTGGGGCTTAAATGAGGAGCGGGGGAACCATGTAAGCCATTTTGATCTCCTTGGAGGAAAATGTGGTATATAAATGCCACAAGCAAGCAATCAAGCAAATTAATTCGTGGTAAGAACAGTTGGTTGCTTTGTGTTGGTTGGGAAAGAAAAAAAACAGGTATAAAAAGAGAATTCCTGGTTGCCAAGATCCAAGTTTGGAACAAGTACTATTTGGTGAGAGAACCCCAGCAGAAATTTAAAATCACAATACATGAAGCAAAGTAGCACATGGAAATATACCATAAGCTGTTCAGCTTTTAAAATATGCCCTTCTATGTTCCTTCCAAAGTTTCCTACTTCCCTAGGCTAGAAAAAGTTCATACGTTTGATATGTTAAAAATGGTTGACTCTTCAAAGGTCAGATTCATGTGCTTTTCCATACAGCATTCAAAAAACATAGGAAACAAAATTTAGGTTGGTTCCAAAGTAGTTAAAGTTCCCAGATTATTTGGTACAGGAACACAAGAATTGCTTTGTTGAAAAACCACGTGGACTGAGCTTGGAGCAACCAGCTCAGAACTCTTTACACACCGGAGTTCACTGAGAGAAACGATAGACTTGACTTCCTTCCTCCCAAGGTGATTGGGGAGGATGACTTAACTAAATAAGACAGCTTACTCTATGGCATTAACCCCTTCATGCATTAATTAGACTTAAACATGTTGGTTATATGAGGCTGGTTATCCCACACTTTGGTAACTGCTGATGGATGATAAATCCACCTGAGACTGAATAAGGAGCAGGACAGAACTGATGAGAAACACATTAGATTGAGTGCTTCAGCAGGTATGGTATGCATTTTGATAGGAATTGGTTGACATAAGGAGGTTTTTTTTTGGAGGAAATGATAGAAAAGGTAACTTCATAGTTCAGGTGAGCTTCCCTGGGAGGTTTGCATAAAGATGTCATATTTGCGTAATTTATTCAACTTTTGATATTTTGCATAATTTATTCTCCTGGGGTAGGGGCAATGAGCAAGGCAAGACATAGAAACTGCTGCTGACCGCAAGAAAAAATATTAAGCAACTCCACATTATCATCTTTCAAGCATATATTCACAATCCTGAGGCCTGGGAATTCACTTTCCTAAGAAATGAAGGCTGAAATTCTCAAGAACCTGAATTCTGTAGCATGTACCCCATTCTTCACTTTCCCCATACTCATGACATAAAGACACTGCTTGGTTTTTCCTATTGGGTAATTGCATAAGCACATAGCTTTAAGGACTACAGTAGAAAGCAATTTATGCCCAATTCACAGTCAACATAAATACCTAAAAGTACAAAGGCTGCATAGTTCATGTGTGTCTTTATTAACTACATTCCTACCTTGTTCTTCTTTGAGCTCAGGAACATGCATGGTTCTCATTCCTTCCCTCTTGTTGCCACAACAACCCTGTGAGATAAGTTAGTCTGAGAGGCAGAATCCAGCCCAAGGTAACCCAGTGAGCTTCATCATGACTGAATGGAGATTTGAACCCAAGCCTCCCTGGGCCTACACTGACAACCACCATACCACATGGGTTTCATGTTGACTTCCCATGGGTCTGTAGAAGCTTTCATCACACCATAGTGGCCTTTTTCTTCTTGTGGATTGCAACTGTTGGCATAAGAATATAAGAGCAGAAGAAGAGCCTGCTGGCTCAGGCCAGTGGCCCATCTAGTCCAGTATCCTCACAGTGGCCTACCAGATGCCCCTATACAAAGCCGGTAAGCAGGACCCAAGCACAAGAACACTCTCCCCTCCTGTGGTTTCCAGCAACTGGCTTTCAGAAGCATTACTGGCTCTGACCATGGAGGCAGAGCATAGCCATTGTGACTAGTAGCCATTGATAGCTTTATCATCCATGGATTTCTCTAAGCCAGGCATCCCCAAACTTCGGCCCTCCAGATGTTTTGGACTACAATTCCCATAATCCCTGACCACTGGTCCTGTTAGCTAGGGATCATGGGAGTTATAGGCCAAAACATCTGGAGGGCCAAAGTTTGCGGATGCCCGGTCTAAGCCATCCAAATTGGCCATTCCTGCCTCTTGTGGGAGCAAGTTCCATAGTTTAACAATGCACTGTGTGAAGAAGTGCTTTTTTTGATCCACTTGACTCTTCCAACGTCAGATCATTAGATCTCCACACATATAAAGCAGGCCACAAACTATTATGGCGGGAAAAACAGCTGCCTCAGCACTTTTGGTGGCCGCTCCCTTGATCCTTTGGGGAAGGTCAGCATTTCTTAATGAGGAGATCTCAGCCTTTGGCAGATTGCAAAGGCTAAATCTGGGCCCCCTGGAGCCATAAGCTCAGTGTGAAGGATGCCAGTGCCCTGATAAATACTGCAGCAAGGCCCTCCGTATTGGAGAGGCAACCTTGACTCTTCAAGCATCAAATATTCATAGCTGCAACAGAGATGCAGATAAACAAGAGAGGGAGGGAGAGGCGAAACGTTCATTCTGGGGGTACATTGGGAAACTTGAGCTGCTGCATTAAGCTGGGTCAGAGGCAGGAATGGTGGTTAACTCACTGATTTCCTTTGCCTCTGGTAGGGAAACTATCCATAGCCATCTGAATGGTTTTTGCAATAAATAAAAAAAAGAATATATATAATCTGTTGCTGCACCGAAGTGCTGGAATGAAACTCAACCCAGATCGCAATGACAGGTGTGTGCACTCTCTCTTTCTCTCTCAGGCTGGATTTCCCCCGCGGCTGACATTGGTGGCTGCCGTCTTCTCCTTGCCTTGCGTTCCTGGATATACATGACTTGCCCAGGCGCTTAACGCTCAGCCTGGCTGCCTGCTCTGCTTTGCAGCAGACAGGAGCCATCCCTTCGAAATCTAAGCAGACAACTTTGCGCTTTGATCTTGACCAAATCTGTACAAGCCTCAGTAGATTAGGTGGCAATGGATAAAATGCTTACGCAGATATGAGCCACAGTGTGTGTGATTGTTTGGGGTGGCACATGATGCACCTGCTGCAAGCTGACAACTAGCCGATATCCCAGCCCAAGGGAGGAGTGTCCTTCCACCTGCCCCTCGCAGTAGAGAAATTCTTTGGGGGCCATGTTTTGCTAAAATGACCAAATTGGAAATTCTCAGGAAAGCTGAAACTCAGTACATTTATACCCTGTCTTATGTCCAAGTGAGATACAATGGAACCTCTACTTACAACCATAATCCGTTCTGGAGGTCCTGTCATAACTAGAAATGTACATAAGTAGAGGCGCACTTTTCCATAGAAAGTAATGGAAAAGTGAATTGATCTGTTCTAGACGATGAAAAACAACCCCCTAAAACAGCAATTGAACATGGATTTTACTGTCTAACGAGCCATAGATCCATAAAATGAAGGCAATAATGTTCTGTCCTATAAAATAAATAAGACAGTATTGTAGATGAAAAAAATTAACATTTATTTTTCCTTACGTGCACTGAAGGTGGGTGGGCTTACCTGGCTACAGGCTGGGGGTGGGGCAAGGGTCAGTAAAGAGCTGATTCACTTCGGCCAGGGTCACTTTTTTTTCTTGCCAGGCCAGGTTCTTCTCTGCACTTCCTCAGGTTAGTTCCTCGGCGAGGTTTGGGGCTGCAGTGCGCCCTGCTGTGCCTCTTGCAGGCGGCACCTCTTCCACAGCTTCGGGGGTGGGATGGGGGCCCTCTCCCAGCAGCGGAGGCCTCAGCGCCACTCTGAAGCTGGCAGGTTGAGCTCCGGCAAACTGGAGGCCTCTCCCCAGTGGCGGAGGCTCCAGCGCTGCTCTGCAGCCAGCCGGGCAAGCTCCGGGCTACTGGCAAGGCTTCTGTTCGTATCTAGAGGAAAGTTCATAAGTTGAAGCACCTACTGAAGGTCGTAACTGGAATCATACGTAAGTAGAGATGTACGTAAGTCAAGGTTCCACTGTACATGGTTCTCACATGTGAGGTAAATACATCCGAGATGTAGTGACTGGGCATTCTGTGTAGAGACAAAGAAACTCAGCCCAACAGCTGTGCGGATTGGTAAATTCCTAATATGCTTCAAGTATATCTTAATCTTCTTTTCTGATCCTTTAATGACTGTCCTTTGTGACAAGCAAGCTGCAGTTTGTTTAAGAACATAATAAGAGTCTATACCCTCCAACATTTCTCTGTTGAAATTAGGGATGTCTAATAATAATACAGTGGTACCTCGGTTTAAGTACACAATTGGTTCCGGAAGTCTGTACTTAACATGAAGCGAACTTTCCCATTGAAAGTAATGGAAAGTGGATTAATCCATTCCAGACGGGTCCACAGAGTACTTAAACTGAAAGTACTCAAACCGAAGCGTACTTAAACCGAGGTATGACTGTAATAATAATAATAATAATAATAATAATAATAATAATAATAATAATAATAATGCTATTATTTATTCCCTGCCCATCTGACTGGATTGCCCCAGCCACTCTGGCCTTCTTCCAACATAAATAAAAAAAACATAATACAGTGGTACCTTGGGTTATGAACTGAATTTGTTCCAGAGGTCCGTTCTTAACCCGAAACCATTCTTAACCTGAGGCATGCTTTCACTAATGGGGCCTCTTGCTTCTGCCACGCCTCCAGCATGCAATTTCGGTTCTCATCCTGGGGCAAAGTTCTTAACCTGAGGTACTACTTCTGGATTAGTACAAACAAAATGTTTGTAACCCGAGGTACCAACATTAAACATAAAAAATAACATTTTTATGTTATATTTTTAATATTTTTTTATGTTATGTAAAACATTAAACATAAAAACATAAAAATCTTCTCTATACAGGGCTGCCTTCGGATGTCTTCTAAAGGTTGTATAGTTACTTATCTCCTTGGCTCTGGGGGTTGCATGACTCCATATTCTCCAACATTTCTCCAATGAAAATAGGAACATCCTAAGGATGCGGGTGGCGCTGTGGTCTAAACCACAGAGCCTAGGGCTTGCTGATCAGAAGGTTGGCAGTTCAAATCCCTGCAATGGGGTGAGTTCCCATTGCTCTGTCCCAGCTCCTGCCAACCTAGCAGTTCAAAAGCACGTCAAAGTGCAAGTAGATAAATAGGCACCGCTCTGGTGGGAAGGTAAACAGCGTTTCCATGTGCTGCTCTGGTTCGCCAGAAGTGGCTTAGTCATGCTGGCTACATCATCTGGAAGCTGCATGCTGGCTCCCTCGGCCAATAATGCGAGATGAGCACCGCAACCCCAGAGTCGTTCGCAACTGGACCTAACAGTCAGGGGTTCCTTTACCTTTACTAAGGAAAAGCAGGACATTCCGAGATCCAATCAGAAACCAGGATGGCTTCTGTAAATCTGGGACTGTCCCTGGAAAATAGGGACACTTGGAGGGTTTGGATTAAGCCAATGGCCCACCTAGTCCAGCATTCTGTTCTCCCAGTGACTGCCCAGATGC